>NC_068958.1:5790625-6460000 GCF_026419915.1 Harpia harpyja
ATCTCCTACAGGATGTCTCCGAGACCTTTATCCATGCTGGTGTTAAATATGCCAAGAGATAGTGCTCCCATCACTTCCCTTCAGGAGACACATCTAGGCAGGCCCATCCTTTTGGGCAGCTGCGAGCTGGTTCTCAACTTTGAAGCAAAGAGCTTTACAGATATAGCCTGGAAAAAATCTGCAGACGCTAAGAAAGCTAAGCTCACCAGTGTATTTTCCAGGCCGAATGGATAGCATGTAGGTGGTTTCAGTCCTGTCTGTTCAGTAGGTTGAATTTCCAAGTTTCAGTCTGCATGATGTTAAATAATTCTGAACTCCTGCAGTTAGATTAATATTCCCATTTGCTGTTCATGGCTATTTGTCTCCTTAATAAACGGCTAATTTAAAATGCTGTATCTTTGCATTGAGCTCTCTACCTGCTGTTCCATGCCGCGGGTTCAGATGGTTCTGGTTTTTTGCATTAGCCTCATTTCCACAGCTGTGAATTGTGAAGTGGAAATGTTGCATCATTGCGTAACCTCTTCTGATGGGAGAGAAGGGAGGCAGGAACAGCAGTGTGCATCCACCCCCTAAGACAGGGTGGTGTTTTGGGGGCTGTGACCAGGAGGGGAACTGAAACTGGAGAGCTTAGAGCTGGCTGTGTCCATTTTGATTAAAGCAGAAGGCAAGTGTATTTCAACAGTAGGGGCTGGAGGAAGAAAAGAAAGTCATGAGAGGGTTAAAATCCAAGATGACAGCTGACTTTTGTGTTGTAACTCTCAGCATCATTTCACAATGTTAAAAGCAAACAGTACTAATTACACTAGTCTCCAGAGATGGTCCCAAATTTCCTGTCTAATTAACTTCTGTGTTTTCCTGGCATTTGGCATTAACTTGCATCAATCTTTAACCGCTCTGTAGGAATTTACAGTAAGGGGCCATTTAGAGGCAGTCAGACTGTAAATGCAAGGCTAGCTGTGGTGTAGGACCCCATGTAATAATGAAAAACTTCTTTCTCTTTGCAGGAATCTCCCTCTGTCAAAGACAGCCACTCCAAAGACTCCAGTTCGAACAGCAGTGCCATGGGGAAGGAAGGCAAAGATGGTGCTGAAAGGTGAGCCTGACTCCCCTGGTCCTCCTGCTTCCCAGCCTGGAAGGGTACAGAGTCTCACCAACGTCCCGTTAGCCCTGCCCTCTACCAAACCATCCTTGGGGCTGCCTGTTCTGCCCTCAACCTTCCCAGTGTTCTCTGAAGTTTAAGCCCACTTTTTTTGCACAGCTGGTGAGCAGTGGGATCCTGCTGAACAAGGAGGATCCTGGCAAGCTGTCATTACTTAACTCAGTGAGCCTGCAGGGGTTAATGCAGCCTGTGTTAGCCATCCTAAGTTCATCTAATTGGCAGTCCTGTCATTGACACTGGCTGCTCCCTCCTGCTTCCAGGGAAACGTGCAAAAAAAGTCTGTATCACTGTTGGGAAATAGTCTTCCTGAGGGGAATGTCTTCCTAACCCTGCTAGTCAGAGGCTGGCTGAGGCCCTGAAGCAGGATGCTTTCTATCCCTTCTAATGCTCTTAGCTAGCATTTGTCTATGTAAATGAAGAGGTGCAGGCTGTAACAGATGGGCTTCAGGAGGAGAGGAGTGAGTGCTTCCCTGCTGCTTGAGATTGCTCTTCAATTGCATTTCTAAAGCAAAAATAGAGAACAGCATTGTTTCGTGTGTGACAGTCAACTTCCCTCCCCCATTTTCCTGCAGTTGGTTTGAGGGTTTTAATCCCTGCAGTGAAAGAGACAATGCAAGAGTGCTCTGCAAAGCTCACTATCTGCTGAAAGTATGGACTGGTGCACGGATTTTGGCCTGTGCCTGGGGAAAGCTATAAAGAACATGCATACTTTTTTTTTTTTTTTTTTAGGAATACAGGCACAGAGAGCATGTGTCCAGGCTCAAGAGTACCAGCCCTTGGGGGTAGGAATACTAGAGTTGTGGATGTACGCCAAAAAAGTGATCAGAGCTTTCTGCTCTGTCTTCCTGAAAAAAGAGAGCCTGTCATCTCCCCTTGTAGCAGCACAATGGGTCATGAGCTGACTAAGTTATATATGTGTAGAGTATGCTCAGTCTCTATACATTTGAGCAAGGGCTTAGATTTGTGTGCACTAAAAATTTGGTGGATTAAGGAGACATGGAAGTGTGTACTTATGCAGGGCATAGTAAAATCCTGTCTGCCAGAAATGCAGGCAGACAAGTGTTCAGGGCCTAAAGGTTCATCTTTATCTTTTTCAAGAGACGCACAAAGCAACAGAATTAGAGCTAGACATTTGGGCTTGTTTGCAAAAGACTTACCTCCAGACTGTCTGTGTACTTACTGTCATTTAATGAAGGTTTGTAGGCTGAGAGCTCAGGTGGACCCAGCAGCTCTTGCCCTGGATGGGCAATGACACTGATGGGTATTTGCCTTTTTTTTTTACAGGCAGCAACAATCACCAGATGCTTTGGAATCATCACAGTTGGAGGAAGAGGTAGATGAGCTATCCCTTATCGACCACAGTGAAATTATGGCTAGATTAACACTGAAGCAAGAGGTAGGTGCATTCAGGGCTTGCTTTCATAATCTTTGGTTTATGCTGTATTGAAATCCGATTCTCTGTGTGCACAAGCAAGGCATCAGCTTTTATTTGATAGGAAAAAATAGGCTGCAGCAGAAGTGGTATGCAGCTTTATTTGTGCAGGCTGTTGTGAAAGTATGAGATGCTGGTACAGGCAGGGAGCATCAGCAATGAACGAGGGTTTAACAAAATGTGAGATGTCTCTTTAAAAACCAGTGCATCTTGTGCCCTTTTCCCAGTCTGCTCCTTCCCACTTCTTTAGCCTGTGACAGACTGAAATGAAGCACCTGAGAGCCTGAGCACAATAAATCCAGGTGTGGGTTCATGGTGTTGGCCTTCCAGTCTGAAGGCAGGTTTAGCAGATTTCCTGAGCAGGATGTTGTATTACTGATGTGGAAGAGCAGCCAAAGCAACTGTTTCTGTATTTGAGAAATGGCTTTCTTTCTAGCCTTGGGTGCACTCCCAGACAGCTTTGCTCACTATGCTTTTGAACGAAGCTGTCTTTGACATGCAGCTTGAGGGAATATGCAGGCTTTTGAAGCTTTGAGACTGTCAGGGGGCTAGTCTGAAAAACAGAGAGAATGTATCATTTACTGGCACTTTAGGAGTGTTCTTTGGTCAGCCGAGATGTGCAGGAGAGAGTGAGAAGCTATTACTCATTCCTTAAGTAGTATTTCATAAGTCTTGCCAGAGGGTCACCTGAAAAATTCGCATCTCAGACATAGCTGCTCCATGGCTGTAATCCGTGGTTTTTTTCAGTGTTTTGCATATTGAAATGACAAAGACGTTGCTAAGGGAAGCCAGACATGACTCCAGTCTCCTCTGCAGGAATATTTCCTTTAAAAAACAGTTCAAAATCAGCAATTTCCAAACATTTGGGACTAGCAGATCTGTGTCAACCCTTAACTTTTTTTTTCTTTCTTTTCTTTACGGTCTACATGTTTTAAACGGTATAGAACTGCCACTGTGAGCCGTTTCCTGCAGCGTGGGAACTGCTGGCTGAGCGATAGATCAGTTTTGCATATTTTTAGTTGTGAATTGCAGTAGCTAGAAGAAAGATGTTTTTAGAGAGTGGTAAGGCAGGGGTCAAGTAGTTAGCAGGTCTGTTTTCTGCTCCCAGTTATTGGATCGCTTCAGGTGACCTCCAGCCAAATAGTTCCAGATTACGGAACTAACTTACTATGTTTTGATGTTCCAGGAACATGCAAATTGAACGCATGACCTCTCACCCCACAGCCGCTGTGGTACGTGATCCCGCACTTTGAGACAGTTCACACAGTGTTACTGCTCTGTTAATGGTCTTCTGGGAGTGTTTGAGAGTCTGGGACATTTCTGTTCATTCTTCTGCGGACAGAAGGTTCAGCTTTCACTGAGCTTCACAGCCTGGCCTTAAGGAGTCAGAGATCCCAAGTCCAGATCCTCATCTGGGACACCAAATGCTGTATTCAAATTCCAGGATTAGCCCGGCACTGAAGACCATGTCCCAGCTTGTGCTGTGAGCAGTGCCAGGAACATTGCGTACTCTGCCAGTTGTTGCTGAGCTTGAACCCCAGAGATGGGAAACCAGGCCGAAGGGAGCTTGGGCCATGCCTAACGTGTTTCTGTTCTCATTGCAGGGAGATGATGGGCCAGATGTTCGTGGTGGATCCGGAGACATTTTGTTAGTGCACGCAACAGAGACCGACAGGAAAGGTACAGTGGATGCACCAAAGCAGAGATGAAGAGCGCAGCCTGGCATGGCCTTTTGCTGCTTGCCTTCTGCCTCTCTGCAGTGTGCGCTGTCGTGATGTGGCTGCAGGCAGCTGGGCCAGGGTGGGGAGGACTGCATTCGTGATCCTCCGAGTTGCGGGCCGGGGGGGATTGTGCTTATCTTTGGTGAAATGGAGGTAAGCTGGATAAGCGCCTGTTCATTCCATTTAGCAGCAGGGATGGTATTAACTCCTCATAGCCCTTGCCCAGATCTGGAAGGCGAGGCGCACCAGTGGAGTTGGTGACAGTGCTGTGTTGGTGTCTCCGTACCTCCGGCCACTGCTTTCTGCAAGTGCAGGTGTGACCAGCCTGTTGCGGCATGCGTCCTGTTTTCAGAGGTGCTCCTTCCCCTTTGAACTTCAGGGCAGTGGTGATGTAGGAGTTGCTGGAGTGACTGTTGTATCAAAGCAGGAGAGGAGGGGTGTTGGTTTGGGTCTAATGCAGTACCCATGGGCATCGGGCAAGCTGTCCAGGTGCTGGTCTGCTGACACCCCTTATTTTCAACTTACAGTGTCACTTCCTAGTCCCACTCTGTACCAGTTGCATGCTGGTAGCCACCCAGACCAGTTCAGAGAGGGAATCCACAATACAAGAAAGGAGATGTGGGGGAGGAAAAGGGAAGTTAGCAACTCTTCGCTGTAGATTTGTTAAAACCCCACTTTATCTCTCCAAACCCAGTCACCATCCACATCAAGCAGCTCCTTTCCAAGACCTGTGGCAAAGACAGCCTTTGCAATGTTTCCAGAGAGTGATTTTGAACCTGCCAAACACATCTGTGCTGATGGCCTTAACCAGAATTGATCTCCTTATCTCCCGGGATGCAAGGCACAATGCGCTAACCCGCTGAAGCACTCAGTGCTCGTATTTTAGAGATTTGATAGTCAAAGGGGAAATATCTTTCATGTGCATTTTTAAATGGCAGGGTTTTTACTGTAGCATAAGGTGTTTGCAATTACTTACCAGCACCATTCAGCTAGCGAGAAAATCCTTCCCCTGACAGCTATGTTTCCCTGTTTACATTGGGCATCAGATCCAGGCAGAAAGGACCAAAGTTAGAAACATACTAGAGAGGAGGTGGCAATTGATTGCACCAAGGCTAGATATGTATATTTAAAAAAAAATAGTCTAAATGAGATGGTGGAAAAGCCCCTTATAAAAATGCTGAAACTGGAATAGAGAAGCTCTGATTTAGTCCTGCTGTGCTCCGGAGCAAGCATCACATTGGAAGAACTTCCCTACTGTTCCTGTTGAAAGACAGCTACTTGGTAAAGGGACGTGTGCTAGACCTCCAGTTCATGAATGGGGAGCTCAGAGGGTGCTGCAAGCAGTGAGGTGAAAGCCACGGAGAACCTCTCAAGACTAGGAAAAACTAGAGCGGGATTTTAAATGCACAGCAGTGCGGACGGGGAGAGCAGCTGAGGGGAGGGAGCTCTGCACAGCAAGTTTCTCAGAATAGTCGCAGAGCTTAGCCTCACAGGCTCTGCCAAGCCACTGAGCTGAATGGAGCACGGAGGAATTTGTGCTATGCTAACCCAGTGTTTGGGTGACCGAGAGGGTTAATGAATTAAGCTTACAATGAGAAGAATTCAGGGCTTGTAAATCAATCAGCCAAACGGCACAGAGGGGTATAGTTAAGAGGCTTTCCTTTAAAGATGAATTTCTTGGCAGCTTCAAGTGCCAGAGCAGACCAGCTGTATTACCTCACGTTGCCTTTTGGGCAGATGGGAACCCAGAATAAATGTAACTCCACGCCCTGTTGCATGATGCTTCTTGTCCATTTGAGTTTTCTAAAAGAGCTAAATGGAATAAGGGATAAAGAGAGACTTGCGGTCTTTAGGAATAAAATCCATGGTCAGTTAAGTGCTCACAGCCACACGTGCTTGCTGTGAATGCAGGATTACAGCTGGACGAGGCCTAGGACTCACCCCTGACATGACCACCCAGCCTCTGGCTTTAGAGCTTACGTCTGATTGTCTTTAACCAAAAGGCAGCAGTGCTTTCTGATTTAAGAGCAGGAGGAAGCGTTGTCCCTGTCAGGCTCCTGCCAAGAGAAACACCGCAGGTAGAGAGGCATAACGAGCACACCGTGCCCTGCTCTTTCCCACCCTCCATGCGCAATGGATGGATGTTACAGCTCATGGGCGCGGGGTGATCCCTGTCCTGGCTGAAACAAGCTTTACATGTACAGCCTAGCCTGGGCAGGCAAGGCAGAAGCTTTTTCTCCCCATCTGCACTAACAAGGCTGTGCCAGCGGTTGCAGTGGGCCGGGCAGGGGCAGTGTGCCATCCCACTGCACATGCTGCCTGCAGTGCTGTGTGGTTTTATACCAGGGCTAAAAAGTTTGCATTTTGACCGCTGCTGTCCACAGTGACCAAGCTTTACCTGGGACTGCGAGTGTACTGCAGTCCTGACCTAAATCTTCTTTCCCATTTGCGGTTCCTGCTTTTTCAAATTCCCTCCTTTGTGCCCATGATGATGGCCAAAGCCTTTACAATTCTGGGCCCTGTAGCACCCGCTGCTGCAGATGAATAAACAAAAGCTGTCTGCGTGCACCGCGTCAGAGTCTGTGTTGTGGGAGGGTCATGGTCATGGTAGCATCAGTTTTTGCAGTGTAATTTACTCTTCTTTTGGCTGAAAATAATCTTATATTTACAGTGTCCTGGGGCAGATTTCCTGGAACGTAGCAAGGGCAGAAGGTCTGCAGCACCCATATCATCATGGCGAAACGCGTGTGGTCCCGATCAGGAGGGAAGGGTGACCATGTCTTTCTGCAGGGTTCTGTGCTGCCCAGGCAGTAAAGACAGAGAACAGGCACCCACGTCTCACCATCAGATCTTCTCTTTAAAGTATCCACAAGGTCTAAACCACAATTTTCCTTGACCCATTATTGCAAGTTCCTGTCCCACAAACAGTTTTTTTTCGCTGACCCCTTTGGTAGTCGCATAAGGGAAGCAGCAAGCCTGAGTGCTGCAAATGGGAGCCAGGCTGGTGGGGACAGGGCAGTGTCAGTGTTGCTCTTGTGCCGTAGGGTCCATCTGCTGGTAAGAAAAAACAGCACAGCATTTCTGTAAAGTCTGTTCGTGTCAAAATGCGTCCGTGTCCTCTTCCTGTAAGACTGGATTCAACCTTACAAGAAGCTTCCTTTTTCTGAAAGCAGGGTTGACTGTGGCTTTCTTGTCTTTCTCTGTAGATCTGGTGCTGTACTGTGAAGCCTTTCTGACTACATACAGGACATTTATTACCCCTGAAGAGCTCATCAAGAAGCTACAGTACAGATATCCTTTTGCATGAGTGGCAGTTTACTCCCACCCAGGAATCAGAGCCAAGCCCTCATCGTGGAGGGAGTTGGTGGCAAGTTGTTTGCTCAAAAGCCTGCTGACAACGTGGTCGGTAATGTGCTTGCCCTGGAGGTATCCCAAGCAGGACTTCCTTCACCTCTGCATGCTGCAAATGGGAAATGCTGCTGGGCAGGTCCAGGCAGGGTGGAGTACTGGACCTGAGAGTAGTCTCCTGAGGGCCCTGGCAGGGGAGAATAGCAGTTCAGATTTTCTGTAAATCACTGGGAAATTGGTCATTTGTTTGGGACATCTCGTTTGTAGAATAGAGATCACACCGCCTTCTGGAGGGGCTGCTTGGGCAGGTGTAGTTTAATACTAGAGATGACTAAACCATCAAGACCTATTCTCTCTCTTATTATAAGAAATGCAGCACAGGAGATAATGTCCTCTTGGCCTCCCAGTTCTGAACAAAGCTTGTAACTGCTAAGAAGGTGAGGGTCCCTGCGTGGCAGGGTGAGCATTAGCATTTCTGGTAGCGTATGGAGAAGGCTTCTTTTTGAGGGCCCTGCCTGCAGTTCCTTCCCCTTGGCTCTGTTCCCATAGCTCCCTTTGCCGTCAGCTTAGCAGGTCAGTGTCTCGGTTCAGGCAGTGCAAAGGCCTCGTGGGCTTTGGTCCTGTGGGCTTAGGTCCTGTATGCCCACGTCAAAGGGATCCTGACGTCACCCTGTCCCGCGTCGCAGCTCATCACTGCCATCTGCAGCAGAGCTGCTGCTCCCCTTGCTCCTGCTGGGATCAGTGTGGCCAAGGACACAGCAAATCTCACTGCAGAGTGGTTGTCAGTGAAAATACTGGCTGGGGCATTCCTGCAGGCCCTTGTTAATACTTGACTTACTGATAAGCTTTTTCTCTTTCCCTTTGTCCACCTGGCAGAAGCTTTTTCAACCTGTGCTGTGTCCCCTGCCACCATTCTCCTTGCAGTAAATTGGGCAGTGAGGAAGGTAGAGGTGACATCTGAGATCTGTTGAGACCAGATGTCACAGACCAGTGGGGGTGGTAGAGATCACGGTAGAGGAGTGCTGCTCATTAAATTCCACCTTAGAGAGAACAGTTTCACGGTACACCTGCTCTTCTAGCATCAGTTCTGCAAGGTGTAAGTACCTCCTCACACCCCTGCTACTGGCAGCTGGTGGTAGCTTAATACCATGTTAATTAGAGCCACATCTGTGTCCCTTATCTCCTGGAAATTGAACACCAGTTTCAGTCAAGACAGAATAGTACGCTATTCTAATGTTCCTCAAGGCAGCTGTTAATTGCACTGATGCTGGTCTGACCACATAAGTTGATTCTTTAATTTGCAACCAACATATGAGAAGTTTTGCCACTTCCCAGACACGTTTAAAAAGCGAGTCAGTAAGAACACCTTCTTCGTGCTGGTGAGAGTGGTGGATGAGCTGTGGTGAGTTGCCGCCTTCGTTTCGGGATGGGAGATGTGGGGTCAGTAACAATACAGAAGTCTGGCAGTTGCGAAGATGTGTTTTTTAAACCCCATCTATGATGACAGCTGAAATCCCTTACCCTGACCAGCGAGACACCTATAGTTCTGAACCCTCTTGTTGGAAGAGCAGGTTCTCGGTGTGTCCTAACTGGGTCAGTGATTTTAAAATAACCAGCAAAAGCGGAATCTCTGGGAAAGGAAGAGCTGGGAAGAGGAGGAATTTCAGTCACTCGGTTCTGCTTGTAGGGAAGAGTGACAAGACTCGGTACAGGTACAAACTCTGTAGCTCAGAGTCGTAGCTCTGATGCCTTCCCTGGGTTCTCCATCTTTCTCTCAGCTTAGTGGAGTTGACGGAGGAAATTCTGAAGCTGCTGATGGACCTGGTCTTCCGGCTGGTCTGCAATGGGGAGCTGAGCCTCGCCAGAGTGTTACGCAAGAATATCCTTGATAAAGTGGATCAGAAGAAAATGCTGAGCTACGCCAATTCTATCAAACCTCTTGCGGCCCGTGGCGTGGCAGCCAGGTGAGGAAAGATGCATGTAACCATATCTTGGTCCTTTGAGAGACAGGGCATCCCTTTCTCGTGGACACAAGAGATTTCTCAGTCCAAAATACAAGAAAGGAAAGACAACAGGTCCCATTTTCTTAGCTTTTATACTTCATCCTTGTTTCCTACAGGCCAGGCACCCTGCATGATTTCCACAGTCATGAAATAGCCGAGCAGCTGACCCTCCTAGATGCCGAACTCTTCTATAAAATTGAGGTACGGAGACGAAGATGGGGTAAGAGCGGTGGGAGGGATTTGAACACATACCCCCTGCAATCTCTGGTATTCCCTGCCAGCTCTCCAAGCACACCCGTTGGGTTGTAGGAGACAGCTGAACTTGCGTCAGCAAACGGCTGTGACCACAGACTGCGACTGGGAATCTTGAGGCAGAAATCCCATTTTAATGTGTGGTATTTTCCCACCCTTCTCTTCTTCCTTGGCAGATCCCAGAAGTTTTGCTGTGGGCAAAGGAGCAAAATGAAGAGAAGAGCCCCAACCTGACACAGTTCACAGAGCACTTTAATAACATGTCCTACTGGTAAGGAGCAACTGTGGCACCGAACTGCGCACTGGTTTCCTTGTTACAAGCGGGATAATGTATGTTTTTGCCCAGGAAGTAGATGCAGGGCACTTACTAAAAAGACCCCAGAGCACAAGAGAAAAAATCAGGAGGGTCGTGGGGGGCACCGTAACCTGGAGGAATTTATTGTCAGTACCGTTGAGCCCTTCAAACAAACATTCCCCTTGCAAGTAAATGCACCCTGTGAAGGGTTATTGTGGTCATCCTTGAAATTATTCTTTGTTGTTAATTAGAGTGCTCTATTTAAATTGGAAGCATCATGAACTTTTCAGTATTGTTGATCCATCCTTATCAGTTAGCAGTTCTGTAAATGAAACAACAAGAAATCTGACATCTGCTTAAGTGGGTTTATCTTTTTGGGGTTTTTTCTGTCTGTTCTTCCAGGGTCCGTTCAATAATTATGCTACAAGAGAAAGCCCAAGACCGAGAGAGGCTGCTCCTTAAATTTATAAAGATTATGAAGGTATCATCAGCTTGATTCTTGCTGTGAATCACACACACTGCTCCTTAAAGGAGCAGAGGAGTGGGACCTTTTGGTTGGTAGAGCTGTGTGATGCTAGAAGGCTTTTCAGATCTCTAGAGTAACTGGAATATTCTCTCTCCATACAGCACTTACGAAAGCTGAATAATTTTAATTCCTATCTGGCCATTCTTTCTGCACTGGATTCTGCACCCATCCGAAGGCTGGAGTGGCAGAAACAAACCTCAGAGGTGAGGAGCAGCGAGGCCTGTCATCTTCAGGGGAAAAAGATAACTGTGGTTACGGTGTGGAACAGCTGAGTGGTTTTAACAGCTCAGCAACGTCCCAGGGTGGAGGGATGGCAGATAACTGCTCTCCAGTGGGTATAATGCCACAGTGCTGGAAGCCTGCAGCGTGGCTGGGCATTCTGACAGCTGCAGGAGTGCCAGCGCAGTCATGGGTGAGAACAGCCTCCTCTTCCTCTCTGCAAATTGAAGGCTTGATGAGGCTGAAGGCAGTGAGGCTCTGTGTATGTGCACTCAGGGTCAAGCTGAGTAAATCAGTTGGAGGTGTTTGCAGGATGGCATTAACTCCCTGGCCTGCATAGCGCTCTGGGGAGAGGTTACAAAGAAAATGGGTTTGCAGCAGTGGTGTCAAAGTGGGCTTTGTGTTCTGCCAGGGCCTGGCTGAGTACTGCACACTGATTGACAGCTCCTCGTCCTTCCGCGCCTACAGAGCAGCTCTGGCTGATGTGGAGCCTCCCTGCATACCTTACCTGTGAGTTGGTAGCTTCTTTCCTCTGCCATTACTTCTGCACGTTAAAATGGTTCCTTCAAGGATTTCTTGGCAGCTTCTGCTCAGCTCAGCACTTGCCTTTTGCCCTACATCTAGAGTAAGATGGCAATGTGCCACGTCAACCCACATGCCCTCTCTGGAGCAATTTGTCCTGTGGCATAGGAAGGCAGGGTGGCAGCTATCTTTTTGTAAAGAAGGCTTTTGTCAATTGACTATGGCAAAGGAAAGATCAAACAACTGGATCTTCAGTTGATGCTTTTTAACTATATTTTCTTTGGGGTCTGTGCACAGAAAGACAAATTTTCCCGTGAGGTGCAATGGATCCCACAGCTTCGAGCTGCTGCTTGCTCCTCTGCGACAGCTCTGGTTCTGCTGGCTGCACGAGCTGGTAGATGAGGAGTCTGCCTTGTCAAACATGCTGCTTCAGCCTGTTTCTAGATGAAAGGTTGAAGCCATTGCCCTTCTCCTTAAGGGCCTTCTGATTTAGATACGAGATTTGCTCTGGGTTTACACCAGTAAAACTTCTCCTGGTCTTGCTTGCTTCCATGGGAAGAGTTCTGTAGGAAGAGGTTGCATAGGTACGTGCCACCTCATCTGGCAGGGGACCACAGCAGGGCTGTGCAGAGACGTGGCCGACTAGGGGAGGCAGAGGGAGGAAGGGAGCACAGACCCCTTTTCTAGGGAAACCTCAACGTGAGGGAAACCCTCTTGCATAAAACTGGAAGAAAGGTTTAACCCCTGGCAGGCACTTCCCGTTGCGACCTTCTTCCAGCCTGGTCCTCCTTTCCACGGAGGGTGAATGAGCAACCTCAGCGCCATTAGCGTGACCATGAGTGCCTCGCCTCAGAGGTCCCGCAGCTGTGCATGGTGGGCTCCTTGCACCTGAACACCTTTGGATCTGCTGCCGGGGGCATGTTTCCCTTTAGTTTAAAGTTGCAGTGCTGATGGTGGCAGCAGTGGGAGGTCGTTAGGTTGCCTGTGGCTGCCTTTTGGCTGGCTGTCCTGCCCCTGTGTGACTAACCTCTGTACTTGTTTGCTTACTCCCTGGCCCGCTGCCCCTTTCTCTCTTTCAGAGGCCTCATTCTGCAGGACCTGACCTTTGTTCATCTGGGAAACCCTGATTACATTGACAGCAAAGTGAACTTTTCCAAGCGCTGGCAGCAGTTTAACATCCTGGACAGCATGAGGTGCTTCCAACAAGTGTAAGTGCAGCAACAGGGAGGGCAGAGCTGGCTCCGAGGCACCACGGTGGGGATTGGTGTGGGGGGTCGTGGCTGGGGCGCGGGAGCCCCCGTGGAAGGGGAAGGGAGTCTAAGGTCAAAGCATCATGATGGAGATGTAAGGAGACCTGGGAAGGACAGGGCTCTGGTCACAGGCTCCTTCCCTCTCTAGGTTAGCTATGACTAAAAGTTGTGAAGATGTTTTTCCTATATTAGTTTTGAGATCCAGTGCAGTAAAGTTTTGCCACTACTCTCTTTCAGACAACAGTTTTTCCTCCAGGTTTTGCTGTTGCTGGTTCCTATGTTCTCTAGTTCATGGAGGGTTTTCTTCAATGATGTCTTGCAACAGAGGCAGCAGATCTAAGTGCTGATTTCAGTGTGATAGGGTCTTTTTTTTCCCCCTCAATTCAGCAATGGGCATGATGGGTTTTCCTCTTTTTGGTGTCACACCACAGTCACAAGTACTGGGCTCAGGTAATGCAAACCCCACAGTGCTGGATGTCCCTTAGAGCAGGGCAGGGGTGGCTCGAAGTTGGGAGAGGTCCCCAGGTAGCCCCTTGTTTAACTGCCGCCCTACTCTGTGGTTTTCCAGACATTACGACATCAAAAGAAATGACGACATAGTGTCATTCTTCAACGATTTCAGCGACCACCTGGCTGAGGAGGCCTTGTGGGAACTGTCCCTCAAAATCAAACCTCGGAACATTACGAGGCGGAAAACAGACCGAGAAGAGAAAACCTAGGAGGAGGGGTTGTGCGAGCGAGGAGAAATGCTCCGCAGACGCACCGAGGGCAGCTATGAGACTGGAGTTCAATGTTTGTACCTGTTACTGGATGACGCACCCTCCCTCCCAGCTGGCAGCGATCCCTGGGTGTGTGAATGTCGGGCTCCCGCAGCAGGCAAGAAGTGATGGCACGCGTCAGCCGTGAAGGGCAGAGATCAGCCAGTGCTCGCTGCACTCGCCCTCCTTCTCCTCCCGTCCCTCTGTGCCATGAATCAGCTTTAAACCCGGGGAGAGAGATTTGTGGAAGGAGGGTCCCATGCAAGTGTGTTACTGGTTTGCTGGCGGATTGCGTCTGGGAATACCCGGGCTTTTGTTTTCGTCCACAAAGGAGGGTCAGCAAGAGCTCAGCACCCACAAACTTGTCTGCAGAGTGGTGTTCAGCAGGCAGCAGCCGTGGAAGCCAAGGGTTTGAGTCTCCCCTGCAATGCCACCTCGAAACGTGTTCGTCCCTAGGAGATGAGGATGGAAGAGTCTCCCGCTGCCTGCCAGAGGAGCTCTGCTTTCGGAGAGCTGCTTGTGTTTACAGGGGTCTTCGGTTTACCCCAGATCTCTGGCGCCTTCTTCATGGGAGGAAGGCACCGGTCGTAGATATGGAAGAGGCACTGAAAATGGGGGCAGGGACCCGCCATCTCCAGTCATCGTATCCCCCTCCTCCTCTCAGATCTTGTTATTTAAGCAACGGTAATCCCTCCGAACCCTGGAAACATTGACTACCCGAGGTACTGCGGTTCACTTGTCCTGTGAACCCGTATCTTTTAGTGATGGTACTAGCTTTTGCACAGTAAATGCTGTAGTATACGAGACTGTAAATATTAGTATTTAGAATCCATTGGGGATTTTTTTCATGCATGTCTGAATACCGATGGGTTTATAGGAAAAAAAGAAAAGTGCAAAACAGTATGTATAAAATTCACAACCAGTGACAATGTTGTTCCAAGTGCTGGAAGAACGGAGGTTCGGGGCGGCCACGTGGGTGCTGGCTGTGGAGCGGGTGCAGGAGCCGAGCGAAGGAGCCAGTGGGTCCATTTCTGGGGTTGGAAATGGGAACCGGGAAGAAGCCCTGTGCCCGGCCGAGCTGCCCCGTCCCCTCCACCCCACTCCTCTCTCTTCTCACTGTTGCCAAATGGTTTTTTCAGGGGGTCCCCGTCTGGCTGACCCTTGGTGCTGTGCTTCGTGATCCACGCTTTGGCAGGAGCCCCAGCAGATCCCCGTCCCCAGTCCCGCTGTGCCGGAGCCAGCAGGGCAGGGGCAGCCCGGCATGGAAGAGCGAGGGGGGGGGGGTCTCATTTCCCACACACACAGCGTTAACCCCAATCTGTTTGGTGTGCCTTATTCAGCCCCTCTGTCCCCTCTCTGTGTCCCACCCAGGGTGTCCTCCCTAGTGCAGCCCCAGCCAGGCCATTTCACGTCCCTCCTCTGTCCCCATCCGATGGTTTACAGTGTGGTCGTGGGTTTGAGCGTACGCTGTAGGTTTTAGCAGCCTTGCGAGGCCTTTCTCGGCACCGTGTCTTGTGGTCACAGGTTTTTACAGAGTTCCATCTAACAAAATCCTGCGGTTTTAGGGCAGCGGCTCGCAAGGAATACAGACAGGGTGTCTCACAGAGCATCCTTAACTTATTTCTCAGTAGCAACTCCTTGTTTCCTAAAGCCTCTGTTTAGTCTGGGTGAATCAGAGTTGCAAGCGCTTCCTTCTACAAACAGATTGCAAAGTCTTAGCTGGCTCCCTGCAGACGGCAGCTCTGCCCGACGGATGGCAGGAGGGAGCGACAGCAGTGTTGCCCCATTCTAGGATTGTACCCAGCTCGATTATTTTCCTGAAGATTTAGGCACAGGACTTGCTCAGCAGCCAAATGCTGAAGCGCAGAGAGACCCCCCTTGCCCGCTCGGGCGTCTTCTGGGGGAGGAGAGCGTGGGGTTCAACACCGGTTCATGCTGTGCAACCCCAGAGCGGGAGGAGCGGGGACCTTCCTGCACTGAAATGGGGCATCCAAGCCAGAACATTTCAAAAACGGTTTGTTTTTATGGCACTAAAGGGCATTGGAGCCCTGTGTCGTGTCCAGCTGAGGCTTTGCAATCCCCAAAGGCTTCCCAGCCTTCCATGCAGGAAGTAATCTTGTGTTTTCCTTTGTAAATAAGATTTAAAAAAAAAAAAACCAACATGGCGAGACTGTGAAAAGGCAAATACACCCCGTGTCTGGCGCAGGCTTCTCCCCGGCCGGCTCCGAGCACCTCCCTCGGACGGTGTGCTGTGGCACAGGCTGTTTCTAGGAGTGTCGTGAGCCGTGGCAGCACTAAAACCGCAGCCCATCGCTCCGCTTTCCCCGTGCGGGGGCTGTGGGGGGTGCAGCGTTCATGGCTGGGCTCGATGCCACGGAGGTACAGGAGGGTGCACCTTGTCTTCAGCCCTGCTGGGATGCTCATCTCCTCTCTCGCTGGCAAGCGGGAGCCGTTACTAGGTTCTTCCCTGCACTTGAAACCATGATCCCTCCTAGCACCAAAGGGGGGGGTCTCGCTCCCCACTCTCTGCCAGCCCCCCTGAAAGCCGGAGGCTCAGCCCGCGGCGTGGGGACGGGAGGTCTGCATGGCTGCAGCACCTCGTCCAGCATGGTGGGGCCGTGCCCCCCCGGCTTTCCTCCTCTGCTTCTCCCCTTCGCTCTGCAGCCATCCCCAGCCGAAAGGGCTGTCCCGACCGTGGCTCCTGGCTCGTGTCCCGACCTCGGGCCAGGCTCACAGGGCTGGCAGGACCCTAAAGAAGGGTCTCCTCGCCCAGAGCAGCTTCAGGTTTGCTGACCAGAGACCCCCCCCTCTCCAGGAGCAGCACCCCTGGGGAGCAGAAGCCCAGAAGAGCAGCCCTTCGCAAGACTGGCCATGAGCGTGTTCGCCTCTCTGCCAGGCAGCGTTCTCGAGACCGTCACCTCTCTTTTGGGGGGGCGGGAGGGGGTCTCAATCCCCTCTCTGCGCAGGGCAGGGAGCGAAGAGAAGCGATGCCCCCGGTCACCAGCCCCCTGCCCCGCTCCCAGGCCCCTCGCCCACCCCCAGCTGTTCGGTTGTATTATATATTTACCACTAACCCAGTCCTGATGGTGGCATCTTCCTGCAAACATTTCAGACCTGTAACTTTTATATAAAAGGCAAATAAACACCAATAACAAACCCGCCTGATGATCCTGTTTACAGTGCATGCAGCAGTCTGTGGATTAAAGTGACAATCGAATCCACTTCTGGTGCTGGTGTGGCCTCGTGTTTTCTCATGTGCCCCTTGGCGTTTTCCTCTGCCCTTGGCCCTTTCCCTTATAAATCTCTTCCTTACCTCCGTCGAGATGGTCTCGCCCCAGTACAAGCCCTACACTTGGGAGGGGATGTCTGCGCCTGTCACCTTCCTCTGGGCACTGATGTCCCCTGTGTCGGGGGGTCTCGGTTCCCCAAAACACACTCAGGCAGGCGTGTGCCTGGCCACAGCCCAGCCCGTACGGCGGCCGCATGCCGGGCGGCCGAGGGCTATAAATAACCCCTGCGGTGGCCTGGGCGGCCGAGCACGCTCCTGCGCTATTTCAGTCCTGGACGGGGTTCAAAATTCCTCTGGAAATAATTGGCATTGGCCAGCTCGGGAGGAGGATGCCCAGACACTAACCGAGCATGTACCCCCCCCCCCCCCCCGGCTCGCTCGCTGGGGCTGGACCACGGTGTTACAGCCCACCGGCCCGGCAAAGCGCAAGGGGGCTGCGGGGTCTGTCGCAGCCCCCTGGGAGACAAGACGGGAGCGTGGCTGGGAGCAGAGCCGGGGCCTGGTGTGGGGCATGCCGACATCCCCACTTGGCTCTTCCGAGCAGCCTTTGGAAGACCCAGCAGCTTGTTTTCCCCTTCCCAGCAGCAGCTCTGTGAGCGGCACCCCCAGACCTGGGGCTGCTGCATCCCCAGCACAGCCCCACGCGGGCTCCCCTTCCCTGGGGTCTCCCTGGGGTCCTGCTTGGGCAGGAGCCCCGGCACCCGCCTGCTTTTGGAGGAAACCCTGATTTGACCGATGACAGCAGAACTTAGCCTGAATTTTGTGGTGAACAAAAGCCATGGGGTGGGGAGGGGAGGTCCTTGGTGTGCAGAGAAAACAGAAGCTTTGGCTACACCTCTATTTTATTTCAATCTGGAAGCAGCAAGAAGGTGGCGATGCAGCATGTGTGTGTATTTGTGTGTGCAAAATTACCGTAGAGGCTAAATACATGGGTTTGTATCTTCTCACATCATTAATGACCGGTGAGGGCTTCTCGCACGCCCAGAGCAGAGCGGCTGCACGCCTTGGCCCCTCCGTTACGCCTTGGCCATTTGCTCCAGCCCCAGTTCTACAAGACGCTCCCTCTGCACCAGAGTCCCATTCGACACCTCCAAGCGACAGTCCGTGGTAACGGGGTTCAACATCCCGCAGCAGAGCCTGATCCCGTACGTAGTGCCGCTGCTCCGACGCGGCTCTTTGCTCAGAGCCGGCTCCAGCGGGACACAGCACCGCCGTCGCTTTGGTCCGGGTTCCTCCTGCCCGCGGGGCTGAGAGCGGGCGGGCGAAGGCACGCATGGCTCCGGAGCGGCTCCTCGCCCCGCCAGGAAGGACGGACGCTGCCCCTCAGCCCCGATAACACTTTGTGGTCACCCGTTTCCCGCAGCAGCCCCGGCGATGCCATGAGGGGACCGCGGCCGCTCCGCCTGCCCGTGCCCCCCCGGGCTGTGGTGAGCCGCAAGAAGCCCCCAGCGCACGCCGTGTCCCTGGGGCTCGGGGTCCCTGTCATAGGTACAGGGCCACCAGGACGTAGATGACCCAGCTGATGGAGGCGAACAACCCGAAGAGGAGGCTGAAGAGGACCAGCGACTGGGCCTTTTTGGATGCCACGTTTGCCTGGGCCACGTCCCCACGGCCGAGAGCAGCCCGGGTCTGGTGCGAAGGGGAGAGGTTAGGAGAGACCCGCAGCACCAGGAGGGGGGATTCGAGGTGCCGGGTGGGTTTGTGTAAATCAGAACCGCGCTGTCCTTACCTCGTGGGAGTAGAGGAGGGCGACGACCCCGGTCAGTAAGCAGCAGAAGACGGTCACCAGCACCGACTCCACCATGTAGTCCTTGGGCAGGCGCTGCCCACGGCCGGCGGGCGATGGCCCCGTGCTCGGCTGCCCGTCATACTGCGACGCGGAGCAGGGGGTGGTTAGAGCTGCAGGAACCCCCCCCCGGCCTTGTACCCCCTCTTGGGTTGTGCTGCTCAAGCATCGTTTGGGGTGCCGCTTGGGACCCCACCAACCCGGGAGGGAGATAAGGGGTGACCCCGCTGCGGTCGGGGCGGGGATACGTACGGTGGTGTAGGGCAGGGGTGCGGGTGGGATGCCCTGGGGTGGGAATGGTCCTGGCCCCCGCCCTGGCTGGTAGACGACGGGCGCTTGCTGGGAGAAGCCGGCCGGGAACGGCGGGTAGAGGAGATGAACGCTCTTGGGGTCCGGGGGGGAGTAGGGCGGCGGGTCGCCCTCGAAGGCCGCGTTGCTGGCCGCTGCCGCCACCACCGTGGGCCCGTCCCCGCTGCCCGTGGGGGGGTCCCAGCGGGTGCCGGAGCTGGACAGTCCCCCGGCCGCCCCGCTGCCACCCCCCCGCTCCGGGCCGTGGCCCCGGGGCCCGACCGGCGGCTCGCCCTCCATCCCACCGAGCGCCCTGCGGGAACAGGGAGGCCGTGGGCTGCGGGGCCGGGACGGGGCGGGCACAGCCCCGGCCCACCGACCCCAACCGCGTGTCCCCCCCGGCATTAGGGTCGCGTTTCGGGCTGGGACTGGCTCTCGCGGCCGAGCTCCCCCCCCCCCCCAGCCCGTTCGCCACCCCCACGGCCCCGACCCCACTCACGTCGGTGCCCGCGGGCTCCCCACCTGCCGGAGGCTCGGGGACCGCCCCCCCCCCCCCCCAACCCGCTACGGCCCCCGGTCCCCGCCCGGCCCCGCACCGGCGGCCGGGATCGCAGCGCCGGGCGCGTTAATCATTGACCGGTTGTTTGCCCAGGGCCCTGCGCGGGCGGGAGCCGCACCCGGTACGGCCACCCACGGGGCTCGGGGGCGGGGGGAGCCAAACGAGGAGGGGGGTTTTTTTGGTGTAGAAACGCGTGATTCGTCTTTATTTTATATGCAAAACGTTTTAGCTGGACCCGTCGTGTGCGGCCGGACGTGTAGCTCGTGTTCCCCCCCCCGCCCCGCGTGTACGTGTCTCGCACGAACTCGGATTTGCTGTTCCGACGGCCTTAAACGTTTCCCGGTCCTGCCTTCGGAACCGGCTTCGCCTTTCTGCGTCTGTACCGCGTTCGTCACGGGCCTACGCCCGCCCGCCCGCGCGGGTTGGGTGGGTGGGTGGGTGGGTGCCCGCGCACGCGCCTATCTAAGGCCGTTATCGCTGTCCGTCCACCGGGACGCGGCCCCGCGGCGGCTGAGACCGGACGCGCTCAGCGCACGTGTGGCCGCCGCCGGCGGCCCCGCCCCCCTTCCCCGCCCCGCCCCTTGGCCCCGCCCCGTCACGTGTCCCTCCCCCGCCGCCGGACTACACCTCCCGTCATCCCCCGCGGCAGCGCGTCCCGCCATGGCCTCCGCCGGCGGAGCCGAACCGGAGCGGCCGCACCCGAAGCCTTTCCTCATCGGCGTCAGCGGCGGCACCGCCAGCGGCAAGGTGAGACACCGGCACCGCCGCCGGTTCTGACGGGGATCGGGCCCGCGGGGGAGCTGCGCGGTGCTCGCCGGTGCCGGCCTCAGCGTGCCGGGGCGGGCTCGGGCTCCGGCCGCGGCGGGAGGGTCGGGGTGTGGGGTGTGTGTGTGGGGTGTGGGGTGTGTGGGGTGGGGGGGTGTCGGTCCCCGGCTGCCCGGCGGGGAAAGGCTGGGCTTGGGGTCCGTGGTCCTCCCGCTCTGCCCGAGCCCCCCCCGTCCCCGTCCCCTCCCAGTCCACAGTGTGCGAGAAGATCATGGAGCTGCTGGGGCAGAACGAGGTGGACCGCCGGCAGCGGAAGGTGCTCATCCTCAGCCAGGACAGCTTCTACAAGGTGCTGACCGCCGAGCAGCAGGCCAAGGCGCTGAAGGGACAGTACAACTTCGACCACCCGGGTGAGGCTGCTGCCGGGGGGGGGGGGGGGGGGCAAAGAAACCCTGGCTGCCTTTTTCCTCCCCCTTCCCACCTGTAATGCGGTTGAGGTAGTGGTTGGAAAGCAGCTGGGGTTTGCTACGAGGCCCTGCAGGAAATGAGAAGTGCCAGATAACAGAAATGCTCTTTCTCCCACCAAAACACCTGTTTGTCTTTCACGTGTTGGCATTGCTGTCGCGAAAGCCACGCTGCTGCGGGTGGCGACTGCTGTTTTAGCGCATCCTCGCAGAGAGCGATGCTGGAGAAGTTGGAGAGCGTCCCGGCTCGCACGCTGCTCCGTCTCCTCATCCTCGGCTGTTGAGAGGCTCTGTGACAAAGCGCATTGTTCCCCAAATCCTTTCCTGATATTCCTTGTCTACACAAACAGCTGTTCTCCCTGCTAAAGGAGTGCTATGGATTGCAAACGGGACAACGATCTGCCCTTGGCTGAAGTCTAGAGCCTGCTGTAGGCTAGCCAGCAAACGCTCTTGAAAAGCATTAAAGATGTATGAGGTTTTCTAAATTACTCTTAGCTAACAGGCCAAGAGCTGCACAAAATTATACAATTACCAAGTGGTTTGGTAAAATTACACAATTCCTAGCTTCATATTCGGGTTCTTAATTTCTTGGTATTGTAGTTGCTTGTAAACAGCAAATTCTCTCTTCATTATCTCCGTAACCAGGTATAGCAGTTCTAGCTTGGGCAGGGAGTGTTGGATTGCTCCTGGTAGGAAAGAAAAAAGCCTAAGTTCCTTTTTCCCTGGTACAAGACTAGGCAGAGAGCTTTTCCTTTGGGCCTAGAAAATCTGAGCTGAACATTTGCTATACCAGCATCTGAACATCTTTCTCTTTAAACCTTCCTCTCGCAGATGCTTTTGATAACGATCTGATGCATACAACCCTGAAAAATATCGTTGAGGGGAAAACTGTTGAGGTACCGACCTATGACTTCGTGACACATTCTAGGTAGGTTTCAGTTTTGTGCGAAGTCTTGGGCTGCGTATGTGGGTGTCCCCAGCTGGGCCTGGGGACAGACCGCCGGACTGCGGTGTGAGACCCATTGAACAGCACGCTCTGGGTGTTTTTTCCTGGCAGGCTGGCAGAGACAACGGTGGTCTATCCCGCTGATGTTGTTCTCTTCGAGGGGATCCTGGTTTTCTACAACCAAGACATTCGGGACATGTTCCATCTCCGGCTCTTTGTTGACACGGATTCTGACGTCCGGCTGTCCCGCAGAGGTACTAATGCTCTGCTGTCACGGGCAGCGTCAGCCTGCTCGTGTTCCTTATCCATCCTTGGCCATGTGGTAAATCTCACGGAGTTTATCTTCCCGGCCCAGTTCTGCGAGATATGAAACGCGGGAGAGACCTTGAGCAGATCCTCACCCAGTACACCACGTTTGTCAAGCCTGCCTTTGAGGAGTTCTGCTTACCGGTACCAAATGTTTCACTAATTTGATTGGGGGGGGGGCTTTGGGGAGGAAGAGAAGGAGCAGGGTCGCCTGGGGATTAGCTGCACTGTAGATGCAGCAGTGGTGGCTTTTGATACTCGTATTTCATGAATCCCACCCTCTCCCCTCCGCCTCATCTATTTAACCACTACAAGCTGCTTGTTTAAGGAATTAAATGGTTGGTTCTTCCTGCTTGCAAAGCACCATGGAAATCCCTAGAGGCTGCACACATTTTCTCACTGCTTGCTGCCATGGCTGTTTTAGCATAGGTCCCTTTTACTGAAACACTCCCACTCTGCATTTATTCTTGCGGGAAGAAAGAAGAGCTTGGTTTCCAGCAGACTCTCTCTCAACAGGGAACGCTGGTGAAAACCCAGGGCAGACCATTATAGCATCTGCTTGCTACACTGTATAATGTGGGGCCAATTTAGGTGGTCATGTAATCAAATTAATTTGCAAAAAACCCTTTGAGAACAAAATTTGGTATGTGGATTAAATAAGATGGAAAAGGCCAGCTCAGGCGCCTCTTGCTCTAGATCAAAGCAATTCTGGGATTGTAAAAGTGGTCATTAGAAATGCTGAATTAGCCAGCCTTTTTATAAGTAAGTAGCAGGGGGAAAAAAACCCAGGGGCTCTGTGGTGGCAGAGATCAATAAAATGTCATCAGAGGCAGGAAGGAATTTCACATGCGCGTTGGGTACCTTGGCTCTCGGTAGATATTTAGCAATGGCTTGTGAAATGCTGATTAGAACCAGCTCTTAGCAAACAGACCTCAGCCCCGAAGCGGGCGACCCATTGGAAGGCAGCGTACTCTTCAGAAGCGTAAAAGCAAGTACTCCACGCTTGACCTCCTGCTTCTACTTTGCGATTCGCTGCAAAGGGACAATCAGAACAATCCCTGACCTTAAATCCAGTGCACGTTAGCCAATACGACTTCTCAATTCGTTTAGGTGTGACCACGACCGAGAGCTTTAACTTGCAGCCCCAGAGCACAGAAACACCTCCATCTTTGCCTCCAGCTTTCTGGCGTTTGGTAGCTTCTTCCTAGAATAAAGCTGGCTTTTCCCATTAACAGTCTCCACCACCGTTACTGTTTTGCAGACAAAGAAGTATGCAGATGTGATCATCCCCCGAGGAGTTGACAACATGGGTAAAAGGGAGTTCGGTTCTCTGTCTGATTTCTCTGGGGAGACCGCCTTTGGGGCTGGGAAGAGAGCAGGTGGCACACCACTGCCTGGTTTGCATGCTTCTAAGGAAAGGTGTTTTGCTGGAGGGCTGTAGGGGAGGGAGCTGCTCAGAGCCTGACCGGGATGACCAGCTGCTCAGCCTGAGGAGGGCTGGAAAAAGCAATGGGCGATTGGGGATGCAGAGCAGGAGACTGGTGTTAAAGCTGGTTCTGCAGTTGCTGGTTTCTGTTGAGGTCTGACCTCGCTGCAGAGGGCAGGCATAGTTTCATTTAAGGGCTTGTTGTTAAAACTTGAGTTGAACAGGGCTGGATGGTCCACGTTTTCTAGATAGCTCAGCCAAGAAAGCCTGCGTGTCCTTTATTTCCCGTTCCTCTCTGCAGTTGCTATAAACCTTATAGTGCAGCACATTCAAGACATCCTAAACGGAGACATCTGCAAGTGGCAGCGAGGGGCAATGAACGGACACGGTCGGACCTACAAGCGCCCATTCCCTGAACAAACGGAGAGCAGCAGCGTGCTAGCGGCCGGCAAACGCTCCCACCTGGAGTCCAGCAGCCGTCCGCACTGACCCGTCCGCGTCTGAAGGATTTGCCTCTGGTCCAGGCCAACACTGAAGACAACTTTGGGAAAGGACTTCAACAGAATGGTTGGTGAAGTGCCCTTTAAATCATCCTAGCAGCAGAGGGGATACTGGTGTGAAACTTCTCGCAGGGGAGAGGAAGGAGTTGGTCTACTGCCCCTCTCCCCTCCAAAACCCCTCCCTTTCCTCCCTGCCATGCCTGGAGTTACGATGTTACTTCATGAACTGGTTGAAGGCAGTGCTACTTGCCTTTTTTTAAAAATGAGATCTAATGCTCAAGTCTCCCCTGAAAATTAAGTGCTACTAGGTGATTAGCAAGATAGCCCATTTCCCTGATGATGATCTTCCTTAGCAGGAAAATTATCTGCCTGTTTTTTCAAAAGAAGAAAGACTAGCTATCTAAGACTAGCTCACACCCTGTTAACAAGCAGGTGCAGTCCTTACTCTTCACCTTGTTGGCACCTTGAGTTCTGGCATTGCTGTCCTGCTGGCCAGCCTCCTTTTTAGCCTGTAGTAGCGTGTGGGGGCAGAAGGATTGACCTGTAGAGGAATCTTTCCTGAGATGGAGATGAAACAGAGACTGTCTGGGACAAATGGGAACTTGCAGTTCATCAGGGGGACAGGCCCAAGAAGTTGTGTGATTCTGGTTCCTAATTTATTCCTTTCTAAGCTCCCAAACCTTGCTACACTGTATGATTATTTTTTTGTACCCAAATAGTCTCCTTTACCACAGTTAATGAATATGTGAGCTCCAACTGGATTGAGTTGCTCATGGAAACAGAAACCTGACCTTGTCAGTATTAGTGTCTTTTAGGGCATTTCTGTACTGCTGGTTGCAGATTCTGCTGGGCAGAATCCGTCCACTTCCAGAGCTGGGTGGTAAGATCAGCAAGGGGGAAAGCTGTGAATTGCAAGACCATCCTTCTGGTGGCACAAACAGCTCTGGACATGCTTCTACCCTCAGACAGGGTCAAAGCGCTTGCCTTGCGCTCAGGTGGTTTAAGCTCAAGAATGTCTGGTTTTCTAAAGAGAGCAGACAAGAGGCTACAAGTATAAACAGTGACATCCCAGTTTCTGTTGCTAACCCCAGATAAGTGGTACTGCAGCAACATGGAGTTTCTGGAAAAAAAAAAAATTCTGAAATGAAGTGCTGGTTGGGCCTTTGAAAATGTCCTTGTGGTATCCTTCTTCAGTCTGGACCTGTGGTGTAATTTTAACAATGGGGGGGGAGGAAGTACTATTAAGAGGAACTTTTTCATATTTGCTAGTTTTCTAAAACCAGGGTCTGGCTGTGTTGCTTGTAGGCGTGTTACTTTGGCTAATAAACAAATGAACCAACAGTGAGCAGAAATGACCACTTTATGTAAAAGGTATTTGTGCTACTTGCACTACGCCAGCACAAAGATACGGAAAGGAACACTTCTGGAGATGATCTTATACTCAACAGTTCTTTCTTCCCAGAATTGTTAGCTTTAGTTCTATAATGGCTGAAGCTTTATTGAGGGGAAAAAAAAAAAAAAAAGAACAAACCACTTTTTAAAAAAGAAAAATGCAGTCTGTCTGCACTGTCATCCCTACAGTTTTTTCAACACTAGAAATCGGTAAAGGTTTGTTACCTAGTAGTGATCACCACAGTTCAGTGGTACATCTCTAATGCTGAGGAGAAAGCAGTTCACTATTTATTTCCCAACTGCTGCTGGGTGCTGTTTAGCTCAGGGTGACAGGCTTAGAGTATGAGCTACTGCACTGAAGCATTAGCTCTTGGGGCTGATTTAAGTAAGAGCAAAATAGTTGCTAAAACCTACTTTGAATGACTGTGGTGTTTGATCATACCTTCCTCTGGGGGCAGGGGAGTTCAAAGCAGCCTTGAATAGCATTTGTTAGAGCAGTAAGGAACGCTACAGTAAAAAGCACCCTGGCCTGTCTAGGACTGCTGTTCTTGGTCAGCTTTGAGCTGTACTGCAAGATGCTGCTGCAGCCACGTGGAGGGAAAAAAAAAAAAACCAAACCAAACGTGGCATAGGTACTATAAACTCTTGTTGAATATCTTTACAGAGCTACTATAAATTCCCCCCTGAGTGATACCAGTCCTTCACTTGCACCTTCTCCTACCCTCTGAATTCCTCTGCTGGTGCAGGCCAGGGTATGGGCTGTTACCTACAATATTTTTACCCTGAAGCCAAGTGTACAAATTAGAGCAGGCTTCTTTGTCAGCACTGTCAGTTCTACCTTGCTCAGAGCTCCTCTTCCTACAAGATTTGAGGTGTAACCCTGCAGCCTGGTAAATAAAACACTGCCATTGCTAGTAACAGGCCACAGGCTTCATATGAATGCCCCAGGGCCAAAGGATTCTTCTGGCTTTGGCTGACTTCTTGGCCTGCCTGAAGCTTTGTTTTAGCTTGTTTAGCTGTAACAACAATTTTTTAATGTCTATTTGTTTTATTTTTGCTTAGCTTCATAACAGTTATGGTCATGCCAAATGATTATACGTAGATAATAGTAACAACTCATTATTCTACGCAGAATGAACTATTTATAAACTTAGCTTAATACTGTAATGTAATGAAAGAGGGATGATAGCAGAGCATTGAAAGTGGGGGCAAATAATGCATTGTTGAGGAATATAGTCATGGGAAGATGCTGAAGACTGCAGGGCCAGTTACTGGTTGTTAAAGATGTGTAAGCTTTAGAACAAGGAAAACCCAGTTTTTAGGAGTAACAAAGAAAACGGAGAAAAGTATCTCTTATGCTGGAGAGTATCCATTTATAGGAACTTGTAATATGGAATTGCAGACCAAGGTGCTAGGAAACATAAAATAGCCCTGAGTGCAACGTAGTGCAAGAAGGTAGAAACCATCAACATCATACTCCCAGGAAAGAGGAAGAAGAATCCCTTGCAGCATGCTCTTCCCTGCAAAGGACCTAGGATGCTGTTGACTGAAGTCAGCAACCTTCAGAGCCTGAGGGGTAGCGGAAGGGTGAATGTAACAGGGGTAGAAACTGGGAATTGTGCTCATAACAGCTATATTACTGTTGAGACCTTTTCTGTAACAGTATTCTTTTATTTTCTTTTCCTGTAATAATCAGATCTGGACTACTATCAATTATTTGATCAGACTGTTAAGATTTCAGTTATACTAACAATAAATTCTTGGCTTTGCATAAAAGGCGTTTCAAGGCGTTTGGCCTGTAACAAGATTGTAGTTGTCACTGTTTTCGGATAAGGATGTTCCAGCTGTCCTTCCAGCGCAAGTCCTTGAGTTCAGTAACAGACAGCGAGGGTTCCCCATAGGTCACAGGGCGAAATGTGCAATAGACAAAGTAGACTGAAGAGAACCAGGCTACGATCAATGCACTGAACATGCTCTTGAGAAGCAGAGATCTGGGATGAGAGAAGGAAAGAGCAGTCAAGTTACATCAGCGCTGGCCAAACGCTTAATCCAAAAGAAAGACCTACATATGGCCTATTGTCTCTAAAGGCAAATGACAAAGTATGGCCACTGCTGGAAAAATCACTGCAGCCGCTTGCCAAGGTGACAAGCCTGGAGAAAAGAACTGTGTCACTTCTCTTGTCTATCTATCTGTTAAAACCAAATACCTGCAGAGATGATCACTCAGATGCTGTAATACGATGGGAATCAGGAGAATCTGGAATGTGAGGGCAGGCAGGTAGTGGTACAGGAAAAGTGTTTTCTCCATCAGGAAGAAGGGCAGGTAATTCACAGCCCAGCCTCCAACACAGATCCCCCCGGCTGATACCCAGAGCTGCCATGCATCTGCAGGAGACAGGAGATACCTCAAAGCACAGTCCCTGGAAACCTAAAGTCTCTAGAAGGTTGCCTACTGTCACAGTTTGTTTTTTCCCCACTCTACAGTTTGTGCTAATACAACCTTTAACTTAACCACACTCAACTGAGGGGAAATGGTTACATTTTGTCATGCTTTTATGAAGTACCCATCAAGACAGATTACTGCCAATATGAAGCAGCTTCACAGCATGACAACAAAATGTACTGCCAGAAAGGTCAACACAAAACTGCCCAGCCACATGGAGGAGACAGTACCTTGCTTGGAATGAACACATCTAAAATAAACCCTTCCCCACACAGCCAGTATCTACCTCCTTTAAATCATCACAAAAGGGCTCAGTAGAATCCAAATCTGGGGCCTGGACATTTCTTACATCCAAATAAATACTATGCTGGCTACTATACTGTCTCATGAGGTGGTGGTCATATTGCGATAACCATAATCAGGCTCTTCATGGGCTACTCTGAATGTCTGTGTGTCCCTAATAAAAATTTCAGGGTTGGGGGCAGGAAAAAATGCTAGCATAGCCAAGCACATAGTTGCAAAATCGTGGCTTTGGGGCCATTAAAGAGTAGCTGGACAAGCGACCCTCCTCCGCCCCCCCCCCCCCTTGACACACAAATACACAATGGAATCAGACCTTCAGGCATGTCGTAAATCTTTCTCCTTCTGCGGACCAAGTACCACAGGGACAGACACGTGTAGACCAGAGCAGCAATGTTAGCTGAAGCCCAGGTGACAACATTCCCAAGGAGGTGGATCTGGGCCTGAAGGACAGAAGATGGTCTAAGCCAGAAGCAGGAACATGCTGCAGTACTTTTAGGTAAGTTTAAGTATTACCTACACATACTTGCTAAATTAAAAGTAGTCGGAACGTGCCTGGCTAGTAACCTGATCTTTCCTGGAACAAAGCTAGTTGATAAACTTTGCTGCTTTAACTCTCTTTTGCAATGTAAGGCATTTAGAAGATGCTATTGGAGATTAACTCATCTTCTAAATGAAATCAATAATGGAAACTATTCAACTGCAGTTTTCCTTTACAAAAAAAAAAAAAAAAGCAAGACATTTAATTAAAAGCAACTACTGTCAAAGCTGTATCACATGCCAAACAAAACCCCCAACCCTCAGGGAAAATAATATTCTTAATACAGGAAAAGTCCATCCTGCAGCAGCTCCTTGGCTGGAACTGCAGCTCTGCTCTCACTCACACCTGAACTGAAGTCTGCTTTCTTCACCAGGTTCATGTTTACTTCCACCTCTCGTACTTACACCAGAGGTTGGGTGGAGCCAGTAGGCAATATTTGTGTCCATTGTGATCCAGTCAAGAGCAGAGGAGCTGTACTTATGTTCTGTGTCTTCATTTTTTAATGTGAGTATTTTCCACTACGATAAAAGTAAACAGAAGGCTTTCAGAATTGGAACAATGAGCGGGATAGCAGGCGTGGGTGAACAGCTCCAGGTGTAAGATGTTAAGTTCTTAACCTGGGAGTGGAGAAAGATTTTGCACATCTCCTACGGGATACTGATCAATACAATGATTTTATTTTGTTCTTATATAATGCACTTACTTTCCTTAGTGGATTTCTACAATGTTAGTAAGGGGCATCAACACTACCGACTGTGTATACAACACATTACAGTTCAGTTTCAGACAGCTTCTGGGTTCCCAGCTGATCTTCCTTCCCCTTCTTTTTTTACACAATCACTTCAGTATTCATTGCTGAATAGCATAGGTCTCTAATGCCCTTCTAAGTGCATTCAGAAATATTTTTTTTCAGTGAGGAAGCCAAACTACTCTACCAGCAAGGAATAAACAGTGAATCTTCAGGCTCACAGTTTGGAGAAATGCTCGGGTTCCTGCTCTGCAGCAGAAGGAAAAATGAAGGGAACACCAAGACACTCACCTGCAATTCCGTGAACTTTGCCATGAAGCTGAGGTTTTTACTTATGTCCATCTGTGTGGGAGAGTGGAGTTCCACTTCCCTCTCTTTTTGCTCTTGGCCTGGAAGAAAACAGCATAGCTCAGAAATAACCACATAACAGATAGAAAGCTAGAAAGGGGAGAGAGCACATATGATACAGCCCTGGCTCCTCACACTCCCGGGAGCCCGTCTCCAATACACAGTCCAACTGCAAGCGCATTCTAAGGGGATTTGTAAGGACTCTGACATCATGATAGAGCCAGAGCCTGCTGAACACACATACACGCAATACCACCTTCCCATCAACATGAAGCCTCCCCCAGTCACAGAAATCTGCTTCGAGAACATGGCTGAGACGTACTTTTCCCATATCTGTGCTCTTCCACATTCCACACCATGCTTTGGTGGTAGCCTTTGGACAGCTTCTCTCCAACCACCTCCAGCTGCCGGTATCCCCACTCAGGTAAAGATGCTCCACTGAGCTGAAAGTGAAAGATGACTGTAAACTTACAGTCCTGCCAATCTGAATTTCAGGATGGAAGTTCCTAGGCCCTGCCTGAGCAGTGGATGACAGCAAGGGACTATTAGAAAGTATGTGAAGAGTCACCATGCAATAGTGTCTCAACAAATGCTACAGCCATAAAGTCAGTGATTCTGGTAAACTCTGTGAAGAGATCCTTAACTATTCCAGCCGCTGCCACATACTACACACAGATTCAGCATCAATTTCTGAGGCTGTATCTAAACCCCAGTTGTGTACAGTGGTCACAACCTCCTGAGAAGCAGGACAGCTGTGCATGCTGAAAAGGAATGAAGTACGAGTATGACTACCTGAAACACATGCTGCTCTTTCATCACATTGAGCAAGTTTATTGTTTCATTTTATTTACCAATTTGGTTGTTTTAGTGGTTTAGGTATTTTGGAGCAGAGAGATTAGTAGTTTATGAGATTACAAGAACTGCATAGAGAAAAAGCTATAGGCAAATAAACATAAATCCACTTGCCTTTAGCACTGCAGAGGTGTTCACGTGAACAAACCTCACTTCTGACAGAATTGTCTTCCACACATCTGTGTCAGACTCCCGATTTACAATTTCCTACAACAGAAAGATGTCTTTTGATCGTCATGTTGTCTCAGCTGTTTCTGCTGGAACATGATGAGCTCCTCCCTTCCTTTTGACCACTCACCACTCTCCAGAGGTTCTGTGCTGGCATGGAGATGTTATAATCAATATAGCAGGAAACTTCTTGGGAGTGGGGGCTAAGAGGGGCAGCAACATCATGCCTAGAAGACAAGTAAAGTAAGATCCTCCAACACCATTTCCCAAATTAATATAAAAAGCAAACCCATAAAGGTATTGAATTGTCTTACAGATTCAGTAATAAAGCAAAAAGTAACTCATTTATACAGATTGCACTGTTTACTCTGAAAGAGAACACTCCCCACTACCAAGAGCTGCCAGGAACAGGCTCAGAGGAAGCCAATACAGATGCCTGCTATGCCCGGCTGAAGAACAAGCACTGATTGTGACAAACAGAGATGCTGTTCACTGGGGTTCCCAATAATGAACAAATTAGGTTTGGAAGGCACATAGCAAAAACCCAAGCTCAGAACAACCCCCTTCCCAATCTGAGTGATATTCAAATACACGCAGACACCCTTTGGGAAGCAGTCAGGAGGCAATTTCATACTGCAGTCTTTGCAAAACAGGCAAGAATCCGTGGCAATCAGCCACAGCACACCGGATTCTCCACCACAACTTCCTAACTTCCAGAGCACATCCTTCACGCAGGAGTATGCCATCAAAGTCAGTGGAGTTGATGTTGGGTTAACAGTCACACAAAATACTAAGTATCTGCATCTGCCTGGAGCGGAGGCAGTGAAGGGGCAAGGATGAAGACTCACCAAGGGGACTATATATTTAGGAATCTACAGAACTACCACGAAACGTGAACATGGGTGAAACCACCACTAGCCCCTCTAAAGGCCGCTAGTAGAGAAGACCAGAAACAGCTAGCAGCCACTGAACAGTTTGTGATTAGTATCAAATCCCACTGCCAAGTCAACTGCAGAAAAAAAAATAAGCATACAGCATCCTTTCTCTGGGCCACGGGGATGGCTTATGTAACAAACCACATGAGGTCCCTCCTAGCCCCACTGTTTTAAGAATCCATGAGTAACAGGCAGCTTATGGCATATCTGAATGCAAGGGTCACTGCGTTTCAACCCCAGAATAGTTATTCTGAGATACAACAAAGCAGAATGAGCCAGCAGGCTTGGCAGAGCAGAGGATGAGGAAAGGACTTACGTGTTGAGGTACCGAGTCGTGATGCCATGGACCAGCTGCACGATGTGTCCGTGCCTGACAGGACGAGGTGGGTTACTCACCACCAGCTGCTGCCTGGCGGAGTGACACCCAAGAGGAAGTGGTTACATTCTTCTTTATATATAATGCAACCTTGTCATGACCAAACTGCTAGGTCAAGAAGCTGCAGGCAGGGACAGATATTTCGCCAGTAAGATGAGAAATTAAAGCAATCTATAGATTGTACCAGAATGGAAACAAAGCTCATCACGGCAAAGGTGAGTTAAGGGCAGAATGACTCAGAGAACTGGTAATGGGATACCGACACCCCAGCCGTTAGGTCAGTGGTCTGAATCCAGGTCAGTTGGGAGCAAGTTCAGATTATTCCCACCACACAGCTGTTTGGTGGCTTCTATGAAATGAGTAAGTGCTTCAGTGAGGTCTGACAGGTGTTCGTGTTACAACTGATGTCACTTTTGGCAGAATTGTAAGAGAGATCAGTGGCTACCTCCATCATGAAGACCAAACTCTCATCTTGCTTCTGGACAGGGCGAAGGAGTGCTTTGGCAAGGGGGAACGCTGCAGTTCACCTGACTGCTGCCTGTACTTTCCTGTTCTATAGAAGGACTTCACATCCCCCAGGGCTCATAGGAGTCTTGGGTGTGAAGAATTTTAAGAAGATGCTGGGTTTCTGTGGTTCTGGTAGAGTCCGTACTTGACAGGTTTGCACTATGGACAAACTTTCCCAATGTGGATATAATTTATAATGGCACATAGTCCTTTTATACAGTTCCCAGAGCAACGTAAGAAACTTACAAAAGCAACTTTTTGATCAGTATGAAATGGTATTACACAAGGGCTTTTACTGGCAAACTACAAGAACAAAGAGTCCTGCTCTCCACTGACAGTTACAATGGCAAAACACTTCAGCACAAACCAGGCCTCTCAGGCACAGGCACCCACTTGGAATTCCTCCCAATGTGGCAGATTCTACAGTTCATCCCACACTTTAAATACAAAGAAATACTCACTCTGCAAAAGTGATTTCTACTCTCTTCTGAGACTCATTCAAGTTTGATAAAACTCATCAAGGCACTCTAATGCCAAGGCTCACACACTTCAAAAAGCAAAACTTCCCTTTCATGCAAAGCACCTGAAAAGTTCCCACCGGTCTCATGAGTCTTTAAAGTTCCCCTTGTGCACAGCACAGCCCACGTTCTGGCAGGAGCAGTTCAGAGAGAATTTCAGAGTCTTCAATAATGCTTTTACCATATTGAGGAGGACTGTGCAAAGAGCCACCCTTATCAACTCTGCAGTTGAAATTACTTGCTCAGGATCACACATGGCCTCTACGCCCATAAGCAGAGAATAGTTATGTCCAATCCAAGCTATGCCCTGGTTAGGTTTTGGAAGCATATAGAAGCTATGCTTACAGCAGCTTGGCATTTAAGTGTCCTGCATACTCACATTCCTGGATCTTTGACAATCCACCAGTTGTTCACATCCTTGAAGGGATAGCAGGTCACCTGCTGTTGATGGGAACTACCTCGTCCATTCTCATACCTGTACAGAGGGTTAAAAAAACCCACAGATGTGTAACAGTACATTTCTGTGCTCAACAGAGTCACAGCAATACAAACCAGCACCAGATCACTGGCTCCATTCCTACAGAGCACAGAGAATCTGTACATCTGCAGTGTGCTCTGAAGGATTAATGAAGAGATTGCCAGGACCCAAACTGAGCTACTTGGACTGGCAGGTGAAGAACCAGAGCATACTTTTATCCTAACAATACAGACCCAACCAGACTCCTCACCTGATGGGGTAAGTATTCGTGTGAGAATGGAGCCAACACTGCATGGGCTTGCCCAACACGTTCCGCAGAGTAATCTGAGAGCCATAGGCCACCTCTAAGGGCTGACCCTGAGTGATTCGAGCCAGCCCACCCTGAGAAGCATAATGACAGGATAAGTGGAAAGAAGAAGAAACAACCCAGAGGCTGTTTAAATTCTATTAAGAGTCACCTGTCACTTTAACATAGCAGTATCTTAGCACAATGCTGTCTCATTTGGTTGTATCTACAAAAATCAAGTCTTGCAGCGCCATACTCAGCAGATAGTAAATACACCAGCACCTGAAAGACTACAGGGTCTTAGGGAATATCCCTAAAGCCATGCTGCTCTAAAAGACAGACTAAGCACTCTTCTACAGAAAATCATACTGTCATCCTGTAGCCTACAACATCATCACTTAAGAGGTCAGTCTGTGTCTACTTATGCAGAGTTTCCTGTAGGAAGGGACAAATCTTGAGCAGAAGAGTGAACACATTGTGCTTGGTTCACTGGGAAAAGCTTTTCATCTGTTATTAGGACTTCAGTCATTATTGCTTCATCTTAAAACAGTACTACAGCAGCAAAGCAGTTAAATGACATAAAAGGAACAAATAAGCAGGATCAAAGGAACAAGACTGCACACCTTTCTTCTAACAGTGAACACAAGAGAGATTTCCCCCTCTTCTCCCCTAATAAACTAGTTTCATGACCACATTTCCTTTACCTCTAAGCTGGCTTGGAAAGCACTTGTCATAATCTGGTCATGAGGCCCAGAGCGATACAGCAAAGTCAAGTGAACATAGAAGAAGGACAGGTACATTGCCACCGGGATGATGATGAGGGCCAGTCCCCTAGCTAGAAAATGGCACATCAAGGAAACCTAGAAGAACACAGAGAACTCACTGGTTTCGTGCTCCAGATATTAAAAATATTAAAAATACTAAAATACCAGTGCACTTGGCTTGTTTTGTTTCTTAAGTTTCCCCAACCACCCTCATTCAGCTATAACTTCATGGACAGCTGGATAACTTCCACTGAGGATGTGAACTGCAGCTAGCAGGAGGTATGTGAAACAGTATTCGTTTTGAGCGGCAAATCACCAAGACATGGATAAGAGCAGAAAAGCCAGTCACACACCCAGCAACTGAGCTGGGAAACTGTTCTATGACAGGAGGGTTTGCAGACTATGGCAAGGAATTTTAGTACAAAACCCAGCTACAGACAGCACTGTTATCTGTGGGCTTGCAAGGCTCCTGACTGGCTCCTGTACTGAAAAGTTACACTTAATACATTTTGCGTGTTGTGCTACCTACGTTTGACAAGTTCTGGTCGCCTATCATGTGCCAGAAGTGGAGTCCTGCGATGGCCAAGAGCAGCATATAGGTAAACAGGCCCATGTATTTCACTCTGAGAAGAAAGTGCATAAAAAATGAACACGGTTAAAAACTACACAACTACCTAATACAAGACATAAACATTCAAACTTTCTCTTGAACAGGATGCATTAACGTCCAAGGACTTAAATCCATGACAAGTTTGGTACAACCACATAAATAAACCTCAAGGCTTTGACACCAGAAGGTATCATTTGTTTGCCAATTACATTAAATAACCGCAGTGACAGAGAACCTTCTTGATAACAGGCTGGCAGATCACAAAGCACGGAGTCCCTAAATTCAGACTTACTGAAGCTTGAGGCAACTAGGAGGGAGGGGTGAAATGCAGATGCTAATTTATAACATAAAGCCATCTCTTAGAAATACATTTTGTTCTTCCCAGGACAGTATCCTCTAATGCCTGGTATTGCCCACTGTGAATTGACATCCTCTCTATAGAAACAATCTAACTCATTAAAAAGTCATGAAGATGTCTGCTCAGAACAGCACCAAGAATCAGTCTTGAAAATCCAAAGCCCCACTGATACCTCAGATGGCAGGCAGGAAAGTGAGCTTACTAAACCAGAGTAAGACGTCATCACTTACCCAACTGCACAAGAACAAGCTCCTCCAGTCAACAGAAGCCAAAACCACCAGCTTCCAGAGAAGGAACTTAAATAAAAGGACAAAGGAAAGGATGTTAGGGTGAGATCTGGGCACCTTCTTAGGATCCTGAATGTAGGTAATTTAACTTCAAAAAAACTTGCAGGACTCCACTATTCCTTATCCCATTCAGAGGTACCTCATTCTGAACCTCCCATGCCACCAACTCTCAGCCCTGACCTACAGGGTGTTGTTAAACGTACTTCTCTGTATCCTGAAAAGCAAAACTGAATGCTACCTGCCTCCTGATACCACAGATAAAAGCAATGTATTAAATCATTTGCTGGGCTCAGTTTAAAGATAATTTTACTTTACGAAAGATTACTTTATCCTCTGCAAGGATCAGAGAACATGTGAAGTCACAAGAAAAGAGCCAAAGATCTCTAAATTCAGTGCCTGTAAACAGTAACAAAGGAGCATTAAGCGACCTGTTATCATCAGTGTTTCTGTGCACAGAAGGAAACCTTCCAATAAAAAATCTGGGTTGGCAAAGGAGTGCTCCCACGGGATTTTATTTTTATTGTAAAATAAAAAGACAACCGTGCTACCAGTTAAAACAGTCTTTAACACCTCTCAGAAAAGAAAACTTCTGGGGCAGGCATAGGAGAGGTCAAAGCGCTGGATTTTACAGACAGATGAAGTGAGCTGCAGAACAGTGAAGTGACTTACAGAAAAAAACCACACAGCCTGTGACAAAAAAAGAGTCACCACAAGAATATCCAAAAGGATGGGAGACAATCCAGCTTTACCTGTGCCTTTGCAAATTGTAGAACTTCAGGTAGGACAAAACTGCGAGTAGGATAAAGAAAATCAATACTGATTCCAGGAGCATGAACCTTGACTGAGTGATCAAAGAGTTCTCTGTTGGAAAAGAGAAAGACACAAAATTAGAGAACCTTATCTACAGGCAAGTGCTACCTCAGACAATCGCATCATTATCCAACAGAAGGACCTGCCCATTTAAGGACAGCCAGTTCATTTGCAATCTTACTGGCTGTAATAAGGGAGGTGTTGGGTTTAAAGGGACAAAAACCTTCCAGCAGGAGCAAAGTACATGGCCGTAACTGTCTCCAAGGACAAAGAGGTGGGCAAGTAGTAAAGTCTGGCAGGAGGCAGATAAAGGTGCTGTGCCTGCCTACAAAGGCAATGAAAATCACTGCTGGGAAATGCAGGGAGGTGGTTCTCAAGGCAAACAGTCAAGGCAGTGACCCCAGCAGGCAATGAGCATGATGACAAATCTTCAAGAAAGGGAGCTGCAATGAGCTGCTTTGTGCAGGGTTCCCTGAGCCAGAATCAGAGCAGCCGGTAGCTAGGACAGGTTTCTCTTATCAGACTGCTAAAGGGCTGTTGAGAGGCTCTTTCCCTTTCAGGCAGCTGCCAGCAGACCCTCAGAGAAAAAAAACAACTGAGTTATACACACCAGAACAGTGTCAAATCATGGTGCTAAGGACACAGACTGCTTTGCTGCAGTTTGGAGATGAAGAAATTTGATGAGCTCTGACTGTAAGTAGGGTCGTCCTGCTGTTGAAAACCAGTATGTTGTAATTCACCCTGTAAACCTCTGAGGAAAAGAGTACAGGCCTCCTTGGATGCAAGAAACGTGGTTTTCTGTGAGGCTGTTGAGGCTGTCCACTTTGCTTAATAATGAAATGAACATGTACAAAGCCTCAGCCTAGAATGGCAGCCTGCTGCAGAACGGTAAGAATAGAGGGGATCGCAGAGGCTCAGCAGAGACTGATACAGGCCAGGGCTGAAAGTGGGCTCCGACGTGTTGTTTGAGTTCTGTGGGGAGATGCTACTCCAGCCTTTCATGCACCCTAAAAATTCACAAGGGGGAAAGGGACCCTTCTCCCCCTTTATGAAGAAGGGGGCCCAGGGAATAATCTTACCTAAGAGAATCAGAAGAGCAGCTCCAAGTGCAGCACAGTGGGAGAACTGCAGTTCTACCAAAATCTGGTATGCTAAAGGCACACAGAGAGCACCAGCCAGTGCTGGCAGGAGTCGCAAGGACCAAACAGGAACGTTCATGCTATATTCTGAAATAGGAGACAACAGTGATGCACAAATTTGGAAACTCTTAATTGCAGAGAAGATGGATCAATACAAAACTCCTTATGACTACAGCAAGTTGTTGAATCTAACTCCTACTCTTACTAATTTATTGTCCATCTTGTACTGCTTAAAATGGTCTAACTGATTTAAAAAATCTGTGCTATGGAATCACAGTGCCTTAAACTTCTGTTAGAGACCTGCAGAAGACTTTATTAAAGAGGCAAAGCGAAGGTGTCAGATAAAGCGTTATTTCCACTAGTCAGGCAAAAGGAATCTGTCAGCCACTGAAATACTGCTTGTTTTCTCAAAAGACGGAGACAGTTAAAATCAGCTCTTACCAGCTCCAATCCTGTTCCATAAGAAGTTTCCATCAAATCCTCCTAAGTAACCTACAACATAACATAAGCAACAATTCAAAATTTCCAGTCTCAAAACAAGTATAAACACTGGTGCTAAATTGGTCCTGGAACCATTTCCCAAACACATAGCTTTTCCATGCATGAAAGCCCTCTTTCCCAAAAGGGTCCTCTTTCGTACTGTTCTGCCTGCAGCAGTGCTTGATAATGTGCAGAGGCACAAAGAATATAAATTGGCAAAAACAGATTCTCAGTGACAAAGTTACATGTATATTTAATCTCTCCTTCCCATACAGACGCTTTTATGTTGTGTATATCTCAGCTACAGAAAGACACCCAGGCCTGAAAGCCTCCTTGTTGCCTACTATTTCTAGTCACTAGCAGTTCTAATCTTATCTTTCTCTTTATCCAAAGGATTGGATAACAATGAGGTAATGGATACATGGCTCCATCACCTCCCCAGTACTCATGCAACAGCCCCCTAACAATACTAAATAAGAGAAATCCTAATTCTCTCTACATCAGACTCTCTCAGCTGCCTTGTGTTCTTCCCCGGAGACAGGATCTGACAACTCATTTCTAACCAGCACTTTTCTCTTCCACAGCAACAGGCAATAGACACTTCCCAATTTCAGGAGATGCCCCACCTCCCAAAGCTAGCAGCATATGGCCAAAAGGTGGGCCGCTGTCATCCACGAAGAAGATCCTCTTCATGTAGAGCGAAACGAATTGGCCATAATAAACTTCATCAAAACTGAAACACAAGAGGCAGAAATATGTCAAATCTAACTGCAGGCTACAGGGATACTAAGAAAGAAAACACTGATTTGTTGGCAGAAAGCTAAGAATACAATGAAGCACAGTGGCTTTGCCCCTTTACCTTCCCCTCAGGAGTTTCTATTAGGGTAACACCATGAGCGTATTTACAGAGGCTGACATCAGGCAAGCTCTGTCCTTCCGCTCCTGCATTCTTACTCACAAATGTTTAAAAAACAAAAGTCTGTGTCATTCAAGTAGAAAATAAACTATTCTACTCACACTACAGCCCGTGGATAGGAAAGCCCCCAAAGACGGCTTATGAATCCCATCACAGTCAATGCCACGAGGTTCATATTTATCTCTGCAGTAACCACAACCGGCTTCTTCAGAAATCCCAACATCCTGTCAAAGGTCTGTCCAAACCTCCGAGAGAAACAGAGGAGAGCAGCAGTCACCCTTTTGCTCACAGCTAGCTGAAGATCATTTGACCGAAAGCATGCACCACTACTTTCTGCTACTAGCAGCTCATGGTAACTGATCTTCCAAAGTTCTCTTGCTTTCCACATTTATGTGTTTTCTGCTGTATCTACAGGAGTAACTGTAAAAATGAAGTTACTAAGCTAACACAGGTAACTTTTCATCTGCCCTGCTTCTACGTGAGTATGGTTCTCTGTCATCAATAGTAAGCTAGAAACTTTGCTTATTCTTACACTAGTTCTGGAGAAACACAATAGCTTAATTCGAGCCTATATTCCGCTTTGTGCTAAGCAAACCTCCCAGCCCAAATTCCAATGCTAGTGATAGGCAAACCACATGCTCAGGCACCAGGCTGCTCAGGTAGCTTTAAGAAAAAAAAAAAAAGTTACTTCCTCGCAAACTGAGCACATTTCTTGGCAGGGGCAGAGGGCAGAACCCGCAAACATCCTCCATCTTAAAAAGCTGGCTATTAGAGCACAGGTGTAGGTAGGTGCTGTAGGGCTCTAGCACAGCCTAGGGGGGAGCGCTGCAGAAAGCAGGACTGAACTCTACTCCTGTAGGCAGAACTGCTAAAAGCTAGGCCAGAAAATAGCAGGGAATCAGTGTTGTATCTCCTCACCTCAATACAGCTGAAAGTTACCGGAATAAATCCATCTGCATGGCTTTGATCAGGGGACAACAAAGCAAGATGCGAGCACATCACCACCATCAAGTGCGGTGCCACCCTCCTTGTTTCTCACTACCTACAAAACACAAGCGCTGCGTGTAACAGGCTCTTTAAGGAGCCCCTTGCAAAGCTGTGCTCTCCACCCGCACTGGGGACACCACACCACTGCCCCACCTGCAGGACCCAGGACAAGGGCAGGCCATCACACTGCCTCGCAGGCCCTGCAACCCCAAAGAGCACCCTGGTGGAGGGAATCCTGCTTCTCCCTGAGGTACAGGTAGGCCTTAAACCCTGGGGCTGGAGTGCAGCACTACCTCCCCCGCCAGACCTCATACACCTCCTCAGGGAACCATTAAGCCCTCTACCAGGCTTTGCATCCCCTTCCGTGAGCCTTATGAGAGGGTGGTCGGACCACTACCCCCCCCCCCCCCAGGCCCTGTTCCCCCCTTTGAGCTCTCTGAGGGGCAGCAGGACCACTGACCCCACACCCAGGCCTCACCCTTGAGGCCTGTAGGGTCTACAGGACCCACCAGCCACCCTGTAGCCCCCCCCTTCACCGTTTTTTGGGGCAGCACAGGACCACTAACCTGCCGCCAGGCCTCCCACCCTCCCCTCGAGGCTTATGGGAGCAGTAGGCCCACCAGCCACCCCCCCCACCAGGCCTCGTACCCCCCCCCCCCCCCACTCCTTGAGCCTCGGGGCGGGGGGGGGCAGCCCCACTAACCCCGCCATCAGGCCTCGCCCCACACCCCGTGAGCCTTACGGAGGTGAGGGGGGCCGCAGGACGACCACCAGTCCCCCCCGTGCCCCGGGGGAGGCGGCGGGACCGGGACCCCCGCGGCCCTGAGGAGATGGCGGCCCCCCCGCTCACCGGAGGGGGGGGGGCGTGGCGGGACCATCCCGCGCTCCACCCCCTGCCTCGCGGCGCCGGATGTGGCGTCAGACGCACGCAGCGCCATGAGGAAGAGGAAAGGGAAGAGCCCCGTCGCGTTGCCACAGCAACGGCGGCGTGTGGCGACCGGTCCGCGGCCCGCCCCGCCATGGCGGCCGTGAGAGCCCCCCCCTCATCGCCAGACACTCCTCCACCCTGCTCCGGGCCGCGACCCCAGCGCCACCCTCGGCCTGGCAGCTACCGCGGCCGAGGGGGCAGGAGCACGCCAGATGCTGTGTCCCCGCCGTGGCCACCGTCATTGGAGAAAAAAAGTAAAATATAGACACAGGTCTTTAACGAAAAGAACCAGACAAGGGACTTGGGAATTTGAGAAAAGCATAATCTGCTTTATTTTTTTTTTTTTTATTTAAATAAGGAGAATTCTTTCATATGGAAAGAGCTAATACAATCACATATTTGAAAGGAGAAACAATAGGTACTGAAACAAGGAAAAAGGGCAATAAAGAGTGTGCTGCAACTGGCCTGGTGATTCCGTGATTCGAGTTCCGGTCCAAGTAAAAGTTTCCAAAAAATATAAACAGGTTGCATGTTACACAATTATCCATCGTCTGCCCTTTCAAATATCTGGTCTACATGAAAAGACAAAGAGAGGAAAGGCCAAAAAAAATTTACTATACAGGTCATGAGGTTAAAAGCTTTAAGGAGTACAATATCCCCTTGAGAAACAACAAATGCAATTTATACAGAACCAGAGGAAGGATTCCAGCTAAGGACAATGCCTTGAGACATGCTAAAGGGTGAGCGCCTCACTGCTGCTGCTGTGATGCCCAGGGCAACGGTCAAGGTTGTGACTGTAGACATCTCGAGGAGTTGGGAAGAGCCATTAAACCCAAGGGGGGCATCTATGGCCACTAGGAAAATCTGGTGGTCTTCGGATTAAAACAAACAAACTAACCAAAACAAAACAAAACAATAAAAAAAAGGAGTTGGACTGCTGCTGCCTCTTCACAGTCAGCAGTTCCACTGCTTCGGCAAAATGCACCTTTTCCGTCGATGGGCCACAACTAAGTATCCTGATGCCTGTTGTAGATTCTTATTCACAAATGCATCTTTCTTACAAGGAAACTGGGCTGCTGTACCTCAGAAATAACCCATGCTACAAGGAATTAACCTGTGCTTAACCAGCCAGAAGCAAAACAGAAGGTTAACAAAATGCAACAGAACAAGACCTTGGCATGCAGTGGTGCTTGCTTGAAAGTGAATATAGTAGCCTGCCAAAAGGTGAGACATAGCAAAAATGCTAGGCTCATTTCTTAATATATATCCATAAATACACAGGAACCACAGGGCAGCTTGTAGCTTCGCAGCATTCTTGCAAGGAAACTGTTAAATGGAGTGCCTCTGCATGAACACAAACACGTATGGGAGTTCAATGGGCTGCAAACACATTCAGAGTTACTGACGACTGTACAGCTGTCACATGGCATAGCCAGGAGCGAATTATGGAAGATCAACAATAATACCTGTTGCACTGGTGACTGTGCTGCTTCCACTTGTCATTGAAAAATATACTGGCACACTTTTTTTTTTTTTCTTCTTCCTTTTTTTCCTCCTTAACTTCAATTTATTTAATTTTTAAAATTTTTTCTTTTTTTTTTTTAATTAAGAGCTAAAATCAGGCTGAACTGGAGAGGAAAGCAGCACTGAATGCAGCTGCTAGGCCATGAATCACTGCATCTAAGAGAACTAATTACACAATGTGCTTCAGACCTTCAGCTGAACAAAAAGCAGCAAAGTCAGCCTCTGAATATTTCTGCTTCACCCATTGTTGCTGAAAACATGGATTCCACCTCTCCCTCCCACTGCACCTTTCCAAGCAGAAGGAGCCTGCAATTTGGTAGCTGATTTCCAGTCAAAGCAAAAGCAACTCACAAAGGAATAAATCATTAGGGCCTGACCCTTCAGCAGTGGAGACAGCAAGCAGAAGTATTCCCCTATAAACCATATCCACATTCTATACATCTCCATTCTCCTCTTCCCCAAGCTGAATTTGTATCAGCGTACCAGCACCCTTGGCATTTCTGCACCTTGAGGATCAGAGGCTTTCCTTTTGACTCAAGAGCACCATAAACTGCACTAACCTTGTACTAGCTTTAAACAAACAAACAAAAATATATGCCAGAGAAGAAGGATATTGCACTGTAGAAATTTGGGCTCTAAAACTGCTTTCCATCACACAAAACTCCATTAAGTGAAAGAGAGTCTTGCCAACTGCAGCTGACAGTCACGCAAAGGTGAGGAATGGAATGAAGCTCACATGCATTTCTTGGCCTTTCCTGCACAGAATAATTCAGACATAATATATAAATAGAGCAGTGAAACAATTACTTTTTTCACCTAGACCTACAACATCAAATACGTATAAATAAATTCTAGTGTTTTATTCTGTTGGGGGAAGGAATGGAGAGGTTAAAAGAGAAAGAAGGGTGACCTTTTTCAACAGGAAGTACTGTAGTTCTGATGGCATTTACACCAGAGGGACTGCAATAACTTGTATCTAGCAATAACCCAGTTTCTCCAACACATTTGACCATTTTAAAGTCATATAGGTGGGAGGAAAGAGGTTAGTGTCTTTGTAAAGCTTAAGTAGTGTGTCTAGGGTAGGAAAGAGATGAGAAGAGGGGGGCTCGGATAAGTCTCTTTAGCCATTACAGTTAGATTCTGGGCTGGTATTAGCTAGGGCCAGCTGGGCAGAAGGATAATAAAGAAAAAAAACAGACAATTCTGTTGTTCATGATATTCCAAGGAAGAAAATAGAAAGGGGGAGGGGGGGTGGGATGACTTACTGGTGGAGCAATCTTTGGAAAATGTTGGGAGCAGGACTAGCAGATGAGGATGCAGGTCTGGGAGATGTCTGAAGGCTGCGGAAGTATATGTCGCTAAATCTCAAACCCTGTACTTTAAGGAGGACGCTAGAGAGATGCTGGCACACTCTGCTCTGAAGTTAAAAATCCATAAAACATGAGGGGAAAAAAAGAGGGGGGTTTTTTGCCTTTTTTTTTTTTTTTTTTTTTAAAGTACCATCCTATCCCTTTCCCTTCGGGTTCTCTGCCATGGTCAATGGGGACACCTGTGGAGAGGGGACATCACTATGTCTAAGTTAGTTTAGGTTTCTAAACTCTTTAAAGCTACTGTATAAAATTCTTATTTATACCTAGCTTAAAATTTCAAATGCATCCCTAAAAAGCTATGAAGGATCTTTCCTAGAAAGGGGGGAAAAAAGCAAACGAAGAAACAAGAACACCTTTCAGATCCCTTCCCAAATACATTCTTTGTTCAAAATTATCTTCTTTGGAACCACCAACAAATGACTTGCTGCCACCTAGCAGAGGCAGATGGCACAGCCAGTTAGCAAGCTATCATCTACTGCAGAAATGAAGTTTTCTTCCCCCACTTCAGAGTGACCAGCCTACTTTACATTTTGAAAGAGCTAAACAACACAAACCAAGTTAGCTGAAAGTAGTTGAGTTTACTTAAGACTACCGTCAGCTGAAGGACTCCAAGCACTTTCAGAACTTGTAAGTCCATCCTAAAAATCTACATACACACGCACACACACACGCACACACATAAACCAAAACCAAACCACCGAAGAAATAAAACCCAACCCCCTCCCACTGGGACCTTCCTTTCATAGATCATCAAATACTGGTGAGTAATTGTGAGGTGACAATACTGTGTACACATGATATGCAGCTGCATCAAAAGTAAAGAACCCTTCGCTGTTCATCTGGGGAAGGAGAGTAGAAGGATGATTCCAAACTGCCTCTGTAACCATGCGCTTCTGACACAAAAAAGGAGGTTCCAAGTGCTAAAACGGCGGTCTTGCAGAGGGGGTCCCTTACTGATGCATTTCTATGCAAATTTTACAAAAGGCCATGAGTCAGAGGAACAGAAAGCAAGACTTAGGGAAAAGGGAGCAGAGCAAAGCTTAGGAGAGCAGCCCCAAGGGATGAACACAATATAGAACAAGTCTCAGGAGACATGAAGAATTAGAGCGGCCAAGGTAGGGAGCATAAGAGAGAGCATCACAACTACAAAAAGTAGTCCATACAGACCCGTTGGCTCTAGCCAACTCTTCTGACCCATGTGCGGTGAGGAGAATTTTTCTTAACAGATTTTACATTTCATAAATCTATGATTTACATTTTGGTGTGTGTTTGGCAGTCACTAAAAAATCCCAAACCCACAAAAACAACCCCTAGATCCAGATGAGCTTGCAACAGAAATTTGGTGGGTTTTTTTCTTCCTTAAAACAAAAATGCCATATTTTGTTGTGCACAAGGCACCCCAAAGCTACAATTAGAGTGGTGCAAGTTTCAAGATTAATGCACTGATCTACTATATACCTTTAGTATACATTTACTTCTAACGCAAGCACTGCTTCTAGCTTAAAACAAAAATACTGAAAATTTAACGAATGCCATAACTGTCCTGGTTTTTCAAAACCAAATAATCTGAAAAGCTAAATCATCTGGGTAATATATACCCAAACAAACTCAATTTAGAAGAGTCATGATTCTCAACATAGCACAGAACCATATATAAAACTAAGCATAGTTTTGTCAGAACATAATTTTAGCTGAAGGGAATTCTTTTCTGGAAGGAATAAGGAAAGCAGAAAGAAGGGTGGGAAAAATGAGAGAACATATAAAAGTTCTGCTATAAACAAAGATATAGCTTTTTTTGTAAAAACCTCAGCTGCCTTTAAAATGAAAAACCTCAAACTAACCCCTCTCCCCCAGTTGCCACTCTGCTGAGACAGAAGTAGGGAAGGAGAAGGATGGGCTTTGCCAAGTGAGCAATCACAGCTACCTGTGGATGGAGCATGGCGGGGGGGGGGGGGGGGGGGGGGGGGGAATAAAAAAAAAAAATGGCTCGAGCCACTTCAAAGTCACATGGTTGGTTGGTTTTAAAGCAAGCAGGTCAATGTCATATCCACTGTTTCAAACTGCTTTGTTGGGAGAGGGGCTTGGATGATGTTGCTGTAGTCAGTCAATGTGGGGCAGGGAGTAGATCTGGTGAGATTTTCAGGAGATCCAGTGGCGTCCAGTCTAAGCTGCAGGGCCTCTCAGGCAGCAGGACCAGCTGGGCATCAGAGGTGTTCCTAGGCCTTGCTTTCCTCCACTTTGACTGCCTGAGGTTTGATTGCTCCTGTGCGCACTGGCTTCATCTGGTTTGTGGAGGCTGTTTCTTGCAGCTTTACTGCTCCCAAATTGGCTTTATTTTCATCCACCCGCTGCTTTGCCTTTTGACATATAAAACCAAAGCATTAGCTAGTGCAGAGACCTCTAGGCAGATACAAAAATACAAACTGTGACCATCATTCATGCAAGACATCAAATCTGCTCCAAAAATCAGGTATTTCTTCTGTTCTATCACACTTTGCTGTCCTAAAACACCTAACCTGTAATAAGGATCTTGAAGTGTCTCACATGTCTAGCAATGCAAATGACCGATAAAAACTCAACAACAAACACCACAGACACTGTAAAACAGGTAATCCTCTAACCTCTCCTGACTTTCAAATCACACAGCATTACTCTTGGGAGTCAGAACACCCACCTACCCACTCTCCCCGCAGAGAAAATAACAGCTCCCACATACAGCGTCAGCACACAGGCCTTTCTGCCACTCTCTCAAGTCCATGGCACAAGCATGACAGTATAGAAGAGCAGATACTGTTGGGTCAAACAAAGTACTGATGCACACTACCTGTTGAACATAGTGTCCTTGCACAGAGCCCATACTAACTGCTGGTCCAGATGGCTTCCCACTTGGGCTGGCAGAGCTAGGCCTGGAAATCGAAGAGTCGACAATATTCATGGAGTAAATTCTACAATGGAATGAGAACCTTATTCATGTGTGAAAGAATAAAAAAAAGACAGCAGAAAGCAGCAGTAGACAGGGCACGAGTCTGTGCTGTGCAGATCAGTGAGCTCCCCAGCCCAAAAGACAACACATGGATTGGTTGAGTGAAAAAAAAAAATAAAGCAACTGCATGTCCCAAAAGGCTCAATGACCTGAAGGTTTGGTATGTCTAGACATGAGCACCTCTCATCTTGAGAGAATCATTCTGGAAATTAAAATGTTTATTCAGTGATCCTTGCATTTTCCACCTTAACGAGCAACACACAAAAGCGTATACCAATTCCAATTTGTCTTTAAGACTCAGTAAACAAATAACTTTATGCACTTCCCACAAGCACAAAGGGCCAAGTCAGTTACACGCTGGCCCACTCCCAAAAATGAAAGCCATAATCATGCATTTTGATACAAGTATTTGGACTATAGCAAGCACATTCTACACATGAAAACCCAAGCGAATCTTGTACAGGGATGATGCACGCACTATGTCACTTCCCCATTCTGACTACAGAGGCTAAGTTCTGCGAACATTTTACCTGTACGTATGTGGTGATGGTACAGACCCTCCGGAGGACATATTCTGTTTACCGTCGGAGAAATGAAACCCTTTCATTTCCATTTGGGAGGACTACAGAGGAAAACGCACGAGAGAGAGTATCATCTTTGCATTCACAAATCACTCATTACTTCATATAAACACTTAAGCCAAATCTTTGCCCTTCTACCCATCGTGCCCCTTAAAAGAAGAAATATTTTTCAGGTGAAGAAAGTGAGGCTTTAAGTGAAATAATCTGCTTGTATTAAACCAGCAAGCCAGCAGCACAAGCAAATACAGAACCTGGAAGTTAACTGCTGTGCTGTGCTCTCTTTCCCCTATAATAGACAAACTTATGATATGAATCCATCAAACCAGACATGACATTAATATACCTACTCAAATGGACAAGCTTCACAACAGTGTGAAATATCTGGGCAGTATTCCAACTGTGTCTGGAGCTCACCACCCCTCAAGCACTCTGGGGAAACCTGTGTAAACATGTAATAAAACTGGAGACTCCAAACTGGATCAAGGCAGGATGTGGCTCCCTGGAAACAGAATGGTGACCAGCAGCAAAACCTGAAAAACTGCTGGCCTGCGCTTTGGAGATGAGGGGAAAAGGGCTCCTTCATTTTACCACCAATCCTTGGCTTTGATATTTAAGGATCCCAAACAAGCTAGTCTCCCCTTTAACAAGCAAGATCAAGGAGCGAAACTTCAATGCAGGAGGGGTTAATGAATGCCAAGATGAGCACACAGGAGTTAATCCTTACCTCCCTGCTGGTAGCAAGAACAGAAGGCTGGGATCCAGGAGGGAGGATTCTTCGGGGAGCTCCTACAGGCAGGTTTTGCCCCTGAGGAAGCTGGATGGACTGTGGTAGAATCAGGGGCTGCTGGCCAGAGCCATAGCGGGGCAGAGGAAGCTGGGAGCCAGGCACAGGCATCGTTAGCTGTGGGATAAGGACATGTAGTTAATTCAATGGCAGCAACAGTCTTGTGTTTGACACACTGCCTCCTAATACCCTGAAAGCATGGCATTGCTAAAAGGAAGCTCACAAACAGTGCAGTCTGGCACAGAATAAATGCAAATCAATGCAACAGAGGGATTTTCACACTGAAATGCATGTTCTGGTAGTGTTGCCAACACCCTATCAGCTGGGCTTTTAACATGGCATTGATTTAACATAACTGCACTCAGACACAGGGCTTTCCTCCTTGCTTAGAACCTTCACCCAGTTTTTCAGTCTTCCTCATGGTCGCTGCATAGATGTATTTTCTCTTGATATGACAGCAGCATCAGACAGCTCAGTGTCAGGGGTTTTGTTTGGAACTTTAATGCCCAAACCTGAAAGTCTGCTACACTTCCACGCCAAAGCATTTTGAGGACCGGACCTCTAGAGAAAGTGATGGTGACCTCAGCTATATGTTCTGCAGTCAGCTTCAAACTGATGATGGTAATAATTAAAGAGTAATTTAAAAAAAATGCAGCTCAGGACTGAGGACAAGAACCTCCTGTTCCCTCTGATTCATCTGACAGTTCTCACAATTGCTGGATTTAGGAGGTTCTATGACAACATTTTGTAATAAATAAATAAAATTAAAAAAATCTAAGGCTGGTAAAAGAGACCAAGTTACTAGCTTATGATGGATAAAGCATTTCTTCAAATATTTAGTTTGCCAGTATTCTCTGTATTTTCCTCAGCTAAGTTACTTCCACAATTAATTGTCAGTCACAACATAAAAATCCCTCTTTAAACAAAAATAAACCTTAACATGTTGCAAAAAATAAATGTGAGTTTAATTAAAAGTATCAAACTTCTTCAGAGAATCAGAACACATGTCCACAAATATAGCTATGCTCACAGTAGGATTCAATGTCTTTATCTAAGCCATGCCTTACAAAAACTTTTTCACACAATGAAATTCTTGTTAAGATGCTACCAAACAGATCAGCAGAAGTTGTAAATAAGACCTGGGTAACAAATGAAATGAGAAAATAGACGAGCTTTTATTAAAAGGTCCTAGTTACCCTGGAAGCCGAGTTACATCTGGAGACAATTGCGATTTGGCTCTCAGAAGAGGTACTTTTAGGACTATTGCATCACGGCCTCCTGTGCATGAAGCACTGCAAGGTCTGATCTGCATGAAATGTCTATATTGAAGGCAAGGACTTCCAAGTTACAAAATGACATCTCAGCAGGGACAGACAAGTAATTAGCAAGAATCTCATTAAATAAGGTGCTGCATGTTTGAAACAATGGTTCACAGAACAGAGTCTCGGGGAAATCTTTTAAAGAGCTTAGTTCACACAAATGCACGACTCAGCACAAATACCAGTTTCAACCCAGTCTCAGAAACAAGTGGCTGTGAAAAAGCCTGTACAAAGGAGTGGCTTGCAAGCCCTGCTCCTAACCTGCGTAAGCTGAGAGTCCATCATCTGCGAGGCTCCCATACCAGCTGCCTGGTTTATCTGGCCTTCATAAACCAGTGTCTGGCTTCCATTCATGGGCTGATAGGGGGACCCAGACTGGGTTTTTACCACCTCCAAGGGCTGCATGCCTGGGAAGGCGGAATACGGAGGCTTCAGAGCAGTGCCTCCTGTCAGGACCATGGTGCTGGGTTGAGACAGACTGGGGTGCATATACACCTGAGACCTGGAGAAGAAGCATACGTTCAAGTCATCACACAGAAAATCTTTGGAGACTATACACACACCCCCCCGCCAAACCGTATCTGGCCTGCAATTAGCAAGTGGTTCTCAGACTCTACTAAATCGACAGCTTAGAAATAAGCTGTGATGCCACTTTCCATTTTAGTTACAGGGGTTTTTTTATTTCCACTTTTAAGCCCTTACAGCCACGTCCTTGTATTGCAGGAATATTCAACAGAATGACACCGTGTCCTACCCAAAGTTTATGTTTCAATATCCTGCACAATAAGCTCTGGATTAGTAGTAAGGGAGGATTCACGTTACCAGCAATCTGCAGCAGCTTTGCAAAGCAGAAAAGAATCAGAAGTTAAAGATTCAAACAGCTGTAGCAAAAAAGTTGTTTTTTTTATTTAAACCTCAGTGTCTAGGTTTTTGAGGCCTTTAAGGACTATTCTGATCATTCACTCTCATCTCATGCAGGAAAGGGGTACAGAGTAATATTCCCACAGCCAGCCCAACTCTGAAGTGGATGTCTCAATCCTTCAGTTCTAGTAAGCAGTTCCTGTAGCCCAGTACCGTTGCTGTTACACTTGCATTCGATTTTCTGATTTGAATCTTATAATTTTTTCTCCAACAAAGTGCAGGCAAAGAGTTATTTAATTTCACTATCCAGGTACTCAGCTCTGATCAAACTGCCTCTTTGTGTTCTCTCCAGTAGTAAACCACAGTAAGCTGTAAGCTCTGGGTTTCTTACTAGTAAGTCTGCTTGCTGGCCCACAAACCTCCTCTTTCTGCATCTTTCCCAAGATTTGCCTCCCCTTTTGAGAGGGTAGGCAGTAAAACCGAATAACCTTCCAAGGATGGTCTTTGGCATTGTCCTACAAAGAAACATGCTACAGAGAGCCTTATGAGCCCTGATATCCTTGCTCTCCATCCCAGCAGTGTTACTAGGGGAAGGAAACAGCAAGTCAAAGGGGGAAGAGAAGATGAGCGCGGAGTATCTGATCAATGTACATAGACATCAGGAACATAAGAAATTAAGCCACAAGGAAATGAAAAACAAAGCAGTTACCTGAAGGGCTGTATGGAGCTGTACATCTCCTGGGACTGGGAAACAGGCAGACCACCCCTCAACCCAAGCTGAGCTTGGGCCTGTAAGGATGTGTGGAGGGAAATGGGAATCTGTTGAGCAGCAGCAGCCTGCAGAAGAAATTAAGATGACTGAGAAGTACAAGAGGAGCCAGAAACTCTCCCAGGCTGCTAAAAATCCACCAGTTTCCTCCATGAGTCAATCTGCCATGATAATTACCTACACTGCGCCTTTACCCAGCCCCTGCATCATTCCATAGAACAGCAGCACACTGGCAGGAGAAAACACTGCACAGGCACCCAAGAGGGAAGACTGATGCCTGCAAAAGGCATTTGATGGACACATGAGGGACCAACATGCTCCACACACAGAACAGGCACTGACAATCCCAGCTCTCACTTGCCTGCACGCTTAACTTGAAGGGGCTCTCTCCAACCCTATCAACACCCTATTCACTAAGGCTAGTGAAATTGCTCATCAGTATTGACAGGCTGTAGAATTTACTGAAAGTCACTTTACCTCACACAGATGCCTCAGCATCTGCTTCAGTTAAACCCAGCCCAAAGGCACTGGTACAAAAAGAGGAAAAAACCTCAATTCCCCTCCCTTCAATTTCACTAACCTGTAACACCCACTAGGAAGCAGCATGCAAGGAACCTAAAGGGAGCCACATCTAAGCTTTTTTGGGCTATCAGAGAGATAAACGACTCTTCGCTTCTTAAATGCTTCCCTGAAGACTCCTCGAGAAACCACTAGCTAGCTGTATTTCTCCCTTACCTGTTGGTAGCTTTGCTGCTGAGGTATCGTCTGCGGGACCAGGCGGGGCTGACTTGCAAACACATGGCCATCCAGATACAGGGGTGGAATATGGTTACCTAAACATCAGAGAAGGCAGGCTGTAAATTCAATGTACAGGGGAGATACAGGCACAGAACGCTGCAGAGACCTGCAGGTCAAGACTATTTCCTACTTCTCAGAAAACAGCTTAGCAAGTCAACACAAACACAGTACCCATTCAGAAGAGCCTGTAAAGCTCGTAAGTCCACATACCAAAGCCAGCAGCCCCACTTTACAGTAGCAGGCTTGCTGAGAATTAATCATAACTTTCTGTAAAAGGCTAAACGTAAACCCAGGTTTCCCACCTCCACAAAAGACTCAGAGACACCAACAGTTCAGGAATTGGTGACCTGCACTCCAAACTGTTCCTAAATGCCAGAAACGGGCAGTCATCTCATCTTTGCAGCTAGGAGGGACAGAAAGAGCAAACGTGGTGTTTGAGACCTTCACGCAAGAGATCTAAAAGCCATATCCACCCCAAAGGTGGCACCAATCAAAGTGCTGTGCCACTCCTGTGGTTCTGTGCAGATCTGAACCATGGGATTTACAAGCAAAATTACAGTGGGTAGGTAAGCAGATCACCCGACTTGGAACAATCCGTTTTCCAAGTGGAAGCTATTAACAGAGTCACTACAGTGGTCCACTCCCTATCACTTCTGTCCAGCATATTCCATTCCATTCTTGAATTGAGGAATGAGAAGGATAGTGCGTGCTTGAGAGGTCCTTTGGGACCCAGGAGTCAGAGAATCCAAGTACATTCCTTTTTTCCAGATGCTCTCCCTAATTATACACACTGCCTAACATGACTGAGCTCAAGCTTTTGCTCTAACTCAAGGACAGCAACACCTTCCCACCTCCCAGACTTCTGCAAACTGTAAGCAAGTTGTTATTACATACAAAGAGCAGAAGGTGCTCAGAACGTGTGACTTAAATAGCAAAGTGAGCAGAGGAATGGTTGATATTGATACTGGGACTGTTGAAGTCTCTCAGCCATAGGTTTCTGTTTCTTCATTTCCCTTCTACTCTATCGAGCACACAGGGAAGGGTAAGCAGGATCCATTGAGACATCACAGAGACTTGCTGCTACACAGGGAAAGTCGTCCTTGTGCTAAGATTATACCAGTCACACTCAAGTAACATTCTTCAAAGTGGGTAGATGGTCCCTCTTTCTGTCTTGACTGAATTGGTGTTAAGAATCTGTTAAATACCAGCCAGCCAGTTACTTTACATGGAAGCTCTTCTCACCATGCTACAAGAATCAGAGGATGATTCCTAGATACCAACCAGACAATGCAAATACCGCTGCCACAGTTTGCAGGTACCTGGAATAGATGCAGAAGGTGCTACGGACGCCACAGGCATAGGCGGCATAGAAACTCCACCAAAAGAGCTGTAGCTGACACCGTTGGAAGCTCCAACACTGGAAGGAGGCTGGATGCCTGAGCCTGCGCCTCCTGGGGAGTTCTGTTCTGGTAAACTAGGAGAGTTTTCCCAAGCTTTACGAGCAGACTCCATCTATGGAAATGAAGGACAATAACTACAGACAGTTCAAATGGGGAGGACAATACTGAAGCCTAGAGTTGCTCATCTATGATCTATTAGTTCAAATTCAATCTAGTCTAGTCATAGTGGAAAGCTGGCAGGTCTCAGGTCAAGGAGTTTCACACCAGTTTCCAATGGGCAAGCATCCTTCACAAACACTCAATCCCCCTTGGTATTTGCTGAGCTTTTTGGGGTTGAGGTGGTGGTGGTTTTTGATTTGGTTTATTTTGGGGGTTTTTGTTGTAGTTTCTATGTTTGGTTTTGGGTTTTTTGTTGTTTTTCTTCTTTAAACCATCAAGCACCTAGGATCCTTGACCAGCCATCCTACCCAACTACTGAAATAGTAGGAAAGCTCTGTTGCACCTGTTCTACAATTGGTGAGGACTTCAGCATCCAGGACTGCTGAAACACATGCCCTTCCACCCATGCTGAATAGCATATATGCACAGCTTTTATAGAAGCTAATTAAAGGTTTAGCAGTACCTAACAAAATGCTCTGGGAAAGAACTCTCCATCTTCACTACTCTGGCCATGGAGACATGGTACCCACACCTAGGACAAACACACATGCCAGCTTGCTTACCTTAAGAGTAAGGTCTGCAGTGGGGAAGGACATTGGGTTCAGGCCAATGCACCGCTGGAGGTGATGATCTCTTCGCAGAATGGGAATGGACTGCGTTAACCCTGCCTGAGGGGAGATTCGTAAATGGTAAATATTTTATAAACTCTTATGAGAATGTCATGAGCTACCAAGGCTGACAGAGCCTCAACTGGCAGCTCTAGTAACTACACCACAAAGGATTCAACCCTCAGTGGTACTGCAGGAGTTAAGTACCACACTCAACTGTGATCCATTCTGCTGTTGGAATAAATGAAGCTTCGGTTATGTGCAATGACACCCTCCTCTATGTCAAGTTACACTAGCTTCCACTCAAACATCAATTTGATCCAGCAACTTCTATTTGCAGAAGAGTTTCCCCTCCTGCCCCATATTTGGAATGTACCTAAATTTCAGACAAAACCTGTTTCTGAAAGAGCGCTTCTGAAAAGAAACACCCTTTAAGACAAAACTCCAAAATCAAACAACCTACAAACTTGAAGACATTTCAAAAACAGCTCTGTGAGTTTCTCACATTGCTGTCCACAGCTGAGCTACAAGCTGGGCTTTCAGTGTGCTCACTCTTTCACATATAATAATGAAATACCCAGATGGCTGGAATAAGCTGGGAAGCCTCCAGAAGGGCCTGACTAACAAGTTACAGTTCTCTGCCTTGCTGTGGCAGATGAGACCTTCTGAGGAATTGGGCAGCCCAGGCCTAAAAACACCACTACCTGTCTGCATCATGTCCATTACCAGCACCCTTTTGTGTCTCAGGGAAGGAGACGGGTGATGTCAGAGATCTGCGATACCTCTTGCTTTACACAGGTCACAATGATAATGGAGTTGCTCCCTATATCAAAATGAGCATCGCTGGCTCAGAAGTATCAAGGTACCTTGAAGGCACAGATTTCCATTATGGATTTTAGTTACGTGTGTCACCTAAGCATTAAGTGTGAAGTCAACTGCAAAGAAATATGCTTGCTCTCTTTGGAAGCATCTGAGGTTTAACTAAGGAGTATCTCCAATGAATCAATGCCAAAAGAAAAAAATAAATACTTACATTACTGGCCAAGGCATCCTGCAATTTGGTGACAGGGTTAGCTGCAGTGCCAGAGGCAGAACCAGGCGGCAAGCTGAAGTCAGAGTCCTGAAAAAGCAAAACACACAAAATTCAAATCCAGGTCCAAGGGCCATCCATCTGCTTCTCATGGTTAATGACTTTAGCCTGAATCATGACACTAGAAACTAAAGATTGTCCTCCAGTAAGCCTTGCTGGAAGAGAACAAAAAGACACTTCTCAGCACTCAGCAGCAGGCAACCCCCAGAGGCGCACAAAGGCTTAGATGGCCATAATTTTGTCCCTCACCTCTGATACCACCCCAGCTGGTCCTTGGGACAATATTTCCAAGAGGATATTATGTGTTTGCCAAGACATCTTGAGTACCTGGTTTGTGTCAGTAATGAAATCTAAGGCAAATCGACAGCTGGAAGCCTCCTCTAAATAATCCTTCTGCCTCAAACCACCTTTCATATCTCAACAAGCTCAAATCACCAAGAAGATAAAATTAAATTCAATCCTCACTTTAGGATTTACTCCAAATTCAATGGGTGGCACAGGAAGTACAGAATCCACGTGAATTTCCACCCCGTTAACAGGGGGAATATTCCCTTCCAGCCGTTCCGTTCCCTCCGAACCCTTTCTGTTTTTCAGGGAGCGTTCGTTGCCGATTGGTCCAGGCTTGTGTTCCTTGTTCTGTCCTGAGCCTTGATCTGAATCCTTAACAGGAAAGCAGAGAGGCTGAGACACAAAGACTGAATAACCCAATCTCAAGCCTTAAAAATGCTATCAAGAACAAGACAACCACTTCACAAGGTCTCTCACTATGTGCTCTGGCTTGGCTGCAAATCCAGATTACCTTTTTATCAGATTGCTTCTGCACTTGCTCCTTCTGGCAGTCAGGCTTTGGGTCCACCAGGCCAGCCCCATTCATCTCCTCTGGTTTGAGGGTGCCATATGGAGAACTGCGCTGAGAGGAGGTAGCGGAGGATTCCCGAGACTCCGCGCTCAAGTCAATGCCACTATCCCCCTGGCTGCCTTTAAAACCCTGCTATGCAAAGCACGAAATGTGTTAAAGCCCCAGACTCCGACCCAGCTCCACAAAGGAGGAAAAAAAAAATCCCAGAAAACAGCAAGACCATGTCCCCTTTTCAAATCACATTCTTGGTTAACTGCAAAAGAGTTGGGCCTGACCTGCAGCATCCCTTGGCTGCTGCTTCAGCTCTACACAACCCTGAGACAGGTTAACCAATACACCAACTGGACCATGGCTTTAGAATAAGGAAAAAGTGTCACACATAGCAACTAGGCTGAAATTGCCAAACTCATTTCACTTGTGACCCAAACCAGATTTGAACTCTGGTCTCCAGAGGTGAAGCATTCAGGAACCTCCTCCGCCCTCCCTGCATTAAGGCTACAGCTACACACTGCTCACAGGCATGAGGCACACAAACACAACCTATGGGATTCCACCATCCTCGACCACGCTCTGTGTCCAGTTAGGAGCATAACCCTGGAATAGCTCTACCGACAGTTACTCCAGATTTATACCCACATGTAACACCAAGCAGCGCTTGGCCCTCTAGGTCAAGATTTGAGCAGCATCCAGCTCAAATCAGAACTGCAAAGGGACAGTTTAAAATTGCACAAGCAGAGCTGAGAGTCGCTAAGCACAGATGGAGCAATGAGAAGCACAAGCCACCTAACGTTAGTATTTTATACACGCAATACCTGAATGGCACATTAGGTGCCACTTACCTCAGTGGCGCTAGATTCAGTACCATTAAAGGTATTTACAGGCTTGCTCCAGGAATCACTGCCAGGAGACTGAACGGAAAGAGCTGGAAGAGAAGAGAGGGCAGGGTTCACCTGCTTGAAACACAGCTGTGAGCACACCTTGTACACTGTGCATGTTACACTACTAACTTTCCATTTCTAGACACGAGATATTTTCACCATCTCAGAAAACGAGTGTTGCCCAATCAGCTGAGACATGATGCAGCACAAAGACAACAGGGTATGGAGAGCGAGGGTAGAGAACAGGGAAGAGACTTCTTAGGGAACATGAAAACAACAGGAGAAAGAAAGGGCAGAGAGAGAAACAAGGGAGGCACTAGCTATTCAGTGCTAGAGGATGAGAAAACAGAGGAAGGCAAAATAAGAAAATGGCTGAAGTAGATCCAGCCCAACAGGCTAGAAAATGCTATATAGTAGGATCTTGATGTTACACAAAGACTCAAGAAATAGATTAGGAGACTGACATGGTCAACAACAGGAGGAGAATGGCTGAACAGTACAGTTTTGAACAGATGCTACTCCAGATGTCTGTTAGCTCCCCTCCCACTTCCAGCATCAGACAAGAGAAGGTTGTCTCCTCTTAAGCACAGACACCCCATCCTTCCTGCACAAACCAGAGGATTCCTCAGCTCTGTGAAACACCTCGGAACAGACCCAAACTTACCTGGGCTGTTGCTCTCCCAGATCTCTGTGCCCAGGCTGTTTCCAGACACTGTTACATCACTTTGCTCCAAGCACAAGCTGTTCTGTTTCTTAGCAAATCGAGGAGGGATGCGAGACTGAAGGACGCGGGCCTTCGCTGGTGCCTAAGAGAGAAAAGGCACAAGCCATAAGACCTGTCACTGCACTGGAATAACACAGTCTGCTCCTGGCAAGTTCAAACCCTGGATTTCTAAATGCTGCAATGTGAAGAGCCCCCAGCTCATGTAACAGAACCATACAAAGTAGTTCTGACTCCCTCCCCACTCTTACCCAGTGGCTACTGGGATGTTCCCCCGTCTAACAAGGCCGTGAAAAAACCTGCCTTCGGCAGCATGAGATTTTTCTCTTTTGGAGAGGTGGGGGAACAGGATACAAAGCAAAGCAAAGCAAAACTGACACTACAACATACTTGCTCTGCTTAATTCCTCTCTTTTTTACTCCAGCTAAAGCAAGATCAATTAATAATTTCACAATACAGAGATGGCTCTTTCACAGAGCCAAGATCTGAACAGAAAGAGAAGCACATCTCTGCAACGGCAAGACCTTTCCACTGCACATTCACACATTGTCTTCAGCCTAATTTTAAAGATGCCAAGCAACCAGGCTTTTATAACTTTGCTTGTGAGACTCTCTGAACCTACCACAAGCCTTCCTTGTCAGGAAGCATTTCCCAACGATGCTTTTCATTTGCATTTAGTCCTCCAGATTTCACTAAGTCTCCTTTCATGTCAAAATATTCTCTTATCTCCCTAGAATCTGCAGTCTTCCAGTACATGTAGACAAATGCCCCCCCCCCCCCCCCCCAAACATTACTTAACTAAGCTACCCACACTGCAGTCTTACATCTTTTCTTGCAAATCAACTCCTTTATCCTATTATGAACGTGAAATTGTCAGAGTTTCTTCCAGTTTGTTAGTTTCTTTCTGGTCAGGTGCCCAGAACACAAACATGACACCTCTGGCAAGGAAGCTACCACATCCTGTTCTAGCAGTAACACATTGTTGACACAGCAAGAGTGCAGAGGTCCTCCACTGGTCACTGCTGCCCAATATCCCACCAACTACAGCCAGCAACTGGCTTAGTGAGTGAAGCTGCTTTGGATGAGGATCACTTTAGAAAACCCTCCTTAACTTGCAATTAACAATTATGCTAGAAAACAAGAACAGTCAGAAGTCTAACCATCCTCTTCAGACCAAGGGCCCCTGCCCATCTGAGCCAAAATATATTTCCGGGGCCTAATACAGGATCTGTACTACCTTGGCCAACTGCATGTTTTTCTGCTCATTCAAACACTTTTGGGGCCCTGTTCCTCTGACTGCAGTCCAAACAATATCTCAGGTTAAGCTTTTTCTGCCTCCCATTCCTCACCTGAGCAGCCTGTTCCTTCTTCCTTCGCTCCTCTTCCAGCAAGCGACGCTGCTTTTTAGTAAGAACCTCAATGAAGCCTTCACCTGCCATAGAACCTACTTCATTCTCTTCTGCTGTGTTCGACACCCGATTATCAATGATAGTACCTGAACAAAGCATATATAGGGAAAAAACCAGTGCATGTGTGTATGCATATAAAGCTTTATGATTGCAATAATTTAAAGAGTGCATTCCGAATAGGAACCATTCAACAGGCAAACAAGTTCAGCCAACAGCACTGCAGCTAAGCTTTGAAAACTAAGCCATGGTAATCACTTTATCCTGCAGGGCTTTGCTCTCCTCTACCTCAGGATGAGCATGCTCCAGCTGGAAGAGCTTGGGAATGTGAGCCATGTGGTAACTCGGGTAGCTTTAGGTATAGTATCAGTTGAAAAAAACCTCACACCTTTCCAAATACTAGCAAGGACAGAGCAGGCACAGGTACTTTTGAAAACACACACATCTCCTCTAGATGTAAAACCTCAGCTCTATGAACAGCAAAAAGCTGAGTCATGGCCTAATGCCAATGGTTTCAGAGATACTAATTTCCTGCCCTCCTGCCATGAGCTCAGACTCAAATTCCCCACTGTGGATGCTCTTTCAACTTCCTTCGCACTACGTAAGGTATTTTGGGCTTGAAATTTAACATCTTGGATAGAAATATTCTCCCTAAAACCAAACTTTCTATAGAAGAAACATTAGAGAATCTGTCAGATCTGGCTGAAAGTTTGGGTTTAAAATTTAAAACCACCTTTGTCTTCCATGTTTTCCCTATTTAGATACACTAGAATTTTCTTGCTTGAGTAAATAAATGGAAAAAATCTAACCTGATATTTAAAATTACACTGGATTCAATCAGTCTGGCTTGAAGTTAGCCACAACGTGTTATCCCTTTAAAGGAAACAAATGAATTAAGACACTCACTTCCATAACTCAGTTCGAACTGTGACAAGGCCTCTCCCTTCTCACTTGCTCTTTGCGCAGTGGATTTGGGCTCCTTCTCTGGCTTTTTACCTGCACCCTCAGCACTCTCTGAGTTTGCATGGGAGGTCCTATCCAAGCTGTAAATAGAGTGGCTGCTCCCACCACTGGTGTTGCCAAGGCCACCTCCTTCTTCTGGAGACCTACAAGGAAAGAAGGGAAAGAAATTAGATTTTTCACAAGAAGATGAGTAAAAGTAGCAAGAAGAAAACATATGGGCTATATTTTCTTTACGATTTTTCTAATTGCACCTCATCCTTCCCCAGCCTTCGCTCAACTGAAGCAGATGTTAAATTCTGAGCACAGAGCCCATTACAAGGCTGTTACTGGGGAAGTGGGATGGAAACAGAACAATACCTGTACTCATGAGTCAACCAACACACTGCCCCCACAACAAAGCTAATAGCCTAGCTTGTCCCTAGGAGGAGGGCTCTGTGCTTCTGCAGTGTCTCCTACCCTCCTATGACACTACTCTTAACAGCTCCCCTGCTCCTCTTTGCAATTAACACACATTTCTTGGCAAGCATCAGGTGAGGGGAAGGGAAATGGGGAGAGGCTGATGACATCGAGGGGAAAAAAAAAGTTTCCCATTTTGTTTCTCCTAGAATTATTTTGCCCATTTGACCACCATCCACACATCATTCCCAAGCATTCAACTCGAGAGGCATGGTTAAAGGAAAAGGTAAAGAAAAAAAAAAGTTTTCCCCTTCCCTTTCTTTCCCTTTCTACCTGCCTGCATCCTTCCAGACATCAGCTCTCCTCTCCCTTATTTCTATATAAACTACTACTAGCTACTGCATCCAGGAGTTGGGGGAGATGGGGCACAAGAGGACAGAAAACAAAGAACAAGTTGCCTATTTATCAGTGCTTTAAACCCAATACAATGCAGCTGCACAGGACTCTTTTTTCCGCCTGTTCCTGTTAAAGGAAAAGGCTAATGAGGGAGCTGTCAAATTGGCCCAGGACCAAGGCCCACCTAACCCAGCGTCCTGTCAATCACCAGATTTTTCACAGGACCCAGGAAAATACTTAATCCCTAGTGTCGGAGTTGTCTTAAAATACTCTCAGAAGGAACTCCTCCCACCAGGCTACAAACACACAGCGCTGCTTGCCATTCATCACTGGTCTCCACTAAGATGTAAGAAAATATGTGCTCAGGCAAAGCTAGGACTGGCGATGCCACACATTGTGCTCATGCCACAACCACACTACTGGGAATCCAGGTGCTCAACCTGCACAGCTCACGGTAACTTATCCCAGGAAAACCCAGCCCTCACTTCTGTGCTCTCCTATGCTCCACTGGGGACCCATGACAGGACAGGAAGGACACAATAGGTTTGGAGTTAAGGACCAGGATTTCTTTCATTATCCTTCATGCCTCCAGCAAGAGGCAGTCCAGAAAGTGGAGAGCTGTCTTGGCTCAAAACTAAGGTGAAGAAGAACAGCACATGTCATGCCCACAGTGTCTCAGCAAATTCCATAAACCTGGATTCCCAGCATGGAAGCAAAGGCGTCAGTCGGTTGTAAAACAGACAATGATGGGACTGTTGGATGTCATAAGGTTGGATAAATGGTGCTGGAAGTCACCTGCACTAGAAGAAACACAGTCAACAGCTCCTCACCCACAGTCCAGCCCTTCTCCACTCCTCCAGTACCTGCACATCAGATGACAGATATCTGTACGTCAGAATGCAACTTTACCTTTTGCTTTTTATCAGTGTCCCATTCTGCTGGCTCTCGTATCTGGAAGCTGTTCCTACACCAGTCCTGACAGACTGCTCTGCAAACCCTGCTGGCTCGGCCTTGCGGCTCTGCCTGTCGACAAGTGGCCTTTGGCTTGAGAAGCTCCGCTTCGCTAGCTCCCTCTTCTCTCCCAAGCTCCCACTCCCGAGGCCACCCTCCAGCTGGCCTTCACTCTCTGAAACTCCATCTCGCCTCTCCCGCCGCTCGCTGAAGTCACTGCTTTCAGATGCAGTCTCCCACTCCTCGTTGGCATGGTCTGATGAGTTCTGGTAGGACAGCTCGGGAGACCGTCTGCCCGAGATGCTGCTCTTCTCTGCAGTGGTCAGCTTGGGTCTTCCAGGCCACTGGCTGGGCAGCAGGTTGGGGCTTCCCTCCTCGGGGTTCCACTGGCCAACCGATTCCCTCTCTTGCCTGAGGCGCCTGAATCGTGGGGGCTTGTCTTGGCGGGGGGGACGCCGCCTCCTGAATGGCCTGTTCTCTATGTTCTCCTGATCTGCTGAGTAATCCTCCTGGAAAAAGTGCCTTTTGTCATCCAGATGACTCTCATCAAAAACCCGGCTGGAGAAGGAATCCACATGTTTATAAGAATCCTGAATGTAGTCCCTGTCAGACTGCTGCCTGCTCCCAAAAGTGTCTGATGGAGAGGCGTGGCTGTACTCCTGCCACCCTGCTCCCCCACTCCTGCTTTGCCACTGGCTGGGCTCCTTACCCATGAAACTCCTTCGCCCATAGCCAGAGTTGCTCAGTCTTGGCGGCAGTGATCTCCCAAAAGCTCTCGGAGCCCTCATCTTCGGATCCAGACTACTGTGGTCATCTGAATAGATTTTGTTGGACCTCCAAGACTCTTTGAAGTCTCCCTTTTTCAAATCACTGTCCTCCCTGTCCAGCACAGAGCCTTCATTGCTGTTTTCTGAGCCCCTCTGCCGGCGACGCTTGGGGAGCTCCTCGTATTCTGACCCTTCACTGTGTGTCTCGCTTGCAATCCGGCGCCTTGGCTTGCCTCTAGGGAAGTCCTCTGGCTGGTTGAACTCCCGAAGCCCTCGCCCTCGGCTGCTCCGCTGGTTGTTATAGACTCCCCGGCTGCCCACAACAGTGCCTCGGCCTCGGAAAGTGAACTCTCTGAAGCCTCTCCCTCGCCCACGCCCTTGGCCTCTCCCACCAAAGGCTTGTTCCTCATCAATGAAGATCCAGTTGTTTCTTTTTGTGGGAGGGAGATCACCAGACTCTCTGGATAGTTTGTTCTCCCAGGTTCTTTCTGGCTTCTCTTCCTCCTCTTCTTCCTCCTCTTCCTCCTGGGACTTCTCAGCCTCTCGGGCAATGTTGGTTTGGGAAGAACCTTTGTCATCCAGCAGGTAACGCGTGGAGTTCACTAAGGCTGCAGAATCATCTGACTCATTTTCTACTTTCTGAACAGCTGCCTTCTCCTTCAGTGGGCGTGAGGTGTCCTCTCCCTCCAGTTTAACCTTTTCCATCTCCTTCTCTTTCTCTTCCACCTTGAGGGCTTTCAGGACTGGTTTTTTAATTGGGCCTGATCGTCGCGTCCTCCCCATTTGCTCCTGGTGCTGACCACTGGTGTTCCGGTTCTCAGGGGCCCACTCTGTTGTCTCTTCAGTGGGCTGTTTGGTATTAGCTCCTTCTTTCTTCCACGGGTCAGCACTGAATGACTGCTCATCCCTGGGCACTTCTTCGGCAACTTCTGCTGCAGTCTCTGCAGGTTTCTGATGGTGGCTGATATCCCAGCCATTATATTCAGGCTTCTTCTCTGCTTGGATAAAATCAGGTTCTAGGGGCGAACACCTCAAGTTTGCATGGCGGTTGCCAGCAGGACAGGTTTCCTGCACGGTCTCCTGATGCTGAAACAAGAGATCTTGGCCTATCCTTTGAGAAGACAGACAGCTGTCAAAGTCTGCCTGGGCCTTCTTGTCAAAAGCATTCAAGTACTCCTCCCCTCTCTCCTCAAAGAGATCTCGCTGGGTGCTCAGACTCTCTGGCCTTCCAGGAGAAGCAGAGTAACTGTCATTCCTGAGAAGGAAACAAACAACAAACAAAAGAAAGTCAGCTAATGCAGAGCACAGCACATCTCCAAAGGCCCAGGCTGGGCACAAGAGGTGGAAACAAATAAATAAATCAGGGTTTGTTCCAAATCATGAGGCAATGAGCCTATAAATACCTGAACGCTGGGCAGATGCTGTGGCCCCAGGCTGTACTGCCTGGTTTGTCAAATCAATGGATGATAAAGAAAGCAGTTCCTATGATGGGCAGCAAACTTAAGAAATAAAGGGAGATTCAGCCTCCAACATATGTGGAGATCTGAAAACAAGGAATTGGTTTCAGAAAGTCCCAAAGAATTAGGAGACAAACTAGCAAGTATCAGAATTTTTGACTCATTGTTTTCTGTACCTACCCATGTAGGTGACAAGTGCCTCTCTCCTACTGAACAGGCTCCAAGCTGGTCAGCCTCGACTGGCATCAGATAGAGACTGAGCTATTCAGAGTTTTTCTAAGCACCTCCACGACACAAACACTCAACAGTGTAAGAGTGCTACCAGATCAGTACCTTGGCCTGTTCAGAGATATCTTGTGGGTCAACTCTACATCTGCTTTTCAGCAGGAGATGATTTACGGCAGCACCTCCCACCACAGCATGCATGAGGACAGGGGAGTTCTGCACTCACCTGGCATGCAGCCCCTCCATGGTCATGTTGTCAGCCTGTTTTTGATGTGACAGGGAGTACCCTTTGCTTTGCAGAGGTGTGTAGCTCTCCTGGCCCCACACTGGCACAGGGTCCAAGGGAGCAGTTTTCCTTTCTGCCTGCCCTGCCTGACAGTTCTGATCTTCAGACCGACAGCTGCTCCCACCAATGGTGTCCTGCTGAATCATGGGCTTCATAATTCCTGGTCACGACAGAGTTCATACCATTAACACTAGGATCTCATAGCCAAGAAGAATCAACAATCCACAGCTAGCTCGACTGCCCTTCCTTCCAGGGCAGCAGGTGACTGCAGCCATGGAAACCTTTCTGGTAGAGGGGAGCCTGTGCTTGGGAAATACACAGCTGGGAAATACACCTAGAGTGATAGAGAAGGCGGCACAGCTTTCAGAGCCCAGTCTGCACAGAACGCTACACACCATCACTGGCTTGGAAGTAAGCACGTGTGTGAAGCAAACCACAAACACAAGGGAATGATTTATACGTCCTGATGTTTATATTCACACCTCTGAGGACCAGTAACAAGGAAGGAAGGTGCTAGGAGTACACAGCTCAGGAACTACAGGATTTCTCCATCACATTTCTTGAAAGGGGTCTATTAAGATTTCACATGATTACAGTAACTCCCAAACTGATCCTTCTCCTCCAAGGGGCGAGATCTGCTTTTACACTCACTAAGGCTCCAAAGCTGCTAGGGAAGATCTCCCACTGCAGTGCAGGGGATGATGGACAGGCAGGTGTCCTCCCTCCCAACCTCCTCTGTTCCCTCACCAGCTCTCATTGCAACCAACTCTTTCTCATCCCTAGAGAAGGTCAATCACAGCCAGCCAGGATGCAAAGTCTGGACAGAGGTAAGATGAAGCACAGCAACTTTCCAGATATGGACCAACTCAACAGCCATGATAAAGGGAAACGCTGAAAACACCTTACCTGAAGGGTGAAGGGCTGAAGGGTAGAAATCTACAGGGGTGCGACTCTGGGCCATGCGAGGGTCCATATAAGAGGGCATCATCATCCAGCGAGGATCAAAGCCAAGCATCTGGGGGTGCGGCGGGTAGAACGTCCGTTGGGGATGGGAATGGGATGGGGGAGGATAGACTTGCTGCTGCTGCCAGTGCTGCATCTTGTACAGCTGCTCCTGCAGGGAAGAAGGATGGGCTGTTTGACATGAATGGTCACGGTGCCAGGAATCACACTTGCAAACTGGCCAGCCAAAGGAAAACACATTCCATCTGTTAGAGGCTCAAAAGCAGATCAGATGGGAGGGTAGAGCAGATAAGGGCAATTCACTACCAGCTGGGAATGTGGCAGTTGTCGTTATTCTCTAAACACCCAAAACAGCCCAAATATGTTGCAGCCAGAAGTGCAGCCAGAATCTCACTCCACTATGGGCCACACTACGTGGCCAAATGCAAGGGATCAGCTTCAAGACTGGAGTTTGCATTTTCTCAATGCTTCTATGAGACACAGGGCAGCTTTCTGTCAAACAATTTCTTAATTGGAACCAAATACTTTAGAAGATGTTGCTGTTTGGAGGAAATGCAATTATAAGTTATTTAGAGTGCATATATATTAGTTCTACTCATGTTAGCCGAACAGATTAAATAAGAACAACCTAAACTCAATTAAGACAGCTATTAATATTTTATAGTATTTCCTGTACATCCTCCAGAGATGGGCTGACACCTTCGGGTTGTGTCCCATCTCCCACATGGCCAGTTCACCCTCCTTTAGCTGAGGACTGTCATGATGCTGATCTGATTTGACATTCAACTTTTGCTGAAGTTCCAAGAAGAACTTATATTTGAAGGGAGCTTTGTGTACCGAAGAAAGCTTTCAAAGGTAAACAGCTCCAATTAGCACGAAATACATCTATTTACCTGTCAAGCTTTCCACCATCTTTTCTTACTAAGCTTACAGTGTCTGTAACTGCTTACTGTAACTGTTTATAAAAAAAGCCAATCCCCTACTGCAGAGCAAGAGAGACGCCCTTAAATCTGAACCTGACACATCACTATGGCAAAACAGAAACTCAGATAAATGCAAAGATTATATCCGAGTTATCTAGTGCTTCAGTACCTTGGACAAAATATTTCATGAATGATACCAACACTGTTTTTTTATTTTGTTCTTTTCATGGAACCATTGCTACCAAAGCAGCAATACAAGCCAGCCAAAATACAAACTGCCTCATATATACTAACAACACAGAGGATAAGAGAAAATAAAATGAAAATTTCATGTTCTTCCAGTAGCAATGACCTGTGCTGTTATTAGCAAGACAGCAAAGACATCCAATTATTTTTGGTTTAAGAGCATCTCTTTTAAAGAGTAACATTAGCAGCATTTGCTGCTGTACATTTGAATCATGAAAACGTCAACTGCCCACTAACAAGCACAGGGGAACATCCATAAAGAGCAATTACTGAGCTTCCAAGCAAAAGCCAAATGTGAGCTCTTCACTAAGGTTTGCAGCAGCGTTGGTTGTATCACGTTTCAAATGGTTATTCTATGAAGAATGGCAATTAACTTTGCATTATCTCAAGCATGGATATTCTGCCCCTTGCTTTGACTCTGCTGTCCTAAGGAGGTTCACTGCATCTGGAAAAACGGCAGAAGCCAAAGGCATTAAAGACTTCGCTGGCTCAGGCCTACAGCAAGTACCAAGGTAGCCACTGCTGCTCTTTTAACTTTGGACACAGGAAGGGGAACATCCCCAGCTTCTCCTGCATGTACACATTTGCAAACCAGAGCTCTGCTACAAACCACATAGTCCTAAGATTTCACGTTGTCAGGAGACACCCAGACAACCGTGCAAGACAAGTCAACATTTCTGACAGCAGTGTCTACTTTTCTCCCAGCCAAGTGACAAACGTGACCTGCCCACACCTCTCCCCGCCACAGAAAGCCCTAACCACAATAGCTCCAGCATCACAGGGTGCACGTAAAATTCATGTAGTCTACAGAGAGCCCTTTTACCCGCGTCAGTCCGGATACATCTGTGATCTAAAGTACTGCCAAGCAAACACAATGGTTTTGTGGGGGTCCAAAGGAAGAAGGGTGTGAAACAAGGGGAGGTCAGGTGGGAGTGTCACACCTATTACCTGCTGCTGTTGCTGCTGCTGCCTCTGGAATCGTGGGGGAAGAGATTTCTGGTATTTGTTGAATTCCTGTGCTGGGGAGGGAACTTCTCTGAGCTCCTCCTCACTGCTGCTTTGGGCTGCTGCTGCTGGAGCTGGAGTCTCCTCTTCCAGGTAGCCAACAGAGACATCCTGTGTGTGAAACTCAGGGGTTGCTGCAGAGAAGAAAATAAGCCTTGATAAGCCCTGCTCATGACAGGATTTGTGCGTGCACCACCACACCACAACATACACATGTGTGGCCATGTCCTGACTGCATTAGGTGGTTGAACTTTATAACAATCATATATAGCATGTTACACACAATCTCCCTGATTTGCCTTGACAGCTCTAGAGGGCTTTTTCCATCTCATTTTAGTGATGAATTTCGAGATCCTCCTCTGCCAACAGCCTTCTGCTTAAGCGCTGGGGGAAGAAGTCCATTTCCCTTGTTACTCCTTAAACCTGCCAGCACTTACTGATAACTGATTTTCCGATCCATGGCCCATGAGCACTTTCTTAGTATCAACATCCAATCATGAGAAGATCAAGAGGCCCATTTCAACAAGGTCTCTGCTAGCACAGCTGACTGAGCATAAAGGCAACCAAAGAAGTTTGCACTTGTTTTAATAGGGTTTTTTTTTTCTTTTTTAATGAACCTTCATCACCAATGCAAAATACTCTGCAGAGTACGTGAAGCAGCTGATCCCTCAAGTGCACCTGAAGTACCCTCTGAACACTCCCTCCCAGGAACTCCCCCACACTTCAGGTAAGAGACTGGCACAATAGCAAAAAAGCAGTTTTTACAAGGTGAGGCAAGCAATGTTTCTTTACCTCTACGGAAAGCATGACCATTCTCTTGCACAGCATTTTTCTCTGTGCTTGGGGGTCGCAGGTCTTCATTCTCAGTGTGTTTCTGGGTCTCCCCACTCTTCTGAGCCAGTTTGCATTTCTGATCAAGTTGTTTCAGCTTTGCAGCGCAGGCTGCCAGACGCTCCTCCCTGGCTCGCCGCTCCTCCTCCTCCCGTCGCCTCCTGGCTCTCTCAACAGCCTCTGAAATCTCAGAGTGCACAAACTTCTGTCTCAGTGGCACCTTTTCTTCTTTATCCTCGAGGGACTGCTGTCTGAGGATACTTCCCAGTGTGGGCTTCTGCCAAAGGAAAAACATTCCTCAATAAGCATGGCCCAAACATCTCCTGCATCTTGAGCTTTGCATCCCACATTGAGAAAAATCCCCTCCTGACTCCCTCCCCTCCATCCTCATGTACACAAATCTCCCTTTTGGTGGGAAGTTATTGCTATCTGGTTCAGTATCTCCATTTTCTCACTGTCTGACAACCCGACTGCTCTGGACCAGCTTCAATTTCTTTTCTCTAGTGGGAGTGCTATGCAGATGGATTTCTCTCCAGCTGGATATATACAAAGAATTGAGAAATTCATCAGCATCCTGCTTTCAATAAAATGTCAAACTGGCCTCTTAAGGACAGCGATGCATCGCATCCAGCACCACAAGCCCACTTGCATGAGTTCAACCTACCTGGTATTCAGATGCAGAGCTCCAGCCATTCAGCTTCCTCGGCGGCTGCTGTGAATCCTGCACTTTCCGGACTGACCGGGACAAGCCAACTGAGTCGCCCCAATTCTTTCCTTCCTCCAAGGTGTGTTTGACATCTGCACTGTCTGCAGAGCTCAGGGACAACTGTCGTTGCCTTCTGGGATCCCAGCTGTTCCTGTCATATAAACAGCTTTGCTATTACATTTGCTACTTGCCTCAAAAAGCACTTGCAGTCCTATCAGGTGGCAAAGGCAACTGACTGTAACAGAAAGGAAAGATCAAAAAAACACAAGAACAAGCACTGCGTTTTTCCTCCTATGGTACATAAGGATTCAAACCACTATTGTGCAGCAGGAAAAAGGTGAGACACAGAAAGGGGACTAGGGAAAAAAAAAAAAAAAAAAAAAAAGCTTGGTATCCTGGCACTCACCTTCAAGACCTACGCACACCCTTGAAGCTCACTCAAACAATGGCCAGTGGAATCAACAAAATCATAGTATTAATCGGGGGGATCAAGCCTCAACATTTAGAACAAGTTTTAAAAAGATCCTGCTATTGTTTACTTTTACTGGAACAACTGTAGGTGCAAATACAGCCACTTCTTACCACTTCTGTCGTCCGTCTTTAAGAGTTTCTTCCTCTTCCTCATCTTCACTAAACTTTAGTTTCTCAGAGTAATCCACTTCGTCATGAATGCCTATGAAGGCAGGATTGAAGAAGGGATATATGAGAGGAAAGAAACAGGTCCCTTGCCCTCATAAAGCTTATGCCCTCTCAGGCACTAAACCAGAGAACGCACAGGCTTGGCATAAACTACTTGGAAAGCCAAATGCCCACCACAGATACTGGAAATGATGTGAGTAGTGTGGACCCACACTGCTGAACAGCTGGGCTGGTCCCAGAAGAGGAGCAGCAAGCAGTCTGGGAATGGGGGCTGCAAATGAGGAGACAGCCACTCCTGCGCTATCCTGCTGCAGGACAGCACGGACTGCTATCCTGCTGCAGGACAGCACGGACTGCTATCCTGCTGCAGGACAGCACGGACTGCTATCCTGCTGCAGGACAGCACGGACTGCTATCCTGCTGCAGGACAGCACGGACTGCTATCCTGCTGCAGGACAGCACGGACTGCTATCCTGCTGCAGGACAGCACGGACTGCTATCCTGCTGCAGGACAGCACGGACTGCTATCCTGCTGCAGGACAGCACGGACTGCTATCCTGCTGCAGGACAGCACGGACTGCTATCCTGCTGCAGGACAGCACGGACTGCTATCCTGCTGCAGGACAGCACGGACTGCTATCCTGCTGCAGGACAGCACGGACTGCTATCCTGCTGCAGGACAGCACGGACTGCTATCCTGCTGCAGGACAGCACGGACTGCTATCCTGCTGCAGGACAGCACGGACTGCTATCCTGCTGCAGGACAGCACGGACTGCTATCCTGCTGCAGGACAGCACGGACTGCTATCCTGCTGCAGGACAGCACGGACTGCTATCCTGCTGCAGGACAGCACGGACTGCTATCCTGCTGCAGGACAGCACGGACTGCTATCCTGCTGCAGGACAGCACGGACTGCTATCCTGCTGCAGGACAGCACGGACTGCTATCCTGCTGCAGGACAGCACGGACTGCTATCCTGCTGCAGGACAGCACGGACTGCTATCCTGCTGCAGGACAGCACGGACTGCTATCCTGCTGCAGGACAGCACGGACTGCTATCCTGCTGCAGGACAGCACGGACTGCTATCCTGCTGCAGGACAGCACGGACTGCTATCCTGCTGTTTGGTGTTTTCAGCTTTTAGGAGTCTTCAGATCCGGTTCCTTGAGTACAGTGTGATGGAAGGATCAGAAGGATCCATTGTGTCATCATTTACACCAACAGCAATTTCACAACTACACAGACCACTCTTTGCTTCCCCTTCTTCCTTCTGGGGCAGTGAAACAGAGCCACCAGAATATCCTGGTTATTTCATGCTTCAGGGGGGAGTAACTTTTTTGCTTCACCTCCTAAGCTGTTGTCTGAAGCTAGAGAACAGAAGCACTTTACCTGCCCATCCATCATCCGCATCAGTGTCTAGTTCATCCAGCCCCTTTAGGTTCTCTGCATTGATAATGGTGGGCCGAGGCGCTCTCTCTACTTGCTGCCGAACTGGACGTGTTGGGCGAGGCAGGCTGAGCCTGTTCTCTTTTCTACAGGGAAATGCAAAGAAACGGTTAGAAACAGTAAAGAAAAGAACGTAGAGTTGAGTTTGTAACAGTGAATCAGTCCTCTTCTACCATACACTTATATACGATGGCTCCAAGTTTCTCTCCCTGTCCAGCGAAGCTTCTTTCCCTTGTCTACCTGGTACCCACTTCCTAGGGCTTACAGACCAGAGCTGCAACCCTTCCAGTCCAGGATCACATACAACTACTTCTCACATCCACCTGCTCTTCAGACGCACAGTCCTTACAGTCCTTCAACATTTCAGATGCTGCTGTAGCCAGAGCAAAGCACTGCTTCTTTGGGTAAAAATCAGGTTCCCTCTGTGGCTGCCTGCAGCTTCACCCATGCAACTGGGGATCCTTGGCCCAAATTCTTGCATAGTTTAAGGTTCATGTCATGCCCAAACCTGCCTCTCAAGTGGGACAGTCATGGCAGCCTTACCCATCCTGGTCATTCATCTGGTATTGTCTGAAAGGTACCCGGGGCTCAAGGCGAAGCTGAGGAAGGGGGAAAGACCCTCGGTCCAGCGATGCAGGGGTCTCAGATGGCTGTTGTGGACACATCTGGAACAAGGCAAAGCAGAAGAGTCTGTTTTTCTCTCCTTGCCACAGGAAGGCTTACCCAGATTAGGTTACAACATGAGCACAGTAGCTGCATCCGCACAAAGGGAAAACAAACATTTCACATCTGGCTGCCTAACAGGCCACGTGCTAATGGTTATCCTCTCCAGCTCGAGGGAAAGCAGCAACTTTTCCTTGGGCTGAGCAAAGGCTGTGCTACACTATTCAAGCATGAAAGGGTAAATGCACAACAGGGGAAACTAAAAATAGATCAAGAGAAGGATCCCTGAGCAAGCCCTGGATACCAAAAGAGGGTCCAGAAAACAGATATCTCAGCTGACTTCAACCCACACACACGTTGTAAGTGGTAAGGACATTACACAGCTGTGGGGAAAGGGCAACTTACAAAAGCAGGTAGCATGTCATGGTACGTAGGTGGTTGGTAGACATTTCCCATGAACTGCGAAGCCCCTTTGCGGACAGGCTGAGCTGGGCGGAGAGACGGCTCCTTCGGATCGCTGGCACTCACTGAGGAGGGGGCTCCGTCTCCAGTACTAGAGGTCTTGCTGCCCAGCTCAGCAGGGGAGGCGGTCAGAGATGTGGCAGAGGTTATGTTCCTCCCACCGCCCTCCCTCCAACTGGTGACATCTGGAAAGGAGGTAATAATTATGTTAACATTTGTAACTGCAGACAGTCACTCTGCCAGAAAGTCTCGAAACTCAAATACTCTGGTCAAGCCCTAATTACACTAAGCATGTAGAAAAACATCAGGGACCAAGGAAAATTTCCAAATGCATTTATTTTCCTAAGAGACTAGCAGCACCAGCTGCTACTAAGCAATTGCTGCACCAGTGGTGTCCTTATTTGTCAATAAGCCTAATTTCCAACCAGCTCTGCTCCCCATCTCCACAGCCCTTACCCTGCAGAATTAAGGCCAATTAGATCATGCACAAACACTCGAAGGGAAGCCAAATCACACCACCCAATCATTTCACTTGTGACTCCCCTAGCCCAGGGGGAAGGGGCCTGCTTTGCAACATCCCACAGCAATTTTTATTAAACAATGTAGTAGGTAACAGTCCATACTTGGCTGTCTGGACCACAGAACTCAGCCAGTGAACATCAGCACTACACGTAAATCTGTGGTCATTTGCTAAGCAGCTTGACACATGTGAGCTCATAAAAAGATAAAAGGAAACGTAAGGATGGAATATCTGATACAACTGTGAACTGGCATGCCCCTGCCCAAAACACAGTCTATGGGGTTATGAGCTGGGGTAAGGCACAAAGACACAATCATTCACTTACTCTGGGGGCGGAGGCTTGGTCCTGGCCCATACGACGGATCTAAGGCGCCCTTTTCTTTGCCAACCTTGTCCTGCTCGCCAGCTGCTTTCAGCGTCGGAAATTCCTCGGGAGAGAAGGATAACAGTCGGCTTGAGGCCCTTGAACCTGTCAGACAAATGAGTGTGGGACTTAGAGAAGATCTTTCCACTCTTTCAATTCCCTTACGAGATCAGCCTGGAAATGTGTTTCCTGAGAATCTGGGCCTCCAGCATATTTAAACCCAAATTACTACTGTACCAGCACCTCAGCTCACACCAAAAACACTCTCAGACACTGTCACCAACACGACAACACATGTCCTCACCCAGTACTCCCACACTCTTAACTTGGGATCTTCATTTAAATTGTCACGTTCAACGAAGCCAGAGTGAACTCTCCCAGCTTCCAATTATTTTTGTAAAGTACAAAATTCAGACTGAAGCAGAGATACAAATTCTGCAAGATTGCTTATAGAGGATACCCTGTTATCAAGTATTTGACATTTCTATTCAGACTCTTTCTGCTCAGATCTCACTCTACTGGGGAAGTCTATTGTTAAGATTTCTGGCAATATACTCAGTGAAAGACCACAGATAAGGACCAAGTGCTGTATGCTATACCCCACTCTCCTCCCTGCTGCAGCATTTTTAAGATGCAGATCACTGGCCAGATCAGGCCAGGTTCATTTCTAGTCATTGACAAACTGTCTTGCCGAGTCAACAGCCACCCTAAAATGACAGCTTTCTGTCCATTCTGAAGATCTGCCAGTGACTGGAAGAAAGCAAAACACAGCAAATCTCTTAAATTTGTTGGCAAGATAACACTGACTAAAAAGAAATTGTCAGCATTATTGCATCACTAAACATTAAAAAAATTGCTTTTTTGAGAACTGTTTCTTGGTGTTACTTGGCTAATGCTCTTTTTAAAAAGGGCATTTCAGAATTACCATGTTAAAAATATCAGCAATGAGTACTGACCACCTGACAAAAGTGTCTCACCTATCTTTATCCTTCCTTGCACTAAAGAGTCAAGAAGGACTGGCTTCTTTAAAGTCATTTTCACTTTATGGAACTTGCACACTGCACAAGACTTCCCATCTGAAGGTCTCCAGGGAAGACACTGCAACTGCTGCACGTAACGTCTTCAAGTATTTTGGACAGATGAGAATACACAAGAAGGACATCTCTCAAACACACCACAAAATACCTGAGATGTGCTGAGAGTTCCGATTTCTACTGCATTATTCTACTAAACTAGAATGACAGTGAGAATATTAACAACACGTAAGTGTCTTTCAGGGGAGAGAATTCTACCCCCCAGGTAAGGCTGCAAAATGTAATGACTGTTACTGTGCAGGCATTAACAATTTGCACTCTAACCCCAGGCAGCACCACACTGATAAAAGTTTGGTGCATCTTTTTTTTTTCCTCCAAATGCCCCCTATACAGAAGACACAGGCATGGAGCAGTTCACAATTAATTTATTAGACTACATTTCTTCAGGATACAGCCTCCAAAAAAGGTTTTACAGCAGTAATACCTAAAAGAGAGCAAAGAGCAAAAGGTTTTCCTCTTTGTCAATAATACTAGAAACTGCTGTATTAGCTTAGAAGGAAAAGCAATTGTTCAATGCCACTGGAGAAGAGGTGCAAGGATGGGATGGCCTAAGAAGTCCTTTCCGCCAGATTTCTGATGCTTCTGTGATTCAATTACCTTCTAATTAAGCTGCTCTTAGCCATATATGCAACTCTTTTCTTGGGTTGAGAACTCTATACTGATAAGTGTGACCTAGAATGAGTTTTCAAAAAATCTTTAAGAACATTGTTAGACGATCAGATTTCAAAATGACTGTACAGGAGGTCCACACAGCAACAGTCTCAAAAAAGTACCAATTAACCAAACAAGACACCATCTTTGCACTGGCCACAAACCTCAGGCAAGCACAAGTCTCTACTTTAACATTTAGCCTTTGAGAAACACCCTCTCATTAAGGGAGTCATTTAATTTAGGATGAGCTTGTCCCCTCCACTTCTGCAATCTGCAGCTGTCTCAGTTCTTTCCAATCTCTCTGCAATTTCACTGAACAACTGAATGGTTCCAGGTCTGTTCACATTAAAACAGCGGAACTGAGCTATTATACTCACTATAGTTTTAATGGTAGTACTCAGTGCAGCTGGAAACCACCTCCTGTGTGGAAATGGAGGCATCTGAAGACAACTAAACTCCCAATTTATGTTAACACTGCTTCAGGATCCTCAGTCAAGCAGAAGCCATTAGCAACACAGTTGCTCAGAGAGACTTAATAGAAAGGCCTCAGCCAAGGTGTAAAAAGTGCATCCTGCAACAGCTTCAGTGCCACGTGCACCCACTGACACTAATACCCTTGGACCATGGATGCTGTGTACAGCCTCCCTGAGCATTACCATTACAGCCTCACTTTTGACCACCTAATTAGGTGAAGCTCCTGATGCTATTAGCCATGGAGATGCCTACATTTCCAGTCTCCAATGTCCTTTTCTTCTTTTCTTCTAAACCAATCCCTCCCTTCTTCCAGTCTGTTTTCTGCACCTTTATTACACACTGCTCTGGGCTGACAGAAGATGCTTACGGGGCGGGGGGCAAATGTTTCCCTTCTCCTTCAAAACCTTCACCTCCCAGAACTCCCTGCTGCTTCCCAAGTGCATGAATCATTCTGGTTCAAGATGGTGATGGGGCACATTCTGCTCAAGCTCTCTCCTGCACTGGCAGACCTGAACAGATGCAGTTGCCTCACTCCAGCCAAAACACTACACAGACTGAAAAGAAGACTCATATGGCCTCAAAGCACTGTAACCACGACAGCTGTGTCCCATTCCACACCAGTCTAGACAGGGAGGCAGGAAGAAACGGAGTCCACCCCATCTCATGCCGGTCTGGGAGAAGCAGGCACATACCCAGCTCCATTCCTGTTTATCATACTCACCACCTTCTTGTCCTGCTGGCTTTCCATTCAGCTGTGCCCATGACTTTGGTCCACCTGGCACTGAATTTGTACTCTGAAAACAAAACAGAACACAAAAAAAACCCCCAACGCCCACAGATCAGTGAAGTCCCATGACTGTTTCTCATTTCTTGGCTGGCACCTGCTATGGTTCAGACCTCTAAATCACCCAGATGTCACTGGATACCACAGGTCTCCCCAGCTTCTTGTTGGGGCTAAAGTTAGTTGCTCCCCACTCCAGTGCACTATGATGCTACAGCAAAAATACTCTCCTCTGCCCTGCCTCTCATCTCTCCTCTGCTCATCTTCACCAGCTACTTCCTCAAACCATTCCTCTTGCTTTCCTCCCTCTAATCAAGCTTTCCCTTTGTTCTGTTGCATTTTTCCAAAAGGTCCCTCAAACTTCTAGATTTGTTCCATGCTACACCTCAGCTTGAAGGCTACCCTACTTTCTCATGCATTAACCACTCCTCTCCTCTTCAAAACACAACTCCTGTCTTGATTTCCCTGAACCTCAAGGGCTGGGAATTTTTTTTAAACTAAAAGTGTGAGATCTGTAGCACAGAAGGGCCAGGTCCCTGCACTCTCTGGGGAAGCTTTCTTACTTGCCAGTAGCTTTTTCAGGTCCTGACACTGGCTACTTCTCCCTCATGACCAGATCTCTTCTTATCAAGTCTCATCAGGCTGGGAGCAAGAGCTGGATCTGTTGTCACCAAGCAACACTTGAATTAGACCCAAAGTAAAATAGTTTAAAGTGCTAACCAGCCATCCCACATTCCAGACATTCTTTCTAGATTGAAGCAGCACTTTCTGCACACACTTGAAAGGTACAGAGGTAATGTGCACAGAGTTATACTTTAACTGCAGCACAGCATTCCTTGGGCACAGTAACTTGGAGTCAAGACAGTCACTTCTACAAGAATTGATTATACAGGAGCTGTTCTGTAAATTGCAGTCTGCTGATTCTTACTTGTACAAGGCAACACAGACAATTAAGGAAAACCCTTAAGCTGTCTGGGGACAGGGGAAGCAGGGTGGCAGTCACAGAGACCACTTGCACCTACCTCCTGACTGATTGACTGTGTCGGCTTCTGTAAATTGGAGACAGATTTCTGCAAACCCTGCTGCGGCAGCGACTCCTGCAGCTGTGCAGCTGTCGCACTGGAACTAAAAAAGAGACAGCAGAGGTGAGATCAAAGGGGAAGACAGGCAATAAGACAGACAAACAACTCTGGCAATATAGCAGTTGCTAAAAGATCAAGCTAACATTGGCTCTACACTGGCATGGACAACAGAACTGATCACTATAAGGTCCAACACACAGCACAGCGGTACACAACTACTGCTGCTTGCCTGACAAAACTTAGCGAAGAGTAGTTCTACCTACCTCTTTTGGTCTGGCTGATCCTGCTTGTTTGCCCATCCTGTACCGTCCTTGGGTACTATAATGATGTTGGGGTCGTTTCCTTTGTTCTCAGACTTCAAGCTAGGCAAGTTTGCAGGAGGTGGCATGCGCCGGGCAGCAGCAACTTTCCCAAGACTCTGTAAGCCATGTCTAGGAATAACTAGTGAGAAAGGAACAATGGCAGGTCATAGAGGGCTATATCCTGCTAGATAACTAACCTTAATTAGCATACTGTAGCTGGGTGCAATCCCAACAGAACTGTATGCCAAGCAGCACCACTGCTGCTACATCAACATACAGGACATTTCCCACATGACCACTGTGTAGCAGCCGTCTGCTGTAGCAGCTTTTTAACAGGCAGCCTCCTACAAGAGTCAGGAGGGAGAGAGAAATAATTCTCCCTAACAGAAAATGCCCACAGAGTCTTTTAGCTACCTGTGCAGATACTCCTCTTTCATTTCACCAAGAAGCAGCAGCATTGCCCTTTCACAGCTTGGGGAAATGGCCATCCAAGTCCACCTCTTAGCAGACAGACTGGTAATCTAACCCAGGAGTCCTGAGGTCTAGATTTTCCAGCTCCACCCACCAGATCACATTTATTAAGATGGTATTTTATTTTCTTTGGTTTTCTACTCCCACACCAAATCCAGAGCCAGTCCAGGCAACGTTTCCTTTTTTTTGGACCCCACCATCTACTTTTGGTCACATCGCCACTGCAAAACTAACTCAAGTTCTTCCGAGAGGCCTTCAGTCCTCAACTCTCACCTCACACAATGTCTGACCAACTTAAGGCACTTCAGTCAGCTTAAATGCCCTGTCTTGTTACAGCCTAAGGCCTGGGTAAGACTTTCACTCAAGTTTGCAACCTGACCACTTTGCAGCAAGGACACAGGCTAAACGAAAGGGCCAACAGTCCACCATCTGTTTTGCCATAATTCCTCCGTGTCTCTACAATAACAGCAGCACAAAGAAACACAGACATTTTCCTTGAAGTCCTAATGAAGCACAGCCTTAGACAGCAGCAAAAACAGCTCTGCAACCCAGCTGCTTCCCACTGGGCATCCTACCCACAGGGCCAACAACCTGAATTAGCTCTGCAACAACACTCTTGAAAGACACCAAAAACGAGCTTTCTGAAGGCATTTCTTACCTGTAGTTCTGATAGCTTCTATTGACTTTCCTTTATACTTATCAAACAGGCTGAGAGTCGAGTACTTGCTTTTCCCATCCTTTCCCTTGGTTATTTGCCCCAAACGATCGGACATTGCGATGAAATGTCATCTAGTAAGGAAATTTCTCTGCGCCGCTCCCGATCTACCTTTTAATGAAAGAGAACCAGGGAAATGCCATCAAACTGATTATTTAGCCACAGACAAGTAAAAAGTAAAACATGCACAACTGCTACAACTGCAGATATTCAGTGAGCAGACACACTAAGTTACAAGGTTTTAACCCCCTCCTCTTAGTCACAAGAAGCTTGTGGGACTTAAGATTATAAACTGAATTAAAAGAACTGCAGGAACACACTTCTCACAGCATGATTTTTTTTCTGCCACTCCAGTGCTGAAAGAGGTGAGCTTCTTTAGGTACGAGAATACAAGACAGGGTCGTCAACACAGTCCTTGCTTTAACAGAACAAGTCTAACAATAAGCAGCTATGGACAAGGATTCCTAAACATAAATGACAGAAAAGCACTGTTATCTTATATCACACTGGAATTTATCATTGGGTTTCCTAATGAAGCACTGGTAGCCGGGTTTGTAATGTTTAAGATTATGGTTCCACACTGGCCACAGTTAATGACTCGTACCAGCAATTGATGCTTTGAAAGCATCACCTGAAGGCAACAGAGTTATTTCTTCAAATTCCCTTTTCCCATCTGCTGTCCATGAGAGAGATTTAAGGAGTCCAAAAAAACGTGCTCAAATGAAACAGGTTCAGACTCTTGAACCTGATAATTCAGCAGTTCTACAATAAATCCTGAAAACACTTTATAAAAAATTACATTTCTCTGTTGCTGGCACCTTCAACACCATTTTTAGCTATAAATATACTTTTCACAATGGATGTGGTTTGCTAATTTTTCACTCTAACCTTTGCTGGCACAACATCTGTGATTAACACCCTTCATGCAGGCAGTCTATTCACTTTCACTTTTTGGCTCTTGGAGCCTAGGACAAAGCTGAAACATGGGGAATGCACACACTGTAGGTCAACTTGTATGTCAGAAAAGAAACTTTGCTTAGTTTCAATGGACCTTTCTTTCATTTTTTCAAGCATAATTCTCTGTTCTAAATTTTCTCAAATCTAGGAGCTCAATCTAACCTTTTCACACGTAATTTAGATTTCTAGATTTCTGGTTGTAAAGCCTCCACTTCAAGCCTAAAACTGCTGGCAGTTTTATTATACCATCTGCTAGGTCCCATCTTAGGGTTGCAACTCTGTGTTGGAGCAACAAAATGCTATATATATTGGACCTTCCCACCCTTCACCCTTTCTGAAACTCATCCAGCTGAAAGCATGTTTCAAACGCAGTCAGAAATCACTCCTTGAAAGAAACTGTATCTGACCAGAGGCTACAACTTCCACCAGCAACGCCTTATCAAACATGATTTCCAGTTAAGAGGATTAGTCCATCACGCATTATGTACAAAATAAAGCACAGACCACAAACATGTTGGATACAGCCAGTTTGAGACTGTACCGTGATCTGCAACTAGCTGAGTAAAGCCCATCTAAAGGCTGCTGCCAGGGGGGCAAGTTCCTGACCAATAAACCTGGCACCACGCAGCGTTCATTCTTCCATTGCAGGATTTAAATCAGGCCTGCCAGGAGCAAGAAGCTGTGGACTCTGTGTGCTAGGCAGCAAGCAGCGTGGTCAGGGATAGACGAAGAAAATCATTTTCTGTCACTCAGTAACAGCACCCACAGGATGCTCAGGAAAAACACCGAGCTCCACAAGAAGGCCCTCACAGCCACCTTTGCTGGACCACCACACAGGGCTGCAGCACAAAGGCCTGGGGAGGCAACAGGGCTGGCCCACGCTCTTGAGGCACCTTTTCCCGCAGAGTAGCAAACAGATCCTGGGCTCCAGTCTTGTTCAATCTTTGCTCAGATGGTCACCATGCACCAAAGAAAACAATAGCTCCTCCCTCGCTTGCCCATTTCCACTGTATTTTTATTAGTAGGACACAAATAAAAGAGAAAGGGAGAAAAAACCACTGATTAGCACAGACTTGGCAGGAAAGTAGAAGCTGGACTGAGAACAATGACCTGTTTGAACTGACAGAGGTGTGGGGAGCCTCGGACCAGAGGGAAGAGCAGAGGGTGCTGCACGCCAGCCCTCAGCTACGCTGGCAAGAGCACAGCCACCTGCTCTTACAGGTGTATTGAGCCTTGCAGAAGGAGCCTGGCTCGGGGTCTATCCAGACCACATCAATCCTGTACCAACCTCACACAATCCCAAGCAATAAAATCCACTCTGAGGTTTAGAAAACTCAAACCAAACACAATCAGTAGGCATTAGAGACAGAAAAAAAAAAGAACTACCACATCAGGTTCAGGAGTTAGCCGGTTAACAGAAAATCCCCAAGTTCCTGAAAGTCAGCATGCAAACAGCATGCAGGGTAACGCTGCCAAAGAGAAACCCTGACAACCAGTTATGTAACTGGGTCTCAGCTGCCTCTTGATTACATCTTGTATCATTAAAAGGATGCAGGAGGAATAAACAACCACTTCAGAGCAGAGGAGCTGGGGACACATTGGGATAAAGCCCCTTGTCAAACTTTCTGGGACAGCCACAACTGCTGTCTGGATAAATGAAATTTTCTTTGAACTCCTTCAATGCTTTGAAGCTGAAAACGTGAAACACAGCTTTGTTTGTATGTTATGTGTGCACACCAAAGGCAAAAACAAGTCCATGGAGAGGTGAGGCACTTTCCATACAGTCACTGTGCAAAGAGGCTGCAGCAGCACTGAGGCCCCTCGGAGCCATCCCGCAGGCAGGACCATGCTGCCTGTCCCTCCTGACAGCAGCCAGCTGCAGATCTGAACCAGTCCACGGGTGTTACTGGCCAGAGGGATCACTCGGCACTCAGGTCACCCACAGCACCTCAGAGAGGCCACAGGGACTCCCAAGGCTGTCACGACACTGGACGATTTTCCCATCACACAGTCAAGCAGGGAATCCAGGCAGGGATCATCAAGGCCTTCCAGTCTTGCAGAGCAAAGCCATTTCTGATAAAAATCAAGTTCATTAAGAATTGAACTGCCAGCCTGCATGCTTATTATTAGGAGAGCTAGAACCAGAAGGCACATGCCGATGCTGAAAACTGAAAACTGACAGCCTCAGCAAAGCCTCTAGCCTGTGCTCACGGTTACCATGTCTGATAGCTGACCCTGAAGAAAGCATTACTCTCTGTTACAGAGAAATCAAAAACCCATCACCAGCATTTCTGCAAGGTTTCTCTCTGGGTTTATAGCAGTCTTTGGGGGAAGGTTCGCTATCGGTTTTAGCATGGAGCTTAGCTCTTCTAGTTCGCAGGACTAGCAACACCTCCTGTAATATCCAGGGACAGCACCAAAGTACAAAATACTGAGCATCTCAGAGGAATCAGAAAATACTGCAATATGACCAGTTACATTTGAGATCCCAAGGTACAAATAACTGCACCAGAATCAGCTCCTGGGCAGAGAGCTCCGCTACCCAGGAGTCTTCGTGTCCACGTCATGTTTCCCTGGATTTGATGTTTGGGTATTGACCCTGCCTAACTGCCTTTTAAAGGGGTATGTTCTAATCCAGAGAACAGCAGTGACATTTTAAGTGCCAGGGCATGCAAGTCTTGGAGCTACAGCAGGGATCTACCAAGCACATGGAGCCTGTCCTGCAAAAAAAGCCATGTGAAAACCTTGAGTTACTGGGACTGGTAACAACTGGAAACCCCCAAGCTGAAAACACAGCCAAAGGGAGAGACTCCTGACAAACGGGATTGTCTGCAAAGCTCTTTGTAAATCTGTGTATGGAGGCTGGGCTGCCGGTGTTTTATTCACAAGACTTCAATGGAGCTTGAATACCTGGAAGTTAGCCAGCCTTAATTGAGTAGGGCAAACAGATTTATGAAAGGTAACACACACACACACGCACACACTAGAAGGAATCACTTCAGATACTCGCACACCACTGAGCTCTACACTGAGCACAATCACTCAGGCAAAGGACCCGAGACCACTGCAGACCTCCACTCCTTGCTCACTTCACAGCAGCAGCCACAAACACAAAACAAAGCAACAGGATGGAGATTAACAGTGAAAAGGCTTTTCTCCAGAAGCAGGAAGATTTTTGACCTGAAATGTTATACAAATTGTTCAGAAACTCACAGGTTGCAAAAGCTGAACTGTACTTTCAAAAAAGAGACATGTTTGGCGCTGATGTTAAACTGAGATCTATTGTGGTTTCTAATGTTACTGATAATGTGAAACCTTTTAAAAAACTTAGTATAGTTTTACAGAAGATTAGTGATGTTCACTTTTCTTTAAATACACATGGTCAATTTTGCTGGCACTTCTCATTGCTAAACATTTATCTGTCAACAGGGAGACACCACTACTGGTCTCCTGGAACATGTCGCACCAAAGAATCACCTATTTGTGAAACAGTCACCACCTGCCTCAGCGATGAAAGACACCACTGGCTGCCCTTGGAAGAGCTTTGGTGAAACTGTGACCAGCTGTCCTAGAGACTTGGTGCCAGATGCACTTACATCCTGTAGAAGCCCTCTTCGGGCCAGGCAGGGATCATCAGCCTAGCAGGGAAGGGACCAGAGGAGCATTTGGTTCCTAGGAGAGACTGCTTAGTAAGGAGGGGAGCAATACGAGAATATCAGCATCCAAGTACAAAGTCAACAGGATCAATGCAGAAGAGCTGTGCAGCAGGCAGAGGCTGTAGCAAGAGTCTAGGCCACAAGAAAATGCTTGCTGTTGTTCTGTTGCATTGCTTCCACAGGGAGCTGCCAAGATTTTTTGGTACACCTGAAAAAGGGCCTGCCGAGACCCTGAATGTGGCACCAAATCCTGCCAAACAGGGAGAAGCAAGTTAGTCTGCAGTGCAGAGAAAAGGTAGACACCCTGTAGCAAAGACAGCTCCTGATTCATAAGGAGGGACCCTCCTTGCTTAGCTGAATAGGTCTATTTGGCAGTACCAGTTTTTTAATTCTGCACAATTCCAGCTTCTCTCTCCATCTCCCATGAACCTTGTCTCCCTGTAAAGACAGGGAATGGGAGACCAGGATCACAACTCCCATGATTTATTGCAGAGGATTGCTGTTAGCCGAGTAATACTGTTGGAGGCTGTCTGCCAGAAGACTTGCCCACTGGCCAGCCCCATCATCAGGCCTCTCTAAGCCAAGCCACCCTGGATTTGAGACATGCAGCAAGATGGTGAGGAGGAGAGGCAGTGTCTTCTGGACAGCATATCTATCATAACTCTGTGGAGTGGAGCTCTACAGGCAAAGATAAAACGTGACAACAGGGGGGCATAAAGGGCACATCCTGTAAGATGACCTGACCTCATTTTCTCAGCTCTGTCTTCACCAAGCTCACCTGCTGCCCCCTCTTATAAACATACCAACAGGTTGGGAATCACAACTACTGTTACTGAATCACTGCACAGTTCTAGAGAAAACAGATCTTTCTGATCTCAGGTTTGGCCTGTAAAATACAGAAGCCTCACTTCTCTGCTAAACAGCTTTCCCAATGCTGGGAAGGCAGGCAGGCAAAGGCAGCCAGAAAGGGTGGATTTGTAACTTACTGTAAAACTGATAAAGCAGACCGGAGTCTGGAGAAGACCTCAATTGTATTTACACAAACGCATTAACAAATTCTGTGGTCCTTTCTGTAAGGGCTGGACAGACAATGCCACACCCTGGAAAGGAGCCCTGACCTCCAGTAATTGAGGATGCAGACAAAGATAAGAAATACTTCATCCTGAGGATGCAAGACTATGGCACAGAGCAAAAAAAATCCAGTCAGAAAGCTGGTTCACAGCCCACAGAAAGTACTTGCAAGATCCTGTGCTCACAAAACTCCCCCTCCTCTCCAAGCAGCAGAAAACCCAAGGTGTGCAGTTAATTCTTTCCTTGAAAGGAGTGTCTGTCTACATGTGGTGGGTTGACCCTGGCTGGGTGCCAGGTGCCCACCAAAGCTGCTCTGTAACTCCCCCTCCTCAACTGGACAGTGGAGAGAAAATATAACGAAATGCTCACAAGTCGAGATAAGGACAGGGACAGATCACTCACTAATTACCATCACAGGCAAAGCAGATTCAACTTGGGAAAAATTAACTTAATTTATTACCAACCAAACCAGAGTAGGGTAGTGAGAAATAAAACCAAATCTTAAAACAACTTCCCCCCACCCCTCCCTTCTTCCCGGGCACAGCTTCACTCCCAAATTCTCTACCTACCCCCCGCCGCAGCAGCACAGGGAATGGGGGTTGCGGTCGGTTAGTCACACATTGCCTCTGCCACTCCTTCCTCCTCAGTGGGAGGACTCCTCCTCACTCTTCCCCTGCTCCAGCGTGGGGTCCCTCCCACTAGAGACAGTTCTCCATGAACTTCTGCAACATGAGTCCTTCCCATGGGCTGCAGTTCTTCATGAACTGCTCCAGCGCGGGTCCCTTCCACAGCACGCAGTCCTTCAGGAGCACACTGCTCCAGCGTGGGTCCCCCACGGGGTCGCAAGTCCTGCCAGCAAACTTGCTCTGCCGTGGGCTCCTCCCTCCATGGGTCCACAGGTCCTGCCATGAGCCTCCTCCAGCATCGGCTTCCCATGGGGTCACAGCCTCCTTCAGGCATCCACCTGCTCTGACGTGGGGTCCTCCCTGGGCTGCAGGGGAACCGCCTGCCTCACCATGGTCTTCCCCACAGGCTGCAGGGGAATCTCTGCTCTGGTGCCTAGAGCACCTCCTCCCCCTCCTTCTTCACTGACCTTGGTGTCTGCAGGGTTGTTTCTCTTACATGTTCTCACTCCTCTCTCCAGCTGCAGTTTCTGTTCTCAGCAACTTTTTTCCCTTCTTAAAGATGTTATCCCAGAGGTGCTACCACTGTTGCTGATAGGCTTGGCCTTGGCCAGCAGTGGGTCCATCTTGGAGCCGGCTAGCACTGGCTCTGTCAGACACGGGGGAAGCTTCTAGCAGCTACTCACAGAAGCCACCCCTGTAGCCACCCCTGCTACCAAAACCGTGCCACACAAACCCAACGCACTACAACAGCCCTCCAGAGAAACAGAGCCAGTTTTCTGCCCATCTGCCCCATCATGCCATAAAGAAGGAACTGACCCATTGGCGTCAGCTTGTCAGGAAGGAATAACTGTATCTCTAACCCAAGAGGAAGTGCTGCAGGGTTTTCATACCCCTCAGAATCAAGAGCTGATTACTGTAGGGAGGCAGCAAGGTATCTCATGTGGAGCAACCTGGAAGCACCAACTACCAACATCACACTAGTTGCCCTCTCATCCAGGCCATAAAGGTGTTAAATGAGACAAGACCCAGCATGAATTGACTCTGATGCACCTGTCTATGAACCTCACCAGGCTCAGAAGCCATGACCGCCTGTAGGCACTTCCACAGCAAGAGACAACAGAAATAAAGGAGCATATTTCTTTGCTGTTTCACGTTTCAGAGGCAAAACCCACAGAGGACGGAGCAGCTCAGTTCAGCAAGAACTACTTGTGGCCTCAGCAAATCCAGACCCCAATCACTCTAGTACAAGAGGAAAGGGAAGTGACCTAGTGATCCCCACGACCTGCCTGCACAAAGGAGCGTTCATATTCAAGCGCAAATCTTTACCCTTAGAGTTGTACTTATGCTCTGGCTCCTCCACAACCAAGGCCCAGAGCTGAAGCACACTACCTACAGTCTCCAAAGTGATTCTGCCTTCCACCCTGCCCTGCTTGCGTTCCTCTGAGATCTGAATGTCCAGGGAGAATACACAGATACAACATCCTGTTCCCTCAACGCCAAAGCAAGGAGGCTGATCATGAGCAAGCAATTTAAATCCAAAACCAAAACAAATCCCTGGCATAATGCTCTGTTGGCAAAACCTGTTCAGAAAGCTCCTGGCAACATTCAGCTGAACTGTAAGGTAAACTGGGCATTTAGGTATCTGAGCAACTATAACAGGCTGCAAGTAGCTGGTAGGGATCTCCTGATGGGTAGCAGGGCTGGTACTACCAATCCTTTTTACAGGCTGTGTAACCAAGGCAGAGAAACAGTTTGCTCAAGTAACACTGTAGGCAATGTTGTAAGTCCCAGAGCTCAGGCTTCTGCCCCAGCCACCCAAACCTGCACTGCCAAGACCCTCAAAGAAAATGCAGCTCTTCATCAAAGGAGCAGGTTGTAGAGAGCCAAACAAGGAGTGAATGCATTGCAACAGCACTCGTCATGTCTAGAACAACCTCTTCCAGTGGAAGAGACTGCTCACTGGCACAGAAAGCGGACCAAATCCTGCCCACTGCTCCAGAGGAGCCCACGAGGGCAGGAGGCACCCACACAAGCACCAACTGTTCTCAGGCCACTGTACCGGGTCTTAGGACTGACAGCTCAAGGCAAAGACTCTTCCATCACCAACAACTAAATTGAACACCACTGCATTTTAAGGTTGTGAAATTCCCTTAGTCCTGACACTTCTGCCACACAGACTTTGAAAAATCATTACAGCAATGATATCCATATAACCCAAGTGAGATACAGCAAGAGTAGCATAGGTGAAACACCTGTGCTGCCAGCTCCAGAACCCAAATGTAAGCCTGCGAATCTTTAGATGTAGCTCACCTTGGAGAACCCTACGCAGCCAGGGCAAGGACAAGTGGAAGGACTGTGATCCACTGCTGCCAGAGAACAGATGCATTCTGAGGAGCAGCCAGAGCAATTCTTCCAGTCAAGTCACAAACATTTCACAAATCCTTCACTTGGTGCCAAGCTCAGCAACTTGTTCCATCTCTCAGCAGCGAACATAGGTTTTATAGCAACAAGCACAGAGGAAATCAGAGGTGTCACAGCTCCAACAGATGAAATCAGAGCAAAGCTGGCAGTCTTTAGGGTTAAAAGTTCTGTTTTCAGGAACAGATACAGCTCTTTCCACACAAATGCCATCAGCTGTTGAGTAAGCAGCTCTGTTTTCTCTGCAGTCTCAGGAAGGATCACACTGGAACGGGGAGGTGGGTGTTTACCTTGTGTCGATGAGCCTCTCTACCAGATGTGGGCTTTGGTAACACCTCTCCACACTCTCAGGCTGTCTGCTGACTTCAGGACCTCAACTCCCACTCAGGTTATGCATAAAAGGTTATCTTTATGAAGAGAAAGACTAGAGATGAAACCCAATGATATCAATCAGCAGGCAGTAAATGCCAATCTCTCACTGCACACCCAACGGAGAAGTTCCTGTACACCCCTGCTGAGCAGATCCCTCAAGTCCTGTTCCTCCCCAGGGCGCTGATGGGAGCTTCTCTGGCAGGCACCTTTACAGCCAGACAGGCCAGCACCAACACACACACTGCAGGGTACAAAGCTGCCCTGGCAAGAGCTGAATAGATCTTTCTCTATCAGAGTTCTCTGATTTCCCACAGCCATCAAGACTGATGCAGCCGGTTCAAACCATTAATAAGATTACAAGCAGTTCAGACAAGCCTGCAGTTCATAAACACTGCAGATGCTGAAGCTTCCAAGGAAGTATTCCTCCAGGTTCCCCCATTTTAACAACACTAGGGCAATGCAGCATTGCACAGCAATTCTTCTTACAGGAAGCCTATTCATAGATGCCATTTGCACTACAAATGAATACCAAGGAAGCTAACAAGAATCTGATGGGAAAAGGACACAGGTACAAACTGGCAGGAAACCACGCTACATGCAATGTGATTCAGTACTCCGAAGAAAGGAGCTTTAGGTATCTTTAGGTTTCCTGGAGAGCTAAGCAACTCAGACTATGTACAGGACATCTGGACTACGCTGAACCAGACAGAAAGTGAAAACATTTCACCAATGCTTTAATGTACATAGATATTTGCAGTGCATAACTGACAAGGTGTGTAAGCGTCACCACTTCTACTTTCCAGATAGGAAAATGACACCGCAGAACTCTGCAGCTATGCTGAGTGGCAGAGCAAGAAACAGACCCTTCATCTCCCACTTTCTGGGGCTGGAAACCACCCTCTGAATCACACTGTCTTCCTAACGCTGTGGGGCTGGCAGCAGAATGAAGCCCTGCTCCAGAGGAGTTCTGAAGGAGCAGGTCTGCGTGCTGGGATGGGGAATGCTGCGAACACCTCCTAAATGAACCACCCCATACACTGCTTTCACTGCAACAGGATCACAGGCATCACTAAAGGCGACATTTTGGTCAGATGCAGAACACTAACACCATAATAACACTCAGATCTCGTGAATCTACTCCTAAATGACGGTTTGTGAAGTTTCAATTGCTAAGTGGGAGCTTGATTCTTTGGTTATTTCAGAAACAAGATAAAACCATACTTGATACTATTCCAGCCATGAAGAAGCATTTCTTGAGCATGTCCCTACTCCCCTGCCTGCTTCACAGCCCACTCCATACTCTGAACAAGAGCACTCAAGGCTTTTGTACGGGCTCCCAGCCCACATACAGGTAGGAATAGCTGAAGAACCTACCCCACAGCAGAACTCTTCCAAAAAATTCACTATATTCCCACACAAGAAGTGCCTGGGGGAGGCGAAGTCCCAATGCAAGCTCTTTAAACCTGTCTCTATTCACTCCTTGCAGCACCATCACTACAACTCTTGTCCAAGTTGTCTCAACAGCTACCCAGGAAGGATTCCTCCAGCAAATCTCTTCCCACAGGGTGCTAACTCTGCAAATACTATACAGTTTACTCCTCTTAAGTGCTATTCACCTGAAATCCAAAGGCTATTGATGATGCTCCCAACAGCTAACTGAAGCCCTGTGGACATTTGAAGTACTACAGTCCAACAGAGTTGTCCTCTTGGCCAGACCCTAGGGTGCTGTTAGCAAGTCCTTGCTTTCTACCTGGCATTTTTCCTGTATTTCTTTGCACTTAAGCCTGGCTCACCTTCACGTCCTCTTTCACTTTTGCATGTTTCAAATCTGGCCACTACCTCTTCCCTTTCACTCAAGGTATGATTGTTTTCACCCGTCTGTACAAATTAATACCGCCAGTCTCTTAAAGATGTAACAGTGAGCTCTCTTGCCCCTTCCAGTTTACCAGCACTTTCCTGAAAATTTAAGTGTTCAGAAGCAAAATACAGACACTGTTGTAAGCACAACAACCCCCTGCGAAAACTGCACATACACCTTTTAACACCTCAAAACCACCTTCTGTCCTCACAGACCCCACAGCACTGTGAGTCAAGCAGCTTCACAACCAACCATTGCCACAGGAAAATACAGAACAACCCTGGGCTACTAGACTAGCCTCCAGTCCACTTCAATTATGGTCCCAATGCTCCCAGACCAAAAAAAGAGATCAGGATTTACAGCTATACACATCCAAACAGCTTTGCTCCAAAATAACGGGCTCGTAAGCTCCAACTTCTCAGTTAATTCTGCACAGGAAGCACACGTGCACACAGAGGACATCCTGAATACCAGTACAAGTTACTAACTGAAAACGAGCCCAAGCTGCACTTCAGTGAGGCTTAACATTATAATACAATCTCCCGCTTTAGCCCCATTTTTTCCTCCTGTGTGAAAGAACAACTCTTTAACCAAACCAGATGGGTTTTCCATGTATCTGCAAAACCCCCTTCAGAAGGTGCTTTCCAGGAGCATGCCGTCACGACTTTCATAACAAAGTCACTTAATTTCAGCAGTTAGAAGATGTTCTGCAAAGGAAAGAGCTGTACCTCCCCAGCCTTTACCTGTTCACTGTGCTTTCACCTCATTGTCTGATACCCGACAGACTCACAGTTGTATTTCTTCTGTTCCAAATGACAAACTAGTGATAAGGAGCTGTGAAATTATCGACCTATTAGGAGAATGAGTAAGTGCCACATGGAAAACAAAACCCACTTACAAGGCATGATTAGCTGAAGAGCAAGGCCTAATACTGAGACAACATGCCCACTGCCAAGTTACAGAATAAATGAGGAATCTAGTAAAGAGAAGCAGGGATGACCAAAGAGGCCCAGCCCTTGGGATAAACCCTCTCTCTCCCTCCCTCCCTCCCCTAAAGTTACCATCCTGTATTCAGTAAGTTTCTCCTGTTCATATTGCTTCTATTCCTATAACAAGAAAATACACAATTACAAGTGGAAATGCCACTATAGCAAAATCACTGTGTGCAGACTATCATCATCAAAGAAAAATAAAACAGCTTACTATTATTTTCAATGCAGCAGCACTTAAAGTTAGCCTGGCTCGCCCTTAAATACTTTCAATTACTCAGGTAAGTACAATGAAGGCCTTGAGCAACCAACACTTTTGAATCTTAAATAGGCAGGTAGTTCTGTAATGGGTAATCTAACAGGCTCTGTACTGTACAGCTCAGGCAAACTGGAGGGACTACCAGACATGCCTAAACCATGGTCCTGATTTTTGCCAGCTGCACCTCAGATGCGATACCCTGCAGGACAAGGAAGATGCAGTGCAGGAATTGGGTCCTATGCAAAAGCATCAGTGCCACACACACGAGGACTGAGGATTGTTTGTCCTTATACCATCACACAGTCAGATACCACGGCACGCTGCGTCAGGCATTAAGACAAATACGGACTCTAATGCCACCCTTACTTTTAGAAGGAGGTTGTTCAAGTAAATTAGCCTTTGAAGTTAGGTTTTGCACAAAGCTTTAATAAAAGGCTTTATTAAAATGTCACTATAAAGTTAAATCATTTTAATAAAAATTCTTTAGGAGCATTAGTCATATTTATTAAAACTAAAATACTTTTAAACCCTGCATCTCCTTTCCAGCATTTGTATGGACTATTTACTTACTTTTCCAGCTTCAGCCAGTTGGCTGAGTTTCACTTTTAAGCTCTCATGCACACACCGAAACAAAAAAAAAAAGCCCACGGTTCACCAAAAAATGCACTGTAAAACCCAATAAAAATTCTCCAAATCTAGAAAAAACAAGGCACCGAGGCACTATATAATGACAACTTCGGAAACCTATATGAAACTTGTGGTTTATTTATTACTTGGGTTTTTTTTTAAAGGAAAGGTATCTGCTCAAGTCACGTAGAAATATATTTTATCAGTGAAGGCTGCTGAAAGCACCCTAAAATGTGTGACATCTAGCCTACTCAAGCCATGCAGAAAGCAAACCCAAACAACAAATAAAAAAAAGGAACCAAGTTATATTCAATGTACATATCAAATTAAGCACAAAACCAAAATACAGCTAACAGCAGATGTACTCATACTGGCTTGAGAAAACATGTAATTAAAAAAACCCCACACACCAGCAAAAAACAAACACAGCAATCTCAAACAGTATGTGTGATTTGTCTCAGCATGACTTTTAATCTGAACTTTTTAACATGAAAAATCGTAGACCATTTCAAAGAGGTCATATGGGAAAGGTCTTGTTTATCATACCGCAAAAATAGACTCTGCTAACTAGGAAGAACCTCTTAGGCCACAGTACTGAAAGAAGCAGCATTGCCCATGATGAACCCACAAAGTTCTTGGGGACCCCAGATGTGCTCCTAAGAAAACCCAAGCCCATTTACAATACTTCATTTGGAGTGAAAAATGCAGGGAGCTACTTCAACTTTTCAGACAGAAATCATTCTGAAACCATCACTTTCCATCCCCTCTTTAAATTCCAGTTTCAGAATATGGTCTCAGCCTCCCTCCTCCCTACCTCTTCCAGGTGACTTTACTTCCCAGTCCCTGGCCCAGAACACCAGCTTTTAGGACACTGGGGTTTAACTACCCCAGTGCCAACTGAACATGGAAAATGCAGTTCGTATCCGAGAGATCTACTCGTCAGGAGCTGATTCTCCAACCTTGGGCTCTCCAAGGCAGGGACCAGCTATTATACATCATGAAAGAGCCCATGCCACTGGAAGCCCCACGTGCATCTGCAAGACAAGGCTTAACACAAACAAAACTTCCACTATAAACCTTGATTCAGTCCTGGAAGTGGCGGGATGCCTTCCCCCTAAGCAGACTACAGCAGATGATGTAGACACTGCAATGTGCTTACACTTAATACCTGTTCCTAGAAAGAAAGAAAATTACTAAAGTCCTAAACATTTATGTTCATTATATGTTATCACCCCCAACACCAGTAACGTCAAACATCTGATAAGTTGATACTCAAAGAGTATCTCACCTTTTGCATGTTCAGAAGACAGAAACAAAACAAAACAACTTTCCTAACAAAAACCACAACTCCCAGCTCATTCAAACCCCTTGCGACAGCTTTGACTTTGGGGATCAAGGGGTTGTTCGCAACCACCTTAACGAAAAAAACCTTCTTAGTTCACAACCAACACTACTAAACAAACCACCCCCCTGGTGAAGATGCACAGCACACGTGTCCCAGGACCCGCATTAGGGTTTCCCCAGCTTGCAGCACATCTGCTCACACACAGAGATGAAAAACTGCTTCCTAAACAAACAAAAAAACCCCCCAACATCTTTTCAAACCTACCTAACAAGCTCGCCCAGCACCGCAGCGCACAAACTCCATCCTTGTTCCCCCACGCTCAGCAGCTGCCCCGCACACCCCCCGCCCCAAGCCGCATTTCAGCTTTCGGCCTCAGCCACCCTTTTGTAGGCTCCCGCACAACAACAAACCGACCGAGCCTTCTGGATGCACACACACACCCCTCCTTGTTTTGCTGAGACACACACACACGGCGCGACAAAAATATCTTTGTGTCACACTCCAGACGATGAAGAAAAACAACCTGCCTTTGCAGCGGGGAGCTCCCCCCTTCTCCCCAGCCCTCGCTTTCCCTCGCCCCCAACCCCTGCTGCACCCCTCCGGGGAGCGGGGCGGCGGCGGAGTGTGTGTGGGGGGGGGGGGGAAGCTCCAGCCCCGCCGCACACAGGGACACCCCCCCCCCCCCGCAGCAGGCCTCCCCCGGCCCGGGGGCAGGAGCCCGGACAACGGGCCCCAAGCCCAGGCGGTCCCCGCCAGCCCCCCCCGCCGCTTTCCCCGGGCCTCACCGCGGCCCTCAGCGGGGATGGGGCCGGGAACGGCGGAGGGGAGCGGGGGGGGGGGGGGGTCGCACAATAAACACAGGCGGCTACAACAGCCCGAGATGGGGGGCTCGCCCCCACCGCCAGACACCCCCCCCCCCGGCGCGGGGGACCCGCCAGGGCTGCGCCGCCTCCTCCCCCGCGCCGGGCCGAGGCGGGAGGCCGCGGGGTGCTGCAGCCGCAGGCAGCCGCTGGCTCCGGCTCCATTTTAGGGCTGCCTCGTCCCACCTTCCCTCTCCCTCTCCCTCTCCCTCCCCTTCCCCCTCCGTCCCCCCCCCCAGGCCCCACTCACCGCCCCAAATATCCGCGGCCGCCGCCGCCGCCGGCCCCCGATACCCACCTGTGGTGGTGGCGGGGAGCCGGGAGTGCCTGGGGAGCCGGGTGCGGAGGGACGATGGGCGAGAGGCGCGGCGGATGGCGGCGGATTGCGCGGCGGCGGCGGCGGGATGCGGGGCGATACGGGCTCTCGCTGCCGCTCCCTCCTCCTCCCCCTCCTCCCCCGGCCCGGCCTGTCAATCCCGCGCGGGAGGGCGCCGCGCCGCCGCCTGCCGCCGCCCTCCGCACAGCTCCCCCTGCAGGGCCCCGCCGGCGCCGCAGGGGCGGCCCAAGATGGAGGGGGGGGAGAAGAGGCGGGAGGGAGGAGGGGGGATGCTGAGGGGTGAGGGCAGGCGAAAGGGGCACAGCCGCCGTCATGGCGGCTGCCTCCGGACCCGACCCCTCTTCTTCACCTCACAAACCCGGAGCAGGCGCCCGGCCGGCCCCGAGGGCCGCGAAGGAGATCTTCCCTCAGAGCCGTCAGGGCAGGCTGAGGTGGAGGCAGCAGGAGGGCGGGGGGCACCCCACGGTGCTGAGGGAGACCCCGAGCTCTCGCTGGAGGGTTCATCCTCCTTACAGCCAGCCCAGCTCGAACCACCCGCGTCGGGGAGGCTCCGAGAGGCTTTTCCCTCAAGTTTTTTCTTCCTTGCTGTGGGGACCCCGGTTAGGGCCACGGGTCAGTGACGGGGCCAAGGGGATTTCTGTCCGGCAGGAGCAGGGCTGGAAAATAATCACGAAGTCAGCCTGCTGCTGGCCTGGCTTCATGGGCAGCAGGTTCAAAGGCAACCCAGAAGAACTGCCCCTTGGAAGGACTTCAGTCCAGAAATACATGTTAGTTTTGTTTTCTCATTAATGATGATGGAAATGAATGCAGTAGAGCAAGGCAAACTCTCCTATCCCAAAAAACTCTACCCAGCCATAAAATACAAGTAGCCTCACGAGGCAAACACAGTCCCTGCTCGGGGCCGAAAAGAGCTTCAGGTCGACATGATGCGAGCAGCGTTCCTGGCCAGAAGCTGGCCCTAAAGATGCTGTTGTAGAAGTTGCAATGAAGTGAAGTTCCTCTGCCCAGGGGATCTTTTGTAGCTCGCGAGATGTGGTCTCTTTGCACACAAGGGCAGACCATTCTCCCTTTAATTCTCCTTCCCTGTAACAAACTCACATGGCTGTCTATCAGGGTGACATTTTGCGATAAAAGGCCAGACTGCAGGTATGCATGCATTTATTTCTTACGGAGTGTCCAGCAGTTTGCAAAAATGGCACACACACACACATATATATACATGTGTTTGTGTATGTGTATAATATACATGTGGGACAAGCACCTGGACATTTGCTGGCCTCTTGCAAGTGCACTCTAGCTTATTCAAGGGTCACCAGTCATGTGCTGTCACCCTGCACGTCCTTGCCCACGAAGGGAAGGTGGCTTTAGAGAGATTTTGCAGCACGTTTTCCTGGTGCAGGCAATGCCTCAGGAGGAATGGTCCCCACCTCTCCCCAGGCTACATGAACAGCATAAGGCCTGGCACCTGGATCGCTGCTCATGAGAGATGTGTCTGATCTCAAACAGTCATCAAGAGTAATGCAGAGGGAGGAAATGCATGAACAGCTTTCTGGACCATATGGGATGTTCCTACAGTTGATCTGCGCTGCTATCGAAGTTGCCAGGCACTGAGCTACCAAGAGACACACCAGCACTGCTGAAAACCATCATCTGGTTGTCAGATCCTCTCCTTTTCTGGGTATCAAAGTATTATACTCTACTCCTGCCCCTTTGGTGTCTCGTCTCATCTTTCCTGCAGCAGGTTTTTTCTGTCTAGAGACAGCAGGACAATGCCCTCCACTTCTCTCCTTATAGCCTCTCGCACAGAGGAGCCCACCCTCCTTCCTCACATTAGCAAACTCCCACTCACACCGACTCACGGGGCAGCTGGGGCATTAGTCTGGTGCGTTTGGTTTTTCTTTCTCCATCAGTCAGACAAGTACACACAAGCACACAACACACACAAATACAAATAGCTCTTCTAACTTGCTTCCTGCCCATACAAACCTCACTGTCCTCCATGTGAGAAGCTACAGGTGAGCCAGATTTCCAAAGAGTGCCTCTGATTTGGGCTGCAGCTTTTCACATTCAGCCACCCTACTCTGCAGCACCATGCTGTTTCACAGCCCATGTCAGCTGAGGAGGAAGAGGAGAGTGAACCATCTTGTACTATATGCTGTTGATGCACAGTAACAAGCAGCACCCAAAGGCATTAATGTTGCCCTTTGGGAGATCAGGCAGTGTGGGATCCCCTCACTTTCAATGATTCATGCAGCCACCTACAACCTACACCATTAGCAGGTGACTCATGCAGGCTTGTCCAGGTCAGCGTTATGCACACCTGCTGCTGTAATAAGCAGTTCTCTGAAGGTCTCTTGTGCATCTCCAAGGCAACAATCCAAGGCCAAGGGAACAGATGTGCCAATTAAAGAAAAAACTAATGCAACCTGTTGTGGAGATCAAAAGGCCAAAGTAAACAAATGAAAAACAATTCTACATTCATTACCAGGTGTGTACACTGCAGCCCCCACAAATTCATGGCTTTTCCACCTGTGCCCAGCAGCACACCGAGGCCAACTCTGTGGAGCTTTGCAAGTCTCATGGCTCAGGACTGTGTTGGGGTTGGCCTTCTCTTGCCCTCACTGTTCAAAGCTGGGCACGATCTGAATAGTGAAAGGACATAGTCTGTCCCTACCACCAAAGGGAAGAGCACGGCTCCACTACATCCTTGTCCACAGGGACACCATTAGACCTTGGCATGAGGTGATGAATTCCTGTGCTGTTCTTCAAAAGACCTGCACCAGCTTTCACCTGCCTGTGTATAAACCAAAACAACTGGTGTAAGATGAGAGCTGGCGGGATTAGACCTGCAACAGTCTGTGAGGGAGGAGCGTCAACAGCAAGAAGAGATTTGCGCAGAGACTGATGAACAGGTTTCAGTTGGATAAAGTTCAATGCACAGCTCTACACAGGATCCATTCTGGAAGGACTGCTCACCCACTCTGATTTTTGACCCGTTCCAGAGAGCTTGGCAAATTATTCCCTGGACAAGAGTGTCAAACTCTCTTGCAGCAGGAAGAGCCCTGCTTCCTCTTCCCAGGATTAGTTACAAGTGAGAGCAGAAACCCTGCTGTGTGCTTCATCCCTCCACTAATGAAGAATCCTGTCAAACAGAAAATAACCATTGAAGAGGGCTTACAGCCCTAGTATAGAATTTGCATCTACAGAAATGTCTTGTGGTCTAAGGCTTCCTAGAAAGTACAGAATTACTATTATATTCTACAGCTTCTACAAAAATTTGCTCCGAATCTATAAATCCCTGACCATGGCTGGCATCATGCAGCGTGATTTACAGTGGAGCAAACTGAAGGCTAAATGCTGCTGTGCCATTTTGGTATCACTTTGCTCAGCTGTAAATGGCAGCCTGCAGCGCAAGACAGGGCCTTTCTGCCATTGCAGTCATTCACAAAACTCCACAATCCCTTTGGAAAAAGCAAAGCAATCCCCATCCAGAGGCCATTCAGCACACACAAAGTACACATTTACCTTACCAGGTCAGGTCACGGTCCTTCTAGTTTTCCATCTGTCTCAGACAGCAGCCAACATCACCTGCTGCAGAAAAAACATGCGGTGGACAGTTGTGGAGTAACCTGTCCACGGGAGACTGTGGTTTCTAATCCCATGAGGTAGGAGCTGGTTTATGCCCTGAAGTGTGAAAATCCATTTCACATTCACTTCTGTCTAAACCAAGAATGCCTCGTGCCTGCACTGACTTCATTAGCTCAGATGAGAGCGCTACAGGGAAATTCAAGCCTGCAACTAAGCGAACAGGGCCTTAGGACCCAAAACCCAGTCAGCAAGAACATCAATAGAGTTGAGCTGTCATATGCGAGAGGTGGGAGAGAAGACATGAGTAGCTCTGGCAGTTCTCTGTAATCCCATGTACAATGCTGTGTTATCCAAATATACGGAAATGCTTTGAAAGCTAGACCTCGAACAGAACAAAGGGACATTGGGTCTCGAATATAAAAGGTTTATTTTTTCCCCTCACTTGTGGTTTAACCCCAGCCAGCAACTAAGCACCACACAGCCGCTCACTCATTTCCCCCCACCCAGTGGGATGGGGGAGACAATCAGAAGGAAAAAAGATAAAACTTGTGGGTTGAGATAAGAACAGTTTAATAGAACAGAAAGGAAGAAACTAATAATGATAATAATAACAATAAGAAAATGACAATAATAATAAAAGGATTGGAATATACAAAACAAATGATGCACAATGCAATTGCTCACCCCTCACCAACTGATGCCCAGTTAGTTCCCAAGCAGCGATCCCTCCCAGGCCAGCTCCCCCCAGTTTATACACTGGGCATGACGTCACATGGTATGGAATGTTCCTTCGGCCAGTTTGGGTCAGCTGTCCTGGTTGTGTCCCCTCCCAAGTCCTTGTGCCCGTCCAGCCTTCTTGCTGGCTGGGCACAAGAAGCTGAAAAATCCTTGACTTAGTATAAACCCTACTTAGTAACAACTGAAAACATCAGTGTGTTATCAACATTCTTCTCATACTGAATCCAAAACATAGCACTATATCAGCTACTAGGAAGACAATTAACTCTATCCCAGCCAAAACCAGGACACTTTTATTTAAGGCCTCATATCAATGGAGATGTTTTCATAAACTTAAGAAGAATGAAGAGGTGTTCTGATAACACAGGAAGCCGAAGCCTCGCACCTCTCTAAGCTCAAATAGAGCATGAAATACTGGGAATGGGAAAAGAGTATGAATACCCAGGAATTTTGGCCTTTACTCCAAACTGGGTTAAATGTGATCAGGGAAAGCAAAGACTGCAACACTACGTTCACTCTTAACTCGCACTAACTCATGGCATGGTCCCTTCTGTGCATCTACTTTAAGTATCTTGCATCTTGCAACGCACTTATGATAGCTCTGCTTTCAGAGTCAGTTTGTAGAGTCTTAGTTTTTTTCCCAGGATTTGTTGAATAGCTGAGCAGTTCACAGGGTATCAAATCCTTCTCTGGCCTTGAGATTGCTGAACCATTATATGTACAAAGATTTACTTTACAGGTGGGTGTGAAAAAACATGCTTTAGTTAAGATGGACCCATTCTCACTGTCTGCCAAATCTCACCATCGAGGCAGGACAAAGCCACCAACTCCAGTTCCTTCCTACTGCAGGGGAGACTGGGTGCCCCCTGCTGTGGCCTTATCTGCTATTCCCCCCTGCCCCCCAATTTCCCAGATGAGAGCAGATTCAAGCAGTTATTGCTCCTCATAGCTGCTGCATCAGGTAGAGGCTGTTCTTTTTCTTTATTCCTTTGCGGCCCTCGGGAGTTGCAGGCTCTGTGTAAAAACAAGATGCCATTGAAGCATTTCTGTTTGCCAGACTATTGTTTGTCCTTTTAAAGTCTGCAGTCCCATGCCATTCTTCGTGAGCGAATGCTGGCTGCCTGAAGGGCAAACCAAAATGACTATTTAAGGCACTATAAAAGGAAATCATTTAAAACAGAGTTGATTAAAAGGAAGAAACTATTCTTCCAATGAGAAGTGAATTGCTTTCAGCTGGCTTTAGCAGTGAGCTTTGCTTGCAATGAGAACCAAATACCGGTTGCCTGATACTGCAAGTGTTTTGGAGGCACTTCATCAGGCATGACTTCAGTTTTTCCTTGTGTGTAACTGCAAAATGAGACTACTGCTTCTGCTCATCCTGACTTGATGATTTTTCCTCTGGCTGCGCTGTTCAGAAGCTAACAAGGCTGTTCTTTGGGCAGCTTTTAAAGCCCAAACTCTTTCTTACTACATCCACTTGAAAGTCCTCGCACAGCATTGGTTGCCTAAATAGCAAGAGGTTCAAGAAAAACTCAAGCAGCACAATGCATCTTTCTCACAAAGTGACAGTTTGTGTTCTTCAAAAGACTCCAAAGATTGTTGGTGACATGCTGAGTTTTCAGCACACTCAGAAAAGAGGAGAAAACAGGGAGATGGAGGTGCAAGTACTAAAGTTTTGCCAGATGAAGACCTGGTTTTTTCAGTGCAACACCTCTCCCAGAACACACAGAAAAACACTGCTAGGAGCATCTGCTTTTGTAGTTAGCACCTTTGTTTGCTCTGTCAAAGCCCCCTTTTTCAAAGAGGTTCGAAAAAAACATCAAGACAAATAAGAGAATCCAGTTATTTGGCATAGGGGCCTGGAAGGCGTATCTCAAAACACAAGAAATATTTCTAAGAAAGGCAACGCATGCCTGTATTAGATTAACCTGCCTGACTCATGACAATTCATAGGCAGATCACTGGATTACACAAATATGTATCAATCTTATTTCACTCCAGATCTGAAGATCAGCAATCCCAAACAACACTAGAGACAAACCTCTGCAGAGCTGATCCAGATATTTTAGCAACAAACCCCACTCTCTTTTGAAAATGCCATTTCATTCATTCTAGTACACCCAGTCATGAAAACCGCAGCCTGCTTTGGGGACAAACTCAGCCAGATATTTGAGGCTGGAGTTAGCCACAAGACCTGCACTGACAAAGAGGGGGAAACCTCCCCAAAATGGAAAACAAGGATAGGCAAATCCATACTTTCCCCAAATTTTTTGAAGGAGTTTTAAGGTACTTTAAAATAATTGATTTTGCAATGCCTAATATTCAGCCCAGATTTAAACTAACACATAATTTTGTTTCCTACCTTGAAACCCTTGTAATGACCACAGATGTGGCAGGAATGTAAGTTCATGGACACATTCGGGTTCACGGTTCCAACCTTCAATCACAGCCATCTGATTCCTCCGCTCCATGTGTTGCGAGACAGCTGTTGTTTCACAGTTCAAAAATATCTCGCTTCACCCCGCCAAAGGGAACCATCAGCTGCTTCCGAACGCGATGAAGCTGATGAGAATAAGTGGTTTTGGTAGAACTGCAACCCCTGCTGTAAGCAAGCAGGCTCTCGCTGTCCCTGAGAAGCACGGCTTTGATCTGTGATGGGATGATCACAGCCCAGCCAGCGTGCGAATCCTGCCCACGTGCAGAGACAGAAATGGTAACTGGCAATTAGCAGGGGCTGCAGGATTCGCTTCCAGAGTCCCCAAGCAAAGGCCATTGTTTGGAACATCTCCAGAGTTGCAACATTCCCCTTTTCTTGGGGAATTTATGAAATAATGCTACACTTTAGTGAGCGGTTTTTCTCATGCCTGGATTTGTGCCTTCTGTCTCACGAGATCACACAAAGTCACTTTTGAGTGCAGTCTCCTCTTTAATTATTAACACAATTCCTAAATATTTCAGTGGGCGCTAACTATCTCTGCTCAAGAAAACACAGCCTCAGCCCCCCAAAATCCAGCCCTGCCGGGGAGTCAATCCTCCGGGAACAGCTGCAAGGCACGGGGTGTAACTTCCCACGGGGCTTTCACTTGGCGTGGGGGCACAACGCACCGCTCCCCACGGGAATAACAGGGGCATAGGGTGTAACATGGCCCGGGGCATTGCTCTCCGAGGGGCAGCAGCCCCGCCGCTCCCGGGGGCTGCTCCGGGCCGCCCCCCCCCGGGCCCGGGATCCCGAGCGGCGGCGGGGACATCCTCCCGCGTCCCCACTAGAGGGAGCGACAAATCCAGCCTGGGAGCCGGCTCCGGCCCCAGTCCCCCCAGTGCCCCGGCAGCTCCCAGGGGCTGCATCCCGCGGGCAGGGGTCTGGCAGCAGCCAGCCCCATCCCCTGCATCTCTCCCCGGGAGTAAAAGGCTTGTGTTGGGGGGGGGGAACAGCTCAGCTTACCTGCTGTGTGGTGGTCCCACAAGTACTGCCGGTACTCGGAGAGGAGGCCAAGGCATCGAGTAGATGCTCTGCCGCGTGAGAGTGCGTTTTTGCCTGGTACAGTGGGCTAAAACCCTTTACCTGCTGCAGGGCAAAGACGTGGGAGGACAGCGGGGAGAGGAGGGGATGGGAAATGGGGGCAAGAAAGCTGGAGGGGATGGGAAAAGAGGGGGAGAGCCCTGGGAGGGAAATAGGGAAGGAGAAGGGGATAAAAGAACAAGAGAGAGAGAAGGGAATGGGCCACACTGATGAAATAAATCCATGTTGCAGAGAAGTTCCCTTTTCCATCCATGTGGCCCCATAACAGGGCACAGCAGGATGGAGACAGACACATAAAAGATGGGGAGCCCAAGTGCCCTGTCTTGAGCAGAGCCAAGGTGCTGGGGCAGCCCAGAGTACAGGTGGGGAAGTCAGTGCTGTCCCCTTCCCTGGCTCCAGTCCCCTTCCAGAGCTCTGGTCCCCAACAAGAGCAGGGACAAGTCTGCACACTGGGCTCAGTGGGAGAGCAAGAGAGAAGGGCCAAGGATGGAGGAGACGAAGGAGAATAAACCATGGATGGAGCTGTCAGGGCTCTGGGAGCTTCCCCAGGGCTCAGCAAAGAGCTCCAGCTCTACCTGTAAGCTGCATGGCTGGAGAGGACACAGCCTTCTTGGGGGGAGATGGGAAGGTCGAAGGAGTTTGGGGCACTGCTCTTAGTGCCAGGAGATTTACAATGGTGAGAGTGAAGCCTCAACCTCCCTGTCAGGGTGTTGCAGAGTGGGTTCCCAGTAGGGACGGCTGCAGCATGTGGGGATCTGTAAGCAGAGAAGGAAGAATTGGGGCAGAAGGGAAAGAGGAGAGAAGGGGAAGGAATCAGTGCTCCAGCTGTAGCCAGGACTGACCCAGAAGGCAGCTCCCACTTTGTTATTTAAAACCTGCCCAGGGAGCGCTAATGAACCTGGCTAATGAGCACCAGCCCTGGTAAACGCACCCTCACACCAAATCACCTTGCAGCTTTGCTGAGCCCCCTGGGGCTGGGGTTGTTTGTATAATGTGGCAAGGATGTGGGTGTGCTACAGCCCATGCCCAGACAGGAGGAGACCTGGGCAGCTCTGGTCCGTGTGCCCCAGAGCTGGCAGCGACCCCAAGTGCTCAGGGACCCCCAGAAAGCTGCCTGCAGCTTGTGTGCTCTCCCCGGAATAGCCCAAACCCAGATTGCATCATCGCTGCAGTTTTGCTGAATGTGCTATTCTTTCTCCCTAGGTCCCACATGTACCTGGAGGGTCTCCAAGGGACCTGTGGCTCCTCTGCTTCGCCCTCGCAATCCTGGGAAGAGGATCGTGGGCAAAGGCAAAGGCTGTGACCAAAGAAGAGGTTCAGCAGCGACAGACGGAAACCTGGTGGCTGGCAGACCCCATCCTGTCCAAAAGGATGGGGGGCCAAGCGCCACCAGGGTCTGCGGCAGCCTGGGGACACCCCGTGTGTCCCAGCCCGGGGAAGGGGCAGGCGGCAGTACTGATGCTACGGTCCAGGAAGCCCAACTCAGCTGCCCTGCAGCCTCGACAAGGGCTGATTTTAGGTACAAGAAAACAGAGGAGCTGGGACAAGGGTGCGATGAACTAATTTCAGCAGCACCAGGAGCCTCTCCTGTGCTGGTGGGAGGTGCAGGGGCTTCAGGGTCCGTCCAGGCTCCTCCACAAGCCTCACGCTACTTCTGCCCAGCCCCCTAGGTGGGGATGGGGTGCAGGGGCTGGAGAGAAGGAGCCCCTGACCTTGCCCAGGGTGTGCATCTCGCCTCGGCGTGGACAAGAGACAGGCGATGCCAGGGCTGGCAGGCGCTGCGGTGGGAGCACAGCCAGGGGGTTATTAATAACCTGCTGAGTCAGGGGGGGCTCTTGGGTTTCAGGATCACAAGATACAGACGCCGAGCGGCTCAGATGGATCCCCCCATTCCTACATTTTACATTGACAGGGACAACTGTGAAGCTGGGTGGGGGCTGTAGCTAGAGCTGGGCGCCTTCGGGCCTCGCAGGGCAGCCTGGCCCCATCCTGACAGTCACTGCACCCAGCGGGGATGCAGGGTGAGGACTGGAGCTGCAACGTCCCCAAAATACAAGAGCTGCCCTAAAGGATTTAAGCAAGGAGGGCTGAGGCAGAGACACCCAGCACTGATCAGCTCTGCCAGGATGTAGTGGCTATACCAGCCCCGTTCCCCATCGGCATAATCAAATCACATTGTGGGGATAAAAATGAGTACCGTAGGCTTTGCTGTCAGTCTTGCTTCCCTGCAGGGTCCTCTCTGCAATCCCCAAAAAGGCTGTGACTGGGGCTGGTGTCCTGCTGCTACCCAAAGGGATGGAGCCAGGGACTTTGTAAGATGCAAAGAGAATTTGGAGGATCTTGCAAACACGCACATTGCAGGTTCTAATTGCAAGAGTTTTGCAAGGGATGAAAAGCCTCGGGGGATGGGTCAGCGGTAGCTAGCACGGGACTGGATCAGACCTCCCAGAAAGCGCTTTGTCCCATCCTGGCTGCCACAGGGTCACCTGCATTTCTTTTGAAGCGCTTGGCATCGTCACACAGACAGGCTGAGGTCTGCTCTGGGATGGCGATTCCTTATGCATCGCTATGGAAAAGTAGTCGGTGATGTGGAACAGATTAACTTTCAGATGCAGCAGCCCGTGGTAGCAGTGTGCATTGCCAACGTACAGTTTCTCTAGCAACTACCATGCAAGAGCAGCTGGAGCGGCAAGGGCCATCCCCAAGTCTGAGCCCAGCCCTCAGTGGTGCTGTCAGGGCAGGGGAGGTGCAGGGACCCCTCAAACACACTCAAGCACCCATTGCTCGCTGCTCTGTACGCTGGGATCCGGACACTCACACCTAGAGCTCTTCAGGGCCACACAACCCACTGGCGTGGGGTTGCTCCCCTGCGGTTTTGCCTGGCCCCGCTCCCCTTTTCCCCATCCTACCCCTGGGTGCGCTGGGACATAGTTGCCTATCGGGAGGGAGAGCACCACTGCTTTTGCTGGCAGCGTGCTCCAGGCTGGCACCCAGCACCGCCACCTATTTTTTTACCCAGGACAGGACCAAAATAAGCCTGTCTCACCCCTCCTCAGCAGCTGTTACGGACATCACGCTGGCCACACAGGTTTTCCCTGGCCTCTCTGCTGTCACAGTGCTCAAACCCCGGTGTCTGCAATTGCTATTGCTGTAGCTGCCATTTGCAGTGGCTGAAATAAGTGAAGTGCTGAAGCTTTGCTCGACTTCTGTGTCCCTGGAGAGGTCTCATTTCGTTGTATCAGGCCTTCTGAGCAGCCGAGCCCCGTTCATTTCAATTAGCCCGATAGCTCTCAAATCCTATTTACCTTTATGGATGTGTTAGCATCTTACTGCTTCCCACACCAAGTCCAGATTAAAGGGTGAGCGAGAAATAGGTGCCATGCGATATCACACGCTGACCGTTAACCCTCGCTGCACCCCTTGCAAGGCCAACCCACAGCACTATATTTCCCGCAATGAGTAAACGGAGACACAGATAAAGCCGTATCGGAGGGACACCGTGAACCACACGGAGCTGGGAGCAGCCTGCAGCATTAACCCACAGATTAGCGAGAAACCCAGTCTATGCCCTTTGGTTTTAAACAAACACTTTATGTTTTAGGTGATGCAGCTTTTGGCAGATAAAAGACAGAAAAGCCTGGAAAGGCTGTAGTCCTGCAAGTCTCCTTTTTGAGTAGGTGCTCCCTCTCAGCAGGACCTGTCCTTAGGTCCATGTACCTCACTTGGATTTTAACAATCATTTACCATCGCAACACATTCCAGCACTTAAATAAGCTCCTTGAGAGGGAGAGATAAGGTATCAGCTTTCCGGTTCATCTTGCCAGTCTGTCTGCAGCAGATAAGCATGTTGGGCAGCAGGAAAAAGGTTATCTGGAAAGGAAGCTGAGCAACAGTTGCTGTTATTGCAGGAGGCTTTGAAAAAAAGTAACCCCACCAGGAATCTCACAACCCATACAAGCCCTTCCCGGCGGGATGTGATTGATGGTTGGAGTCCAGCTGTGCCTTCCTCCCAGGGTGGGAGGCATCTTCCCGTATGGCGGAGGGGAGAGCTGTCGAGACGGTTGTGCTCTCCCAGGGAAGGTCACGATCGGAGGCAGGTGCCCAAAAACCTGTTGCTTTCCCTCTCTCGTTCATCTCTCCTGCCCGGACCCTGTTCCAGGGAGCTGCAAAAGGAGGGGTTTGGTTTAGTGTCCCTGCTGCCCCTTCAGCGCATTTTGAATGTTTTTGGGCTGAGGAGTCTGCAGGAGGGAACCTCTCTGCCAAAAACTGGGGCCGGGCTGTTCTGGGTTGTGCATGGGGTCCCTGGAAACCAGTGCTGGTCTCCCACTGATCACTGAGGAGCAGGAGTGGGAAGGAGTTTCTGACAATCCCCAGCCTTTCTTAACTCAAGTATCACCTTCCTTTTTGGGATGGAAGAGGGGAAACAAGCCATGTTGGGGGGGTTTCATTTACAACCTAGTGAAAAATATGCCTTTTGTTTGGATGACTGCTTGTTACTTTATCTTCTGGTCTATGGTTTGTTTGTGTGTTTACAGATGCAGAAATGATGTATGTCATCTAAAAAAAAAAAAAAAAGGCAGCAGCCATTTCCAGTCAAAATCGCAGGACCCCTTTCTGCCTTCTTGTGATCACCCAGGGACAAAAGACCCCACATCATAGCAATGCTGGCTCAGGAAATGTCCTGAATTGGGGACTGCAGAACAATAACTGGAGCAAATCCTGCCAGGAAGCACTCTGAATCCACTCAGCCACCTTCTCTCCCCTCTGGAGCTTCCAGCTCCCTCCTGCCTCCCCTCCCAAGTCATCCTCACCGCATCCCTCCATGTACTCCTCTATTCTGCTGATTCCCATTAATCTGTGTTTTATATAACCCCAGCTTGCACCAGACACATAGACTATGCATTACCATGCTATTAATACACAACTTTAGGTTTAGGATTTAAAGCAAATAAAAACCCCCTCACAGCCAGGGGAAGCAAACCATGACAAACCAGCACTGGCAGCTCCAAGGTGCAAATCCCAGCAGGGAGAGGGCATCAGCGCTGGGTGCATCACAGCTCCTCGCAGTGGGCCTGCACCCAGATGTCAGAGGCCGAGTCCTTAATCACGATCACATCAAGTGTATTTAACTATTGCACAGCTCCTTGGCTGGAAGCAAACATCACCGAACGCCCAGAGCACTTCAGGCTCTGGGCAAGTGTTTTGCAAACATCCATCATTGTAGCTCTCAGCTTCTCTTCCCACTGCTCTTATTTTAATTAATATCTGCAGGTCTGACTTTCCAGCACCGATGGTCTTGCACAAGGCTTCTGGTCCTGGGAGAAGTGAGAAAGTCAGAGAGGCTCCCATGGGCGAGGGTGTATCGGAGGGATGGGGACCCTGCAAGGACAGGGCACTTTCTGGGGAGAGGAAGCCAGCTCCACCTCTTAGAAATTTGTTAGAAATACTTAAACTGGGAGAGATCCCTGTGCAATCCCCAGGTCCCCAGACCCATCCCCATTCTCTGGAGAGGCTCAGAGTAACCACACTGTAAAGGGAAGGGCATCAGCATACCCAATGGCCCTGCACCTGTGACTCCGGGGCCAGCAGCATTTGCCACAGGGCTTCCCAGCTGCCGAGAGGCGACCCCACTCACCGAATGCCCTGGAGTCGCCTGGGCGCTTGAGCCAATTTGTTCCAACACCACAATTAGCGGTTCATCATGGCAAAGCTGTGAACAAAGTGGATATAATACTGCCCAGCCGGAGAGGCCTCACCTGCTAAGAACCAGGGATTTTCCAGGGGAAACCCTGCCTCGGGGGAGCTGGGGAAACTGCTGGTCACCCCCCAGGCCATTCAGCATCTCCCCACTGCAGCGCAGTTTGGGTGCCGCATGGGCTGCGAGAGGTTAACGGTTTTCAAGCGACTCCTGCGATTAACTTTCCTAAATCTCCAATTCTTCTCTGCCTTCTATTTTTATAAAAAGAAAAGGGGGGAGGGGGAGGCGGTATTTACAAGGGATTTCATTCAAATAATGAAATAAATGTGATCAGCCAAGGGACCCTTAATCCGCTTTGACTCTTGCGTCCTGGGGAACGAACGCAGAGATCTTTGAGTCCCAGCAAGGCAGGGAACAAAGCAACCCCATCCCTGCCCACCTGGGGAGCAGAGCCCACGGCACCCCCTTAAATCAAGCATTGTATTCAAACATAGGCACATCAGCCAGGGACTCTTGGGTCAACACCAGAGAAAAACACCTCTTCAGTCACTTGCTCCCACCCGGCAGCTAACGTGTCCATGCCCCTGCCTGCAGCCCACCACGCCGAGGCAGGAACTGGTCACATCTCTATTTCAGATGATCAAACACACGCAAAAGGCATCGGCTGTGTTCACGCATCTTCCATGTGCAGCATCATCTGCTCTGACAGCACCCTCTGCAGTACATGTGTGCGAAAGGGAGGAACCATCCCATTTCTCTAGGCTTTGCCCAATATATTAAACTTTTAGCCTGGAAACGACATGGTTAATTATCACTTTAATACAAAAACTTAACTGAAAATCACGCAGATGATTCTCCCTAACTGGGAGAAACCTTTGAGCCCCGGAAGGGAGTGTGTGGCTGCCGGGGCTGTCCTGCGTGGCTTGGTGCTGCATGAGTGGTGTCGGAGCCGTGCCGGGAGCTGGGGCTGCTGCACCGAGCTGCTGGGAGCCAGTTAAACCCATGGGTCCTTTCACCCCCATCAGAAATACCCTGAGTGAATAAAAGGAGTGCATTTGCCCAAGAAAACCCAGCACAGGGTGAACTAGAGCCACACCTGTGCTACCGCAGGGAGACCTTGTGTAACAGCCTTCCTAATTCCCCCTGAGTCCTCAAATCCGTTAACCTGCTCTCTGGGTACCAGCCAGTGCCCACACTTCCCTCCCCATCGCCTGCTTCATCCCAGGGGAAAATGGGGCCCGAGTCACCCCTTCTTGGGGAACAGGAGAGAGGACCCCCTTGACAGCCCCACAGCAAGGAGGGCAGCACAGCCCTGATGTGGGAAGGAATTTGTCCCACCTTCATTTCAGGACAGCCCTAGCCACAAACGTACAAAACAGCTTGTTGGAAAAAAACACCAGCTTAGGTTGGGGAGGGGGGAACTAAACGCTCCAGCTGTGATTCCCACATATGCCCAAAGATATAATCCAGATTTGCTACTTGCCCTGGCACCCTTTTTTTTTTTTTAAATAAATTAAAATCTCTTTTTGCTGCTAAGCATAATCAGCATTAGTGGAAGGGGAGGAGGGGCCTTTTACTGTACGCAGCAGAATCACAAATGAAATCACCGCCACCACAGCCTGGGACTCTCCTGGCTGCATGGACACACACAGTGCTGATGGCAGCAGCCCCCGAACCCATGCGCTGCACTTGCCTTCTCTGGGGCATCTTCTTAATTCATCTGTTAGATGAACTGAAAGGCAGAAGGTGCCCTGGTCAGGGGGATGGAGAAGTGTCCTGGCTTGGGAAGGACCACTCCTCCCCGAGCCTCATGCTGAGCCTTGCATGCCTCAATTTGGGGGTCTGAAGGTTCAGGGAAAACATTCACATTCCTGGGCCATCCTGAAGGAGCGCAAACTGTTTGGCCTTTTGCCTCCCCGCAGCCACACGGCCATGGTGGGCATGTGCACAGAGCAGCCCTGCTGTCCTGCTCCGGCTCACCCAGGACAGCCGGGGCCAAACCTCCGTGTGAGCATCAGCACGAGCTCCAGGGGAGTGGAGAATGAGGCACAAAAATTATTTGCCCCAGCCGCTGGCTTACAAGTAACACGCATATGCAAGACCCGCTGGTGTTTCTTACAGCCACTGCTAAATGTGAGACCAGTGGAAAGTGCAACCGGGCGATGCCTCCAGTACGTTACACAGGAGCCCACAGTCCAGCAGCGCTGCCAGGGCTGAGACCCGGCCCCATCCCTCTAACACCCTCCGAGGGGACAAAAACCCCTCCTCTGGCTGCAGGGCTTTAGGGACACGCACACTGCATCTGCACTCCTCCTCGCAAGCAGCAACTGAGGGCTGGAAGGCAGACGGCATCTGCACAGATCTAAAGCCCAGGGAGATCGTCCTCATGCTGCTGTGCCCTCCTTGCCTCTGAGCCAGAACACTCAGGATCTGGTCCTAGATGTCTGTGAGTGCAGCGCATCCTTCCCCTGAAAGATGGGGACAGTCCCCACAGATTGTACCTCGTCGGTGGAAGAGCCGGGTTGTCCTGTCACCGCTCCCCATGTGCCCCCCACCCACGCGGCTGCGTCCCCGGGGGCGGCTGGGCTGGGGGTCTCCTGCCTCCCCCTCGGGAGGTAATAGGTAACCCAGCCACAGTCTGTCCTGCTCGTTGGGTGACAAGGATGGGTAGGTACCCACCATCCCTCGCTGTTGCTATAGAGACAGAAGCTGCTTTTCACGCAGCGATGCTGGTTGTTTCCGAGCGGTACCTTCGGCATGGCAGGCAGCCGGGAGAGAGGACGGAGGGATGCCATGCCACTTGCCTTGCCGGGAGGGCCAGGTACGGCCGAGGCAATGCTCTGCTGGGCCTCTCCTGGTGCATCTGTGCCCAGATCCGCACTCACCTTGTGGGGGCTCTCCCCAAACCCTCCTTGCAGCGAGCGAGCGAGTGCTGGGGCTCCCCTGCTCTGGGCACTGACCCACTGGTGGAGCGGAGGGGTGCAGGCTTTGGGGGTGCCCAGGTGGAAGGTCCCAGGAGAAACCCTGTTTAGGAGTGAGCCCTGTCCTGCAAGCCCCAGCTCACCCCGGTGAGTCACCCCAACTCACCTCTCCCTGCTCTCCTGCCTTGCTTTGCAACTACACGCTGGGTTGAGACGGGCTCAGCTGATGTTACCCACCGCAGCAGCTTCTCCAGGCCACACTCTCCTGATTACAACAGCAAAGATGAAGAGTAACTTCTCCAAAGCCATCCTGGATATACCAGCAGAAAACAATGCAAGTGCAAGGAGACCTGGACCCAGCAACACGGCTGTAGATGCATCCAGCCTATTTGCAAAGGTCCAATAAAACCTAGAGCTACAAAGTGAGAGCTTCCCACAAAGCAATTAGGGCAAAGTCTTCCCTTGCTCCCTGCTTCTTCAGATACACATCTCCAGCTACACATGAGTGCATACACATGCCATCAGAGCTGCAGAAACCTGCCTCCTTCCTTCCTAGGGGTGAGGATAAACTCTGCCAAGCGTAATAATGCCTGGAAGAAAGAGAAAGCACCATAGCTTGCTTCTTCACATACGTCTTTGCAGGAGAAGGACACTGGCAAAGAAAAACCCTGATGGAGGCCAGGCGCGGTAGCACATCTCTGCTCCCACCCACAGAACAAGCAGCAGGAGGGGAGCGGGGCAGCACCGATCACCCCCCCGCTGCTCCGCCTGATGCTGCACCAACCCGCCAGCCTGTGGGGATAACCGGCAAGACCCAGAGCTCTCCCCTTTCCTGAACATACTCAGTGACAGCCCTTCCCAAGGGACCCTCGCACAGCCCACCCCTGGAGAGCTCTGTGGGAGGCTTGTCTTTAAAGGACACGGTAGCCCTCCTTACCACGCTTCTGCTTCAGCCTCGGAGCCGGCAGCACTGGCTGGAGACACGTGCCAGGGATAGATTTTTCTGTTTAGGTTCTTTTCATATTAATTATCAAAGAGCAAGAAATGTTAGCAGCTTGCAGCAGTCATCATCTGAATGTCTTCTCCTTCTCACTAGCAGCCCCTGTAGGAAGAGGCTTTCCAACATGCAGGGATAGACGAGAACACAAGACCCAGCTGGCTGCTCCCTGGCCTTGCAAGCCAGGTGCGTTTTGCTCACTTGGGATAGACAGGAAGGCAGGGATGATGGGATCCCTTCATTCTGCAGGACGCATCCAACCAGGGAAGGTGCTGAGTCTGGTAGTGTCCATCACCTGCCAAATATAAAATTCTCTTCCAAAGACAGAGAAACCACAGAGAACTGGAAGGTTTTGTGCAAAAGATTGGATTTTCTTAGTCGTGAGGGGTGATCTGTTTCAGAGACACCATGTTGAGCATAGCCACCACCTGGGTAAAGATCAGCCAGGTTTCAAGGTAGCCTCTCGGCAATAATGAAAAGCAACAGCACCATGTCTGAACATCACACTCTATACTCAGTAATCTCAGATCGGTTCACAGACATCAATTATCTCAGCCTTGCAATCGAGGAACGTCAGGAGTGCTCTCCTCACTTCACGTGGAGGGAGACACAGAAACAGTCAGTATTTCCCTCTGGAATGAGGTTACAACCAAGCGAGCAGAGGCGGAGGTACGGGCAGTCCTGCCTCCCTGCCCTCTAGCTCACTGACGTTGCTGGGTGTACCAGAAAACAGTCAATGTTGTACAAGACTTACCTGGGAAATTCCCATCTACAGCATCATTTGGCATAATTATAAAATCATGGCTGTGAAGAGATAGAAAAAGACTCTTTGCTGTGTATCTAGGCCTGCTTTGCAAAATCACCGTGATCCAGCACAATGCCTATTCAATTACTTCCTACTAGGATGAAAATGGGCAACTTGTATTTGTCCTTTACCAGACCAACCCCCCCCCACACACACCCTCACAGAGCAGATTTTTGAACAGCAGATTAAAGGCTGGCTTCAGCATGCCACCTTCAGTGTCCTGAGCACCCATCTAGGTCCACCCCATCCAAAGCAAACCATTTAAATGATCGTTTGCATCCCCTCGCTCAGCAAGACTGAAGGACCTGCTCCAAGTTGAACACGTATCTCAAAGCTACACTGAACTGGCTTTTGTCCCTTTCCTTATGATAAGAACCAAACAGGGCAGGATTTTAGTGATTATTTATTATCTGTGAAGTGCCAGCAGTGTCCTTACTCTGTACAAGACACAACTGCTGGGCTTACAAAAAGAGAAAGCACTGTGGCCAAAATCATTTAGCCTCAAAAAAGTTAACGAGTGTGTTCTCAGGAAGCTCTCAGGCGCTGCCCATCCCGAGGACATATCAAGGTGCTGATGTGAACCACTCAAACTAGGCAGACATGTAGCTCATTTCTCTCATCCTTAAAGCTTAATTAGGTTGCTGTCCAAACACAGCTTGAGAATATGGCCAAAACACAGGTATGGCCCTTGATTGCTAAAACCCAATCCATTGCAAGAAACTTTTTTTTTTCAGGTGGGGAAGCAACATTAAAAAACGCCACTACTAATGGAAGTTACAACTGCTTCCAACAAACAACATGTAGAAAATACTGGGAAGGAGACTCAAAGTATCTGCTAGTTTCCAGTGGAAAGGCGTCGAGTCCTCCATGTTCACCAGATGGATATCAACATCTGACATGTGTTGGAAGACATCCACATCAACTCCACCAGCCTGAACTGTAAGTAGCCGAAAACAAAGCCAGACAGGACATCTGTGATGTGATGCCGTCCGATCATGACGCGGGAAAAGCCCACGCAGAGGGCCCAGAGGACCAGGAGGATCCGGAGAGGGATGGCCAAGACCAGGTGGTTGAGGAAGAACTTGGAGAGCATGGCCGCTCGGCTGGCGTGCCCGGCTGGAAATGCATAGGTGTCCATGGTCAGGTAGTCCAACAAGCCAGGGGTGACGTCGTACGGGCCCTTCCGCTTGGCCAGCTTCTGCAAACCAGCCACAATCATGATGTCCAGAAGCAGGGCTACAAAATGGGAGATGAGGAGGGAAAGGTCAGAAGCAGCGTCAACAGCAATTTTCAAGGCAGAACATTCAAGGATTGTTGTTGTCTTTAAATAAAGGTTTGGGTTCAGTTCCAGCCAGGTGTCCACAGTTCAGCTGCACACAGCTCCCCCCATCCTCAGATCACCACCCAAATGTTAATTAACCCTCCTAGTTCACCCACGGAGAAGGCAAGTACCATTATCACCATCTCACAGATAAGAAACCCAAACCACAGAGGCAAGCGACCTGCTCGGGAAGAAAGATAGCAACTGGTAAAGCTAAAATTAAAACTCTTTTGGCCCTCAAACCACTGGACTGGATGTCTCTGTTTCTGTCCTCCACCCCATGCTTTAGAAACCTTGTGCAGCAAGGACGTACCCCTGCCTGGGCCGGCTCTGTGCCGGGGTGACTGGGCTGCAGTGAGCAGTCGGTGGGAGGAAAAGTGCCCCACAGCACTTTCTGGTGTCGTCCCTTGTCCTCTGCCAAGCCCACCACCTCCCCCCTGCCCAGAGCCAGCCAGCGGGATCGCACCACCCTGACAGATTTCACTAAGAAAAGAGCATTAAGAGGCAGCGAGCCAAGGGGAAAGCCATGCAATAAAGAAAAAGGGCTCCTGCATTAGAAACAGCACCTCGGTGTGTTGAAGCGGGGGGCGGGCGACATCCTCCTAGATGTCCCCCGCCTGTCCCTCTCCCTTTGCCGAAACACTAAACACCCACGAGCCATTTCTTGTTTCTACTCGCTTCTCGCTCCCTGTGGCTTTCTCCCTGTGAGCCACCCCATGCACCCCCTTCCCTGCACAAACGTGGGGGGGGGTAACACACCTCCCAGCCCGAGCAAACCCAGGCTTGTGGCAGCAGAGGGACCATAGCTGCAGGTCTCAATGCCAAATCACCTTTCTTCCCTAACTGCTTCGGGACTGAAACCCATCAGCACTTGTCTTCATCATCCTCCTCTTCATCCCACCCCCTTTGCCCCAGCTGACAGGTACTGTCGTTTCTATTTCCTAGCATCGATTTTATTTTTCTTTAATCCCCTCATCTGCTTTTCCCCAGCCCTCCTAATTGGTCAGAGCGCTGATTTCAGCTCCTCACAGCAACGACAAGGAAATATATAGCATCACGAGCACAGCCCACTCCCTCGGCAGGAACGCGAGAGGCCAGTTGCCTGCTTCTCGGGCCCTGATAAAGACCATTCCTTGAGAGCTGACAAGGTTTCGGGAGGATGGATTGGGAGCGCGGCGGCGCTGAGGACGGGAAATGAGACGGCACATCGGAGGCAGGCAGCGACTCCTGCCCGCTCGGCACCTGGCAGGAGCTGGGAAGCGAGGAGCTGTCACAGCGGCTCTGCTCACCCACCCGGCACAGCGTGCCACCTCTGCCCAGCCAGCCCCCGGCATCGCTTTGGGAAGGAGCTGATATTTATCCCGGCCAAACTCTCTCCTTATGGGAGAGCTATTTTTCTTCCTCGTCTGCAGGGCATCGCGCATGGGGAAGGGGGACAGCAGGACGTCCCTGGAACTCCTGCCCACCAGGTCCTGCCCGAGCCGCTCCTGGGAGGGGAGACGGAGCAGAGGAAAAGGTCTGGGCACCAGCTCCTCGCTAGCGGGAGCGGCAGCACGGGCAGCAGCGGGACTCCAGCTTAAACACAAGGAGAAGCGGGAGGCTGACGTGAAGGCAAGGTTCACAGGTGGCATCTGAAAGGAGGTGGCGAGGCTGCAGGTGGCAGGGGGATGCAAGGAGGCTGGTCGCCATGCCGGCCCTGGAGCGGTGGCAATGGGTTTAGGAGGACAAGGACAGCCAGGGGCTCTGCACAGACCCTGCCTGATGGGACCGGGAGAGAGCAGGGGGAGGTCTGCAGCCCATGGCAGGGGACCCTAGCACTCAGCAGAGCCGTTCTCTGCATTTTGAGATTTGCTGCTATTTTTTTTAAGGGGCTGGCCGGGGCGGCGGGGAGAAAGGGAGAGAGGCATTTCAAACACAGGCTGCAGAGCCCTGGAGCAGCCACTCACCGCGGTTTGCTGTTAAGGCCGAATGTCGTCAGCACGGCTCGCAGCCGCCGAGGGTAACGAAGCACCGGGGCTGGCCGGCCATTACAGGGCCGTCTCGCTGCGGCCAGACAGCCGCACGGCTCTGCTCACGCTGGGCTTCCTAAATCACCCCCAGCCTGGCTCCTCACCCCACCAAGGTGACCCCCTGCAGCCCCGACTCAGCAAAGTGCTTCAGGAGCTGATTTTCAGACCTCACCGTCTGCATTGCCCATCAGTACCATCTCACCCTGGACAAGAGCTGGGCGAAAGCCGAAGCCTCTGGGACACAATCTCAGGAGCCCAGACTCACGCATTCGTTTCTGAGATATGATGCACCGGAGCTGCCAAGAGAAGACTGTGGCCCAAGCTGCTCCTGCTGAAGTCAGCAACTTACTGCATTGCTGAGGAGCCCAGCCAGGACTCAGGAACCAGTCTGGGCACCTCGAAGGATCCCCAGTGTCTCCTCCATGGTGCTCAATATACCGGCTACAGACCATTCCTCACCAAATCCACCCGTAGACCAGTAGCACAAACATTGTGTGCTTTAGCGACGCGTGGTGTTCACCGTTGTCCATCAGTAATTTGCACTTACAAGGTACTTTTATGGTCAAAGGTGATGTCAGGGCAACTTGAGGGATGCAGGCATGTGTGCATGGAGGTGTTCAGGGCATGGAGAACAAGCCAAAGAGCTGTTTTAATAATCCTTTCCTTCAGGAGATGAATAAAATGGGCTTTCAGTAGTGCTAGGTTTGATTTTCGTCAAGTGATGCACAGAAAGCAGAAAGCCTCGTTTGCCCACATTTCAAGATCTGAAGGCACGACAGCATTAAAACCGGGGGTTAATTTGCTGTTAAAAGAAAAAAAAAAACCAAAGATCCCTCCGTCTGGTGCTTTTTCTGTCACTTCCCCCTGCACTTTCTGTTCCTTTCATGAAGCAACTTATTTATGAAATAAATGGCACCCGAGGCATCGGGGGTCCCACAACCCTCGCCCAGCTCTGGGTCTCAGCAGAGCCCCTGCAAAGCCCCGGGGAGCCACGCTGCACCCCTGCCCTCTCCTCCTGCTGCTGCTGGTGCCGGCGGCCAGGCACTGCCAGAGTGAATCAGCACGCAGCACTGCTGCCGACAGTCCTGCCAACGGCCCATCCTTCAGAAACAGATACAGACGGTGCCGTTGCTCAGCAGCCCAGGCCCTATTCCCTTGCAATTCCTTGACCTACATGCCCGCTTGGAGTTCGGCTCGCTTGCTTTTCCCTCCCCCCAATGCAAACCAAATCCTCCCTCCTCAGGCGGGTACATCCATGCCAGCATTATGCAGCAAAGGGGTTAACTTTCTTACAGGCATCCTTGGTGGGTCCAGCTGCAAGCGGGTGTCTCTGCACTGGGAAAGGTGCCTGCTGGCTACCAAAGCGGTTGCATGCGATAGCCCGGTAGCCTTGCACCTGCCAGCGCAGCCCCAGCCACCTGCAAACCGGCATCGTCACCTTCGGTCTGCCCTTCCCCTGTCCCTAACTCAGAGACGTGCAAATCCTTCAGGCTGACCAGACTGACGGCTGGAGGAAATACAGCCCCGGGAGAGACCGCAGAAGGGAGCCTGCAGCTGATTTACCAGCCTGCACTTGCACAGCGTTGCTCTCTGGAGGCAGACGGGGCTGTCAGAGGCATAGCAGAGATGGCAGAGTGCCACCTGACCGAGGGGTGAGATGAGAGGAGCAAGACATTTTAATTTTAAGCATTTTTTCATCATGTCCTTCCCCCAGATCCAGGTAGCATTGGATTTAAACCAGAAGCAGCATTGGGTGTAAAATCCAGGTAGCACTGGATTTAAAAGAGCAAAGGGAGGATTAGCTCTTGCCCATCGCTCCTTTCACATTTTTCTGGAGAAGATCCAGAATTTCCCCTTTGACCTGGTGTTAAGGGAAACAATCCTCCAGATTTCCACTGCAAAACCATCTGATCGCAAAAAGCTCTATTAACATCTAAAACTTCCTTAAAGTGCAAAACCAAGGAGCAAGTCTTGTCTGCCTGCGACAATTTTAGCATCAGAGATCACCTTGGTATTGTAAATAGCCAACATCTGGCATGAGACGCACAGTAAATGAGCTGAAAGTGAGCCCCCTGGGCAGACGTTTTATATCTATTAATAAGAAAAGGAAAACAATTATCTGCCTTGCTCCTACCACCAAATGTTAGGAGCCCATTAAGAGTGGAGGCGAGCGGAGAGGCGAGCCCTGCGCAGGCAGGGCACAAGGACAAACCTGAAGCATCGTCGCAGCAGAACCAAGCCAAACCCCAAAGCTGGTATTTAAGGGAAGTCGAAACAGTTGGACGTCCCCTGTCACTGTAAAGTCCTTTCTGTCCCAGCACCCGAGGTGCCATCTCTGCTGCCGTCCCTTACGGGAGCTGAAAGAGGCTGAGGATGGGGCGAGCACCCGCGGGGGGCATCGCCTGCCCCAGGTCGGAGCCAGGCAGCGTCTCCAGGGACGAAGATGGATTCCGGCCGAGATGTTTATATAAACATGTTATCAAAACCACAGCTGAAAAACAACCTGGGTGCAGTGCTAGGGACAGGGCGGGGAGGAAAAAAAGAGAAAGCCAAAAAAGCCCTTGGCCTCGTCTGCTCCTGCAGTCACGATTCACATGACTTCCCGCACATGGGGCTGCTTGGATGAGACAAGGCTGCTCTCCAGAGCGCAGCTTGTGAGATCGGGATCAGAAACAGAGTCGCAGGCTGGACTCAGTCTCCCAGAACTGCGACTGAGCACGCAGGGAGAAGAAAAGGGGGAGGTAAATGCCCAGAAACAAAGAGCGAGACCATCCCATGAGCTCAGGAGGCACCCAAGCGTGGGAGCAGATGTGCATCGGACAACCCCTCTGCCCAGCCCCAGCACCATTTTAAAGCAGAGCCAAGCTGGCAATAACTCATTGCCTGGGCTTCAGAGCCTGCAGCCTGCTCTGACCCGGGTCCCACCGTGCTGGAGGCCACACCAACCCCGCTGAGATGGCATGTGCTCCCCGCCACAGCTGCTGAGGCCACGTGTAGGGCCAAGGCTGGCTTTGAAGGTCCTGTATTTCCCAGATTAGCCAGCCTCACTCAGGAGTGAACCCTGGACAAATGTCACCGTTCCCAGGAAACAGCTTCTTTTGCTCCATAATTAGAATTCGTAATTTTTTCCCATTTTTCTTTTTACTTACATGCCCCCTCCTACTGCTTCCGAACTTCCCAAGTCTCCCGCAGGCATTAGGCTCCCTGACCTGGAAAATGAGCCATTTGCAGCCTTGACTAGTTGACATTAATGAAAGACGCAGGTTTCAAAAGCATCTTCACCGTCTCTCCGGTGGAGTTGGTGGCAGCTGGAAGAGGTCCACTCCTCTGAAAGTGAACTCCTCTACTCCATTTTATTCCCCAAATGTGGTACCATTAGGTGTAAAAGCTGACAAAAGGCACAGATGGCATGACACATTGAAGAATCAATGAATCAGACACTGCGGTGTTTTGGGGGGAGATTATTTTTTGGCTGAACAAGCAGCAGCGTGGGGTAAGTGGTCACGGGGAAGTGAAAAAATGGTGGAAAGCAGCATTGTGCAATTAATTAAAAAAAATCCCAACCAACAACTAAAAATAGACTCGCTATATCCTAGATGATTAGAAACAGCCCTGAGTGCAAACTCAGGCTGCCCGGAGTTCTCCCCTTGGAAATCCTGTGCCCCTGGGAGCTGGGCAATTTGCATCTCAGCATCAATTACTGAGCCGGGCTGCCTCGCTGGGGGTCGGCACAGCCTGGGGACGAGACACGGGCGAGAGGGTGAGCGCAGCGAGAAGTGCTCGTGCTGATGGGGAAAATGAGCTCTGCAGCCCCCAGGATGGCTCAGCTGCCTCCCAAAAGGGCTCCAACAGCTTGCAATGACCCCGTCCGCTACGGCAGCGGTGCAGGTAACATCAGCACATCCCAGAACCATGCGCTGCAACACGCACAAGCACGACAGCACCGTACGGGATGAGCTGGAGGAAGAAAACTGCCTTGGGCTGATGACCAAGAGCATGTCCCAGCCCACAAACGCTGGGCTCCTCGCTCAGACCTAGCGCTGCTTAGGCTTGTTTTTACCCCCCCCGCCTTCAATAAGGCAAATCGGCAAAAAAAAAAAGTTGGGGCTGTTTCTGTGGTGCTCAGAGGGCCTCCAACCATCACACCTCACAGTCCGTTAGACTCGGATCAGGTATGTCTGCCAGCACCCCTGTATAGACGGAAATGGAGAGCGAGGCCAGAACTGCGTTCCAGGTGAAAACATGGAGATTTCTTCCAAGGGAAGGAAAAAGAGACAGTTCTCTCCCACCCCCATCCTCCACCTCCTGATTGAGGATACCCAACGGGCTCTCCCTGCCCTCCGCTCCTCCCAGCAACTCACCTCGCTGCCCAGCACTCCTCCACCTTCCTCTTCCCAACCACTGCTCCTGTCAAGGCGCGTTAGAGGCAAACACACTCACCCACGTCTCGGGATCTCCCTTTGGGCCAGAGCCTGGCTCTGCTTCTCCGACAGGTCTGGCTCTGCCTGAGTGAAACAGCTACTGTCCCCTTTGAGCTCCAGGCAGGGGCACTGGGAAGCTGTTCCCAGAGTGACAGACATAAGGATGACTCATTTCCCATGTTTATTCCCCCTCTTCCCATTCAACAACCCTCGCACTTCTTTTCTCTTTCACTCTGCATTCAGGCTCTGGAACATTTCGCCTGCTCGCTCTGCGCGAGGGTTGGATTTCAGCTTACTGCAGTTTCCCCAAGGGCTGCACGCTGATGGCTGCAGGGCTCACAGCATCCTCAGCACCAACCGGCCGGCCAGGACCCGAGCTCCTCGATACCGCCCAGAACCAAGGGGCCGATCAGACCACGGGTCTGACAGAGACCCTATGCGGGTCCCTGGAAATACCCCCCCCGCCTGCTCCAGCCACGGTCAGATGGGTCCCAGCCTGTCACTGACTGTCCTTTATCTGAAGGGACACTGCAGACTTGCAAGCCTGCCCTGCAGTGAACAGTATATATTCGCTATAGTGGAAGCAGGCGAGGAAGGGAAGGGGGCAGGGAAGCCGGGAAAGCTGGGCATCTCTTGCTGTTCAGAGATGCCCGAGCTCATCAGCTGTGAAGGGATGAAGGGTGAGGACGGCATCCACCAAAGGACCAGGGATTTTAACTGCTGTATCTGAGCAGGACAACAAGAGGCAGATTAGCATCCTGATGTGATGAAGAGGAATATTTAATGCCAGGCTGGACCTGTATCTAGATGCTGGATGCAGGGAGTGGGAATCTGTGTTGTTCCCTCTGCCCGGCACCCACCGTGGGTCACTCACGTTGGGTTACCTGACATTTAAACGTTTCCACCTCGCTAGGCAGATGTGCTGCAAACTTGCTGAGATCTCAGTGGGCACTGGCAGGGCTGGGAGGGGAGCAGGACAGGGGCTGAACCTCCTCCGTGTGCCAGGTTTTCCAAGGAGGGGATGGTTCACGCAGGGTGCCAGCCCTCGAGCTGCTCTCCCCTTCCCTGCCAAAACATCATCTGCCCTGCCTAGCTCAGAAAATCCCCAGCCTCACAGTAGGAAAATGAAAGGGGAAAAAATAGACACATCTGGCCCCAAACCACCTCTGGGGCTCTCGGCTTAGCAAGCTCTGCTGCATACGGACTGATCCATCTGCCGTGCAACTCCCTGGCCTCTCTGCTGGGTCTGGGCTGCCGAGCCCTGAGGCTTGACAGGATGAGCTTGTCTGTACTGCCTGGGCGTTTAATCTACTCAGTGACCTTTACCGGGCTGTACTGTCTGGATTTTCACCACGTGGACTCCAAAGAAAAGCATGACAATACCTGAAGCACCTCCGTATTGTTAGAGCAGGGTCGGCGGGGGCTCCAGGGGCCTGGCGAAGGCATTTCTCGCTCTCTTTCCTTCCTAACCCACCACTTTCCTGCCAATCTGGTCTTGCTTAGAAGCTGCCAGGGTGGGACTGCAGAGTCCTGGTCATTTATATGTGTTTATAAATATATATATATTTAAAATAAATATATATATGGCTCAGGATAAAGTCACAGCTCTGCAGGGGACTATGCCTCAGAATATCATGGCTTGGTTCCCAGTCAGACTAAAGCTAGGTCAGTATTCAGGGAGAAGTCTGGAGAGAGCAAGAACTGCCTTCTTGCTGACCTTCAGGAGTGGAGGAGCGACCCGGCACTCCCCTCCTTTCCTCCTCCTGGGGCAAGCCACCCATCCTCAGCCTGCCACGCTGCTCGCGATGATACGTCCACACCCTGCCGCACTGCTTTACTTGATGGCGATAAATGCTCAGTGACAGCACCAAAGAGCCAGCCCGCTCATTGGAAGCGGGATGCAGAGCCAGCTGGTGATGGATGAGGACTGGGACCTGTGTCACTGAGACAGCAGGCAAAGAAGACCAGGGCTTTCTCTTCTCCTAGTCTGAATACCTATTTCAGAAAGCCATGACCAAAGCAGAACCAGTTAATGGCTAATATTTCAAACTGAGCACAAATAGGTATTTTATGTGCAAGGGTTAACCAAGCAGATACCTTCCGACAGCAAAGGCACACGGCTGGGCTGCAGATAACTAAACAAGGTGACAATCTCTCTCTAAAAACAATAGGTGGACTTCACCGGAGCGACCGCTTTGGGTAGATGACCATATTCCATCCCCGTCACAGTAAGAAGGTGCCTGGACCTGGAAAGACCATCAGTCTAATGAGATCAATCTGTTTAGCTTAATAAATAGAAGGTGAAGAAATGACTTGAGCACTATCCAAAATATTGAAAGGCAGAAGAGGTGTTGGCTAAAAGAGCTATTCAGCTGAAGAGACAAGGGTACGCAGATGCAATGAAGGGAAGAGAAGAGTCGAACTAAAAGCAAGGCGCTTGTGAGAATACCTGCCACTGCAGTAATACAGAAATGGTTCTGACAAGTTCACCCTCACTTGTAATTGTACATCAGATTGAGTGTTTGGGTTTTTTTCCCTTAACAAATTGAACAGGAATAAATTAAGGGATGTGCTACAGCCTGTATTTTGCCGTGGGTTAGATCAATGATCCAAATGTTCTTTGCCGGCTTTGCAGTCAATGAATCACTAAATTTGGATCCACATCCTCACCAGATGGATCAGAACCAGAAACCGAGGTACTGCTTCCCCCAGGGTTTAATGGAGTTTCTGTCTGGTTCTGAAGCAGATCTGGGAATTTTAGTGAAAGTTTTATATCTGTTTTCCCCCTGAAAGCCCAATTGCAAGGTTCAAATGACTTTCTAAGCACCTCAGTTTTCATGATATCCTTGTGATTGCAGAGAAAAGCTCGAACGGTCCTAAACATTCCAACACTGGCAGACAAATAAAATGAACTCTAAAACTGGGGGATTTTCTCAATTCGGCCAGGGGGTGCAGACTTTCTTCCTGACTCTTCAACAGCCAGGGTTGGGAATGCTGAGATAGTCTTCCTGAAAGCACATTCTGGCAGAGGGATTTTTACAGTGGGCACAGATATCTGATTTCTTCCATCTTTTCAGTAACAGGCTGTGAGCGTGCTTCTCTGGCTGTTTGGCATTTGCTGGTAAAGATTACAATGAGAAGGAGAATCAATAAATTCCATCACAGATGACAAACATGGAGGGAAAACATTGCTTGGGGTTGCTAATCAACATCTGCAGTTGGGATGGATGGAGCATCCCAGGGTCAGAGCCCCTCACCCGAAATGCTCTCCCATGTGTTGGCAAAGCTCCTGCCAAGAGCTCCTCAGGCGCAAGTGCCCCCCCTCCATCTGCAGTGGTGCTTCTGCCAGGTTCCCAGTCCCATTTCAGCAGTCTCCTGTCTCCTCGCCTTGAAAGCCTGACTGCAAATCCTAAACAAGTGCTCTATGATGGGCTGGCTCCCTGCCCAGAGACTGCATCAGAAATTCTGCTTGATGTATCAAACTCTCAGCAAGCAGGGGGAAGGGAGGAGAGCCAGGGGCCGTAAGGAAGGGGTGCCATAGACACCCCAACTTCCCTGCTTCCCTCTTCCCAGGAGACCAGGGAAGCACCAGGAGGTTCCCTTCCCTTTGACCTGTCCCATGAAGGCTTCACACCACATCCTGATGGATTTCATCCACAGGAAAGCAGCAGCGAGGGGGACCAAGGATGCCAGATGCCGCGGTCATGCCATACCCTTCCTATTTACTCATGAGACCCCCACTTCTCATGGGATCTGTCTAGGTCCACCAGCCCCACGCTCCCCAGCCAGACTCCTTCCTCCATCAGCAATGCAGGTATTACGGCAGCAGCTACTCGGATATTTGGAGCTCCTGACTGCAATCTTAAATATCAAACCAAGGCCAGGCTCACAGCTGGGATCTGCTCTGTGGGGTGACACAAGTCCTGCTGAGGATGCTCTGACAAAAGAGGCCCAGGGCACCTCGGCCAGTCCCACCAGTCAGCGTTGTCTACTCGGAGGGCAAAGTGGAGCTCTTTGGAGGCTGCCAGACCTACGGAGCCACCAAGTCACGGCGTGAACTAGTCCTTCACGCAGTTTAACTATTTTCTTTCTTGGCAGGCGGAGAAGAGCAATGGGACTAGTGTGTCTAGGCAAGGAAGCAAGACTTCGGAACCCCCTCGAGCTGTCCCCAGGCACCACACGTGAGCTCAGGAGACCTGGAGATGCGGGTAGTGATGCAGGGCCGAGCTCTCCCAGCGACCGCATGATAATCAAAGTTTCAACGCGACCTGGAGGTGGCTTTGCATTTGGCCTCCTCACATGGCAACAGAAGGGCGAGAAAAACTTTCTTGTTTTTAAGCCAAAGGTGGTGTTAGCTCTTTATAAGGATCTCAAATATTTTGGAGTCAAAGAGGTCAGTTTTCAGGCTCCAGAACCGTCAAAGGCTCTCGGGTCAAGAGACATCTGGAAACTGTGCCGGTTGGTGTTAGTCACCTACTATTTCATCCTCGTGCCCTTTTAAATGGAGCTTCTTTTCTCAGTGAGGGGTTGACCCAGCGCACCGAGGAGCCCCTGGAAGAACTGCTGATGTCGGCAGGCTCTGCATCACGCCGATGCTATTCTGGCTTCTTCCCCGCGATGGCCTCCTTTCATTAGATGTCACAGCACGAGGACAGTCTCTTTCAAAGGCAGAGGGGAGAAAAGGCAGCTAACGCTGTGCTTTTCAAGCCAGTTCAGCGCAATCTTCGCCTTCTCCGAAGGATGAACTTGTGAAAAAAAAAAAAACGTGGGGCCATGTTGCAGAGCCTGTATCGCATCACAGTTGGCCCCTGAGGACAGGACGTCCCTTTCCTGAGGTGTCTGTGAAATAAAATATCCTTACGTCCCCTCAAAAGGCTCCCTGAGAAGCAAAGGCCTAAATCCAATGTTTTCAATTTCTCTTACCAACCAAAAGCGGGAGCTCCGATTGCTGGTTTTTGGGGGAGGGTGAAACACTAGGGTGGATCATGGCCAGATGAGACAGTAATTAGTCACAAGGAAAAATATGATAACTAGACCCCATGCCAAAGGCAGAAGAGCGAGAAGAGCAAGGTCCTTGGGCAGACGTGGCCAGGGTGGGTTGGGGCCAGGATCTAAGGCAAGTCACACCTAGAGCTCAGCCTGGTCACTCGTGGGACATCGGTCCACACGGGTGGGATGGGCCCTGCTCCACTGAGAAGGCAACTCCTTTAACACATCCCAACCTCCAGAAACAAGGACACCGACCACCGCACGAGAAAGGAGAGACAGAAAGATCCCAGCCCGTCCGCACAGCCTCTGGGTCAAATTAGCTTATGGAAATGGGGGCAGCAGCAAGAAAGGTCCTCATGGGAAGGAGGATGCGAGATCAAACCGCAGCAGGGAAGGAGACAGGACTCCATCACGCGGCGGCTGAGACATGGAGCCAGGATCCGTTCAAGAAGGTGGTGAGGGGATGGAAATCTTTTTTTCTCAAGGATATCCTCAGGAATTGATCCAGATATCAAACGTTAAAATCTTTGTGTTTTCCCCACCTATCCCCACCACCAAGGCAGATGACCACAGATTAAATAAAAGACATCGCTGCTGGTATCCACCTGCACATCCCAGACACTTCCCTGGTCTGACTGGACAACCCTACCCTATGCAGGACCGGGGACCTGCCCCTACTCCGTGGGTGCCACCGGCTACCAGGATTACTCCATCCCTCTTAAACAACTTTTTGCTACATCCATCACCCACGGTACCCAGGACCGAGATGGCCAATAAGTGCAGCATTCACCCTAAAGGTCACTCCCTGCTTCCTGACCACAGCGGTGGCTGGGAGCAGGCAGAGGAGGAGTCCCAGCGCCGCTGTCCCTTGTGACCAGGGCTGGGCTTTCCCGGCGCGGAAGGAGGTTTGCCACTCACCTAGCAGCAGGTTCATGAGGACCTCTTGGCCTGCCAGCGTGCTGCTCTTCACCAGGCAGATGAGCGTACCCGCAATCCAGGGGATGCCGTGCCCCGTTATCCCCAGGAGGTTAATCATGGAGCGGGCACCACCCCAGGAGGAGGCTCTGTTGGCACACACTCCCAGCCTCTTGGACATGCAGATATCAATGGCCAGCAGGGAGTTGAAGGCGATTCCCTTGAAGGAGGGGTTGAGCTGCATGCAGTCCTCTTCGGGCAGCTGCTGCGACTGCCTCCGCTCCTTGGGGTTGCTGTTCTGGGCACCAGCTGCTCCGGCCTGGCCGCTCTGCTTTCTGCCGGAGCTCCTGCTCTCCTGGTTCCCCTTCAAGGGCTGATTCAAGGAGAGGAACTCAGCCCTGTTGAGGACATTGTTCCTGTCTCTTGCCCTGGACCGCGGCTGGGATGCTGGCATTGCAGTCTCTCTCTAAGGCAACCTGCTTTGCAAATACCGGGAGGGAGAGAAATTCCTCTTCTCCCTGCAGAAAGCTTCCCCCACTCCCACCCTCACGAGCCGTGAATTTGGGAAGCTACAAAGGTTCCCCTCTGTTGCAGTTGCCCCCAGCACAGACTGCAGCTGTTAAATATAGAGTAAGGAATGCACATGGCTGTTTACTTCATGGGCCTAGCAAGCTTGGAAGGAAAATTAATGCCAGGCTTGGCAGCCACTCCAGTGCCAGGGAAAAAGGTTAAACAGCCAATAGATTGGAAGAAGAGGAGGGAAAAGCATTGTGCCAAAGGTTGGTTGCTTCTGGCCTGGTCTATTTAAATCTTCCAATTGCTTATTCCCCTGGGCTGCAAGGGAAACTGGGAAATGTAGTTTTTTGCACTACGATTCACATTTCAGTGTCGGAGTCAGAGCAGGAGGAGATCACGGCATCCCCCCTCCCCACGGCAGCTGGCATCGCTCCTACGGCGGGCTGTGCCACCTGGCTTTGCAAGCTCCAAGGCTGGGCATTACCCGGGGGCTTCCCCCCAAGGGGCTTTCCCTGGGTATCTTCTCCATTTGTTTGTTCTGCAACATCTCGCCCCCTGTGAGGGCACCCTAGATGCCACTTTCCTCTCCCTGGTATGGATTCCTTTCAAGCATCACTAGGCGCATCCTCTCTCCCCTTTCAGGGTGCACCCCTGCAGCGACTTCCATCGCTCACCTCATTCCCGGACCCAAGGAGAAGCAGCACCTGCCTCCTGATTAGAAGAGACACTGCTAATGAATTCCCATCCCCCTGCCCCCAGCGCTGAGCGTGGCCTCAATACCGCACATGTTTCTGCCGTGTCATCCAGCATCGCAGATCCCACGCTGAGAGCAGGTGACAGGCGATGCCCGCGTCCCGGAGCTGCGGATGTGAGCAGCAGCACAGGTACCGGCCCCAGGGGAGCGGGCATTGCGGGATGGGGAGGAGGAAGGCTTCCCGCAGTGTGGGTTGGATGCTGTGGGCTCGTGCCAGGCCCTGGGGAGTCCTCCTGCAGAGGACAGGGAAGACCTGCCATCCCTCCTACCACCATTACTTTGTCTGTGCACGGCTGCCGTCAGCCTCCCAGCTCCCCACCGCAGCTGGGGTGAGCCCTTCTGAGACCACCCACTGATCACTAGCGCTGGTGAGCCCCTGAGAACATCCCGTCTGTGCTCATGGCTTCAGTTTACAGGTCTGAATAATCTTGCTACGGTCCCTGAACCGCAGCTGTGTGGATCTAAGCCTCAAGCACCTCTGGGAGAGACCGTCTGTCTCGGTTCCTCCTGCCCGAAGGACGGCAGCTCGCTGCAGCAACAGCCTGAGCCACATCCACCGGGGCTGCCGTCACCGAGTTACCTTCCCTGGGCAATGGGCTGTCGCAGCTCCACACCACTCACGCTCAAGAAACGGGATTATTCCTATGCATTCCTATGCAAATAGGCTGGAAATCCCCCGTGGACAGAGAAGTGGAGAAGGTGAATACTACACCGAGGAGCAGAACAGGCACATCTCTTGGTGCCAGTGACATTTGCCTACCCAAATGTCCAGTTACTGAGGTCAGTATTTGTACACGTCTATTCCCTGGGAATCAGGCACCCAGGTTCAAAATGCACTGGAGAGCTTAAGTGCTAAATGAAAGGTGGTTCTTGGCTTTCTAAGATAATAAGAAAAAATTTGCACTTTCTTTGCACTTTTTATCCATAGTTCTCAAAGTCCTCTAGATGGACTATGCATCCAGCCTGTGCCCGTCTGATAGACAGACTGGCCAGAGGCGAGGGCAGTGCTTGGCCAAGCAAGTGCCGGAGGTCCTGAGAAGCCCTCACCCCTGGGCTTTGCTCATATTTCCCCCCCTGCCTAATGAATCAAAGGAAAATAATACACATCAACTTATTTCTGAATCACACCCTCCGGGAACCTGTCCCTAGCCTGCAATGATGATCCTAGCCAGGGGAAGAGCTCATCCCTTCCTCAGGCACCCCTGCCCAGCCCATAAACCACAACCCCGTTTGGCTCCGGTACCATTTGGGACTGCGGCTGCCCGGGAGCGTGCACAGACGCTGCCACATCACCGACACCCACCAGCTCCTGTCCGATCACCGGCTGCGCAGCGGCATTCTCACGCTATCGGGGAAGTCAGCACCCCGTCCCTATCTGGCTGCCCTCATCCCGCTGCCCGGCTCCGAGGCATGTGGAAAATCTCAGCCCACCTGACATCAGCCAGGGAGATAACCGTCATCGCTGCTTTAACTTGGTTATAGCTGTCACCTCCCTGCTGGACGGCCTCCCTATTTCTCCTGCTCCATGCAGGGCTGCTGCTGTGTGGGATTCCTTGCAAACACCAGTGGGCAGAGGGTTAAAGCGCTGGTGGCCAGGAGCCTGCAGAAATAGGGAGACTCGTCTCTGCCGCCTGTCCAGCCCTGTGCTGGGGATGCTGGGCTATTGCCGAGCATATTCCTCGGGAGCTGTCACAGGAAAAAAATACCTTGAAAGCCCTGGCAGTTAATTTAATCTGGTGCCTGTCTCTTCTGTTGACACTGATATGAGGGAATTTCTCTGCCTTACACACAGAGCTGCCCCGGCCTCCCCGCGAGAATCCAGCCTCACACCCCAGCACGAGTCCCCAGCGGGAAGGGGACGGAGGAGGAAGGGCAGCGCGGGATGGATGCAGAGCCAGCAAACCCCTGTCAAAAGGGCAGCGGGAAAGGAAAGCAATTTGGTCTCTCCTGCAGCCAGGCGGGCTGTCACGGCTGGTCCCAGCCAGAGAAACCGAGCTCAGGAGGGAAACGTCCCCGATCCCTGCACTGGGGCCATGACGAGCACCGTCCCTCTGCGCTGCTCGCAAAACAGCCACAAAACCGAGGGTTTATAAATATCCCCGCTAAACCTGTAGACAGGCTCCCTGCTCTGGCGGGGCTATTCCAGGCCTGACACCCGATCCACACGGGTCATCGAGCACCTGGGAGAACGCCCAGACGGACAAATCCCGACGGACAAATCCGGCATGCTCCACATGCCCAGTCCGCTCGGCCCCGGCTGTGCTCCCCGGGGAGCGTGCAGTGCTGCAGTCCCCGGGGCTGGAAGCCGCCGGCCACAATTCCCCGCGTAGCTGTGGCCATGCCTGGCATCAGCTGCTGGCATGGCCACGCTGACCACGCTGGAGATGCGGGTGGGACGGGAGGGACAGCAACGTCCCCTTTCTCCGCAATTCACTGGCAGCTTTGGTGCATCCCAGCCTCCAGCAGCGGCTGGCCAAGAAGCGGCGTTTGCAGCCAAAGTGCTTGCAAGCAAAGCTGCAGCGTTCCTGGGTGGGATTCTTCTAGGGGTGAAAAAGAAAGCTTGGCCAAAATAAAATATAATATTCTGCAGTATTTGCGGCGCACGCAGCAGTGCCGGTCAAGCCCATTAGCACAGCATAGCATAGCTTCTGGTGGGCTGGTTTTCTTTGCCGCTGCTCAGACGGTGAAGGGGAGACCTTGTCTTTCAGTAAACCTGGAAAAAGTGCTGGAAGGGCAAGGAGGCACAATGCAGGCCATGATACTGGGGGGAGTAATAGCGAGAACGGAGCATGGCCGTGCTACGATGAGACACGGACAGGTGCATCGAAGGAGCAGTAGAAGGAAACACAATGCACAGCATCACCAGACACTCCTAATTCTTACTTATCACAACTTGGCCTCACCTCTCCAGCAATTCCATCAGCGAGCACCACACTCTCAGGCACAGGAACCGCTCTGCGCACGGCTTAATGCAGCCACTCCGGGGTGGAGTGTGCTAATGCCTTAATCACTCACAGCAGCGCGATGGAGACAGGCACGACCAAAAACCAAAGAAAACTCCAGCCGAGGATGAAAAGCTTGTTTAATTAGAATGAGATAATTCAATTTCCTAGTTGACCAGAACACCATAGACAGCCAAGTTGAAGCTAGACCTGGCTAAAGCTTCAGTGAAACTAGAGTTGCAGAACAGGCAGTTTCACCAGATTCATAATGCTCTGAGAAAGTGCGACAAGCTTGTTTGAAAAGTGTGAAAGAGTCTTGGAAATGTCAAAGGATTTCAGCACCTTCTGGAGGCTGCTGAAGCAACTGGATATTTCATTCGGAGATGCTCGTTTCATTCTTTCTTACACTATGTGATAGTAAGTTGCTTGCTTGTAACTTGTGTTCTTAGCTTTTATATCTGTTGCAGGGCTAGTGACTATAATTGTGCCCTTCACAGAGATCGGGAAGTTTAAAATAAATACTTAACCAATGCTTTGAGAAACGTGCAGAAGAAAACCATAACAATATACCGTGTTTTTTCCACCTGCTGTGGGCGGAAAGGAGCAAATCCGCCTCCCCTCGTCTTGTGGCATTCACTTGTCAGGATCACCCAGTAGCTCCAGTCTCTGCTACCTGCTGGAGGGCAGACAGCAAGTGCACAGTGTTGAAAAACGCCAGGCACTGCGTGAGCTAATCAAGCCTGCTGAGAGTGCGGGGTGGGAAGGACTAAAAGACGTTTACATCGCTCTGTGCTGCTATACCATACTGCAAGTGGCACCAGCGAAGCAATTTTTACCTCTCGGTGTCCCAGGTTTCCTATCTAGAAACTAGTCACGGAGGACACACGTACCCAGAGCTCTGCGTAATGCTCGACGTACAGCAGCTATTGCCAAAACCTGGACACACGCACCTCACCTGCTGCTCAACGCTTGATATTCGGATCCTCAGCTGGCCGATGGTCAGCAGGACCAGCCAGCAAAGTTACAGCTAAAACTGTCTGTAATAGGAGTTTACAACTTTGCCACAGGCCGCTGCTGCCTCCGACGCTTCTCACTCTCTATTCCAGCTACTCCTTAGTCCCTCTGCTGCTATGGAGAGCTTTGCATTTCTAGTTGCTTGAATCACAGCCCAGCCAGCCTAGGGCTACAGGTTTTGCAAATAAGGAGAGCGTCCTTTTACCAAACCTACCAACCAAGCTCCAGCCAGGAGAGGAAAATCTTAATCTGAAAACCGAAGAGAAAACACACTGCAGTTAAATTAAAATAAATAAAAAAGAGGGGGGGGGGGGAGGTTTCTAAAAAAAACTACATTACCCACAATTCACGGCCCTGTGGGAGGAAATGCTGGGTTTTTTTGCAAAGGAGGTTTAGCTTCAACAGCTGCAGTTTAAAAGCGAAATCCAGGGGGAGGGATGGGACCGGGCGAAGAAGGAGGGAGGACGGGGAGGACGGGGGGGGGTTGCTGAGACCTGCTGCTAACCCCTCCGCCGGGCTGGCCGGCCCGGAGGAGCCGCTCTCATGCGGCGGTCGCTGCCCGGGGAGCCGGCGGTCGCGGGCGGGCACGCCCGGGGGGGGGTGGTGGGTGGTACGGAAAGGCTACGAGCGAGTTTCTGCAAAGTTTGACCCATTTGCTGCTGCTGCCGCGGCCACGACCGGAGCTGGAACACCCCCCCCCTCCTCCCGCCCCCCCTCCGTTCCACCGGCGAGGCTGAACCCGGGGGGGGGGGGGGGGGGGGCCGGCGCCGTCCCCGTATGCATGAATGTATTGCGAGAGAGGAAGCTTGCGGCAGGCAGGAGGCGGAGGCACCGATCCTGCTCCTCTCACCTCCGCGGGCATCTAGCAAAGAAGCGAAGGAAAAAAAAAAAAAAAAAGAGCGAGAGAAGGAGCCTCCCCCCCCCACGCCTTCTCTGTCTCCCCCCCCCCCCCGCCGCACCTCGCCCCCGCGCAGCGCAGGGGAGCCCGGCGCGGTACGCGGCGGCCGGGGCTGGGCGCTGCTCCCCGCCGCCGCCGCGGGATGCTGTGCCGGCCCTGCAGGACCGCGGGGCCCACGCGTGTGCGGGGCAGCCCCGGCGGCCGCTCATGAACCCCGCCGGTTGAGGTAAAAGCAGGAGCGGCGGGAGGAGGAGGAGGAGGAGGAGGAGGAGGAAGGTCGGGCACCCTTGCGGAGAGCCGCTCGCCGAAGAGGAGGAGGAAGGGCAGCCGCGGGGCCGGTGCGTGGCGGCGGGATGTCACGGGCGGCGGTTCCGCGGAGCTGAGCGGGCGCGGAGCGGCGCGGCCCCGGGCGGGGAGCGGGGGAGGCTCGCTGCTGCTGCTGCTGCTGCTGCTGCTGCTGCTGCTGCTGTCTCCTGCCCCGCTGCGCAGCCCCCGGAGCCCGCCTGCGTGACCAGGACCTTCGATTTATTCTTTATGGTTTCGGCTATTTCTAAGGAGAGGAAAAAAAAAAAAAAAAAAAAAACACCACCTCTCTCCCCAAAGCCCTGACATCGCTGGCGGAGGAGCCTCCAAAATCGGAGATTTGGCTACTTTTTTGCATTTTTCCACCCGGCGTTTCTTTCTGTTATTATTGTAATTTTGTGCGAAAGGAAGTTATGAACAACTGCAAGTCAGGAAGTGGAAATCCACACCGGTTGTGACAAGCTGGGGCTAAAAACTATTGCATTATTTATATAGATGTGTCTATCAACATTCTGCTTTTCATCCAAAGAATAAAGGGAAATACCGGCTAGTCCTATGTTTGACGGTGAATGACAGACCGCATCTGAGGAAAGGAAGGACTAAATATATCGGCTAAGAACACCACCGTTATTTATTGAACTCGAGAGACCTTTTTTTTAACCCAAAGACTGTTTGAGCGAAAGATTTAATGGGTCGTTAAAAGGGGGAAAAAAAATTTAAAGGCCCTTTTGCTTCTGAAGTGCAGCTAACCTCAAAAATAGGAGCAGTACTTGTAAGACAGATACTCAAATTAAGGCTTTACCTGATGAATTTTCTATCCTATGGATATCAGTTTTGAGATTACAAACCAAGAAGATCTGTAATTGATCTAGCACCAGATAATTTCAATGCCTAATATTCCCCAGGATTGCTGGAGTACCCTAGGAGCTGCGTCAGACTGTACTCGGGGTATGCCATGGGCTGTATTCAGAGTATTAGCTGCAAATCCAAAGTTTTCCGGGAAAGTATTTCAGTGATTGAAGTCAAAGCCTCCATCGATCCCATTCCCACCAGCATCGACGAGTCCTCCAGCGTGGTCCTGCGCTACCGGACCCCTCACTTCCGAGCCTCTGCGCAAGTGTTGGTGCCCCCTATTCCCAAGAAGGAGACCTGGATCGTGGGCTGGATCCAGGCTTGCAGCCACATGGAATTTTACAATCACTACGGAGAACAGGGAATGTAAGTATTTCCAGCAGCGCGTGCGGGTGCGTTTGCCTAGCGGGAAGAAAGAGCGGGAGGACCACGGCCTGGCTGGGAAATACTGGATTAAGCCAAAAACGATAATTCAGGTGGTTTGATTTTTAAAACCCAGCTCTTCTGAAACTTAACTGAGGACTTCCTCATAAGTTTAAAATACAGGAGAGCTTGTGGGTGTTCTTCTCTTCTAGTGGGAATGTGCCCAAGCCCTAACCAAAACCCACTTGTTCTGTTAGGAACCCAAAAGCAATGCTGTATTTCACAACAGCTTTTGGGCAGCACCAGGGATCCTGAAATCCCAAGTCAGCCCTGCCACGACAGGCACCCCTGTTTTGATACGTGCTTTACACGAGGGCTTCCCCTGAGCGCCAGCTCCTCGCTTCAGCATCCCTCCCCATCCCTTACGGGGTAAAACTCTGCATTGACAAGCCCCAGGGAAACCCGAGAGCTGACACTTGTGGCACGGTGCCGTCCCCGGCGTGCCGTACGGCTGCTGCAGTGGGCCATGGCTGTGAGCTCGGTAGCCCACCAGCTTTGGGAGCACATTTAATGTCACAGGAGGAATCCTGCTTGCTTTGCCCACGGTAGCAGGCAGCCCACGGGGAAAGACCAAGATGGATTTAACCCACTGATAACGAAACCCTTTGCATCACTGGGAGCAGGGTGAAAATTTCACATTACCCTCCTTTCGGGTAATGTGGGGGTGGGAATATATAGGTATATAGGTAAGGCAGGGGGAATCTAGGGGCTGTTGGCACACCAAAACCCCTGTGTTGCTGGTCAAACAGTCATAGTGAGACAGGAATGAGTCAAATTAAAATGTCATCTCCCTACCGAGTAAAGTCATCTCTCCCATTTGTTCACCAAACCTCGTTGCAGGCTTTGGCCCGTAGTTAAATCAGCAGCGGCCCCCGATCTCCAAATGCCTGCACAGAACAGCAATTCTGCAACTCACGGTGCTGGGCAGCACCAGGTGCAGCCTCCCGGTGCAGCAGAAATCTGTCTGTCCTGCCACGGGGACAAAACCTGACCGCAGAGCCCGGTGCTGGCAGATGGGTTGGTAGCTGGAGGCACGGATGCTGCCCGGTCTCTGGGGGCAAGGGAGAGAAAAGACGGGAAGGTCAGGTCTGAGGAACGCTCCCGTCTGCTCGTCCCAAGTGCCCTGTGTCAGGGGGATGCCGGCTCAGCCCCTCGAGGGTCAATCTGGGGGGCTTAAAAAACGGTGAATGAGGAGGGCTGAGGGAGGATAGGGACACGGAGCAGGGCTGGAGAGCAGGACAAACTCTGAGTTAATGCAGCGCCTTCCTGACAGCCTGAACATCTGCACGCACACCCTGGCCCTTCTTTCCGCCCTTCTGCCCGTAAGCCCAGATGAGGACACGGGTTCAGCATCCCAGACGTAGAGCGAACACGCGTTGTAAGATGTGGATCAGAGGGAAAGGCGTGCCGAGGAGCAGCCGTAAGTGACAGACTGTCCCCCCCTTCTGTCCCCACGTCCCCTCTCTGCTCAAGCAGAAAGTGCCTTGAGAAGCGAACTAGCACCTGGCAAACAGCAGCAGCGAGGCTCAGCAAAGGAGCAGACCAGCCTATCTTGATTTTAAAAGTACTTACAACAGGCCTGAAATCTGTAGCCTTTTGGCTCCAACACCATCTTTAGCAAGGACAAATTGTTGCTCAGATGTTCCCAATTCCAGGCCTTTGGGATTTGCATGTGTAATTCTCGGGCTCATTTAGAAATCCTGTCTTTAGCGGCCAGCTGCAAAAGGAAAACAGAAGAGTCCACTGTATATAAATACAGCTCACATCCACTGAAATAAAGAGGACTGGGCAGAGAGCTGTTCTGTCAGTCCTGCTGTGGGCTGCAAACCTCAACGTGTCCTTTTATTTCTCTGCACCTGAATTTCCCTGTGCTTAAAATGAGGATTTGGTCTTCCCTTGCTGGAGTGCTTTGAGACAAAAAAAGTTGTATCTACAAGCTAAGGGCTGTAAACAGGTAGTCAGAATTAAACACTGCAGCTATGTAGGAGAGCTATTAGCCAGAAAATCACAGAAACAAAGATTTTTCCCTGGGAGGTTCATTGACATATTTAACTGATACAAAAAAAAAAAAGAGTTACCCAAACATAAGTAGGAATTGGTCTGCTCCTCCGCTCTCTCTCTATAGACCCGTCACCATCTGAAAGCTATAAATAAAGGTGTTTGGGAGGAAAGGCCTCTTTCGGTGCCATTGAAACATGCTTTTGGAAGACCTTTATATAGAGAGAGACAGGACACAGACCTATCTGAAAGGGTGGGCCAAGCCTTTAGCCGGTGTAACTTGATGTAATCCCACTGACCTCCACGGAGCTGCATTGATTTATGCCAACAGAGTCTTTGTCCCAACTTTCCATGATGAAGAGAGACTGCTGCAACATACATATTTTTAATCGCTGTGGTGACAGGCAGACAGAAAACTCCAAATAATCAAAAATCAGTTGGTCAACTGGAGCATCAATACTTCCAGCAGGCTTTGGATTAATTTTTCACTTTCATGCTCCGGAGTTGTTAGCTGTGTATAAGCTGGCCATTACGTTGAGGACAGAAACAGCTGAGAAATACTGGAGCAGATGGAGCTGTGCATAACGCTCCTATAGGGATGTTAGCTACAGAGGGGATAATTTAGACACACGCGTTTAAAGTGGCACTGACAATTCTGGGGCTAAATGCAGCGTTTTTAAATGTAAGGGAAAATAATTAAAGCTCAGATAACACGTAAATGCTGGCATTATTTTACATGTAAGTCAGCAGATGCTGCTGGGAACGTGAAAGCTCCCAGCATGAGGATGTGGACGTGCTCTCTGACACCCCCACTCTGTGCAGAACTGGGGCAAACTCCCGTTTGGCCCCATGGCTGGTATTACTGCTTCCCCCCGAGCAGGGTTTTACCCTGTACCCTTAGAGAAGGATGCTGCTGTGCAGCGGGAGGCATCAGGATCAGGCCGCAGAGCTCTGACCTGTGCAGGAGCCGCTGGACCAGGTCCCCGCTGGGATCTCCTGGGGTGGGTGCTGGTTTCTGCGCCCGGTTGTGCAGCATCTGGTGGGACCCGTGTCAGCGGCTGGGCAACGCCAGAATGGCATTATCCAGCCTTGTTTCTTCATCTCCATGGAGATGTGCAAGAAGCGGTGCAGATGGAGATATGCAAAACAGAGATAAATAAATCGGAGTTTGAATATGATCAGTCAAGAAGCTGGAGAAGTTTCAGGTAGATATTTCTCCCCTGGAGGACCCAGTGGGGGAGCTGGGTGGCATTACATCATTGCTTTACGTTACTGGGCATCTCTCTTGTGAGATTAAATCTTCTGTGCCCTGCAGCACACAATGAATTCGAGAAATCAACTTGTCAAGGAAATAAACCCCCGGTCCTCGGAAGGAAAAACACAATCAAAAACAGATTCACCGAAGAAAAAAAAAGGTTATCCTTTCCATGGGAAGCAAAGGGAGGGTCACTTCACCATGGGAATTTATCCCTCCAGGGGTTTAGAGGAAAAGGCTTTGCTGCCCTTGCATGGCCCCTGGCCCTTACCTGTACTCTAAGGACGCACCTTAGCGCAGTTAAATAGTTTGTCCAGTCTGATTTGAGCCTGCTCAGCTAAACCAGCAGAAATTTGTCCCTTCTTCTTAATGCCGGTTTTCTGCTAGTTTTACCCCCTGAACCAGCATGCATCAAGCATCACTGCCGGGTCAAGAGACGAGGCAGGAACATGCAGCTGGAGGGTGGGGGGAAGAAGGACCACAGCAGCGTGGCTCCGACAGCTGGGGACCAACAGCTTAAATTTCCTTCCTGTTCTTTGCTATAACCCCGGCTTGAATTGCTTGACGTACCGGAGTAGGTGAGAGAGGCACTGCAAAGGACAATTCAAAATGAAGCAGCTCTGACTATCAGGTTTTCTTTCTTTCAGCTAGCCACCAGCACAGGCACAGAGGTGGAGGGAGGGAGGCAGGTAGGAGCAGGGATGTGAAATACCCGAGGCGGCTTTTCGCTGCGCCCACACGTTGCACTGGCACCTGCACCGAGCACAGTCTGTGTCTGAGGGGGCTTCTCTTCTTTAGGGAGCTGGTAGAGAGGAAGGGTGGTGGAAAGCACGAGGTTATGCAAGTCCATCTGGCCTGTGACTTATTAGGAGCTGGCTTTAAGGAATTGGGGCTGAGATGCAATAGCGCCTGATGCCTGTCTGAAAAGGTTAACTGAATATACTCGTGTCACTGCTGGATGCACAGGGCTGGAGGCTGCTGTGCTTGGATTTGCTGTCACGGCACAGGCCACTGCAGTGATTGCTTCGGTTTGTGCTGTGGGGCAGCCATCTGGAGGGCTCGGGATAAGCTGGGGGCTTCGTTTCGTGTGACAGAATAGGAAGAAGCGTATCTGAGCGAGGACCAGGAGGCTAAAACCTACATAAAGCTGCTCGGCTGTCAGCAGCAGGGCTACAGTTGTGCCACAAGAAATAGCTCAAAGTTCCTTCTCCTGGTAGCAAGAAGGCATTTGCTAGGAGAGGTTTGCTGGCAGCTCCAGTCTCTGGCAATGCCCGTACTGACTCTGAAGGTTTCAGAAGTAGCAGGAACAAGCTTGTCAGTACTACAAGCCAGAATCTACTGATTTTGGAGCTGATCAGCTATAGTGAATCCCTGAAACCAGATAGGTTGGTTTCTTTTCATGCCTCTTGCCTGCTATTGTCAGCAAAATGTTTACTGGGCACTTTCTGGTCTTTCCTTGGCTCGGCACCACCACAGAAAGATGCTGATGCAGCCAAAGATCATTCCACAGTGTTCTTTCCAAAATCATCCGGAAGGCCAGTTGTTGGCATATTATTTAACACGGACACACTATGCAAGCAAAGGCTACCAACCTGGCTGGCACGCAAGCTTTGCTGTAGCAGCAGGCGAGGGGCAACCACCACCAGCAGCAACCATCATGCAGCCTCTGCTTTTGCTCCAGTCATGGGATCATCATAAGGCCTCGTTTTTCTTCTTGTTACTAAGCTGCACAGATAAAGCGTGATAGTTTTGAAACCCCAGGGTTAACCACACTCGCTAGAATTAGGCACAGCGTGCTCCACGAAGAAACACAGGCCAGTTTCTTCTTCCCCGTTCCTGCCCACGCCTTTTCTTAAGCAGGGTGCACTTCTGAGGCACCCTGAGCACAGCCACGCTGCTCACGAACACGCTTGGCTTTGCAGTGGGGTTTCTCAGCCTCTGCAGGCAGCATCCTGCCTTCAGCTACCTGCCCGGGCCCTGACACAGCTCCACCTTTTTGCTCTCATTTAAATCCTGGGCAAATCTTGAGAAGCTCCTGCAGTTCTGTACCGGTCTGGGGTCAGATACGTCTACTGGGAATGAAGATGGGGACAAGTAGATCTTAGCTGACCTGCGGTTTCTGAGCATCCTCTACCCGATTCTCCTGCCATTTCGCCCACCAGCCTCTGACTGGAGTAGGCTGGAGCAGCCCAGGAGGGTTATCAGCCTCTTGTAGCACCCCAGGTCCCAGTTTGGCACCTCTGTACCCACAGAGATGCTGCGGCTGCACCTTAGCACCCCGCTTGTCACAGGGTAAACCTCTAGGAAATTGTCACATCTCATCCCCCGGTGACAGCCAAGCTGAGTACCGGCCACTGTCTGAATGGAAAGTAATCCTAAACTATCTGCTGAAAGGCAGAGAAAGAGCCCGGGGATGGTGTTTCAGAGCCGGGCTGTGCGGCGGGGAGGAGGTGGGGGGCTGCAGAGCACGACCTCCGCTCGCCCGCCCGCCGAGGGCTGAGTTCATCCAACATCCCCAGAGCCTTTCCCTTCTCAGCTCTCCCTGAAGAGCCGGGGGGACGGTGAGCCAGGATGACTCTGGTTTAGAAGGCAGAACGTATAAACTTCTCTCCAGTGGATGGGGGTCCTGGCAGGACTGCTCAGGGATCTCCTTTTGGCTTCCTTCGCTAAAAATTTTCTGCCAGGGAAAGGACTCCCTCTGCCTGCTGGCTACGAGCTCAGGAGGAGAGGATTGCTGCAGCCACGGTGCCGTAGCTGACAGCAGCCCATAAATCTGCGCGGGGAGATGTTCACGCTTGCATAACCCCCGGCTGCTGCTAACCCCCGGGCCTGCCGCTCAGAGCATCCCTGCATCCCCCGGAGCATCCCTGCATCCCCCGGGACAGCCCGTGTCCTGCCTTGCCCTTACCCTTCTGGGTCCCTGCCAGGCCGTCCGACCCGCAAACCAGCCGGCTCCTACGTGGCGCGGCCCTTTGCCCAACGCCTGCCATGGCACAGGGGAGATTTTTTTTTTTTTTTTTTTTTTTTGCTAGGACCCCCACTCGCGTGAAAAAAGATAAATGAGATCTTTAAATCCCCTCCGGTACCTTCTAGCTACAGCCAGACATTTACAGCTAACTGCTGAATGATCCAGTGGTTACAAACATAGAAGCAGTTCACGGTCATTAACTAATTAACAATCAGAACAGCCTTGTGAGATTGTCACGTTAGTCCTGGCCAGCGGAGAGGAGCAGCTCATCCCAAAGCTGCGTCAGAGCTGGCCGGGCCCGACGTGTACCCCCCCCAGCCTGCCTGCGCCCGGCCGCAGCCCCCGCTTCAGTCAAGGGGCTATTTTAAGCCACAGCACCGGACTTATTAAAGGCTTGGACAGTTACCCTGATGAGCCCGAGCGCGTCCCCTCTGTCTCCCTCCCAAGATAACCCGTGTCCCGTGGTACAGCTCGCAGCAGGGAGCCGCAGGGCTCGGGGGGCTGGTGCACAGCTCAGCATCCCAGCCCCAGGGCAGGGTCAAGCGCAAATGCCACACTGGGAGCTGCTGGGAGCGAGCTGGTGCTGCTGCCACACAGCCCCTTCTGCCACTTGGCTGGTGGGGACGTCGTCTCTGGGTGGCGGGGAGGGCTGATTCGTAAGCAAGAGGAAGAAGGGACATTAGAGCCACCTCTAGCAGCCTGGTTTTTAAAAGAATGTCCTTAAAATTACTGGCATGTGCTGAGGACGTAGTCTATGGTTATGCCATCTTAGTGCTTCTACTCTGCAAATATCTAACGCTTTTTCTGAGACATTTACAGTAGTTTGCTTCTATTGGCAAATCTAATCTTAAAAATTAAATTGGAAGTTAATAAAAAACAATCCGAGTTGTGCATCGGCATTACAAGGTGACCATTTTCACTTACTTTCTTGCTAGAAAGACTGACCTTTCTGCACAGCACACAGACGACCGGCTCAGGCAGTTTTACAAGCTGGCTGACCTCGGTTTCTCTGATTACTGTAATACCATCCCCAGCCTGGAGCCTGGTGTGCAGCCTTTGAACTGGGTCCTTCCTAGGGCTGGAGAAGGATGGGTTACGCTTCCAGCGCCAGGCTGACAGCGGGGAGAGACAGTGACTTATCCAGCGAGAAAATGAATGTTTGCAGGTAGAGACTGAAAAGAAAGAACAGAACGGGGCAACGGGAAGCTTTATGGACCCGTTGAGTCCTTGAAATTACTTCCACCGCTTAGGTCTTCTGTCACCTCACCCCCAGGGCCAGCTCTGAGCTTGCCCCTTCTTCTGCCGGCACAGGAGATTTTGTGCTATTGAGAGAAAGAAACTCAGCCCTGCTGTCCCCGGCACAAGGGTTGAGATGCTGAACGCGGTGCTGGAGCGAGTCCTTGTGTTCAGCCACACTCAGACAGCCAAGGAGCTGCAAGAAGATGCCTGCATTTTCTCCAACGCCGGAGCCTTCCTGAGCACCTACCCTTTGCAGCCTTACGTGAACAGCAACATCTTTTGAACCACTCCAGGCAGCCACCGGTCCCTGCAAGGAAAGCCCTGGCCCTGCGGGGTGATGGTTCCTCAGTGGTGTTGAGCAGCAGGACAGACTTTCATGATCGGTCCTGGAAATTTGCAGACACAGTTTTAATGGCAGGGATGAGCTCTTTCAGCAGGGTGGTATGAAAGGCACAAATTCCAGTAAAAGCTAAAGGGGGAATGTGTTCGGAACTACTTCCTCTCCTTCCTTCAAGTCTGGCATGTTTCTAAACTAATTAATTAATGCATTATCCATAATTTGTCGTTGATCATGGCAGGTCAAGTTGGGAGCTTCCGGATCTACTGGACGGTAAAATCCAGGCCATCAGTGACTCAGATGGAGTGAACTATCCCTGGTATGGAAACACGACAGAAACCTGCACCATCGTGGGTCCCACGAAGAAGGAGTCCAAGTTCAACATCAGCATGAATGACAACTTTTACCCGAGCGTGACGTGGGCAGTGCCCGTCAGCGAGAGCAACGTGGCCAAACTCACGAGCATTCACCGGGATCAAAGCTTCACCACCTGGCTGGTTGCAACCAACACGGCTACCAACGAAATGGTGACCTTGCAGACTATCAAATGGCGCATGAGGCTGGGCATCGAGGTAAATCCCAGCAGACCCTTGGGGCAGCGTGCCAAGCTGCAGGAACCCTCTGCTCAAGAGCAGCCCCAGGTCCTTAGCAAGAATGAGCCAATACCACCCAGTGCCCTTGTCAAACCCAATGCCAATGATGCTCAGGTACTCATGTGGAGGCCAAAGGATGGACCACCACTTGTGGTGATACCTCCAAAACATCGATAATATAAACCTGGCGTCCCGGCACCAAAAGGGAGAAAAAGAAAAAAAAAAAAAAAAAAAAAGAAACCAACAACGAAGCAAAACAATCACTTAGGTATTAGAATACACACGTATAATCTGAGCAAAATCAAAATGCACTTTTTATTCATTTAACAAATGCAACCATTCTACCTTCTCCCATTGGGACGGATTTCACTGTGCTAAAGCTAAAGAGGAGACCTTTGACTGGGGTCTGTCTCATCACTGGATTCCTAAGGGAAGAAACTAACACTGATGTCTACCCGTATAGCTTTTTTTTTTTTTTTCTCCTTCCCTACTTTAGTTACTGTTTGAACTTCAGTCTCATTAGCTTGTCCAGACTGCCCGGAACAATAAGAACATTTTATTTGGGATTTTAAGAGTCTTTTTTTTTTTCTTTTTGGTTGAGAACAAAACAAGTTCCTGGAGCAAAAAGTTGACTATTTGAGATAAGGATTTTTTTTTTTTTTTTAAGCTGTAAGGTTCTGAGTTGCAAATCCAAGTCATGCGGCCTTATGTAGACTTTGCTTTGCATTGCCAAACTTTTGCCTTAAAGCTATGTTTGAAAAAAAACCAACAAAAACACCACCAGGCAGAATGTCCTTTCTACAGAATTTTCAGGAGAAAGTTTTGAAACAAGGAATAGATTGTCAGTGTGTCACGGGCTGATAGATGAAAAGGGCATGAAATTGGAAGAAGTGTGATAAAAAGAAAATCTTCCTGGTTTTAAAACCTGGAACAAGGAAGCATGGAAATAATCTCAGTTTCAAAAGCAATGCAAATAACAAACCTGCTGTAGGATGTCTCTTGAGTGGGAGCTACTAGGCCATCTCCCTGCTTCGCAGAAGGGGTAGCAAGCAAACTTGCACAGCTTACACTTGGTGATCTCAGTCTCCCGTTAGCATTAGAATATGGGATAACCTCACAGCTGGAATTGTGGCCCTGGGAGTCAACATAAATCAAGGGGGGGGGGGGATGTCCCACTGGGTTTGTCTTAGAACACGCAGATGTTTGCCCAACTAGCCCACAGTCTCACCTTCTCGTGGCATAAGAGCCAACAGCTCGTGCACCGGCTGTTGTTGGGTGAAGCTCTGTTGCCCTGTTTTCCCATGAAATCCAAATGACGGTGCTGTAAGAAGAGCAGGATATAAAAAGGATCCTTCTGAAGTCATTGGAGATGCATGGGTGTAAGCGAGGGCAGATCTTATCTACTGAGTCTACCCAGCAATATCCATAATTCAGGAACACCCATGTCTGAAAATAACAGGCACCCATTCCTAGCAAACACCATAAGCAAAAGCTATGAAAAACTCTCTTCTTCCTGTGACGACAAATCACGTTGGGGTTAGTAGATCATTTTCTTCCAAATGACCTCGTGATCTACACGACTGTCAGGAATGGGGTACAGACAGGACCATGGGTGGTTCCGTACCTGTCTGGCTATGGCACAAACACCTATGTAGCAAAGGGTAACGCAGGAGAAGGTGCAAGCAGGGCAACACCCGAGTCTTGGGTGTAGATCCTCCAGTAAGTAAGGTGCTGGGTGTAGATCCTCCAGTAAGTAAGGTGCATTTGAAGCAGGAGGTGGAACCTGCAGGTTTTAAGAAGGACCAGATGGCTTCAGAGATAACCAGATGCACTTCTGCAGAGCGCAGCGCAGAGGAGCCGTTTGAATGGAAGGGGCACGGTTTGCCGGCCGAGGAAGTTCTGCAGCAGAGGTGGCATCTGGAGGACAGGGCACAGGACGGGCAGCGGAGGATCTGCTCTCTTGCTCCAGCACGTGGCCTGAGGCAGATCGCTTCCCCTTTCCCTCTGCAGCTCCTTCCCCTAGATACCATTTCTTCCTCTTATTAACAATCTGCCTCAAGAGCCGGGACTGAAGAGAGCTCGGCGTGCCAGAGACGAGCCTGGCCCTGCTGAGCTGGTCTGAACAGGTCGTACAACCGCACACACGCTGCTCAAAAGGCTCTCCCCTCGGAGAGGCACCAATTAGCTGCTATTGCCATCTTCATCTTCCACATCGGACATTACCAGCAAGAAATTCTCCTTCCTCACTTCTCCAAAGCCACGCCATCTACTTTGGCGACAGGTTCAACATTACCACCTGCCTGGGGAAAGCACGCCCAGAAGATATGCCCCCCCCATGACAGTCTCAAACCAGCAAACAAGGATCCTGGGTCCCTGCAAGCATGCCCCCATCTCCAGGGGAGCCCGCCCTCCTCCATGCACTGGTTTTCAGAGATGCTCAGCCACGGAGCTGCTCCCTTCAACGGGCAGATCTCTGGGGTAGAAGTCCAGCATTACAAGCAGCTTGCAAACGAATGGACTGGATCAAACCCAAATCCATGAGCCAAAGGTTGCCTAAATCCAGGCCTTGGGACTATAAAGGATGAAGCTAGGGAGACTTTGACTTGCACAGTCACTCTCTGTATTAAGCTCCATTTTCTTACATGGATTCCAATCCTAACTATAGCTCTACTGGCACAGCCCTTTGGGACTTGTCTGTATTTTCTCCTAGGCAATACATGCAGAAGAGGACAAAACGTGAGCTGTGGGTGAATAGCCGATAACGCTTGCACGCATCTCGGCTACCGCTTAGATGCACTTCTGGGCAGTCCCGCGGGTGGGAGCAGAAGGGGTGTTTATGTCTGGTATTCACTTTGTCTCCAGGTGCTGAGTACTTACAGTTCTCACTGATGTCAGCATGGGTTGAAGATATCAGACCCAGTTGTCTTAATTAGCTGCACGAAGGAATTCCCAGGAAAGATTTCTTCTCAGTCACCAAAAACCACATTCAGGGAACACCTATGTCCTTTTCCACTTAGCTTTGTGTTGGACTTAGTCTCCCAGTGCATTAAGTAAACCGGGTTCCTCCTACTCCCTCTACCTGGTGGACCGGACGCATCCATGCAATTTGATAGTAACCTCCTGGCTAATTTGTCCTGTTGCACTGAACAGACCCAGCTAAGCAGTAAATATGAAATTCAAATTTCACATTGGAGTCGGCTTTGCATGGACTCCTCCCTTCCCAAAGAATGCCTTTATCCCGTGCCTAGGTTGAAACGTGCCCCTCCACCGCCATTCACATCACCAGACACGGCACAGAAAAGTGATGCTGCCTCTTTTGAGATTTTGTGTGTTGTGATTAAAAGTGATGTTTTTCCAATGCTGCTTCATTACAAAACTGACGGGGACAGATTGAATATAAAAGGAACGGTGGCTGGAAGTAACAGGTGCTATAGACATCGCTATTGATAAGGCTGGTTAATAGCCATATGATTAGAACGCGTATTGACAGGGTCCCAACGGGGACTTAAATGTCTGGGGACCTGGGGCATCCTGCACCAAGTAAGGTGGTAAATAGGCAGAGGTAAATAAAGCTCCTTCTCTGGCAGCTTTTTGCAGAACCGGGAATGCACAAAGGATACGCTGGGAAGGTGATGGGACACCAACACGGGATACTGATGTCCGTGAGCTTGTCTCTGCCTCACCTCTCCCACCGACGATCCCCAGCTCTTTATGGCCCCAAATCACCACGGGAGCGGAGAGGGTAGCCTGACCATCCCTGGCAACATCCCGTAGCGGTCCAGGGTGGGAAGCAGCAGGGCGAGCCCTGGCCGAGACCCTCACCCGCACCCTCTCCCCCCCAGCCAGCAGCGGGGCAGGGGCTGGCAGACGCCGTCGAGCACGACCGACACGCCGAGCGGCGTCGCGGACCATTCGGTTCTCGTTTCCTACCCTTGACACCGAGACGAGCGTGGCGAGAGAGGGGCAGCGCCTCGGAGAGTCAACAAAGATATTAAGCGGCGTTGGGGAGGGGTAGACCTGTTGAGCCGGCGCGGAGGAGAGCAAGGCTGGGTCCAGCAGCGAGGGGGGGAAGGCGAGGGTTGCCCGAACCTCGGCACCGCCGTCCCTCCTGCCCTGGCTCCTGGCACAGCAATAAGAATCGTCCTTGGTCTTGCAGAGATACTGTGAAAATAAAACCAAGATGTACCGAGTCTGGACACTTACAGAGATGTAAAAAAAAAACCAAAACCCTGCTTTTATAAAAGAGAAATAAAGTGAAATTTTCGAACACGTCTGCCTGGAGTGGTTTTGGGCGGTGGCTGTTTTTAAACGAACGGCTCCACCACCTCTGCACTCGCATTTCAAATCGGCAATAAATACCCTATTTACCATGAGTGCCTTTTCTCTCCATTTCAGCTCTTACACCGCATCAGATAGAGCGTGGAGGTTTCTGGTTAAAAATACCAGCCGACATCCTGCATTTTTCATTACCAGGCTGCTGTGCATCTTGTGACGGCAGGACGGAGTCGAGGCGGTTGGCGCAGGCAGCAGCTGAACTTCCGCACGGTTCGGTTTCCTAACACTGCTTATTTAGCAAAAGCCTGGTCAGATGTTAGCTGTAAACACCGCATCTGGAGAAAGGCAGCCTCTCAGCCAGGCTGTGGTACCCGGGGCAGCGGAGAGCAGCCCTGCCCTTTCAGACTCGGGCAAACGAGAGGTTAAAAGCTGCTGCAGTATACGACTGGTTTTCAAATACCACGCTGTATTCATTTCATTATTTTCCCCCACAGTTTTCATATTTAGGTTCTGCTTGCTTTCCAGTAAAGGAAACTGTCACAATTATTTTCAGAGAGCAGGGGGGTGCCTGGCCTCCAGTGCTCACCCGTTAATCCACAGGGCCCAACCCTGGCACCTTCCAGGTCTGTGCTCCAGCTCCTTCTGCCATGGGCCGATCCCACCGTGGGCTCCCTTCCCACCGGCTGTGCCTCAAGGCAGACACGGGTTTCTCTTTCTTTTCTTTTTTTTTTTTTAATTTTTTGTTCTTTCAGTAGTTTTGCTGGCTTGCTGCTCTCTGATCCAGCCTGCAAAGAAGCATCAAGGCTTCTCCAAAAAGCAGCAGAGGAAAGACTTGCTCTGTCTGCTGCAAGATCACGGTGCTGCATCGGCTCCCACCCGGCACCCTTGGGACCCTCGGAGCCACACCACGCTCGGGGCTTTCCTGGGACGCGTCCTGAGCACAGGGGCTGGACCCGTACCTGTGGGGCACCCCCCAAAAAGGTGCACCTCACATCAATGTCTCCCCTTCGCTGCATCTCCTTGGGTCCCGCCTGGAGCAAACGAGAGCCTGTGACAAGCCTGTTAATGCCCCTTAAAGGTTGTAGCCAACCTTTGCAGCTCGAGAGCCTTTTGCACGGCGCTGCCGGGCAGCAGGGAGACCTGGTACCATCATCTCCAAACCACGGAGGTGTGTGCCCACGTAAAACACGGAAAGCCACGTCGCCAGTTTGGGAAGCTCCACCAGCACTTAGCAGGGAGACAAACCCAAGCGCTGGAGGGGAAGGGGAGGAATGAAACGTACGGGAGGTCACAGCTCGAGGAAAGGAATGCGCACGGATGGAGCCTGAGCAGAGGACAGGACAGGTTCTGAGTGGGATTCCTTTCCACAGTGGAAACTCTCCAGCCTCATCTGTTGATAGCAGGTTAAATTTAGATGTCCTAGTTTTGGAGGGGGGGAAGGGGGGAGAGGGGACACCAGCCAACTCACAGCTGTTTTGGGTGACACCCTGAAAAAGCTGAAAGCGCCCGGTCACTTATTATCTGCACCGAGACACTGGAAAACCCCCTGAGAAGGATCAGGAGGACGGTGGGAAGGACGGCGGCTGCTGAACCCAGCAGAGCCGAGGTGACGGTGGAGCCCAGTTCTGGTGCTTCCAATCCTTTAGTGCACTGCATCTGCGAATGCCGAGGCTACAAATCAAACATCACCTTTCTAGAGGTTTTGTCGCTTGGCCTCGTGATTTTTTAACCTCGGTTTTAAACAGACTGAGGGAACAGTTCCTTCATTTGAAGAAATACCCCCTGGCCTCCACAGTCCCTGCTCGAAACTTTTTGCAGGGACTTCCCTCTGCTGATGCAAATCAAGTTTTATTTCCTATTTCTCCTATCTCACATCTTGTTAAGCTGTTCATGTGCAGCAGCTGCACACGCTCATTTTATTCCTTCATGTTTTCAAGTTTTAAAGCAAAATATTTTTAGCAATGCACTGAAGAGCCTTGAAGCATCTATTAAAAAAAAAAAAAAACAAAACCTGTGTCATGTGTTACATGCACGTAATTATAACAGAGCTCCTCAAACAATCTGCATCGAGTTTTCCAAGGCTGCCTTTCATAACACCTTTGTAAATTGGTCCCCACAAACCCAGCGGGTACAGAGTCCTGGAAAAAGCCCGAACACAGTCGAGCAGCACTGGAGGGTCAGGTCTGACCCTACCCCAACTCGTAACTTTGGGGTTGTCCCATACTTCCCCCTCAAAACAGAGCAATAGCTTATTTCACCTTCGATGCAGAAGCCGTTCTGACATCACTTAAGCACAGGGCATTTGAAGCGCTGAAGCTCCTGGCGCCTGCAGAGCAGAACTGCAGAGGGATTCTGCAAGGAGCACTGACCCGGGAGCGACTCCAGCACCCTGCTCCGAGAGAGGGTGGTATGAGATGGCGGTGGTCTCCTCCAGTGCTGGAATAGGACACTGATGAGGCAGGACTGCAGCCTGAGGCCAGAGCATCGCCCACGGCTGCGTGTGCCCAGGAACCTGCAGCACCAGGGCTCAGCAACAGCCCTGCTATATCGTTCGAGCAACGCGCTTGCTGGCAATACACAACTTCGTTTTTATCTCGCGTTCAGGGAACGGTGCGAGTTCAGATACAGGCACTGGCAGCACAAAGTGTGCCTGTGTGCGATAAAGGCATGTATGGAGAAGTCCCGGCTCTGCAGCGGGAGCCAGAGACACGTTTGCAGAGAAGGAGCTTTGCAACCTACTGGCAATTGCAGAAAAACCAAGTGGGGATGGTGCGAGACAGGGAACGTGCTGTGCATAACCGCGGGACCCTCGGGGAGCCGAGACAGAAGCCCATGGGCACAGGTAGGCCGGCAGAGTTGAAAAACGTGCCGACGCATCCAGGCTCATTCCTCGGCGAGGACGTCGGTCTTTTCTCGATGGCTGCAAGACCCTAGGGCCTCGCTGCTGCAAGAGGGAGAAAGGACAGAGCTGGTCTTGCTGCCGACCGAGGGCTGCTCATCCCCACCGAGCTGCAGCCGCCTCTTCCCAGCCCCTCGGGCTCAACGCGACATTTATCTAGGAACAAAAACTCCCCCGGCACTACCAGACACACTCATGCCAAAGCCTCATGCAGGATTATTTTTCCTTGTAAGCAATGCTGAAAGCAATGCACAAGGGCAGGACACATGAAAACTAAGAAGGGATAAATAAAATGTCACTTCAGCCTCTGGGCCTGCAGCAGCAGGGACACGTACACGGACTGACGGGGCGAAGGCAGGCAGCTCTGCACAGGACGGCTGGCAGGGTGCAGGGACCAGTGTTGGCCAAGGCTGTGCCCCTGGTTCCTTGGCAAAGGGGTGGGAGGAGAGGTAAGTGCCACTGCCTGCCTTCACCTTTCCACGGCCTCGCTCCCTGCTCCCAGCAGCTGGAACAAAGGTCCGAGACGTTCAGCAGGACTTTTCTGACCTCCACCATCTTTCACAGAGATCCTACTCACCCCTGAGACTCACCGCACACACGCAAACACACCACAGCAGCTCGCTGTTGAGGCCAATAAGCCCATCCTGAGCCGGACGGTCGTGTCAGAAACACGTCTGGTTTCTCCCACGGAGCATTGCCAAGGTTTTGGTCATCAGCACGTCAGCTCTGTCCCCGGCACTGCTCAAGCAGGAAAGCGGCCATCAGCGACGAGGCAAGCCGAGGGATATAACCCAGCAGCACGGGATGAACTTCAGCCCTGCGATCCCTCCTCGGTTCGACAGCAGACGGATGCCACTGGCATTTGTCCTCTGGTCGCCTCTCTGCACCACGGCACTGCGGCACAGAAGGGCCAAAGAAATTATGTCCTTCCCTCCCAGGAGACAGATCCGGATGGAGGGGTATGGCCGAGACCATGCGTATTCTGGAATACCAAGTATTATACAGTAAAAACCTTTAAAACAAGAGATTAAATAATTCTTCTTTCTTTTTGTGCCTCTCTGTTGCTCTTTTAGCCTTCAAGGAAGCGGAAATCCCCGGTCTGGTCTCTCCATGGGTTTGGGGAGATCCTCTCTACGCCTCAGGCTCCCCTCTGCCCACCAAGTCTGTAACACCATCATTAGTGCTCTGCCATAGCAGAGCATCACCAGCCCTCGGCTTGCCACTGCCTCAAGGCCATGGCGTAGTCTCAGGGGAGGGAAAAAATAAGTGTGTTCTTTCATTAGAGATAATTAAGAATCCACCTTTGATAAAAGCCTTGGAGGATTTCTTCTCATACTGAAATGGCATGAAAAAAAGGTACAACCACATTAACACAGACAAAATGATAAGTTCCTTCAGAGTAGCTGTGGAATGGTTGCTCTTAGTTATTTGAGGATTAACCAGCACAGACAATAAAACTACTGAAACAAGGGCTCCAAGCTCAGCTAGTCCTTGGCTTCTTTACCAGGTCTGCCAAGACTGGGGCTATCTGTGTTACTAGCTTTATTCTTTGGTGGACATCTGTCCACAAAAAACTGGACAGAGGCCATGAGATCACAGGCCACTTAACACAGATGACAGACTGTAACAGCTTCTGGCAACCACCAACCAAGCGCCACACGCACTTGCCAAGTCCTTGAGTCATCTAATAAAAATGCAGGTTTTTCAAAGTCGACTTTGCTACATTTTGTGCATATTCCTGTGGGCTTGTGGTCACGATCAGCCTCTCTATGCTGCTCAGCTCCTCCAGCAGCTACTATGGAAACCAGGAACAGCACCCATTTCTCAAGGGCAGATAGTTCAGGGGGTTGGGTTGTTTCAGCCATGATTTTTGGAAGCATTGCAAGAAAATGCATGTTCAATCAGCACCTGGAGTAATTCTAATAGCTCTTCACTTGCAGAGGGTAAAGGAGTTAAACAGGTACCAAGCAGTACAGCAGGGACAACCCCCAACTGCTCCCATCATTCCAAAAAAGAAACTTTAAATGGCTCAGCACGCCAACATCACATTCTTACCAAGCCAATCTTCTCCATAGCAAGAGGTTTATTAGCTATCTGGGGGAGCACAGCTGATACGGCCTTGCTAGGAGGTGTCGCATGCCACAGCAAGGGGAGATTAATGCAAAGAATTTAAGGTCAATGGTTTGGGCCAGCTGCTATTTATAAAGAGGAAGCAAAGCAGAACAGCAGTATCACCTCTAGGCCTTAAGAAATGTTGTATAGTCAAGGAGAACATACTGGGAGGGCACACTTCAACCCATCTTCAGCTTTTTCTTCCATCTCCAAACCAGCAAATTTCAGAAAATTTTCTCCTCTGTTCTAGTGCTGTGGTCCCAGGATCCCTAGCACTCGCTCTCTTCCATTAGAGGGGAAGGGAGGTTATAAACAAAACCCCGACAACAGTGCTGCCTCTAATAGGACATGTGGCACACCAAGGTTCATGATCCGGGGCATATGTAAAAGCCTTAGAGCCTATAGTCTTGCAAAGCCTCTCCAGATCTAAAAATAAGCCCTCCGTGTACACTATATTTCCTGTATTTCAGTGGTCTTCCTTTTTAAAGGGCACCTACCTAATGTCATTCCCAGGTGCAGAGATAGGAAGGACACTTTCCACAACTAGGACAGGAGTTAGGTCGAACGCTAACATTTTAGGTTGACTTGAAAAAAGCAGTTTCTTCAGGAACTGTTGATAGATATAAGTATTTAGTTTATAAGACTGGACATGAAAACAAGCAGTTACCAACTATTTACAATTCCAAAAAGTGACCACATGCCCACCAAACCAGAAAATGACACTTGTCATCATATTGTGTAGTATTTAGGGGAGGTGAAAAAAAAAAAAAAAAAAAAAAGAAATGTTAGAACTTTTCTGCTGAAAATAGAAAAAGCAGAAGTAGCCCAAAATGTCCTGAAAGGACCAACAAGATAAAACCATCCAATCTGCATGTATTCAACTAATACATAAGCTGTTATTTCAAATGCATTTTTCACAGAGCAACAAAAACCCATTACATCATTTAGAGGTTTCATGGAGGTCAGATGCATCAAATAGAAAAAGTGTTTGTCCAGAAGGCCTTCAGGGCATTCTTTAAAACATTTGCTCAGTATGTTCAAGTATAAACATATGAGAATTTCACAAATGATATTGACTAAAGCTAAGAGCTACAGGGAAAAAGTACAATCTCATACATGTTAGAAAAAATGTAGCTGACAGTAGAATCCAACAGCCAAAGCCTTAAGCAGCAAAATCACTAATGCCTCTGGATGGAGGTCACACTTCTAATTCAAGGGCCAGAAGTTTTCCCTATAACCTGAGTTCCATTTTCTGAGTTCTGTAAAATTTAGAGAAAGGTAAAAATAGGAGAGCTTTTACTTCCCACCCCTTTGCTGAATGTTACTGCCATGGGAACGTGTTCTGCACGCTGCCAGTTTCTTCTCAGTTAATTTCCTATTTCTCCACTAAGCCTCTGGCTCACACATGACTCACTTTTAGCACTTCAGTGAGATAAGCATGTGCCCCATCCTATACTTAAAATTAGCAGGGCAAACTTCAGCCCCTTCTTAAGGGCCTAGGATAATCAGTCATTCTCTTCAATGAAAAATGTGCTGGTTTGTATCAGGAACCAACGTGAGCTACCCCCTTGTCTAGGCAAGGGATGAACAACATAAAGCTAAGTCCAGTACGGGGCTGGTAACCACAGCATACATCTATTTCCTCTAGATGCAGGGAGATAAACCCTTCCAACACAAATAACATCAAGGCAGATAAAATAGTTTAATATAGAGCGAGAACAAGTGTTGCATAAAAATAAGCAGAATCTTTTTCTTAAAAAAAAAAAAAAAAAAAAAGTCTGAGAACTCGTATTTAAAAGAAAAGCTGTTTGGATATTGATCCTGTAGGTGACTCATGAATGCAGGAGCTATGGCACAGTTCTAAAGGAGAGTTCAGGATGTTCCTAGCTTCTCCATCCACTAAACCCAGAGGAAGATCTGTGGAGCAAGAAAAAAAACCAACACAGCAATGAGTGCTAGAGTCTCCCTCAGGCAGTATTAATTCAGCAGATCTCTCAAACTTCCAGTCTCCCTAGTATCAGAAGCTTATTATGAGAATGCATTGGTATTTCTAGCATCTTTTACCTGAGACTGCATCAACACACACTAACTAGATATAATTATGCTTATTCTAGAGCCTACCATCCGGAGAGATACGGGCTCTCTCTACTTGGCAGGGAAACAACAAAGTTTAAGAAACTTGCTAAAAGTAATCCAGCAAGCCAGCGGCAGAGTGGATGAGAGTTAACCTCAGCTCTTAGTCCCATTCTTTAACTGTAAAAATCATCACCTCAATTCAGCCGGAAAAGTACCGATTTATTTCATTCCTTGTTTCAACCTGATAAATGGAGTAGATACTAGATTCACACATGCAGCTTCATGTGCCTGAGAGGTGGAGAAAGAGCATGATCTAACTGAAAATTCTCTCTTATATGAAAGATTAAACTCACTGGAAAGCACACATTCAGAGCCTGGACTTTGAGCTCTATGCAGTGCTCTATGCACCAGAAAGGAAATCAGAACTAGCATGTTACTGCTACTTTCAAAGCTTGCTCTTGTAAACCATTCAACTGTTTTATTCTGATTCTGTTCGTATTTTTAATGAAGAGTTAGACACAAAATGGTACTTACGTGTTAGATGATCCAAAACCAAACCCTGAAAGAAATGCAAGATTAGAAAAATAATTGTTAAAAGGTAAAATGAATGCATAACATTTGTAGTAAATGTCCCCTCCCACACACAGATTGAAAAACGTTTCTTTCCTGCCTTAGGCCAGGGAAGGAGCGATGGGCAAACAATGAAAGTCAAATCTCCATCTAGAAGAAAAGTGACTTGCCTTGGTTCCTAAGAGGGCTTTGCTTTCACTGCTAATCAGCTAGGTCCATTCATTAGTAGCAACTGCATACAATGTGCCTGGTTTATTCACCTCTCCATGAAAATAGAGGGCTGCTTTCTGAAGGTGAAGTTTGTGCTTAATGCAAGCCAATGGTGACAGGCAGACCACCAATGAACATATCCTCTCTCAAAGGCTCTGTTCTCAGCCCTGTGTCAATCACTGCAGCTTCACTGAATTACATCAGATGAAAATTTGGCCATTGGTGTTCTAGCTCAATTTTCCAGTGCATATTCTTCTGACATTAAGTACTTACATACAGATACCCACGCATATGGTACTTTCCTTTGAGAAGAAAGAACAACTCCACAAAAAGGGGTGCAAAGCAATAATCTGATGAGGTGTGCAGAAGAAGAGTGATTTACTGACATGCCACACAGCCAATCAAGTGATGGAATTATGAGCTAATGTCTGAGAAGACGCTACACCCCACCCTGCAGCTCAGTTCTCCAGGACACAGTGCCTTCCCTATAGCACGACCAGGAGCAGGCAGATTTTTGACAGGGAGCTGAGGAGTCACACCCAAGTTCCAGGGAAAAATGGAGACATAGGGCCTGTTAAGTTCATTATATTTTAGCTTCTCCTACCTCCTCCACCTGTCCCAAAAGCTGAGAATCCACTGCTTTGTGTGCCGAAACCGGTACCCTGCTGTGACAGCGATCCAAATGTTGGGGTATTTTGATTTGCTAGCGTGCCAAACGATGCTGTATTGTTACTGGTACCACCAAACCTGCAGTTTAAAGAGAAAATTTGTGTTTGCAAGCATCTTCTCACTTACACTGCAAGTTTGTCCCCATACCCGCAATGATAACAGTGCACTCCTTAAACGAGGATACATCAAAAGAACGAGACCACATAATTGTTCATTCTGGAAAGTGATTTTCTGGTTTGGGAAAGGCTATCGTACATACAAATGTCTGTTCAGCTGCCATTCTGCGCCAGGCAGAAAGGCAAATATGTTCACGCTTACACAGGGTAATGTTTTCAAGTGCTTGGAAATACCAACTCCCGCCATCAAATGGAATATATTAATTCACCCCTTTAAGCTCAAAAGTACAGCATTGTTTCGTTTCACAAACAGGGCAGCAAACACAGAATTGGTATGAGCTGCTCATGGCCAGAGCACAAAGCAGAACCTAGATACAGAGCCCAGACTCTTGACTTTCAGATGGTACCTTACCACTGCCCATGTAAACCATCTGCAGATTTCTCAATTCCTTTCTCTCCCCAGCCCATTTTGAATCACACACAGTTCCAGTGCTTTCCTGAAGATCTGCACCTACGTGGCACTTCTCCCCTTTGGTTTACTTCCCTAAATGCTTTTGGGACTGAAATAAGAAACACTTTTATGTATGGAAATTGGTCTCCCTTCTCCACCCACTCCGTCCAACCAGGTATTGTAGAGCTATCAGCATGACACACTAATGAGACCACAATATGCATTACGGTTCTCTGCTCCCCCCATAGACTTCTCCCAATTCTGAACGTAAGAGGTGCACTCAAAAAACGAGCTTCAATTTTTTCTCTAACTTAAACTAGGCAAAATGCAGACACAAAATTTTCAAATGACAAGCTCCACTAAAGCTCTGCAAGTGCACAATGCTACTACAACTAACCCAGCACCAGCTCTCCCCTGAGCAGACAGTTGGTGAAGTCAAATAGTGTGCCAGCTTTGCAAGGCTGTGCCTCACACAAGCTACTGTCATTTCTGACTTAAAATATGAACTGACAGCACATTAACCCACCCCCCCATCCATCCAGATCTAGTAGACTTTAAAAAAAAAAAAACAAACCAAAAAAAACCCCAAAAAACAAGCCACATCAAAACATATCTCTCCAGATAAAAGACAACCCTTGTAGCAGTGTGACAAGCAATTCATCTGGTAAAGGACATCACTTCTCCTATCCCAGACACTGTCAACCATAGACACCACTTCCATATACTGCATTAGCTACAACGGGCAGTTCAGTGACTTTGCATCTTTGGCCCTGCTAACCATCCCCTGTGCCTCTGGTTTGGCTCTTGACCAATGTACCTTGCAGACAACTTCAGCCTAGAACCACAAATGTGGTTTTCTCAGCAAGGGCAGAACAGGTGTTGTAGTTCTTTTTTAAAAGCAGCAAGATGGGGTGATGCATTTGAGAACAAGAGGTTCTTACAGTTCCATCTCCTCAGGACTACGCCACTAAACACACAAATTACGTGTACCCGGTGAAAGGAAGTGGAGGTGAAAATAGTGACATGGAAACTTGTGGTTCAAATTGCTTCTTTCAGTTACAACTAGAAGAACATGCCTGTTGAAAAAATGCTAAGCATAGTAGGAACAGAGAAACAGGCTAAGCTATAGAACAGATTTTTTTTTTTTTTTAAACATATAAAAGACATGAGATACAGTCATCGCCTGGTAACAATTTAATCAAACCTATCTTGCCCGGATTTTCAAGTCTTTTGTAAAGCTCCTATACAAAACAGAATTGAGAGGCACTTGAGGTTAGTTTATGAAAGCAAAACAGTATGTGCTCACAAACAGTTGGAATTGCAGACTTTGAAGAAGTGTAGTGGCTTCTATTTTTGACACCCGAGTCATTTATCAAGTGATGCAGATTTTTCAGAACTGAAGCAGCAATGAATTGCATGTATTTAAGTTAGCAGGGTGTTCTCAGGAACTCGGAGCTAATACTGCACAACGTATTGGCAAGTAACATCTTTGGATTTGGGATTTTTAAAGTTTCACTTCAAGAGAAAGGCAGAAAGGAAGTCCTGCACAGATGCTACATTATACTGCAGAATTAAACTATTGCTCAAAATTTTGCAGTAAGATTTGGGTTTTGTAAAGCTGCCTGGGAATTTTGCACACTCTTTTAAAGTTTTTAAAATCAAAATCAAATTCCTCAGGTAACTCTGAAAATATCAGACTGAGTCTGCACCTTTCTAACAGAGAAGAAATTCTCAAAACTCCCCACAAGTTAAGCCAATGAATTATCTTTCTTGAGTCTGCCGACTGCTTATGCAAGACCTCTGTTTGCATCACCATGCTTCTTGTTCTGAATCCCGTCTTATCTTTAAGCTTCCAACATTGTCACTGAGCGCGTCCAGTTTCAGTACAAAATCCTGCAGCACAATGGCTGAAAGTTGGAACGGAACAAAATATCAGCTGAATTGAAGCTAAGTTGTCCCTACAAGCGCATCCTTCTTTGTGCGGATTTAATTAAGCTGCCTCTATTTTTACCCTTTCCAAAGGGACTCTCCAATTTGCTGCACCAGAGTTCAGGACATAGCAGAAGAACCTAGCTGAAGCCTCCCACAGCTCAGGGGTGCCCTGGCAGATGGGTATCTGCCTAACCTCATGGGAAATTCACAAGTTACACTTCTAGATGGTCTAACGTGCCTTATGTAAGGGCAGTTCCTCCTGAAACTAAAGACAAATGCTTGTGAAATATGTAAACCCTAAGACCGGGAAGGCATCCAGTTTCCTCTTTTCACTGGAAGTTTTTCTTTTTTTAATTGGGTCTATTCAGTCTGAATATAATTGTAGGGCGTGAAGGAGAGTTGCTTGCTGGTAGTGCCATGTTGAAGAAGTGCATTTGCTGCCTATCGCAGAAGCTGCTTTGCAAGGTTTGAAATTCTGTATAATAGGAATAATGTGCTGTCTGCTCTGGTGCCAAGCACAGGCTTAAGGGGTAAAGAAACAGGTAAAAACAATCAGTGTGGGATAAACACAAATTGCTCTGGGAGCACAGGCTGTCACAAGTGCTTCGTCCCACCCCACAAAGGTGAGAGAAGAGACTGAATTCTCATTAGTATCTCTAGGCCAAATCTCACAAGTGGATAAGGTGGCTAGACAAAGTCACAGATAATGATATTTATTATTTTCTTTGCTAGGCATAGTTTGTAGGCCTAGATTTGAACTCATTAAGTGTGCACACAGAAAATACTCCTGCATTTCCTTAGACACTTGCAAGATGACTCACATCCCCCCTCACCCTGCCCCCCACCCCAATCTCTAAAGCTAGAGATTCAACATAGGAGTTTCAGCATTAAAACGAGATCATACACATTATTTCCTTTGGGGTTAAAGCCTTATTTCTATGCCTTTTTTATATTTAAAAAACAAACAAACAAGCAAAAAGCCCCAGAACCCCCACAAACCAAGGATACTTAGAGCTTAGCCATCAATCACAGAATATATTCTTTACATTAATGCAGCAGAGGTAACAGCATAATAGTTTTTGTCACGCAAGAACATTGTTTTCCCAAACCCTGGACCCTGGTTGGCTTACCCAAATCCTCCAGCGCTGGCTGCTGCTGTACCCTCGCCGAACACTTTGCCTCCCGTTGAGCCCAGAGGGCTTGAAAAGGTTGGGGCTGAACCGAATGCTGGCACCCCTCCAAACCCAGGGGATCCCCCAAAAGTCGGAGGGCTGCCAAACACTGGAGCAGCACCGAAGCCACCTGAGCAAAACAGAGGCAAAAAAGGGAAAAGAACATCACGTAAACAATAATACAGAAAGAGAAAGAGAAAACAAAACCTAAATTTCCTAGTAGACAATCTCCATAATGGCGCTGTTCATCTTATCATGTGGACACAGCATTATTTATAAAACTAACCGCCACAAAGCTTCCAAACTGCAAGGTATTTTGTTACAAAGACATGGATAAAAGTGCCTGAATGCATGCAAAAAACCTGCAACTGAGTAAGAGACTATCCAGAAGAAAACCACATTCTGGGTCTCTTGAACATTTGAGCACAAGATCAACTCAATCCCCAGAGCTGTACTGGAAGGTGGTAATATATCATGCATGCGCTTGCACACTGTGAAGGAATCTCCACTTGCGTTATATAAAAAAGACCAGTATCTTAATCGTGAGATAGCAAACATGCACAATAACCAAGTTATAGTAAAAATACATACAACAGGTGCTAGACTGATGCTTTTATTATTATTATATAAAAAAAAAAAGACATATCCATCCTTCATCATAAAACTAGCACTCCTTACCAGAAAAAAAGCTTAGCTTATGCAGTCAGTTTTAAAGTAAAGTTCTGCTCATCACCATTTAAACAAGTTACTATCCAAAGGAACTGCATGTAACAATGCAGAACGAAAAGTCTGCTGTAAAGGTCACCTTTGTGAACATTTGCTGCTGTGGTTTGGTTGCAGTGTTTTACTCTGGCTTCTAATCTAAAGCTGTGGAAGGACATACAAGTGTCCTGTGGACAGAATTTCATGCATGCAAGTGCTTAAACTGGAAGAACTCCCCAGTGCAATGGACAAGTCTCCCCCATCTCTTAAGATCAGAGGGTAGATTGCAAGCTTGCTTTTTAGGTGCTCCAGTGATGCAAAAAGATTCAGGAGGCAGGGTCTTATCTAATCCTGGTTTAAGTGGTAGAAACTAAGATGCAATGATTAAATGCCAGGTCAGTGGAACTGCACGATTCCTGCAGGGAATCAAGAACTGAACTCTGCTGTTGGCAATTTCTGCTTGGGGTTTAGTTGCCTTCTGCAGGTCTGAATGGACTTCTACCCAGATTATTTTATTCTACGTTCATCTGCTGATATTATTGGCCTGTTTCTAACTGACGTTGTGGAATGTGAAGGACACCTGCTCTTTTGTTTGACTAGGGATGAGGATGGGATACCACCACACATTTTAATACCCTGGGTGAAATTCCAGTCCATGTCAAGGTAATGGATACTGTTTGGCTGTAAACACAGAAGGTCTGGGAAAAAAAAAACAAAAACCAAAAAACAATGCTAGGCCTAAATTATTTAAACACAGATCAGATATCTTGTTACCTCTCTCTCTAGGACCTTAGACTATTTATCACAGGGCCTGAAGCTTTGCTCAGCATACGCTCTCTTCTGCAATGCCTATTAACATGTTTCACTTTCCTTTCTCCACTATTTGTAAGTGGTGAAACCAGGACAAAGGGGGATTCGAATCAAGTAAACCTTTCCACCGCAGCTGGGAGAGGAAGACACACCATTCATTTCAGTATTTAGCAAATATAACCAGAGGAGAGAAGGCTCTGAGGGCCTCTGTCAGAGTGGATGTGCCTTCTGCAGAAACCTCTTGAAAATCCCATCTCAAGAAGAATTTTGAAACCAAAATAATAAAAAGCAAGGAAAGAGTCACTGGGTGAATGAAAGAAGAACTTCCTTCAGGAATGCCTTTCTCCTCCTCTAGTAAAAATAACAGATGGGAGGTATGCCTGAGACAAGAAACTCAGTCCGCTACCAAGTGGAATGCAATACTTGAGAGACACTTTACAAATGGTTGTTGGATCTGATAGCATCATCATTACGCTCTCACCCACTTCACTGACACGAGAGCACTGCTACTGCCAAAGCAGAGAGCGCTGCCTCTCAAAGCACTGCTTCTCCAAAGGGAGCTCTTGAGCACCATTGTCTCAAGACAACTTCAAGGATGACCAAGCCTCCCCTACTTCCCCCAGTGATGAAGCTTCAATAGACACACTTGGAGCAGAACATCTATCTTCATCAATGTTCACTGTAAGAATGGTCTGAGGATAGAGAAGAAAAGCTTTGCTCTGCCTGACCCTTTGGACCTCCATTTTTGCCTGGTAATTAACAGAATGAACATTTTGCCATTCAGTTCTAAAGAACATATCACAGTCACCACTACTTTTGTGGCTCGCTCTTTGGGCAGATGACAGTAAAAAGAAAAGAGGTTTTGTGAAATTTCCAATATTTGATTCAATTAACCAACAGAGAGAACAACAGCTCAGCCACAGAAGAAAGTACGATGACAGGTCAGACTGATTTCAAAAGAGAAGGACCTGAAGCATGTCTGATAAGAATTTTACGAGGAAGCTTTCCCACTGTAGACACTTGTGCACTCACTCACATGAAGAAATGGGGACAAAAAGGGTTACAAAACCCACAGTGAAGTTTGGAAGATAATATTCCAAGGAAGCATCTAAAATAGGAAAAATTTATTCAGTTCCATGTTCGGTACTCTTCATTGTACGGTACATAGCTCTCTGCTCTTAAACTGCAATGGGAATTTCTGGAATGAACACCTGAAAATGTAGTTTACTGGATGCTTTTCTGCACAAGAGACTGTAAATCACTGCCTTGAATCCACCAGCTAAAGTTCCATTCACTAAGCCATTAGTTATTTTGTATTTGTTGTTCGGAGACAATTCATGTACATGTACTGAGTCCAGGCTCATATCTATATGGTATAATACTCTACTAAATAGCTCTCAGGTAAGTGTGGGTGCTCGTAGTGAGTGGAATAACAAAGTACCTGCTTTGTTTGGACTGGAGAACCCAAAGCCTTGAGATGCCACGCTTCCACCACCAGAGCTGAAAGTGCCCGTAGGCTTCTGGTCTCCAAAAGATGAGCTGCCAAATCCAAAAGTCTTTGCTCCGCTGTTTCCAAATAAGCTAGAAGAATCTGGGGAGATGAAAAATACTTGTGAAGCTCATATCAGACAATATTCTACATTACACTTCATTAGCTGCATCAGAAGAAAGGGAAATGCCTTTCACTTCCCCAACCCCAAGCACAAAATGAACACCACATTGAAAACAGCACTCTGCAGAGAGAAGCCAAGTTTTCCCTTATTCCTACAGGGCTTTGTAGTTCCACAAAGATCCATTCTGGATCTGGTGGACCACTGACAACCCTTTATTGCTACAATCTAGCAAATCACAGTGATGGATGATTTGTTTAGCTGCATCCTGTGCTGCAGTCACTAAAAGACGATCCCTCAAGCAAGAAGTCACAGCAGCTAGAATCAGTCTCTTGTAACAACACAAATATCAGTCCACCACAAATTAAAGATTCTCAGCTATTTTGGCAATGGCCAGTATTTCTTAACATGACTATCTGACAGGACCTTAAAGTAGGAGCCAAACTTTTCCAGCCCTACTGAGAAATAACTCAAGTTTTAATCTTTCACAAGGCTGCACAGAGTTTTAGCATCTAGTGGCAGGACACAGAATAACCAAAGCTCTTCTCTGGTGAACCATCTGTTTTATTTCATCACAAAACCCAGCACTGCAATAAAGGAGGACTAAATTAGTAAGGTTAGGGAACTGACCTCAACCATTAATCCCAATGGATCATTAAAGATGTAATAAAATAAATGGATTTGCTCTCCCAAGACTTGAAGTGCTACTTCTAGCCGCTTGCAGCTAATTCTATGGCTTTCCCTTGTTCCCCTACTTTTATGTCTTAGACACTGCTTCCCCTTCTTTGTGCTTTCTACCTGCTGGACTCCACCCCTTCTGCTTTCCCCTTCTGCCGAACTCAAGTCACAAGTGATGAAATCACAAAGCCCGGCAGTCTCATTAAATAGAAGCCACACTTAAGAAATCATTATGAATAGGTTTTGTGACACCAAAATCCATGTAACAAGCACAGATCTGCAATAGCTGCACATGAAAGGCATGAGAGCGCCTGCTAGTATTTCAAACTAATTGCTACAGCAGACAGTGGCATACATGCATCTCAGCTCAAATTTTAGAGTATTACTGAGACCTGTTAGCCCAGAAAACTCAAGACTAGTGTGTTTTTAACTTGACTCTGGCATTTTTTAAAAAAATAATCATTACGCTAATAGACAGTGATTGATTCTTGCCTTTACTGTTAATCCTTTATAGCTTCTAGAAAAAATTTCTAATAGTCCCTTAAAGTCCCTGGTGCAAAGGAACCTGAGGGTAGCTTTAACGTATTCTTAACTACTTTTCATGCATCCTTTTGTTAGGTTGGTTGGCTGGGCAAGAAGCAACATGTGGGAAAGTTGGTGTGGCGCCTCACGTACAGATTGATTTAGCTGAAACACCCATGCGGACTGATGTCTTTTAGCTGACAAGTAGAGAAAAAGAAAGGACAAGTGCCGAGTTCCTCCTCCCAAAGAGGGCTTTAACACAATTCCTCTCATCTACCCAGCTTTCACGATGCTTGTACAAGTTTATCTGTGAGAAACCCACCCTGTCTATCAAACCTGGATAAAAACTGATAAAAGGAACTCTATAATTCTGCTTCCTTACCAAAACAGACCACATCTCCAAACCAACCACTGAGCATATTTATTTTTCTTTACTACATCCATGTGACTGAAAAAATTCACATCTCCTAGACACAAAAAATGACTGAGAACTTATCCATATATTATAGCAAGTTTTGATAAAATATCTTGCATGTGCTGCATAAAGATAGCCATTTCTACAACAAAGCTGAGGAAACTGCTATCCATCACATACTTCTTAACTTGGTTTCTCTTGAGCATAGGATTCTTAACAATTTTTACAGTGTTAGGGCAGATGAGAAATAATTAAAGCTTTCTAACTTCCAACCAAGTTGGAAGCAGAAATTCAGTGACAAGAATTTAGAGTATTTGATTTTAAAGAACCATTTGGCCAAGAATTCCCTACAGTATATATTCTTCACACTTCTTGCATCTGCTTGTTTGTTTCAACAGCTTCCCTACTTGTTTTGCACAAACCTAAAAGAAAAATTCTGGATTACACATCATGCATACTCTCTGTCTCTGTTAACCCCTAGAAGACTTTCATGTTAACACAGAATTTACTCAAAGACAACTAGTGGCAGAAAAGCAGATGGGATCACAAAAGCAGATGGAAATGACAGCACGTTTTCTATTCTTGTTTTGTTCACTTACTCTGGGAAGCTGCAGATCCAAATCCTCCACTGGAGGAACTGAATGGATTCTTATTGGCTGCATCCTGACTTGGCTTTCCTCCCAAACCACTGAAGAAGCCTCCACCTCTCCCACCACTTCCAGCTGCAAACAAACCTCCACTGGACGAAGATGGCTGCTAGAACACAAAAAGGACAAAAAAGGGGATTTAAGATAAGTCAAAGCAGCACAGGCCCCCGAGGCTGATTTTTCTGTCTGGCCTGTTCCTCTGGATGTACAAAGGGGCTGATGAACCAGCAAGCAATTACCTTCCAACACGTAATGCAATGAAATCTTATTTAAGTCTTAAACCTTGTCTATGGTACAGAATAATGCCTTTGAAACTTGCCCTACACTGTCCACTTTCTATTTAGCATGGAATAAAGGCAGGTGACTTACTGCATCTCTATCTTACCTGGCATGTGATAAAATGTTTTTCTCCCCATACCCCTTGGAAAACATTCACGCGGATGCTGCTTTGGTACCCACTACAACAGCAAATATCTTCGGTACAGACTGGGACACTTTTTACTAAGCATATCAAATTGTTGGGTTTTCTGTTTTGGTTGGGGTTTTTGGTCGTTGGTTTTTTGTTTTTAATATATCGGAAATAGGTAGGGAACCCTGAACAAGTCCACTATACATAACAGTGTCTTGTTTCTACAAAAACCAATAAATACTTGCCTGGCCAAAGACAGTGCCTCCAGTATTAGCTGCTTGCCCAAACACAGAACCTGTGTTACTAGAACCAAAACCTGCTAAGAAAAGAAAAGAAAATAAACCACCAGAACAATTACCAGGTTGTAAGACAATTCAGGGAGGTGACACTAGTCCAGAACAGGGAGAGGACAGGTCTCCCATGCCAAAACACAGGGATACAAATGATGTTACCAAATGTATGTAGGTTGGACAAATTTAAAGTATGTGCCAACACACAAATAATCAATTCCATTGAAAGTTTATCTGAAAGTCATTCTCCTTTTCTCGTCAGCCAACTTAAAAACAAACAGAAAATAAAAGGTCTTTTCACTTGTGGGACTGTTGCTAACAATATAAGGGAATTGAATTTCTGTTAACATTGCTATAATAATGCTGTAAGTCATGAACAAGCACTGTAGCATTCTGATTGCCCTTGGGTAGGGAGGATCTGAGCTTTGTTACCTAAAGATTCCCGTTATAGATAATGAAATGTTTTGATTAAAAAAAAAAAGAACTCCCCATTCCGTTTCCCAGTTCACTTAAATGTGCATTTTGTAATAAACCTTGCATTTCTATAATTAGAATACCTTTCTCAAGCAGAGTTCACTTCCCCCAGTTTAACTATTCTCTGTTACTGTAGTTAAAATGAGCAAGCAGTTTGCCTACAGTGCCATCATTTTTAATTAAATGAGCCTAATTAGTTTTTCTTCTTTGGAAATACAAGTTCTCTATTATTACTATGTACTTTTCACTTTTCCATGGGAGCTCTCTGAAGATTATACAGACAAAGCTTTGGAAAAAACCAATATATTGTAGCAATGTGGAGAACAAAAGGAGACTGTCAAAGAAGGTTTGGTCTGCGCAAGTATTCAATTTAACTATGTAGACAGGTAGCTAATGGTCATGTTACTGCTAGATTTAATTTTGAGATGTTTCCAAATGCAAAAGCGGATTTAACAGATTAGTTCCTTGCTAACCCATCACCTTGAGGGCTTAAAATTTTTTTGCCATCCCAGATTGTGACACAGTACTATACCTGGCTATACAGCCACTGTTGCACATACTTAATGCAGCCCACTGAAGGAAGTGCTGCATCTGTATTCTTTGCCTTGATTATGGTCTCAGAGCTGCCTTGCCACTTCAGTGTAACAATTTACAACAATGTACTAGTTTAAGATCTTTTACACCATGCTGAATCCAACCCACTTATTGTGCAACAGGCAGGACAAAACATAATTCAAAATTAAGTCAAAGTAGACTTGTAAGTATAAAATGAATGCAAGATTGGGTTGAAAAGGCTATATTCAGAGGCCTACTGATGAATAGCGAAGCAGAGCAAAAGCTTCTTTGGTCTCCAACGTTAGCCTCCCTCTCACACACACTGCAGCTCCTATTCTTTCTAGTTGGAACCCTCCCCCCACACACCAAAAAAACCCCAAACAAACAAAAAACCCACCATCAAGTGCCATAGGGGGGAAAAAAACCAAAGGCATTAAAAACTGTCCTACTTTCCCCAGTGATATACTGCTCTCTGTACTTCAGCCAGACAGCACTGCTGGGATATCGCATCTCCCTGCAGTTTGTTCTTACCTGAAGCTTGGCAGAAGCTGAACCCAGCAGATGATGTTGTAGTAGTAACGGCAGCAGCGCTACCAAAGACGGATCCCCCTTGCCCAAAGCCAGCGTTCTGCCCAAACACCGGAGGGCTGCTTTGTCCAAATAACCCAGCTCCAGTGCTGGCAGATGGCTGCCCAAAGGAAAAGGAGCTGGCGCTGTTGGTGCTAGCCGGTGCTCCAAAAACACTGCCACTGCTTGAGGCCGCTGTGGAAGCCGCTGGCTGGCCAAAGGTTGGCATTGTCCCAAACCCAGACTGGCTAAAGGTAAAACCACCTGAAGAACTGCTCGCTGGTTGCCCAAAGGTTGGTGCTTGTCCAAAGGTTGGCTGACCAAAGCCCCCGGTAGTGGTGGTGCCGAAAGCAGAAGTAGCAAAACCTGAGCTGGCAGCCTGTGTGGTAGCAGTGGCAGTGGACAAGGTACTGGTGGTGAGTTGCCCAAACGGAGAGGATGCTGTGGTACCTGCTGGTAGTTGTCCAAAAACAGGTGGTGTGGAAGGAGCAGCAGTTGCATCACTGGCAGGCTGGCTAAATGCTGATCCAGAAGAGCTGGAACTTGGAGGCTGAGAGAACACCGAGGAGCCTGCAGAAGTGGGGGCAAACACAGAGGCACCCACAGCTGGACTTTGAACACATGTAGTAACATCAGAGGTAGCGGCCAACGCACTTGTGGCTTCTGCAGGAGAGGCAATGTTTGTTGTAGAGGTTGTCGCTGAGACATTCTGATCTGGTGGGACAGATGCAGAGGTGGCAGGAGGCACCGGTGCCTTCAAATCACTTGTGGAGGCAGAAGTAGTAACAGCATCTGGGGGAGGTGCTGCCGATGTGGTGCCAGAGCCCCCAGAGACGGTGTCCCCAGCTGTGGCCTGGGGTAAAGCGGGTTCTTTAATGGACTCTGAAAGCTGTGTCTGTGGTTGTGGTGACTGCGTCATTGGAAGTGAAGGCCCAGCTGCTACAGCTTCATTTTCAGATGGCTTTTCTGACACAGACGGTAATTTGGCATCCCCTGCACCCTTATTAGAAGTTGCAGCAGGGACAACAGTTTGTGATGAACTCAAGAAATTTCCAAATGAGAGGGACGTTGAAGCAGTGAGAGTAGAAGGGGTAGAGGTGGATGTGCTCATACTGTTTGCTTGCTGAATACCAAATGAAAAGGTGGGTTTGTTGCCACTAGAGCCTCCAAGATTAAATACCCCAGAAGACCCTGTGTTGGTTATCTGGACATTGCCAAAGAGACTGCCTGTGGCACTAGTGCTGATGGACGGGGATGCCGTGCTAGCCGACGTGACTGCCGTTGAAGCAGCTTCTCCAGCTTTTCCTAATGACAGAGGAGCACCAAAAGTAAACCCAGAAGGTATTGTAGATACTTTAGTTGACTGTGCTCCTGCAGCACTGGTAGATGGTGTTTTAGTGGTGGTCTTGGCATTATCATCTACCTGACCAACCCGTAGTCCTGAGAAACTCCCAAGAGTTTCCCCAGCTAGATTGCCCTGAAACAAGTGATCTCCTGGTTTAGATGGAGGGATATCCAACTTGCCAGAGGCTGTGGAAGGAGCAGATGTTGTTACAGCAGGTTTGTTTGACTGGGTGCCATCTGCTGAGGAGCTATTTCCTACTAAGGCTCCTGGAGCACTTGCTGGCTTGAGGGATCCAAAAGCAAACGAGCTCTCGGGGACTACTCCAAATTTGGAACCCCCAGCAAGCGAAAATGAATCGGTCTGGGTGGACTCTTTAGCAGCGGCTGTCAGTGAGAGAGACAGAAGTTACAAATTGAGTTATGGTATGCAAAGCTCATTTATCATTCTTCAACAATAATTGCATGCGTTAGTGCTTCACAGATTGTTAGACGGTGCTCTTGCCTCAAAACTATAAAGCCTCTGACCATCAGGTAAATGCCACTTCCATGTGCATTCAGGAGACAACAGTGACATCTGAAGCCTTTATGGACAGGGTTGCAGTGACAAACACTGTTACTTTCATGTCATAGCCTCCACTTAACCATCCTTCTCTTTGAGTACAGACAACTTCAGCCTTTGGCTCCTATCTCTTTTTTAACAGTTTGATAAAAACATAAAAGACCTGGTTAGTACAGACCATTTGCTGTTAACACCATTTTCACCCCTTCTTAGTTGGTTCAGCTAAACAATTCCTGACATTCACTAAAGAACTCTGTTTAAACCAATGGCTCAGAACAGAGTTTGGGTCATAAAAACACTTTCTGGCACTTGAAGAGTCTTCTACAGAATCAAATCTTTCTTTACAAATTCAACTATTTATAGACCACTGACCAGCTTCTAGACAGCCTGTTTTCAGCTTTGAAAGACTAGACAAAAGCTCTCAAATGTAATTGCCAAAGCACCTCCACTTATAAGATATACTGCTCTCCAGCAGTGTGAAACTGCTGAAGTTTTAAGGGAGACTGGACTAGTTTTATCTGATGTATTGTCATTTCGTTTCTGAGTACCACACACAAATCCTGACTTGAAGACATTGCATTGGTGTTTGGACTATGGGTTGATTTGGACAAGGTACAGGAAATCTGCACGGAGATCAAATAACAAAGAGCAAAAGCTTCTTAGCACAGCTGGCATTATCCTTGTGTTTTACCCTATATTAAGTATATTTAAGCATATTAGTAACTGACACTGAATAATGTAGCATTTGTTTCCTCCTGAGGCACTAAATCTCCTTCTGTTCTTCTTCCATCACCAGCCAACAGAGGCAAAGGTGCTCCTACCATTTCCTGGAGCAGCGTGAAGTTAACTGCCCTCACACAACGCTGTTGTTTACAAGTCTGTCTCCTGCACCTCCCACTCCTCCTTTAATCAGTGTTATTTACCTAAGCTAACTGAATCTTCAAGTTTTAAGCCAAGTTAGTTCTCTCTGCTTAACGTCAACAGAATATTAGTAGCATTGCTGTGGCTGTGATGGTCTAAGGGTATAAGCAAGCCAAGATTTGTAAGAAAAGGTGGTATCTTTTATTAGAGCAACCAATAACATTGGAAGTGAGATTTTGACCATACAATCTCGTTTGCAAGACTGAAATTAGAGGCAGAAAGCTTCAAGAATATTATAAAGCAGATGTATCAGTCCCCTTTTTCCAGACTGGGTAAACATGGTCTACCTATGAAACAGAAAGGCAGCCTATATATCACCAACTCAATTTTAGAAGCCAGACAAAGCCATCCCAAGCATTCCACTCCCATTACTAAATACTCATTCCACTTAATGACAGCTTTCTGTGTCAGACCACCTCGGCAACTTTAAATTTACAGATTAAAGACAGCAGAGGAAATGACTAGGGATGTTACCCTTTTCATAAACTAGTACCTCCTAGATGTTCTTGGCAGCAAATATTTTGCTTACTCTTAATCGAAAGGCAGGTGGCCTAGATTTCTGTGCATTACAGGGCATAATCCAGCATACGTATATAATGTTATTGCAGCTACTGCAATTTTAATAATAGAACTGCAACATAAAACAAGAACCACACGAATTGGGAAGAGTAAGCATTCTCTTAGCAGGGAAGAGGTGTCGTTTGCACACTCTTCCAAACTAACCTTGCGAGGAAGCAAGGCTGGGCAGCGTCGGTGATGAAGCAGCTGATGTGACAACACCAAAATTAAATCCAGACCTAGGAGGAAAGAGGAGAAAGGGAAAGAGTACACTTAGCTCAAAGTATTGAAATTTCCAACCCCACGATTAACACAGCTTTGAGACTCAGATTTCCAGTACAGACTTGCACAAAGTCAGGCACACAGGCACAAGAACAGTTTCTCCAACAACTAAACAGGCAGGGAGAAGTACGCACACAGACTGGGCTCCATTTGTTTCCCCTCTGACAAGGTTTCTAGAGGGTTAAAGAGAGTCAGAGTTCAAAGTTCTTCTGACCACTCCTCATCCTCCCATATTCTCTCCTTTCTGCTGCATGTTTCTTCCCCATTCAGCTCAGCAGCTGAACACCGTGCACCAAATCCTGATAGCTTTTGGGAGACTAGAAAGAGCAGAAGCCACAGTGGTGACTACAGTTTATTTAAAAGAGCTAAAAGGTAAGAGACAGTGCATGTACAAAAGGGAATAACTGGATACTACCACCCATCAAAAAGGAGATCACTCATAGCAAGACAGAAATTAAGTTTCCATGACTATTTCACACCAAAAATATTCTGTCTTGCAAAAATACTGTGATCTTTCATAATGAGCACTGCGGTCCTCCAGAGACCTTCATTCCCTAAGGCTTTTTAAGCTTTCTCCAATTCTTAAAAAACAGCTGCTAATATAGAAGTCAGGCTGCGTAACTAAGACATCACTGACAACTGCACTGTATTTAGCATATGGTTTACAGACTGAGGCACTGCAGCCTGGGATAAAGGCATGGTTTGTTTGCTTTTTGAATCTGAATTTCCATCTCTCAAAAGGACTAGTTCAGCCCTTTGAAGAGCACAGCAAGGCGTTTAGGTAACATCCACTTGACAAACTTGCAGAGAAATGGTTAAGACTGAAAGAAACCAGCCATTTGAAAATATGCGTATTCTGAAATACTTAATGTTACCCACTTCATAAAGAGAAATTCACTTGAGTATTAGACAGGTAAACACACAGAATTTCAAACAGTCATTTCCAAGGAGTCATCCCTCTCCCCCAAACATAAGCCATGATCAAAGTAGTATTTTTTTCATATCTGAAAAAACACTCCATAACAGAGATTTCAGAATAACTATACGTTCCTAACATGTGCCTTGCTTTGTGTTACTGTTATTGTTATAACAGAAATCACTAGATGGCATGAGGACTCTCTAGCCACCTTCATGAACAGACTATTTTTCAAGCCAAAACATGGAATTTGTTCTGTTGTACTAAAATAAATAAGTAATTCAGCAAGATTGACCATCAGCACAAATTTCAAGTCCTAATTGGGAATTCCAGCACTTCTGTCTCTCAAACCTCTGCCAGCATTTGAAACCCATATATGTATGCCCAGGTTAGAAAACCCAACATCATTCTCTTTGGAATCCATCTTCAGAGGTGACAAGTGTTAATATGACCATGTTCAGGTTTGTTGTTCTTCTCTGAGAGCAGAAGCTTCCAGTGTTCGACCTCTTCTCCTGCAGCTGTAAAGCCAAAGCTCATTCTCACATGCCTCTGCACAACTTGCTAGGGATGATTTTCCTGCTACTGCTCTTTTTTCACTAAATAAAGAACAAGGTTTAAAACTAGCTATGGACTGTCTCATCTTCCTCTTCCTTAACCCCAACATACAAGATACAGCATAAATGTTGTTCTCTGACTCCATGAGAAGTGGAGACGTGCACTCAAAGACAGTCACTGAACCCAGTGCATCAGACCATGAGTGGGTGCTTTAACCACAGTCGTATTGCTCTAATCTCAAATCATCACCTGATGATGAGAAATACCAGTACACACAGTATATGATTGTTCACTAGTCCATTATAGATAAGCCTGACAAGAAACCCAGTCATTATTTACTCTTGATTAGTTACAGACTGAAAAATCTCAAAGCAACACGATATTGTGTCAAATTCTCACAGACCTTCAGACCTCACTCAGGTAGGCTTCCATAAACAAGAAGGTCTTCCAAAGAACTCTGGTGTAGCCCCTGCCCTCCCAATCTAACATTTGCAGGTGCCATTTTACAGTACTACGCAGCTTGTAGGTAACACTTGCTGTAACAGCCAATATTCCTATTTAACATCAAATACAAAGAGATCTTAACATTCATACAGACCCCACAGAAGAAAACGAGAATGCTTTGTTAAGCTGTGCAGTTGTTGCTTGTACTGATGTCACTGTAGAAGAAGTCACAGCTGTAACTGTTTTTACTGTCCCTTGTCCTGTAAGTTACAAGAACAAGCATTACGAAAAAGAAAAAAAGCACCTTGTCATCCAACTATGAGAAAAAGAAGTAGTTTGCAGATGCAGTCTGCAATTTTATCAATTGGAAACAAAGCTTTTTTGCCACTTATACCAGGTCTGATATTTGTACACAGAAACATTCCTGCTACTGCTACAATATCAGAGAACGCATGAATTATTTCAAAGATTTAAGGCAGTAACATATATCAGATTAGAACAAAAGACAGGTGTCATCATCTTGACAATAAAAGTTAAACAATAAAATCAAGAAATCCTCGGTAAAATCTCTCATCAGCATATCAAAATACGTTTCAAATAAAAAGAAAGTGCTATCAAATTCAGGAGCTAACATTTTCAATAAATCAAAATTTAAGAAGCGTTTGCCAAGTCAAATACGATTCCTAGCTATTTTTACTGCTTCTTACCCCTGGCTAAGAGGCAACCTACATCCACGGATTAAAGGCAGAAGACCAACAGAGATGGATTTCAGACATTTATGCAAGGGGCTTACAAAGGCATGTCCAATGCAAGCATTATTATCTAATATACATTAAAAATCAATTCCTTCTTTCCCTCAGTGTTTCCTCTTCCCCCATTTGCACTGAATGATTTAAACTGAGCATTCCTTTCCTTAGAAGCTTCTAAACTGTGTGTGACTGATCACAGTGTCTGAACTGGCTTTGAAGTTGGTCATACAGATCAATGCTCAACAGACCCAGTACCTGAATTAGTTCATTTCAAGCTAGTTCAGGTACTTGTATAGTGCTGCATGTTTAAAGAGCAAATCGGCATGTTTAAAATATTTAAAAACAGCATGATTTTCATGTTTACAAAACAAAACAGCAAAGATGGCTGCTTTTGATTTGCTGTCAAACCACAGTAGCCTTTGGTAGATGTGCTTTCAACATTTCTCGATAACGGTTACACATTCTGAGTCCACTCTGAACAAGGAATTGTATCACTGAATTCTAGATGCAGGCACAGAGACAAAACACATACAAACCACCCTCCTGCTCCTCTGTACCTTGGTTTTTCAAATTGTCTCCCTCAAGATTGGCACAGCAGCCTCTCAGTGGAGGCAAATCTTTTTTCCTCAGTGTCTTCATTGCCTGGATTGTGCACCCTGACAGGTGGCAAGAGACATCCAGGCCTTATTTCCATCCACTAAAGACAACTTACCTGAGATTTTGTTGCCAGATGATGTTGGACCAGCTGTAGATGCCATAGGACAGGGTGCACACACAGAGGAAGGTGGAGTCTGTCCCTTAAGTGAGCTTGTTAGAGGTGTCTAAAAACACAATACCACTTCAGGTCAGTGCAGTCTGTCCATTAACAAAGGTCCTTCTGACCTTGGTCTGGTCTTGTAAGAGTCATGCAATGACTTAAGAACAAACTAGAGGGAGGTGGTTGAAGCACTTAGAAATGCTCTTCAATCTTGGACCCGTTATGTCTTGACATTTAAATACAGGGTCAATAGTCAACTTTTTCAAGAAGTCTCTTGCAGGGACCAGGAAGCCTCCACGGGCAACAGCTCAATGATGCCAGGGGACAAAGACTGCTGCATGGTTTTTTGATGTGTGGACATAAAACCTAGCAGCTTGTTGACCAATAAGAAATGTTTTCAGTAGAATAACAGGATAGGTAAACTACTCTCTCCCTTGATTGCCTAGCACTTTTTTTTTTTTTTGGTGAAATTTAGCTATAGCTACCTAATACAGTTTCCTTTCTTGTTAGTTGCAACCCTCACTGCTGCAAGGCTGTGGCCATTAGAAAGCTGCAAGTCTTCAAAAGAGAGAAACGGCAAGACGACATAAAGATATGCCTCACATCACACTGTCGACGTCACAGATAAATACATGGTTTGCCAAGAATGCAGGGCAAGCTGTGAAAAGAGATTTTTAGATGACCTGTTCACCAACAATTAAACCCCCAAAGTGTGTTGAGCATGCCCAGGTACAGTATTCCACAGGGAAAGGGTTCTATATCAAGATACCTGTTTAGCTTGATTTGTAGCAACAGTTGCCAAAACTTGGTGGACTGCCTGGGCTGCAGAGTGAGGTACAGATGATCTTAAAAAGAAAAATTAATATGTTAAATGAATGACTAGTCTAAAAGAGGACTTCCATGCCTCTAAAAAAGCAGAGCTTCCTGAAGTCCTGAACAACCGCCGCTGTTAAAGATTCCACACACAACTCCAAATGAACAAATCTGATTAGGGAATAAACCTCTTAAATGAATCAGCTGCATTTAACAAAGGCAGTCTGCAAATGTGTTTAAAGCTCTAGACTGAAATGATCAAGTCTTCTTCACACACTCTTGTCTCTGAAGAGAGTCAGGCCTTTCTATTTTACAGGGAGCTGATGAAAAATCAGCAGGTAAGGGGATTACAATTTTATGCCTAGTGGATAACAAATTTAAGAAGCCTCCTTTATAGTGTGGAACCCAGACAAGCACATGCAACTCTCAGAAATGCTGAGCAAGGAAACAAAGCTGGGGGTGGTGGGTAGAAGCACTTCACGTCTTTGAAGTGTAGTATAAACATTAATGAAGTCATGGTAAGAACTGTGATAAAATTAACCTATATTCTACATTATAGGTTTGGGAATTTTGACCATGAAATAAATTGTACATCAGAGCCCACAGACAATTACTGCAGAACGGCAGCTACTTCTGGGGTGAAGCATCCTACCTACATGCTGTGGGCCATTAACACACCAAATCACCGTAACTTGGGAACAGCCGTCCAGTTTTCAGTTTTAGCATCTCAAGTCTGTGGCTCACCAAGTTCAGCAGCTTAAATGGCTGATACCAGCAGCTTTTGGAAGCTTAAATTCAACACTGAGTGCATTGTCTTGGTGGCAAAGGCCAGCTTTTCCTTACCCTAGCAAGCTCTTTCCATCTTGACTCAGGCCAGGTGCTCCCTAAGGCAATAAGCAATCTCTATACTATAGAAAGGGCTGAGGCTGCAAATCCCAGACAGTAAGTGAATCTGGGCATCAAAACATGTATATCTCCTAAAGCACGAGGATTCCCAAACTGCATTTACTATTTGGTCAGCTACAGGCCAATTCACAGAAATTTCCTACTATATTCCAAAGGAAGGGGACACATGGCATGAAACAGTAATTTTGCATAACTATTTGGTCTTGGATAGGGTTTTGTGCCTTAATCAGCTTTGCATTACTAGTAAGTCCTTCCTTCCAGCAATGAGCACTCTCTCTCTACATTGCATGGCCTGGATTTGCCCTCTGCCCAGAGCAAAAGTAAAGCAAACAAGGAGAACTTCAGATTAGCACCGTAAAGAGTCCATGTTGGGAAGGTGCAGCTGTAAATTTCAAGTTCATATGAAGCCTGAACAAAGAAGAAAACAACAGAAGGTCTGTGAAATTCATGATAGGGTGGGACCTTTTCCCCAGAAAAGTCTCAAGATTACTTCACCCACCACTTCTCTGACAAGGCTATGAAAATGCTGGTTTTGACTTCAGTTGTGGAAAGAGGATTTTTTTGCACTGAAAACTATAAGTAAGTAACTGAACTGAGACCACCAACACACCTAGCCACAGGCCATTGAACAACTGATAACAACTGAAAAATCATTACTGCTTAACAACCCGAAGAGTGTGCTGTGGTGGCAAAAGAGAGCCAGGATATCTGAAGTAGCAAAAACTGATGAATTAACTTTGCTGGGTGAATGCTCTTTATTTTAGTGCTGAATCTGACTGGCAGGCATGGTTCATTTGGGTAGAACTTTTAGAGAGTACATTTTTATGAGGTCAGCTATAAAGTAAGACTGTAAAAAGCTTTCAAGATATCAAGCTAGCTAGTGCTCTACAAGGTAGAGAGATCAATCAATACTGCGAGTCTAAAACTACTTGAAAGAAAGACAGGTCTTTAACTACAGTTCAAGTGAAAACCAAATCTCAGTTATGTATCGCTCACTCATGTCCTTGTCTATGTACAGCCAGTACTGGTTACGTTTCTCATCATAGTTTTGATGAAACAAAGGGTGGAGAACTCTTCCTGGTCATAACACTGCTTTTAGCAAAATTTCCCAAGCAGAGTTGTTTGCAAATTTTACTTTCAAAAGAAAGAGGTTCCCCCTTTCAGTTTATCACTTTTAGGAGAAAATAAAAATAGTAAAAAGCTCCCAAACTGTTTCCCAATTAAAATGCAGAAGAAATCATGAAGTAAATTTCACGGTCAGCAGTTGAGTACCACCACTGTAAGACTCTGTTCCCTTTTTGAAAAGCTGCATCAAAGGAATTTCACCTTTTTTCTTGACAGTGAAGAGTATACACACATGTATGAAAACCAGAAGTGATGCAACAACAGAATTTGTTCCAGAAGCTGCATATATAGCCCACAGTTATATGGATAAAACACTTGCAACTCCATGTGGACTTATAATCAGATGTATGTGGTGAGTTTATCCTGCTTTATGCAGTAAGCCCAACTTTGCTCAGACTTTTCAGTAGTGCCCTTGCCTCCCCAGCCCAGAAATGGCCATGCATTATCTTGGTCTTAAGCAACAGCAGAAACTTCAAGCAAAGACAGTTTCAAGGTCGTTATGACGACAGGGAAAAGGACTAGTTCTGTGGCTGGTGACAGAGCCTGGTGATAAGACAGAAATCTCTGGAATGAGCTGAGCTGGCTGTTGTCTGTAGGAGGCAGAGAAGTAGGAAAGCCAAGTGTTACAGCTAACTCATGAGAAATCTTAACAAATTCAATATTAAATACCAGAAGACAACATTCATAATTTACTCATGAGGAAGACAACCTTGCAGCTCTGTATTTTTCCAAATACAGAGCCCCTGCTGACACCCAACCCTTCAGTCAAAATTCTGATATCAAAAAATTTGAGACAAGTTTCCAGAAAAGCCAGAGCACAGTTCTCCCTCCCTCCCTTGGCGGGTCAATCTGGGTACAGATAGAAGAGGCATAACTCCAGAGAAGGTTTGCTCTGTAATGGATGACAAAGTAGAAGGAACAGCTTAAGGCCACAGACCACACTCAGTGACAGAGGGGTGCGGTTCTCTCACAGAAAGAGGCAGAACAGAGGTAGCGACTGGAGAGATACCAGATCCAAAGTACATATTAGCAGTAAAACCACTGGATCCCAAAAGGAGATGATGCACTAAAATGCATTTCACAGGCTAATGGAGAAGGAGGTTAATACTGATCTTATTGCTTGTTCAGGACAAGCCATTAGCAAATCCTTGAATGACCTGGAAAGAAAATATTTCTTCTTTTCATTCCACAAACCCAATACTCTTTGCTAAATGCATCCACTTTAGGTCTTACATAGTTAAGACTATGTAAAATACTACTACTGCTCCCCACCGGCAGATGTGCTCTATTGCAAGTGCTATCGAAGGCTACCATGAAGAAGGGGAGCACCCACTCACCCTATTACCGCAGAGACAGCTGGAGTCAATGCACCAGTCTTGAGTTCTCGCACATTCACCACCTGAGGAACGTTTTTCAGAGTTGATTCAGTCAAGGAGGTACTTACAGCTTTAAGGAAAAACAAAAAAAAGGGGGGGGGGAAAGTAAAAATGATCTCCATATTAAGCATTTAATTCAATATGGTGCCTATGAGTAGCTCCAGAAGAAATCCATCCAAGTTCCTAAAAGGTATGTGGTGTATCTGGCCCAAAACATTCGGTATCTCAGCCTTCAATAAGGACACCAAAGCAACGGACAGCTTTCTATATAGTTGGTACATTTTTCGTTGTTAGCTGACCAAATCTAATTATTCTTACAAACTTCCCCCTACCTACATTGTAACATCTTGGGTTGACAGAAATGACCTGTGTATTTACACCCCAGCCTCTGCCAGAATTCATGTCACTAGCCCGCTTTCTGCATTTATGCTCTCTTTGGGCAAAGAAAATAAACTAATCCGATTCCTCTACTAGTAACGGAATTTTGTTTCTTTTCTGCACTGATGCTGCAGTACTGGGGAAGCACCAAGAAATGTCTAAAACCAAACAAGGAAAGCTTAAATTGGGGAACCTTTCTCCTGTCAACTCAACACCTTACAAGCAGATCCAAGGCTTAACTCAACAGTTCACCTTTAACTTTTCAATATTAAAATTGTTTTACAATTCAGATCTTTAATTGCATAGCTAATAGTGAAGTTATTAATATAGGCCAGTGACACCCTTTCCCTGCTCTCCAAGAGTTTCTTGCACACAGATCAATAGCCATGCCAGGATCTCCTAAGAGTCATTGACATTTCTGCCACTGCACAGATGAGAAGGGGTACAAAGAAACCTGAGGTGGGAGTTTCTCAGGCATTTTGTACTAGTAACTTACAGGAAGAAGGAAGACAAAGAAACACGGGATAGCTCGGAGATGCAACAAATACAGATCTGCGTCACATTTTGTTTGATTATCTTCTCCTTTGAGAGCACTAAATTCCTGTGAAAGACACATTCAACTGCTCAGAGGTCACTTTGGCAATTAGCCATCCTTTTACCTGGGGACTGGTTAGCCATCTGCCTCCGCAGAGCTGCAGCAGCAGCTGCTTGTGGTGCTGGAACAGTGACAGTGGGAGCAGGGGCCCCATGTTTCACAGTCTTTGTTGCAAGCATTGTACTGTCTGCCCCTTGTGGTATGATTCTGTTTGAAGACGTAGGCACTGAAAAACAAATGAACAAAAACATTACAGTTCACTATATCTCTACAGATCATGGAGACTTGAAAGCCTTTGCTGAACTATAGTTCCTCTAAGTACACAGCTTCCTTCTGACAAGACTGATGTGCGGGCCTTTTAAACAATCCACACAATCGGTCCCTGGCAGTTTCTGTATATCCCAATGAATTTAGCAAGTAAGTCCCAATAGCTGTCATTTCAATGCATTAGATGACTTTCAGTTTGCTCTTACAGACACTTCTGCTGACACCTTATTTTTCTCTCTGGCTACAGAGATACAATAACCTCTCTCACACAAGGAAAACTGAGTATATGCAAACATAGTTCTTACTGTGACTCAGTGGGCTCAGAACTCCTAACCTTGGCCACACCAACGAAATGCAGTAGTACTTCAGTTTCCTGGTCTTTGGGCATTATTTTAAGAAATAATGGCATACACTTAAGGCAAATTACTAAAGGAAGACAATGCTACCTTATGGGCAGTACTATCTGAAAGAAACAGGCTATCAGAAAAAGTCAGTGATTCAAGACATTTTAGCGCTTTTAGCTCAAGTTCATGAGGTTACAATGCCACTCTGCTAACCGCTTCTGGAAACTTGGCAATGTAAATCACCATGCTGCAATCTCATTTCTCCAAGACCTGAAGCACTGGCAATGGATACAGTAGTTAAAGATACCAACAAGAACATATGCAGAATAGGAGAGACATTGCAAAAAACGACTCACGCAAAGCACCCAGGGACAGGTGCTGTTTCCCAAAGGATGGAGACTGAGCCATCAAACCAGGCTGGATAGAGGGAGTACGGACCACAGGAGCATGACGAGGGACTTGGACTGGAGCAGCCTCTTCTTCCTGGTCCACTGCCTGTGAATCATCATTCTCCAGCGACTGGGAAACTGAGGATGTTGAACTGACTTCATCCAAATCTTCATAGTATCTTGTGGACAAGAAGGCAGATCGGGACAAACTTGCTGCAATATCAGAAAAAAAAAAAATCACATGTGTATATTAAGTTGAGGGAACCATCCAGCCCAGCAGCCAAGACAGAGACACCCCATTTTAGGATGCTCTTCTACTGGCTTGTTTTAATCCTGCATTGACAGGATTTGACTTCTTAACTGCCAGGAAAGGCAGCCTTCAACAAGATGGTAACTGAAGAAAATTCTTATTGAGAGCAATGAGGGAACAGGAAATGAGAACTAAGGGTTGAGAAGTGAGAAGCCAAAAGCTAACTTCAGGACTGATTCCCACAGCAGGTAAGTCATCCTCCTGGAAAGCATTTCAGACTTCTACAGTAACTAAAGGTTTACCTGGAGCTGTAGACCGAATTGGTGGAGTTTTCCTCTTGGCTAGGAAATTCCTCAACTGTGCCTGTTTCACGGGGGATAATTTAGCTGGAAAACCGAAGACAGTTATTAGTCTATAATCAAACTGCGAGTCAAAAAAAGTAATTCACATTTATGGTGTGAATGTCAGGAAGAAAGAATAAATTACCAGGTACTTTAGGCAGAGGCTTGGCATGTGATTCCAAGGTAGTTTTCATCAAGGCATTGCGCAGGCTTTCAAGGTCACTGTCAAAACTGGGACAAGGCAGAGCAATGAAAAACCATGATCAGCAGAAAGAAACCAACCAAATCAGGAACAAAAGGGGGCCAAAGGAACCACTAGAACCATTGGCTTATCTGGAAGAACAACTGACTCCTCTAGATACTGTCCTATTTAAAACGCATCTTGAATTATTTTGGAAACTCTAAGAGCCATTCACTTCTTCCCCTGAGTTCAGACAACCAGCAGTACCTCAGCCTGGAGACTCTATTATCCTGTTTACTATAAAAAAACGTAGCTTTTAGGGGAAACTTCTGAGAAGCATTGAACAGCGTACCACAGAATGTAACCAACGAGCTTCCGTATTACCTGGGCATAGTTTAGTATCATTTTTAGGACTTCCTGTCCTCACATATGTCCACAAAACATCATTCTTTGGAGGATGCACCCTTGCACATTACTGGGGGCAAGAGAGAAGGAGTGTCAAAACCACTTAGGAATTCATGTTTCACATACCTTTGAGCACTGCTAAGAGAAGATGTATCACTGGGAACACTCCACTGAGATGTCTGATTATACAGTCGGAGCTGCTGCAGGCTGTTCACAAGCTGATTTAGTCTCTTCCTCTGCTGATTGATTATTTCCCGGTTATTAGCCAGGGTGTTAAACAAAGTCTCTCGCTCGGGAACTATCAGACGCCTTAAGACATCAGATCAAGAGGCAGGGGTAAGGACCATTCTATGTATCTGGCTACAAGCAGGCATGCATACACAAAGTAGTTTAGTGATTCTAGCTACTTAAACACCATGAGGTCAAACATGGTTTGGTTTGAACACCAAAGCAGTTCAGTTCACCTCAAATGCATATTTCTCCTTTGGATATGCTGCAAGTTTATTCATTTAGCTCATTTATTTCAAGATGCTTTATTTATTTATTCAAGATGCTTTATTTATTAGAATAGATGCTCCATTTATTAGCTACCACCAACAGATGCACTTGGTTTCTACAAAGCTTATTTTATAGGTTTTTTTCCTATAAGCACTATTTACACTGTACACAGAGATGCAGCAAGCTTGTAACATGTACGAAGCCGAAGAGTCTGAGCCTATAACTCCCATTAGGTGTCTTAGTCAAGCTTTATTCCTAGACCCCTCGAAAATGATCATACTGTTAAATGGAAAAAGGCTTTTGTCTGTTGATTAGAGACTAATGCCCGATTCACTGACATGTTACTTACAGTTGTTCTGTATTCCAATTTCAGTTACTTACTTCTGCTTTCTCTTCTGTTCCAGGTGCCGATCCCACTCCAAATCCAGAACATCATTCACATCCTGAACAGCAAACTTCACATACTGGTGCAAGTGTCGAATTTCCTACCATGCAAAATAAAGTCAGCTTTTAATTCACTTCAGAAATCTCAGTTTCAGTTGGAGAAGCTGAAGACCCTTTGGGCTCACTCAGTCCAAGCCATGCGGCACTTCCCCATATTTCTGCCTTGAAAGTTTTATCAGCACAACAGAACCCCCAACATAGTGAAAATCTACTTATCAATCAATGGGGTACCCACAGGGCTTGGCTTGGACATTTTATCCCAGCTCTCAACTAGAAATAATACTTTCCATAATGTTTGCAAAACATTGCCAGGTCTTTACAGAAAGAGTTTTTACAGACATCAGGCATTATACAAAACAAACCTTATTTCAAATCTCATTTCCAGAACATGAGTCATTTGTTCCCATTTTACAATGTTGAAACTTCTAACAATTATAGGTGATCAAAGCTTTGCAGGCTATTCACATGGCTCTAGGATACCAGCGTTCACAGACTATGATTCATGAATGCATTCACAAATGCTCACAACTCCCACATTAAGGCAAGGAATTAACTTGATTTTTATAGGTAGGAAAGAAAAAAAAAAAAGCACAGAGAGAGTAAAGTGACTTATCCACGACCACATAGTTGCACAACTGGCACAACTAAGCCAGAGACCTCTGGCTACAAGCCCTGCTCCCTAAACAAACCCAGCGTTCAGTCTCATTATTGTCATCCCTCCAGCCTGTCACGGCATGAACATGTCTTGAACTCCGATCTCGTAAAATGGAAATGGAAACTGCAGTCGGTTTCAGTTCATCTCAACAGAATGCTCACTTAAATACAATGATGAAGCAGCCAAGTAGCACAGCTTGGGAAAAATTTCACTGCAGCTGTTTTCAAGATACAGCATGAAATTCCAACATGACATACCCAACCAGAAACCAAACCCCAGTCCTACTGTGGGCTTCGTGTTACACACTACCAAGCACAGGTTTCCTCTCTCCAGCAACTATGAGCATTATATAGCAGCAACTCTCTGGACAGCAAATCAATATGGCTGGACATCAGAAAAGCTTCAGGATCTTTAAAACTTCATTGAAAACTAATATACAAAGTTGACTAAGTGAGATTTTCTCACCCAGGAGAATGGGGATGATGTAGACTGAACAAAATTTAAGAGTCAGACTAGAACTGTCTTTCTTGTAAACTTTCAGAAAGTTGACCTCAAAGCTTTCTCCCCACATTCCAAGCCACTTCAACTTCTCTCCCACTCTGTTATTCTTTCCTCATGATCCTCTCTCTAGATCAGTGAAACAAGCATTTCAAGATTACCATCTCTCTGAAGCCAAAAGCATAAGCTTGAAATGTCAGAGACGTATTGGACATCAAAGCAGGCATACAATTAAGAGAGTGAATCAATCTACAGAATCCAGGTGAAGATTAGCAATCAGACCTAAAAGAAATTACTTCATGTCAGCTGATTTCTAGTAACTGTCTGTGTGCATGCTGCTGATACCTATTCTAACAAAGATGACATTCAATTACGTCTTCAGCTTGCTAGTCGAACTTCTTGAGGGGACCTTATCGGTTTATAAAAGACCAAGTATCATTTGTAGGGCACATTCACTCTGTTTTGCTTAGGGTTAAATAGCCCTCTCATCACCAGAGCTGTAACAAAAAGAGTGCTTCACCCTTAGTTGCTTTCATGTCTTTGAAAGCCTCTTTATGTACTGATGGTTATCTTCCTTTGTGCCCCAGCTTTTAGAATATCATTTAGCTTTATGCTCCACCATCCACGAAATTAACCACACAATTCTGTAAGTCATAATAAATCATCAAATTGTTCCATAAGGCACTTGCTGGAGATAAAAATAATTCCAAGAACTCTTCTATAAAGTGTTGAAAAAAAAAAAAAAGTTCTTTTAACTGAAATCCCCAAGCAAACACTACAGGCTGAGAGGGAACGGGATGTCAAGAGTCACATTCTAAGCTTAGAATATACTTGGATCTCGGGTAAACTACTTCCCTTCAGCAGGAGTTTTGAATCATCACTGCAAATGGCAACAACACAGAGGAGCTTTAGGAGAGAATTTTCAGCATGTCTTGCAAACTCATAGAAAACAAAGCTCATCCCACTTTTACTAGACTATGTTGAAACAGCAAATACCTAGGGCAGAACAAAGCTGCTGGGCACTTGCACACACAAGCCCCAGTTTTATTTTATTTAAAACTTTAGATTAGAAGTTAGCTGACATGCTTCATACCTGAAGCTGTGCTTCACTCTTGGGATCCAAAGGTTTCTTATAGAGCAAGTGTAAATACCCCGAGCTATGATTCCGTTCATTCTGTTCTCTAGCCTCTTCTACCCCTGCAAATCCCTCCAGCAAGGTTGTCTTCAGAATACTAATATCTCCATGAAGTGACTGCAAAGAGAAACAGAACAGATGGGATGAGGTTCAAAGTAACATTTTTTCATTGCCATCTCTAGCACAGGGGCTTCTGCAAGTGTCTGCCTGAATGCACAAATGCAAATGTCACCCCTACATTAAAGCTGCGTAGTCAGATGTTCCATCTACATCAGTTCAGCTTTAGCAGGTTAAGTAGGAACATCAGGTGAAGAACAGTCATTGCTGAGGAATGAAACAGTTTGAAGATACTCTGCTCACCTCTGTTGTCTCTTTAATTTCCAAGAGGAAGGTGTGAAGATCATCTGACTCTGTTCGCAACATCTTCATTTCCTCTGGAGTACCAACTTGGAAACAGGCTTTGGAAGTCCGGGCCTTCAGTTCCTCCATCTCCTTTTGAAAATGCGCAATCTACAAAGTCAAGCAGAAGTGCAGCCACTGAAACACAGTGGGGTCTGGAACAAATCTTGTAGCTCTTGGATGATGTTTCTACTACACCATAAACACCTGTCACTTTGCAACTAAAGCAGGAAATTCTTCTTGAACGTTAACAGGAAAGAATACTCAATTCTTCCAGCACAGCAACTGAAATTAAAGATGACTGAACAGGACACACAAACAGCAATTACAAACCAGGCTGATTATCTTGGGAAAAATTTCCATTCCGATTCCTGAAATACTGACAGACACCATCACAACATAGGTGAACTGAAAATAAGTGTCTGTGTACCTATACATGATCTTACAGCTTCTAAAATTAAGAAAACTGCTTGAAAATCTCACCTCCTCTCTGATTCCTGCTATGACAGGGTCTGAATCCTTCCACTGGTGGGACTGTTTCTCTAAAGCTGTGCTGGGGAGTGCTGATTTGCCCTGAAAAAGAACCAACCCAAAATAAAAAAAAAAAACCACAACAATATTAGGGATATATCCTTAGCAACAGGGAGCTTAGAATATCAAAAAAGGCCTGCTGTTAGAAACTCCATCCAGACACCAGTCACCAGGGAGACAATTGTCATAAGCATAAATACTAGTTCCACAGTAAATTAAGACTGGTATGTGCATGTTTGAAGTAGGACAGCAGACTACCTGGAGATATGTGGCTAAAGCTTTATGAAGGCAAAGGAAATCTTTGTGTGCTGCTCTGTATTACTGCTTTGATTTTAATATCAAACAAACTTGGTGTCTCTCTTAATACACAGTCAAGGTATCTCTTGACCACTTATTAGCAAGCAAAGCTGTGAAACCTCGTTTCCAGAAAAACAGGAACAACTGATTATGACAATATACATCAAAACACAGGTCTCTATAAAGACATGCACCGAACAGTTTTAGTCTCACAGATTTGCTACTATTTTAATGTCAAAAGCTAGCTAATTCTTTGACCTAAGGACAGTCATTCAGTCCAATGAGTTCTAAGCAACTCGTGGGCCATGTAAAACATTCACCCTCTAAAGAATCCACTCAAGTTCCCATTACCTGAGTAGAGCTTGGCTTTGCTGCAGACGGGGTGATTTTGGCTGTCTTCTGTAGTAAAGAAGCTGAAGGTATATTTTGAGCAGGACGTGCAACTGGAATTTAAAAAGAGGAACAGTAATTTATTAACTCATACAAAGCTTGAGAAAACAGGTTGTGATTAGATACAACCGTAATCACCGCTGTCAAATCCAAAAGCAATAGTGGTATGGGCCCCAGTGCAAGAACACACGTTCCCTAGGTGCTGTTTTACTCCCATCCAACTTCTCTGCTAACGGTAACAACTGTCCCTCTCCAATATCTGGCTGCACCACTCCTGAAGGACCTCAGGACCTGCAGTCACAAGATCATTTGAGAGATGGAATATTATTCTGCTAACAAATAAGTGCTATCTAATTTAAATTCATTTGTGACCACTTTGAACTCTAGTCACTCCAGATGCAAGATAAGGCACTGATTTGTGTGACTGCCCAGAAACTTTCATAACCACAGCTGTATTACAGAGCACTGAAAATGCCAGAACTTCTGGATGAACTTAAGCAGCTAAATATATTCATTTCACGTATGGCTCTCTGGGGAACAAAGTGCACAAATGGAAAAACTTCTCAGTTTCAGCACTAAAGTCCATCACATCATGACAGTGTGCAAACCAGGAGGCGTGCTGCATCAGTAAAAGCAGCAGGAAAAACAAGAAAGAAAGAAGCCAAACGAAGCTCATTATGTCCTAAAACTTTTAGAACATTGTTTATAATGCATTATGCCCAACAATATGCATCAGACTCCTACCTGTGGCAGGTACAGGGGTCGAAGCCTTCAGTGGTGTGGTAAGAGAGGCTGCAAGGGGCGTGGACTGGCTCAGAGGACCTCCAGAAGCAGTTTTTGAAGCGGTTGAGAATGAAAACATTGTGGAAGTGCATTGACCACTGCTGCTAGTGGGAGAAGAAGTATCTACAGCAGTGAACCTGCAACAGAAAGCAGAACATCTTTCAGCTCTGAACTGGTCCTGGCTGTTTCCCTCCATCCAAAATGAAGCACTAAGTTCTAATGAATTAGCATCCTCTGGGATCAGCAACAACTCAAGCTCCTGATACAAAATTACAAGTGTAGCTTCTGGAGACAGCGGGAAGGAGCCATTCAGGATCATTTCTGAATATGTGGAACCACAAAGACTGCTACCATAGACCCACCCAGTAAGCAAAAGCCATATGCCAGCAGGAAGTACTACCCTGCTTCAAAATGCACCTCATCATTTTGCACCAACTATAGCAAATCTGAGCTGCCCTTCAGTGTCATCCTTGCAGCAAGGCTCAAACAGAAATTCTGCAAGAAAATATGAATTTCTATTCATCTGCAAACTCGGCTCCTCAAGGCAGCCAATTTAAATATTCAGGCAATTCACAAGCGTATCATTTGCTTTATACACAAAATATAAAATTTAAAGAGCCATAAGAGCTACCATCAGATCCTGGTGTAGTAAAGATTTTTCTAATTAAAAAATAATCATTTGAACCATCAGAAATTTTTTATGATGCATTTACATGAAAATTGCTCTCCACAGAAAGCAGCTCCAATTAACACAGCTCTGTCTTTTAAACGATTCTTTCTAAAAACAGAGAGCAAGTCTCAGGAGTTGGAGGGAAAAGTAGGTATATGAAATCTGAGAACACTCATCACTCAAATCCATTTTGCATAGTTTCTAATCAATATTAGTTTTCTTTCAGTTGGCATGAACAAGCTTTGAAGATTTCAGATCCTGTGTTCAGTGACCAAGCACCCATTTAAGAAGATAACCAAAAGGTCTGGCACCTTTTCCACTGAACATGGGAGTGGAAAAGAAATCTATCAGCTATGGATACAGCTTCCTCTCAGCTCTGTGACTGACTCTTTAGGTTGGGGGTAAAGAACCTTCAACAAACAGTCAAAGAAATTTGTACTATCACCACCACACTAAACCAGTCCCAAACAAAGGATTTCAAATCCCAGTGCTCCCCAAGAGTCTTTAACCATGATTTGCATCAAACCAAGGCATGAAATTACTATTTGATGCCTACGAAGCGAAGATATGAAAAAACTAGGTCTCTGGCAATTTGGCAAATTATCAGTCTAATTTTTGACATCATCGCTTGACTAATATTTTGCCCATGAACATAACCTCTAGCACGGGAAGCACTGAGGGTTTTCACAGCCAAGATGGCTATGTCTGAGATAAAGAGAGGCTTCCTCAGTGCTTTCCTGGAAGCATGGGGAACAGCTGTCAGGGCAAAAAGCTAGAAACCATCTTCAGAACTACCATTGTCCATGCCTGGAGCAATTTTACAAGTATCCAGCCACTGCATTAACTACTGTATCTATTTACTTCTCATTGAGGTTCACTTTGACTGAAGAAGCTGAAGGGACAAAAGATGACTTCTGTGCAACAGGTGTTGTGGAGAGTGGTGGCCCAGGTGAGCTGTCTGCAGCTGGTTTAAAGTTCATGGATCCAAACGAAAAGGAGGTGGCAGTAGCTGTAGCGGTGCCTGCAGAAGGAGCAGGAGTCATGGATGCCTTGGGAGAAGCAGCGGAGAAAGAGAACGTTGCTGCTCCAGTCAGACTGGGAGCCAGGGCTTGCGTGGAGGCATCAGTGGCAAAGGGGTAAGGCGGAGGATCGCTGCCTGTAGAGCCAGGCATCTTCACAGTCGAAGGCATAAAGGAAAAAGCAGCAGCTCCACCCACTGCAGGAGACTGACTTGAGGCAGGCGCACTAGGAGCAACACCTGGTACTGTGTCAGGCTTTAAAGAAGTTGGGGGAGTGGTTGGCGTTGTGGCAGTACTTCCTGCAGAAAGACAAACGGGGAAGAAAGAGACTCATTTGGCTGCACTGAGTAATGGCAGAAGATATTGCAAGGCCAAATGCTATTTGATGGGGACAGTTCAGCACTATCTTGCTCACTGGACAGACAGTACAGTGAGGAAGAGAGATGGCAGAGCTGGGCTTCCAGTCCCCAAACCTAGTAAGTGATACAGAAACTGCACAAAGTCCAAGCCACGATCAATACTACAGTCTGTCTAGATTAATGTTGTCTGGAATTTCCTGTGAAGAGGCTTCACCTTTCTCCATTGATTTTGATGAGGTTCCTGCCATCTCAAATAAAACAGGCTGTCAGCACACAAGTCAGCCAGTGCTGCAGAGAGGCAGGCTGCCAAACAAAAGCATTCTCTTTGGGGAAGGAGAAGCAAATTTGGGGTTAGGGAAGAAAACGGTGGGTTTCCAATTATTATTCCATGCATGCAGACAAAACAATCAACTTACCTGCCTACCCCAGTATAGGAAACTGCCTACTTCACACTGCATATGGCGACACATGCATAACTCAGATAAAACTACTACTCTTCACCTGCTAACACAATTTTCACAGTGCTGCAGAAAGCTATTGTTTAAATAAGCTTTTGCTGCAGCCAAACACTTTAGTTCCTACCATGGCCTCCTGTGGCAAAACATATGGAGGAAAACCATCACCTCTCTGCAGCATGCAGACCATGCTCTGGGTCTGCACAGTGCTTGATTCTTGTCGCCAAGCAGAGCCTGCAGTCACTGCTGCAGTTCCAGCCATACACCCCAAACTCGGGCAAAGGGCCTCCTAGAATTGCTTTGGCCCTGTTACCCAAAGGTTGATTGCACAGTAGAGTCTAAGTGCACAGTCTGCAAAGTGTTTGAGATGAATAGGACTAGATATTTCACACTGATGAGCAAAAGACAAAGAACAGTCCTGGGAGCACAAAACACCCAAGAACTGCTACCCATTATCATCATAAAGAAAAACTAACTACCAAACTTACAGACAAAGATGACAAAGATCCACAAATGCAAGTGTTTCCCTAACACACCAGAGCACTTACCTGCTGACTTTGGAACTCTCTCCCCTACTAACAGCAATGGCTCTGGGGTCATAATAAGCGATCTGACCCCTGGGTTTTGATTGATCATGTAAAACGGGCAGAGCACACCATCCGTAGAGAGCAAGATCAGAACTGGAGCTGGAGCAAGGGTCTTCTCATCACCTGCCAGAGACCACATTTGTAAGTCTTGCAGCAAAAGTTTCCTGTTCTGTTCCTACTGGCATTGGCACCTTCATGTGACTTGCTTAGCACAATTATTTCTTACATTTCTCCCTTCTTCCTTTCACTTGCATCTTTGTTCCCTTGCTTCTCCGTGAATGCCCAATTCTCCTTTTTTCCTTCTTTATTCCTTCCTATTCCTGACTTCACGTTTCATAAATTCATAGATGAAGGGTTATTTTGACAATCAAATGTCATGTCCCAAATCACAAAGTCCAACTTTCACCCGTGAGTTCCTGTGCCAAGCCTTTTCATATTTTGAAGCAGTCCTTTTTCTTCACCTATACGCTGCTCCTTCCTTCAATCCTCTATGCCTTTGAGCAATCCCCACATTCCATTGGGTCCTGTCACATCATTAACATTCATATATATAAAGTATGAAAGAGAATTGCTAGATAGGAAGCTTTTTAACTTTAAAGAAAGCCAACATCAAACAAACATCCTGATGATCTGAACCTCTGATATAAAATACTTGCGTTTTGTGCAGCTGCAGCTTTGAGCCTAGAGTCTGCTTCAGTTCAAATACTCCCAGCACAGTTAAAGGCCCCAAACCACTCCCTGTATTTCTAAAAAGATTTCTATAATGGTTTAACTGTGCTTAATTAAACAAACAAACAAACAAAAGCAACAAATCTAGGATGCAGGAAAAATCACGGTGCTTTGTTTGTCAGGCAGTGCAGTGGATGGCTATGTTTCTCTACCTATTAGTTCTTCAGGAAAAGCATGCTAGGGAAGGGCAGTTTCCACATCGGAACAAGCTCCAGGACAAATGAGGTTTCTTTACAATCCAAACTTGCTGTGAACTGTAAAGCCAATTAATGTGCAGCCAAAACTGAGCTGATTACACTCTGTGAGAACACAGAGAATGTGCTAGCAAAAAGCTTCTCCAAAAACCTTTCTAAAAAGTCTAAGGCAGCACAACCTGGGCTTTAAAAAAAATCTGTCCCAACAGATTCCTTAATCCAATAACTGTATAGATTAACAGAGAAAAGGCTTTAGATTCAATTTGGCATTCAAGTACAAAGTTTGACCTCAATTCCCTACTGGAGGTTTTCATTCAGGTAAAGTTCTCAGTTAATCGGCACCCTCCTGTGCTCTTCAGGAACTCTTGACTGCAGTACCTTCCACTCTGCCTGAAGGCATCTCTATTTCAATCTGCCTCTGGGTTTTGAGAGAGAGTTTTCAGAATTCACTAAGGTACAACACAATAGCTCAGATGTATCTTCAGCTTCAGCCTCTGACAAGGTGCTTTGAAGCGCCTTCAGGCAGCACAGAAGGTACAGCAATAATGCAACTGGCTAGATGTAGAGCACAGCAGGGTTCAGTCAGTACAGGCCCCGTGCTTTAAAAGCAGAATTAAAATCTACGCGTTCACCTCAATAATCTTTGCTTTTTCTGGCTTTGAAACTAACCCCCTTTTCCTTTAGATCAGTGCAAATGTACTTCATACAAAACAGTTCTGCCAAACGACGTAAGCTACAAGAATAAAGAAAACCTCACAGGCAGTCTGAAATCCCCGGTGTTAGAATACGACTCCTTTAAACTCACTATTATCCTGGCTCTGTGAAACATAGACATAACTCAGGTGCTGTTAGTGTAGTATCCCAGGCTGCTGAAAGTTTTGACGAAGAATCATATTTAAAACTTTGCCATTTGAATCCTTACACAGAAGCAAGCCCACATGTGCTGTGGGCTTAGTATAAAGAGGCAGGATGCGTGTCGGTCTCCCTTTCAGAACGATCTCCCAGAACCCTGTGTGCCAGGCTGCCCCTCAAAAATATCTCATATATTGCTATTATTGGACTATTCCACAAAAAAGACTAACAAGACTTACTGATCGGGATAGGCATGTTACTGGTGTAGTCTACAGCAACACCAACAGGCAGAGTGTCATCACTCTTATCTGTCACAGGAAGTTCTGCTCTGCTGGAGTCCTCCAAAACCCATGATTCCCAGTTCTGCAAAAAGTTAGATTATTATTTTGAGTACTGTTTTCCTGTGATCAGCCTTCTTCAGAACTCTAGCCTACTACAGTTGAAAGATAAGACTGCAAAAAAGCTAGAGAGCATCTACTTGAATTTGTCAAATTAACAAATGCCAGAAGTATCAGGGCCCATCACAGATTTGTGTGTGATTTCTCACACATCATTGCATATCAGAGTTAAGGTCAGACAGTTTTAATGTTTAACTTCAACTGATGAGCTCACACGAATCACTTTATTACAGTGAGCTTGACCAAATTTTGAGACTGCCAAGTGAATCATGAAAAGTAGACCTCTAGTACTTGGTTCACAACATACTGTGTTTCTGTTTACCCTCTCTCTTGTGTCACTCAGATCTCTTGTTCACCTAAGAATTACATTTACCTTAAGATTATCCACAACCCAGATGTAAAAAGGCTGTTTGGGTGTTTTTTAAAAATATACCATCTCAATTGTATTCCAGGTCTTATATAGGTTATACTTGCTTAGATTTTCGAGAAAGAGGAGATACAAATGCACAAATGCAACAGGAAAAAAAAAATATTACCTGATCCCCTTGCCTGGCAAGAATGCTGACTTCTGTGGAAGCTGCTGAAGCCGCCAGAACCAGATCCCTGTAAGCATGGGCACAAATAGGTTAAAACCAACATGACAATCCACAGCAAGGTCCCCAGCTCCACAATTCATTATCATCTATACAAATTCATAACCAGGAATACAGTTGTAAGAATATAAAACTGACCTTTCCTCCCAAGATGAGGGAAACATGACTGGCTACATCACTACAGAACTTTTTAGAACTTTTTTTTTTTTTTTTCTTTAAAACTAGTCACCAGGGGCTGAATCCCCTTGCCAACCAATGATCTGACAGACACTGTAGCATCATAAATAATGATGGTCCGAGTCAGGTAGTTGAAAAGTTAGGAACAGCTTCTTCACATAGATACACAATTAAGCAAGACAAAAGGTCATGCTTTACCCAACCTATGACTTACAATCTCAAGGGAAATGGTTATGACAGATTTTAAACAATCTTACGCACCTGCATGAAATCATGTGAATTCTCACCAGACACACGAGTGTGTTGGCATGGAGATAATGTATGCAAGAGAAATGAGCTGTGCTTTCACAAAGCATTTTCAAAATACCAATTCCATTTCATTTCTCTCATATTCAGGTATTATATAGTTTACAAAAAGGAGTAACACAATATATGCGGAGAAACACTGACCACTCAGACGTGCATAACAAGGGAAAGACCTTGCCATGATTCCTGCCACTCACCATTCCTCAACATAGTTGAGGAAGTAATGATGCTGTCTCTCCGTGCAGCTCCCGTAACAAGGCTCCATGAAATTCACAAACTTCTCCGGTCGCTTCTCTTCCTTTTTCTGTAAGACCAACATTATTAATCTACCTTCCAATGACTGCATCAGGGTACACCAATAATTGCCACATACTTCAAGAGAGAACAGGCATCGTGAGACCACTTGAAAAACAAAGAAAAAAGCAAACAAACCAAAACCCTCCTCCAAAAGATAAAGGAACAACAAAGTAGTTACCAGATCTCACACTCCCCCCCCCGCCCCCCCCAGCAATGAATAACCTGATACTAAATAAGAGCATATCATCAGGCCCAAAAATCTCCTTAACGTAAACAAAAAAAATACACATACACACACACAAAAAGTATCAGGACTCTACATTGGGTAAGGTTTTCTTCCCAAGCGTTTACTTCAGAGGCCAGAAGTCTTCATGTCACAATTTGATCTCAGCAGAGAACAGGTTACTGATTGGTTTTCAATTGGATACTACTTCCTCCACTGTCGTGGTTTAACCCCAGCCAGCAACTAAACACCACGCAGCCGCTCACTCACTCCCCCCCACCCAGTGGGATGGGGGAGAAAATCGGGAGAAGAAGCAAAACCCGTGGGTTGAGATAAGAACGGTTTAATAGAACAGAAAAGAAGAAACTAATAATGATAATGATAACACTAATAAAATGACAACAGCAATAATGAAAGGATTGGAATGTACAAATGATACGCAGTGCAATTGCTCACCACCCGCCGACCGACACCCAGCCAGTCCCCCGAGCGGCGAATCCCTGCCCCCCACTTCCCCGTTTCTGTACTGGATGGGACGTCACATGGTATGGAATACACCGTTGGCCAGTTTGGGTCAGGTGCCCTGGCTGTGTCCTGTGCCAACTTCTTGTGCCCCTCCAGCTTTCTCACTGGCTGGGCATGAGAAGCTGAAAAATCCTTGACATTAGTCTAAACACTACTGAGCAACAACTGAAAACATCAGTGTTATCAACATTCTTCGCTCTGAACTCAAAACATAGCACTGTACCAGCTACTAGGAAGACAGTTAACTCTATCCCAGCTGAAACCAGGACATCCACTCAATCCCCCAACCCCAAAACCATGATTGACAGTAGTACCAAACTCGAATTCTACATGATGCCAATGTCAGTATTAAAAGCAACTTGCCATTGCAATAAACAAGTCAAACACAAGCAACAAACACTTCTGTCATTGTGACTTGCTGGCACTTACAGGCAATATGGCTATGACCACTTCTGGAGGTGTTTCCAGTGTCCCATCAGCTGCTGCATATACAATAGTAAAGACATATGTGCCAATCCACAGTACATCCAAAACTGAAAGAGAAGGAAACAAGTTACCTCAGGCAGAAACACTTCAGAATGATACTTTCTTGTATATCGATTTTAACTGTGCACAGCACACAAAAGTAAAAGACAAAAACAAATAAGGAATCACTAACTTCTAAACTACCAAGATAAAGAACTTCAATGATTTGGCTGCAGAACATCAATCTTATTAGGGGGAAAAACTATTTGATCCCAGAAATTTCCAAAACAAACCAAAAGAATGTATTTGATTTGCTTGACAATATCACAGGCGAGACAACGCCAGCGTTTCCAAACATGGATGATGTTTTGGCATATCCAAATGAAGTGTTTCTGCTCTTCTAAACTTACTGCTTTGACATTTTATTGAAGAGTCAAAATGATGAGATGAAACTTACATGAAATATGAGAATAGGATTTATATCCAGAAATCTTCATGTTAGAGGGAGATTACTTGTGACAGTACTGTCTATCACATTGGCGCGCAAAAAATAGCTTTTAAAATGCGTATTTAAAACATTCTAGAAATAGACAAGGACTCTGGATGACTGGTAATTTTTCTACACAACCCAGAGATAAAGCATATAATTATTTTTTTCCAAATATTTAAAAATCGCAGTGTAATTACGTAACCAGTGCAGTATACAGCTTCTGGAACTAAAAACAACATGAGGAGGAATGAGTAAAAATATTTTAAAAGAAAGAAAGAAAAAAATAAATTAAAAGATGTACCTTTAACAGGATTGTCCGAGTCATAGAAGGGAGGACAAGGGATTACTTTCTTCTCCTGCAGATTCTGCAAATAAAACTACTCTTAAGCACAAAGAAAAAGCCAACAAACAAAGCCAATTGCAAGTTTTGCAGAAAGCCCAGAGAACCGGATTAGAGCAACTCACCCACTCTTTAATATTCACCATGTGCCACTCTGAAATCATGACTTTTCAGTGGCAGGTGCAAACCTTAAACTAAACCCAACATTGGTTTAAGACACTCTTAATATTACTGAAGTGCTTGGGCAGCTTCACATGGCTCACACCATGTGCCACCTGACCAAATTCTGTAGCTTGCAATGCAAAGAAAATAAAGCATATTGCAAACTAGTGAACAGACATAAGGCCTTACTAGCAACAATACTTACAGGCAGATATTGCACCACGGTGCCATTTTGCTTCCCTACAGCCAGTTGCTTTCCCTTCGGGCTCCAACACACTAAGCAAAAAAGAGAATTTCATTAGCACTAAGGAACTGGAGAGTTACAAGGCCCCACAAAAGCAGGACCAATAAATTAAAACTGCAATTTTTTCCACCCTGCAAAAAACTATGAATCTGAATTAAACAAACAGGGAGTCATCCAGTCACAGAGAAAGCAAGACTGCAAGATCAAAAACCAGCAGATGATGACTCTTACTTGCGTGCTGCCTTGAAGATGACAGTCAAGCCTGAGACAGTACAAACCACAGGTGGGCACATCTGACTCTAATTCACAAGATGCAGCTCCTCCAATCAACTGGGAAAGAGCAGTTACATTGCAACACATTTTCCGAGTCTTAGGGAGTTTAAATCCTTCCTTTTTGTAAAGAATTTTTTTTAAGAAACATCCTCTCCAGACAAATAGCCTGTCTTTTTACACCTATCAATCCACTTCTATTCTTCAATGTCTGACATTCTGTATGCTATCCGAGGCTGCCACTCACCAGACGTAACAGCTACAGAGGAAGGCAGTGTGGCATACACTTTCACAGAGTCCGTGACCTGCAGGACAGAGATGCTGCCATCGGACAGGCAGATGGCCACCATGGTGGGACTAGCAGGGTTCCACTTCAGGTCATTGACCATTGCTGCACTTCCTGAGTCCTTGGCCAGTTTGTGATAAGCAAATGCACGTTTCTGCTGTTTTGCCTTTTGGGAAAGACAAATACATGAGATAGTCGAAGCTGATTACAAAACCAAGCTCTCCCAAAGTCATAATCCCAAGCATTTTTGACCTTCCTATAAATTAATGACTGATGAAAATAAGAAGCAGATTTTGAGTTTACTGAACAAATCCTTTACAAGACACCTCCTACAGAGAAACACAAAATCCCACCCAAGGTATGCCCCTCCTCCTGCTGTAACTTGAAAAACAAAACAAAACACTTTCCCTGTGCTTTACCTGATTTAAGAATGTGCGGACATCAAAAAAGCCAATGAAGGAACCGATCTCACTGGATATCATACAGACGGACAGCGTGAGATTATCACAGCTTAGAGCCAGGTGCTGTACAGGAAACTTCATGGGAACTAAGGTACTCTGAACATTCTCCACTTAAAACACAAAAGGAAAGGAAGATAAAATGAAGGGGACAAATTTAAATACCAAGAACTGTTCTTGTAAAACAATACTGTTAGAATAATTTTATGCAAAAATCACCAGTCCTATTAACAGCAGCTGTCAAAGCTAACATGTAGAAAAACTGAGTGAAAGCAAACCCCTTCATCTCTACCAATACAATCTCAAGAGTTGCCAAATGCCTAAGAAGAGAAGATTCCACTTTCCTTTCTCAGTAACCTGGAGGAAAAATAGGTGGACAGAGTTTTGGTTTTACATACGCATGCAAATGAATACCCCGGGCGGTACAGTTACTAAGGTCAAGGGGAGAATGAAAACCATTTTGCACTTTGGTGTATTTTGCACTTAAGTGGTAGAACAGTGATTGCTTCCTCTCTTGCAGGACAGTCATTTAGTCAGAGTGGATAACTCAGTGCGAGAACTCTGTCCCTCCACTCACACACATCCCTGATGCGTACACAGCTCAAAGACTGGCTACTAAGACACTGTGTGGCTGCAAGGAAAGGGGTACATTCTCGGTTAGGAAAAGTCAACCTCACTGTATGGCACTGAACACAGGTGGCCAAACCTGAAAGACACTTGAACAGGAGCTAGCACAGAACATCCTGGTGACATGTTCCCAACAACTGTACTTCATTTCAGCTAGGGGTACAGCAAATATTATTCCTGCCTTCTCATACAAGAAAACGTGGTAATTTCAAATGCACGAAAGAGCATGACAAGGGCTGTATCAGAAGCCAAGAGCTCCATATCACAAAAATGCATATAAAGCCGCATCTGCAAAGACCATGAGACATAAGGGTGCCTTACCAATTTTATTGGGATCTTCTCCCAGCTGGTTTTGCATGAGAAGATTTCTAGTGTGAAAGATCTGCAGGCTGCTTCCTCCACCAGCAAAGACCAGCCCGTATTTGTTAGACACTGCAAGGAGACTAGAGCGCTCTTTAGGAAGATCATCCGGAGCATCAAAGATGCGGACCTTCTTCAGTGCTCTGAACTGAAAATCCTGTTGTAAGAGAGTTGGGAAGTAGCTGTACATATGCTGGCGAAGAGGAATAGCTTATTTCAGTTTCTCTAAGACAGGAAGTTGAAAAGCCTCTCCACGAGAGCTGTAAAACACCTGCCAAGGCAGAGTCCACACCCACATCGTCACTGGCCATCCCATCACATTTTCTGTCTCATCTAAGAAAGACTGAGATCACACCACGTTTTTTCCATTGGCTGAACCTCTTTTCTACACAGCAGCCTATGTTCATAAAACCTGCGGGAGTTCAATCTGTCTGGGACACATAACCCTCTCAGAAACATACCAAAACTGGCCAATCCATAGAAAAGACAAAAAGAAAGAGAAGGGAACAAAGCAGAGATACAACATCATTGATTAAAACTTGTTGCTGTAAACCTACAAAGCACACATCTGCTTAGATGCATCTTGGTTTGCTACTGTAATTTATGACACACAGAACAGATACAGTTATTCCTTTCACCCACCGCCAGGAATGACTCTGTATAATCAGACTTATTTTTTGCATTCCTTTCTCTCATAATTTACATTGTCCTTTTGTAAAAGGAGGAAGAGAATAGCAGAGTGAGAGATTAAAAAAATTCCAAAAACACAAACTGAATTAAGAAACAGCAGTTATACTATTACCATGCAAAACCTGAGGTTCCCCTTAGGAGTGAGTGTCTCTTCCCAAGGTGCCAACTGTTGAACAGAGCACTGGATCTAATGCCAGTAACTCAAATTAAGCACCTGAGTTTTGTTTCCAAATTATTGCCAAAGCACTGAGTAAGTACATTCCTGCAGCCTGAGGAAGCTGCAGGAACTCAGAAGCTTCTGCAAAGCAAACAACCCAACTCCCTTGTTTTTGAAGGTGCCTGAGCAGAAAACAGCTGCACAAAGATCCACGTGGTCTTCAGGAATCTGTCCCACCAAGTCCCTGCTTAAACAGCCTCACAGTAACACTCTGGGAGACACAGCGATGGGCTAGGGTGGCACCGCACTGCAAGACTCCAGTTTACACCGTCTCGTAGCAGACAACCACACATGCTGTTCCCAAAAGCAGGACATTCCCAGTGCAAGGCATGCTGACAGGAAGCCTTAGAAACACACCACTCCTCTCCCAAAATAAGGTTCCTCCAACTCTCACATTCTGCCTCTCCTCCCCCAGGCATTACCAGGACCCCCCTCCACCAGAGGCCATGCCAGCCCCTCTTCCACTCCACACCCTTGCACCGGACCCTGCTGAAAACTCCTCAAGCGCTTCGCAAACCCTGCAAGGATGCCTCAAAAGGCCCCCGCCATGACCCGAGCCAACACCCCCACCGGCCTGTCAGCCCCACGGCCCAAGCCAAGTCCCTCCCACGGCCTATCACCCCTCACAGCCCAAGCCAAGCCCTCCCCAAGCCCCTTTCCCCTCACGGCCCGAGTCGACCCCCCACCACAGCCTGCCACCCCCCTCCGGGCCCAAACCAACGCCCCCGGCTCGACCCAAACCGCCTGTCAACTCCCCCACCGCCCCAGCCAACCCCCCCCCACCACCGCAGGCTTCCCCCTCACAGTCCGCCTGCTCCTCCCCCGCCCCTCACCTTCATCTCCCGCTCGGGGATCACGTCCATATCGTCCCCCATGGCGGCGCCGGCAGCCCCGAGGCCCGCGGTCCCCACCGCCCTGCGCACAGCCGGGAAACCCCCGCGCGCCTGCCAGTGCGCTCACTTCCGCTTCCGGCGCGGCCGCTCTAGTACAGCTCTCGATGCTCCTCGGTGCCGGGAGTCCTCCAGGGACACCCCCCCCCCCGTTGTCTGTCGCGGCTCCCGCGGGCTAAAGGACGGGAGGACAAACGGCCAGGCTTAGCAAAGAGGCTGTGTTTAATAAACCCTTTTTCCCTTATGTGTTTAATAAACCCTTTTTTCCTTATGTTCTGAGGTGGGGCCTGACGCGGTGGCGGTGGCTGCTGCAGGCCGCACCCGGCCCTTCTCCACCCTGAGGAGATCCAGCCCCACGGGGCTGTGCCCCCCACACACACACACACTCCCCGGGGAGGCCCGGAGGGGACAGACCCCGCTGGGGCTGAGCCTCGGCTGCCAGGAGGGATGGGGCCTGGCTGTCAGCAAGCCAGCTCTCCCAGCTGCGCAATGGTGGAGGCTGGCGGGGAGCTGCTGCACCTTGTCCATCGTCAAACTCTTGGTAAGGGGCTTCGGTGCTTTTTCCACAGCGAAAGTCCGACGCCGCTGCAGCTCTAAGCACATCCCACTCCCATAGCGTGGGCTGCAGTGGGAGCGCACGGTCCGATGCGCGGGGTCGGTCCCTGTACGCCTCCAGTTAAGGTGCAGCTGAGCTGGAAAGATGGAAGCTCTGTGAGCGGGGACAGCCTAGTTGCGCTCCAGGGCCCTGCAAAAGCAGCATGTGTTTTTTCAGTCACAACAGGACCCGTGTTTCTTCCCTTGCGCACTCCTGCCTCAAGTTCGGGGGGGTTCAGCCCCCACTCAGAGGGGTACATTGCCTTAGCGCTTAGCCCTGTGGGGACAAGGACATGTTGTGAAGGGCTGTTTCCAGCTCTAGCAGGTTGTGCTTGTCTTTTCCAGGACCAGAAGGACAAGGATTTCCACAGAGACAAAAGCAGTGATGGCTTTGGGCAGTGATCTGAACTGTGGCAAACCACATCCAAGTTTCCCTTGTGTAATATGCTCCCTTTATTTTCTAACTGAACAACAGCTTTAACACACATAGCCCAGAAAAGCAGGTGCCTTCCCAGAGGCTAACAGGTAGCAGAAAGCAGACACAGGGCTCTGATCTAAGGGCAATTCTGTCCTTTTGAGGAACACATGGGAAAAAAAGTGTACCCAGTCATTCCCCCAGGAAACCTGGTCTCCATTTTGATAACTCACATCAGACAAGAACCTCAGGCGATTGCTTCAAGAGCAGAGAGGATGGAAAAAAAAAATAAATAGTCTTTCAAGAGAAGCATTACAAGTATCTGCTCTTGATAAACAAGTTATTCCTTAAAACAAGCACTGCCACCTGCTTGCTTTCAGCAAGTCAAAAAAAAGACAGCTTTCAGGAGGTGGCCTCTGCATTTCGTAACACAAACTCCATGGCATTCAGTCAGTTATTACAGATCAAGATCAGATCAACACAGTCCAAACCTATCTCTAGGATCTATTTAAGGGTTTATATTAACAGACTTGGAAACCAGCTCACTTAATCTGCAACAATCACATGGACCAAGCTTCAGAGGAGCTAAACTAAATACACTGACACACAGTGTAGCTTCAGAAGATTTATTTTCAGTCCTTAAAGTAGACTGGTGCTGCTTTTGCCCATAATTTTTCTCTCCATTACAGTTTTGGTTTTCACGCAAACAGTAGTGAGAATTTTTTTTTTTATTTAAAAGTGCGGCCTTTGGCAGGAACAAATCAGCCTAGTAGAGTTAATCATCTGTATTTCCATTAAAAATCTTATTTATTAAACCACGATTTAAAAAAAAAAAAAAAAAGTTAAAAGCTGCCAAGAACATTTAAGAAACAGTAGGGAAAGGGCAAAGAGCAAACATCTGGATTCCAGAAATTGTGTACGGAGCAAGAATCACCGCAGTAACCAGAGTGTGGATAGCACAGTCCCAGCTACATCTGGATCCCAGCTCATACTCCACACTTACAGCCATTCTTATTTTGCAGATTTGAGGGCTTATCCATCAGGGAAATGTACCCAATAGCCCCAGGGAACCAAGCTGAAACACATACAGGGAGGTCTGCAAAAATCAGAGGGACAGAGCAGCTGCATGAGGACAGATCTTCATCTGCAACTGGTCTGACAGGGCTCACAGTTTAGTCACCCAGCTTCCTTTCACCTGAAGGTTTAATTTCCTCTAGGCCTTCCCGAGGGGCTGCAAAGGCATAACAGCAGGCTTGTTTCTGCACTCGATGGACAGGACAGACAACCACCCGTTCAGAGGTTATGCTCCTGCTCAGATCCAAGTAGAGATTTTTCAGGAAGGGGGCCCCTAAGGTAGATGTGATCATCCTCACTTGCAGTGGCTGGTGTTGGACCCACTGAGATCTGACTGCAGGATGAACCCACGGAGCTGACAGCAGCTGTCCCTGCAGGCAGCCATGCCCACCTCCAAGCTTAATGGCCCTGCAGGCAGACCTCTGGTGTCCATGCACCTTCCCACGTTCACCTAGCGTGCGACTAGGCCACAGAGGTGGGAGCCTGACCTGTGTTTTGGTGAGGTCAGGAGGGGAAGAACTAGTCCAAAGTCAGGAAGTGTAGGACGGAGCAGAGAAGGCACTTATTTCTTTGCACCCATGAAGCTGCTGTCGGGGGCTTTGCCAGAGAAATGGTCGATGTCTGGCAGCAAGGCCCTTTAGGAACCTGTCGTGACAAGCACAGCTCTGAATCCATGCACTGGGAGGAAAGTAGCTCCTTGTCTGAGAATAGCAGGAAGGGCAGAGGAAAGAGTAAGATCACAGGATATTTTTTTGTTTTGGTCTCACATTACAATTGGTGCTACAGCTTCTGTCTAACAAATCAAGTTGGCTAAGGGATGCAGCAGAAAGACACGAGCTGGGAGTCTCCAGCTTCCCTTGCTGTTCCTCTAAGGCAGGTTAGTTGAAAACTAGGACTGTCCACAGTAAAGAGTAACAAAGCACAGGTAACCTCTGTTACAGACCAGCAAAGCAAAGAGTGCCAATTTTTCAGCCTGTCCTCTTCAAGGGAGGCTGGCTATGTCTCTCTCTGGAGGCGGACCAGAAGGTTTTGGGTTGCTTTCATTGGCTTTTCCTTCAAACATCATGACCCTGCAAAACACAACAGATAATACCAATGACAAAAAGCAGGTGCATCTTTACCCATCATTGGGGGTGGGATTATCTCATCTGCTGAAAAATAGCGTATGCCCCCCATGCAAAGGGCATCCGATAGTTAACAGAGGAGGGGAAGCCAACAGAGGGCACTGCTGCCAGCCTGGCAGGCAGCTTCGCTTTTCCAGCAGCTTCCAGGAGTGGGTTCCCAAAGCCCCTGCGGGTTTTCCTCTCAGAGCCCAGAGGATTAGCATGTTTTATTTAGACAGCCACTTCCGAAATCCCCTGGGCGCACACTGCACGCCAAGTTCTCCTGACGCATAGAAGCAAATACTGTCCCTGGCCCACCTTGTACACAACCACACAGCTGAACGTTCAGAAGCCAACACCAAGCAAGCAACAGCAGTTACAGCCAGGGAAGAGGGCAGAGACAAGGAGCAAAGCACTGGCTAGAAGAATCCCAACCATTCTGCAACCACTAGCACTGTCTTCTAACCCAAACACTGCAGCTACGCTGGGAATGCCAACTGCCACGCTGGATCAAAGGACTGTACCGCTCTTGGGACAAGTTTCACATTTCTGCTCCTGCTCTAAAGAGTCCAGTAGACAATGGGGCATCTGTTAGCAAAGGAAGGGACCCATGTGTGAAAGCTGTTGCAGTTGGGAGGAAGGATGGAAGATACGGGACAGGCTGCAGGCTCGGCCTCCTTCCCATGGAGAAAGAAAGGAGGACCAGGGGTGTCAGAAGTCTGTGCATGCTTGGAAGAGGAGCACCCCAACACACAGACACAGGGCACTCAGTGGGGAGAGGAGAGACTCATTGCCAGCAAGCACATACTGGCTTAGAGGGACCATGTGAGACGTGGGAGCAAGATCCTTCCTCCCAACCTGCTGGCTCCATTTCTAAAGCTGCCTTCAGAAAGGGGCAAGGGGGATGGAGAGGAGCAGCTCCTATTCATTGTGGTTACAGACACAAGAGCAGGGCCAGCCTCTGTGACTGTGAAAGGCGAAGCCAGGCTTCAATGGGGTGGAGATGGAGCCAAGCAAGTGTTCGGAAGCCATTTGTTACAGCAGGACTTTCAGAGCCCTGTCGAGAGGGCAGAGGGGGCCGTGGGAGGCTGGTGCTGGCAGCCAGTACCGCAGAAAACCTCTCCCAGCACAAGCCAGCTGTTTCAAGCATGTGTCCTCTCTCCATCTACTGCCCGTCTCTCCAAAATCAGGCAGGGAGGGAGCGTTCTGTGGGAAATAGGAGCCAGCACTGCTGGTGTTGGCAGGACCATCATTCACTGCTCAAGTCCTGCCACCATTCACAGGGGAAGCCTGTGTCCCCAAAGCCAGCAGAAGCCCCAGGGAAGAGACGGGAAGAAGTCCTGCAGTGCCGAGTGCCTGCACACCCTCGGGCAAGGGGGAGAATCACTCCACACTGAGCCTGTGGGAGGAAGCCTGTACTAACACGCAGCAGGCAGCTCTGCTGTGAGCGCTCACCACTGCTCAGCCCAGACATGGGCTATTACACCCTCTCGTGTCTCTCTGCAAACTCCCCCTTCACAAGGGTCCTTGTCTCCCCTCTGCGAACAGCAAACATGCACAGCTCCACCTCCACCAGGCAGAACAACTTCTGCTTCCCAGCTCCCGCAACATGCCAGCTCAGGTCCTGCATCTCCCCCCCACTCCCTCCCAGGGACACTCACAGTTTAAGCACAGCAGAGCGTTTCCCAAGCATCACGTTGACAAAGTCCTGGTACGAGATGGTCTCGCTAACTCCTCCAGTCACCTCAGAGATCATCTTCTTCAGCTCTAGGTGGGTTTTCGGAGCCCCCATCTTCTCCATCATCCTCTTGACAGACATCAAATCTGCAAGAGCAAGGCAATCGGTGCTGTCGAGAGGTGACCGCACTGAGCACAGACAACCCTAGGGACATAGGCATGAGTTCCCACCTCAGACCACCTCACCTGCAGACTCTGGGGCTGACAGCACCAAGGTGTTGCTGAAAGCCAAGAGAAGCCTTCCAGTACAGCTTACTGCTGTACTGCCCAGTACAGAGCATCACTTCCCATTTGCGCAGCTCAAGATAAAAGCACCACGCACGCCGAAGAGGGACGACTCTCCAAGTGCTCCAGACACGTGGGGACACTGCTCCCTAGCTCAGAGCGTGGTGCCAAGAATCACAAGGATGGGGAGGAGGGAAGCAAGGCTGGGGTTAGAGCCAAACAGGCTGTGGGGAGCAGGTGCCCCTGCCCATGGCCACAGGCCGTTTCCTTCCATTGCTCTGCTGTGAGCTGCGGCCCCTTCCCTCCAGGAAACGGCAGCGCAGCTGAGTCAGGCCTCCTCCCGCTCCCCACAGGCTTTCCTTCAGCTTGAGGACTGGTGGAGGAGGGGAATAAGGCAGCAGCCTCCTGGAAGGGCACAGCATGCGAGTGATTACGCTTCAGTGTCAGCTCCAGGCCTGCAGAAGGCTGGATCTTTACGTAACTGGTGCTTTCTGGGCCCAAACCAGGGCCGCTCAGCTGAGCCAGACTCACACCCAAGTCCCCTGCTTCCCTCCGCTCCCCTCCCAGCCAAGCAAAGAGCTCCTCTGCACAGCAGTGCTCGTGGTTTTATACAGCTTCTGCCTCAAGCCAGGCAAAACCCAGGATTGTCCAAGCCCTGCAACTTCCTAGCTCTGGAAATGCTAAGGATTGAGAAGACCTCAGTGGAAAAAAAGGGAGGAAAAAAAAACATTTAGAGCAAGCAGAATGAAGCAGAGGAGCTAAGCAGAAACTCAGGAGGAAAATAGGACTGAGAAGAGCTTAGGTCTTGAAGCAGGTGAGGAGAGACTGAGGAAGCTGAAAGGCAGGGGCTGGAGAGCCAAGGAAGCCCCTGGCTGGCAATCGAGATCCAAGCAAGGCTGGACATGGGAAAAGCCCACAGGTTTTCCTCCTCGGCAACAAGAGTGCAGTGGGAAGCAGCAGATACAGCAGCAGACACCACCTCAGCAAGCTGTTGCTTTTCCAGCTCAGCACCAGCATCCCCGAGTCACTCACCGATCTCGCCTTGGTTGTTCAGGTCAAACTCCATGTACTTCTCTGGAAGAGACACAGATGCAAGTTAGCAGGACGCTAGAGCAGGGGGAATGCAGGGCTTTGGAGGCCTTCCTGCTTAGAGCAATGAAATAAAAGATTAGGGGATAAGATTGATATACTGCTGAATGCAAACAGTTCAGAGAGGGAGACCATCTCAAGACCTGGTTTTAGCACCCTTATCTCAATTCCAGGGCCCTGGAGTTAAGCACTCTTTAATTGTGGCTGCTTTTCATTTAAGCTGAAGGAAAACACTGGCATGAGAACAAGGTATCAGCTAGCCATGAATAGCATTAAAAGGTTTCCAGCCAGAAAAACAAAGCTCTGGAACAGCCTCCCACAAGGAGTAGCAAGGAAAACAAAACCCTGAGCACTCCCAAAATGAAGCTTGATCGGATTAGGAGGGAGATTAAATGACGTAGTTGCCTGCAATAGCAAGGGACAGGCTCTACAGTCCTCCCAAAGCTGTGCTGCACTCCCAGAGCAGCACCTGCCAGGAGAGATGCTCAAGGATCACAGCAAGAGGGCAAAGCCAAGAACACACCTAGGAGGAGTTACGCTGGAGCAGGTTGTTTGCCCTTCCAGCCTGCAGTCAAACATTGCTGAATCGGGCAACGCCAGCATCCTCGGAGAAAGGCAGATCCCGCGCAAGAAAGTCTGGTTAGCTCTGCAGGACAAAAGCTCACATGCTGTAACAGACAGAGCACTGATTTGAGTTAGAAAAATCAGAACTTCAGTCCTGTGCTGCTTCTGACCTTTGGAGTGGCACACCTGTGTGCTTCCTACCCCTCCCTCCCTCCCCTGCTAGCTGTTCCCCATTTAGACTTTAAGCTCTTCAGGCAAGGATTTGTCTGTCTTGCAGACAATACAGCTCCTAGCACCGCAGGGGGCCCCCCATCATCTCAAGTTCTGCTAAATGAGAAGAACAAGATGCCTGCTGCCACCGTCCATCTGTGCTGAGCTGGAGAAGTCTCCACTTGCCCTGCAGTTAGCACTTGCTCCCCAGAACAGCCTCGGAGGACTCAAATTAAGTGAGAGCTCCCAGGCCGCTCCTTTCCCCAAAGGGAAAAGACCTTTTGCCTCTGCTCCAGGCACACCAGCAAGCAGATGAGTGTGAACAGAGAAGTGGCAGGCTAATTTAAGGAGCTAAAGGGAAGAGGGGATATTTCACACATTGGAGCCTTCCCAGAACCTGTGTTTCTGAAGGAAAGTCCTGGGTTAACTGGACTGATAGCAACTACAGGCAGGAGGCAGAGGAATAGCTTGACATGTCTTCACCTGGGTCTCAGCTGGTGCATTACCGCCATCATGAGCTGACCAGGACAGACCTATGGGAATACCATGTACAAACCAAAGCTGTTCATGCTTCAGGCAGAAATAAACATCTTCCTTCGAGCATTAAGCAACCGATCCTAGATGAAATTGGGGCCGTCACATGTGCCCAGGGGTCAAAGCAATGCTTGATGTGGAACCGGCTCTCCCCACACTCTGCCCCACCATAATAACCTTGTCCAAATGAACCAGCACCTCCCTGGGCAGGGGTCAGGCACCCCAGCAGGCGTTCAGGGACACAAACCCTGCTCTGCCGTGTCCGTGCCCAGCACATGTTTTCTTTTCTTCTCAGCTGACGCTTAGCCAAAAGCACAGAGAACAGCGGCAGCTTTACATCATCATGCTCTGAGCCTCGGCTCGCACATTTGTCCTTCCCTCCCATCCCAGCTGCAGGGATTTGGTGGGGCAAAACCATGCGTGGTCCCTCCCCTCACAAATGCATTTACACAAACACTGCATGGGGGCTCCCCGGGCCCGGCTGGGGAGGGCAGCGGGAAGGACGGCAGAGAAGAAACGCTGCTCCCATCATCACACAATGAGCCGATTGTTGGAGGAGCGGGAGGAGGCGTTGGAGAGCGGGACAGGCCATGGAGGCAAACTCACGAGGCAGCGGGAAGAGATGCCAAAGGCTCTCGTTACAGGGAATTCTGAGCCTGTGACCTACAGTTGCAATGTTTGAAGAGCCCCAATTGTGATGGGAAAAATAATGTGGGGCTGCAGCCAAAAGCCAAAGCCATACAAAAGGCAACAGAAAGAACGGGGAGCGCAGGAGGCTTCTCTGTGCGCAGCAGGGTGAGGGATCACAAAACCCCAGCCAGCTTCTTCCATGCTGAATTGCAAAGCCAAAATTCAAAGGGAAAAAGCAGACAACGCCTGAAATGGAAGCAAGGTCAGGTTTTATTTGGTTAGAGCCAGGCTGAGGACAAACCTTGAGGGCAGTGTGACGCAGGAGGCATGTTTTCTCAACTGCCTTCAGCCACTGCTTGGAAAGGAAGTGGAGGTATCCAGAACAGCCCTGCCAAACATTGCCCTGTAACCTCTTTGGGGACAAGCTCCAGAGGACCCCAGGCCTTTGAGCCATTTCTCTATCCCCCATCCCAGCAAATGGCCCAAACTTAAGCCCCAGATCTGCAGACCCACTGGAGTCCGGCTTTGGCCAGGACTAGAGACACATTGCTGGTGTTGCCTCAGGTACCAAGGGGCTGGGGAAGGACCAGATCAGACTGAAGAAACTTTTGGGGAGAGAAGGTCCCTGAGTCCTTCAGGAAGCAGCTGAGACCTCTGCTCTGTGGGAAGAGGTCCTCCTACTCACTGGGAAAAAAGAAAAGAAAAAAAGAAAAAAAAAAAAAGTCCAGCTACTGCATCATCCATTGTACCAGCTGGCTTGTCTAGGTATCTAGACAGAAACCATCCTCCTTTGCTGCTCCCCACGGTTTTGCCCACGCAGCAGGTTTTGCAGTAATAGCAGCCACCAGGCAAGATGTCTGTAGGGTGACATGTCCCTGCCCTGCAAGTGGGGGAAGCACAAAGGCTCATGTGGGAAAACCACCCCTCTGGGGAGTTTCACCGAGTCCCACAAGCAAGGGGGAGGCATCCATCCCAGCTCAGTCACTTGTATTTGGCAGAGAATCTCAGGCTGGTAAGATCCATGTGCTGAGGAAAACAATCTGTTCAGAGCAAATAGTCAGGCTGAAAGGACAGGGAAACCCTCCAGTTCTCACCTTTGAACACTGCCAACTTCTCCTCCAGATCTTCTTCATCACTGAACTTTGGGTCACAGAGAAATTCCTAAAACAGAAAAAAAAGAGTATCCCCAAGGTTAAAGATGCAAAGGAAAACACCCTAGAAGGCATGTACAAATGCAGCATTACCCAGAAGACCTACGCAATTCCCAGAGCGCCACATTTGAGCAACAGTGCCAGGAGGCTTGAAAAATGGGTTGAATCCCCCCACACCTTGTCATTAACATTCCAGCGCAAGCGGAATGCCTCTGGTGTCTCAGATTTCCCACCAACAGCTCGAGGGAAGACTGGACCCCATGTGCCTTTGGAATAACTGCATGAAACTCCCTCTTCTTGCTCATCCAAGGTTTCAGTTCCCCACATCTCTACTTAAGCCTGCACAGCATGGGTCGAGCACCTATTTCCAGCAACGGCTCCTCGTCCTTGCAAAAAGCACTCTGATCTCCGATTTCAAACTCTTTGGATAAACTCTGAGGGCTAGCAAATAGAACGGGCAAAGGTCACAGACCGCCATGCACCCAAGAGAGGACAGGTATTTTGGGGTAAGGAACAGGGTCTCACTCTCTCAGACTGTCTACTCGTTTTTCCCCCTACCCTGCACAGGCTGAAGAGGAAATCCTGGGTCACTTCTGGTCACTTGTCCCTAGCCCCACCTCAGAAACCTTCAGGTACCCGAGAGAACAGACCACAACTTGCACAGCCAGCCCCACTGCTATGCCCTGCCAGCAACACCCCCCGCCCCTGCAGCTGTGAGCAGCAGGGTCTTGCTCCTGTCTCTACCCTCCCACACCGCCTAGCTCCAGTGAGCCCAGCACAGCTTAATGACTCGATCTGTGTTCAGCAACAACACCACATTCTTCAGTGTAGAAATCATTAACATCTGCACAGCTTATGCATGGCCTGTCCAGGATAAAACCCCTCCAGGGGTTAGGGTGGATGGAGGGCTGAGGCTGTTCCTTACTGCGGGCATGTGTTCCTCACCACTGTTCTCCATGCTCCCAAGGAAGGCAGGAGTGGGTCGCCAAGAGACTAGGATCTCCGGCACTGGTAGTACTGGGGCAGCATCACTTGTGATTAATGAGACCACCCCCGCCCAAAGAAGCCCCATCGGCAGGCACTAGGGCATCAGGACTGTAGGAGGTCCACACAGCCATCAGTAAACCAAACGCCCTCCAACCTCCAGAGCATGTGCTCATTTCTTCCAGAAGGAAAACTGAAACCAGCTATCCCCCAGGTGGGATGAGCTGTGCCAGTCTGGCTGCTGGGCCAGCTCTGGAAACCCTGCAGCCCCAAGCTGGTGCCTGGTTCCTGCTGCCACAGCCAGCCCCAAGCCTTTCGTGCTTGATCGCTGCCTGCCACCCTAACCCTGCAGCACATGCTCCCGGCCCCCCCAGCCCACACACCCGGAGCTGCCCCTCCTTTCTCGCTGGGACAGGGGAGCCTGGACCTGCCCAGGGAGTCCAAATGCCTCAAACCCTCACTGCCAGTTAACCACTGCTTTGGTGTGTCTTTTCTCTGCAGCTGAACTGAGGTTTTGTAGGAAGTGCAGTAGGACAGAAATGACTGCCATCCCCTCCTCCCATCTCACAAACTCCAGATGGGACACCAGAGTCTGTGCCCACTAAACCAGCGTGACACAGACTTCCCTTATCACCATGGACACCAACTCAAATTGAGAGCTGTGGTGAAAAGCTATGCTCCCAGTTCCTTCTTTTGCTCTCCTTTGCCAACTCAATTTCATTTATCTCAGTTATTTCTACCCAGGGGTATCATTTGCCAGCCCAACACAAAGGGCCCGATTCAGCTTTGAGACCTGGGCTCAGCCAGCAGCAGAAGTCACCAGAGCGCGGAGTAGTGTTACCTACTGCCATTGCCACCGAATAGCCTCTGTCGAAGGAACTTGCCAAACATCACTGAGAACTGAAACGGGGCCAGAGCATCTCCTGGCCACCAGGTCAGAGCCTCATTGCTGCCGTGCAGGAGCAGCAGACAGCTTCCACCTATCAGCAGGAGAGGGGATGTGAGAGCAGAGTGCTGTACTTCTCTCGGAGCAAGCAGTAGCACAGAAATGGTAAAGACCAAAGGGAATGTTACATCCATACACGATAGCTGAGGGACATGTGCCCGGGGGTCCAACAGCCCTTGGCAGCGTGGCAGGAGAGCAGGATGGGTGACACTGTGCACACACCTAGCACCCAGTCCCCTTGCATTTCAACTGGAGGGGAACTGGACAGCCTACCAGTGTCACAGCTCTGCTCCAGACCGAAGGAAGCAACAGGGGAGCATATTTCAAAGGCATTCCACCCTCCACATTGTATGCAAGCCGGGCTGTGACTGCGATAAGGCAAACACTCACAATAGCACACAGGAATTCAGTCCCCAGGGCCAGTGACTCAGAGTGGCTGAAGTTCCTCCTAGAGCCCTTTGCTAAAGCTCCCATTTTAAGGGCTATGTTCTATTAATAAGAACTGCTTCATAAGCCGCAGCCTCTCCCCCACTCCTGCCCTGAACAGCCTTTCTTGGGCAGAGATACTTTTCTAAGCCAATAAGAGGAGCCACACAAGTCCCAGCTACCTGCAAGACAACGTGAGCAAAGCCAGATGCTTCCTCCCTTTCCAAAAAGGTATCTCCAACCAGCAGGCCAAGCCCCCACTGGGCTGTTTAAGTGCTCAACGCCAGCCACCCTGCCTGCTGGGGCTGGGAAGGGGCTGAGGGATGCCCATGCCTACCCTGGATGGGAGAAGCAGGCACCTGCTCTCCAGCAGGCTGAATTCCTTCCCCGCAACCCAGAGCATTAGAGGGTAAAACTAGGTTGAAATTAATCTGGGCTGGATTAGACTTGCCACCTTGATGCACGAGGCTAAACAATGTGATTGCCATTCCCCAGGAAGAGAGGAACGGCCAAGAGGGGATCCCAGAGGAGCGTTTCAAGCTGGAAGAGAGAATTCAATACTGGGACTCAGCTGTCCTTCAGCAGCACGTGTGCACTCAGGACACGGCCTGCCAAAGACCCTTATCCCAGTGAGAGCTCTGGGGTAGAAACCAGCCAGAAAAACAGGGCTGGGAGGGAGCTAAGTGTTAGGATGAGACAATGAGATTAAGCCTGATAGGAATTTGGCCTGATAGGTTTTATTAGGAGCACTTTACTGGTTTGCAGCCCTGGGGCTCCTCAGGGTTTGGGAAATCCCCTCCCTGGCTCCAGCCACAGTATCAGCCCAGGTCTACATATCAGCTCTGTGTCGGAGGGAGGTGTGAGCCGCTTTGCTGCGCACCCGCTCACAGCAAACTCCCCCACCACCGCTGCACAAAGCTGGCAGAGCGAGCAAAGCGCAGCAGCTTGGGGTTTGCTGCCCAGAGCCGCTACAGCGCGACAGCTTCTCGGGATCCATGGGCTGCCACTACCCATGCTATCTGCAGCTTGATTTCTAGCTGCTCAAATCTCCTCTCCTAGCACTGAGCCGACACACAGGGCAGCAAGGAACAAGCAGCTCCCACCTCCATCAGTGGGAAGTTATGTAGCTTGTTTCATTTTTGTCACCCAAACTTCACCCAGAGAAAAAGCTTGCCAGAAGTGATGGCTGCTTAGGGGAGGGATAGGAGCCTGTCCCCTGCATGGGAGGAAGAGCAGCCCCCAGCCCTGGGGCACAGCAGCAACACATCAGCAGTGTCCCTGGAAGCATGACTTCCCAGACTCAGTCCTACAGCACCTACCAGATCACGTATCCACCCTGTGCCCGAGTGATGCTGGAGGACAGCTCTGCAGCAGCAGAAACTGCAGCAATAGGTACAACACACTCCCTTCCTCCCCCAAAGGTCAATGCCACCTTGAAGGCATTAGACCCACCTACGTACCTCCTTGGCACAGGGCATGTCATGTCTGCCTTCCAACACCAAGTTTCAAAGGCTCCTTTTAGCCAAGTGCTCTTATTCTACACCTTATGCCGCAGCACCTCTTTTCCACTCCTATTCCATAGCATCTCCTGGTTTCTAACAATGTAATTGCCTTTCCAGTGACCTACATAAACCTCACCTCCGCTGTCTCACCCCTGCCTGGAGGAACATATTAGCACTTTTCACAGTCTAGACAACGCCAGGGCAAGGCAAGCCCACCTTCTCTTCCAGGCTCTCATCTTGTGCAGCTCTGGTTTCTCCACCTGTAACACCAAGATGCCGCTGGCTGCATCAGCAAGCGACCACCAAACCCACCTAGAAATGACCCTAGAAACCCCTTCGTTAATTGTTTCAAGGTTAAAACCTTCTTTTCACCCTCAGAACCGCTCTTGGCCAGGAGGGATGCCAACGGAGCTGCCCCCGCAGGCCATGCCAAGCAAGGGACAGGGCGAGGCTGAAGCTCCAGGACGAGGACCTTGCCTGACCCCAGCACCAAGGGCACGCAGCCCAGCGTACTTTGCACTAATCCAGGAGCTGCCATTCCCCCTACCCAAGGCTTGTGGGACGTCCAACCATCCTGGGTCCCCCATTCACCCACCGCAATTAAAAACTAGAAAGGCTTGAGTCAGCTTTTCTGAGCAGCAGAAACTCCTCGCTCCCAGGAGAAGAAATCGAAGCACTCGACACTGCGGACGGGAGGTTGAAGCCCTCCGGTAGAACAATAGCAACTATTCTTGCTGGGGCACGGTCCCAAAGGGACTTTCGTGGCAGCCGGCCGCTGAGCATCCACCGGCACGCAGTGGCCCTCTCCCACCCGCCGGGGCTGTGGGGTGCTGCAAGGGGAAAAGCCGCCTGCGAGGGGAACGCCACGGGTGGAGGGGATGGAGAGCAAACCCCCCCCCCAAGACCACCGCCTGCCTCCTCGAACCGGACTCCCCTCCGAGGGGGGGACACCGGCAAAGGCGGGGGGGGGGACAGTTCCACCTGTCCCCACCTTCTCCCCCCTCTCCCCCACCCGGCACCGCCGCAGCCCCCGTCCCCACCCGCGCGTGGGGCCAGCCCCGACGCGGCCGCCCCCCATCCCGCCCCGTGCCCCGCGGGGCTGCCCCGGCAAGGATCGGCTCGGGGAAGGGATATGTGTGCGTGCGTGTGGAGGGGGGGGGGCGGCCCCAGCCCCACCTTGTTGATCTCCTCCAGCCGCCCGTCCTGCGGGGCCCGCCGCAGCCCCCCGCCGCTCGGCCGGCGCGGAGCCGCCATCTCCCGGAGCCGCCCCACGCCCGCCGCCGCCTTAAGTAGGGGCGGGCAGGGCCGGGCCGGGCCGGGCCGTGCCGGGCGGGCGGTGCGGGCCCTCCGCCCCTGCCGTTAACCCCTTCCCCGCCCCGCCGTCCAGAACGGACTGTTGACCCCGGGCTGGCTCTTACTGGAGAACGGCAAGGTCCCGGAGCAAGGTGGGGAAGCGGCGGAGAAGGCAGCGGTCAGCTTCCAGCGGCCGAGCCCCCGACGGGAGGGAGGCGGCGGGATGGGAAGGGACAGTCTCCTTCCAGCGCCCACCGTGCAACAGCGGCTGCGACCCCCGCGATCCCCCCGGGATCCGCTCCGGAGACACCCCGGGGCAGGTGCACACCCCGCCGCGCCGCCTCGGGGGTCCCCGCTCGGGTACCGGTGGTGGGTTTGCAAGGTGCTGTGGTGGGATACACGCTACGTGGTGTGGGATAAAGTACAACCGCTTGCGAGTCCGTGCGGGATAAGCCCTGGAGCAGGAACAGCAGGAGAAGGCATCCACCGCAGGACAGACACGACCGAGCTGACGATGCGTGTCCTGGCCGGGATCTAATGCGGGCGGTTGTACTCGGCCCCCTCACTCGCCCTGCAATCTCAGCTAGACGCCTTTTTTAAAAAACCTGGACCAAAGCGGGTTTTAGTAGGAATTGTCAGCCAGTTGCCCCACACCACCCCAGAGCCAGCTGCATTTCAACCCCGGGTGCAGCTACCCCTGCTCTTTGAGAAAGCGGCAAGCACAGGTACAGCGTGTGGCCCTCCTGCTGCCATGCACTCAAGGGGATGGGCAGCTATGTATTATATTAAGACTTTTTAATGGATACAGCTCTAGGCAGGTGTCAGCAGCTGAAAAAACAGAGTTCCAGGGAGAGCAGGAGGGAGGATGAACCATATCTTCAGCAGCAGGCACAAGGCAGAGGCTTGACATTTCTGTAACAGCAGCAAATTTGTGTGTCGATTGGAGATGTATAATTGGAGATGGTAAGTGGCTGTGGCTCCCTGCCTCTCGGCCAAGGCGGATCACACTGTGCTCTCACTGCTGCATGGTTTTGCTTTTGCAGAGCTGTCCTTGGGCAGCGAGAGGAGAGCCCCTGCTGTTACGCTCCTGCAGCGCCGCTGCTCTGGCACCCCGCTCCTTGGGCAGCTTCTGTGCAGAATTAGGAGGGAGATGAGTTTGTTCGTGGCAGGAAAATCCTGTGTCCCTTCCAGACCACTGGACCCACCACAGATGACGCTGGGGGGGATCCGGTGTCTATGGCAGCAGTTTCACATACAGTGTTCGAAAACACTTTAGCAAACCTGATTTCCAGCACCGTGAGCAGAGCACAGGTAAAACAGGTTAAAAAGTGAAGTGGGCTCCAGCCTGGGGGCTCATTTCTGGTCTCACGGGGGTGACTTCAGCTGCTACCTGGAGTCACGGCACAGCCAGCGCAGGGTGGGCTGAACAAGGACCTGGCTCTGCTGCTGCCCGTGTGGCCCCACAGACCAGCCCGCATGGGAGGCAGGGGTGAACGCACATGCCTTTCCTTTAAAGGCGATACAGCCACTGACCTCTGCCACCCGGTGGGAGTGACACTGGCAGAAGCTGGCCGTGTCCAGCTGCGTCCCGTCCAGCCCATGCTGGCTGCACAGCCTGGTGCCACCAGCCAGCTCCTCTCCAGTGGGGAGGGCATGCGGGTGCTGGTGCGGGTGCTGGTGCGGGGCTGCGGGTGATGCAGCTGCAAGCGTCAGCTCTCCCACCTCCCTGCCCGGTCCATTGCTATGCCGCCCAGCCCCTGGGACTGCCAGCAATTGGGCTGGTTTATAGCCAGACCTGGTGACATCCAGTGAGCCAAGTGGAGCTGGGAGAGGACACAAAGACCAGAGTTGTAGGCAGCGGCAACCTTGTGCTACCCTGGAGCAGGGGAACAGCAAGAGCAGAGCTGCTCTTACCCTGCAGCAAGCAGAGGATGCCCTACCTGGATGCCCTGCCTGCCTGCCAGGAGCTGGTTAAGGGTCCAGCTTTGGTTCTGCTTGGCCCCACTTTAGCCCTCTCTGCTGTGAACTCCCTTCCCCTGGGAAGCAGGCAAGCTGCATGCCCTCCAGGGAGCAGCTCTCTGCCTGGCTTCACCGGGATTCCTCTCCGCACCTCCGTGACCACAGCACATGAACATCACACTGCAGGGTGCTGTGCAGCAGGACCAGCTTCCAGCATGCGTGCGACAGCCTCTCTCATCTTCTTCTGGGGCAGGAGGGACTGCTGGGTGTTACAGCTTTGGTACGTTACATACTTGATAAGCTGTCCCTCCCCGGTGCGCTGTGCTGCAGTGGGGAAGGAGGGATGGAGGGACATGTCCAGCATGGAGGAGACTTGTGATGGTTCTTTGTTCACTCCATGGTGAGAGACCAACTCTGTGATGGCTCCATATCCTGCACAGAGACATCGGTGGTCCCTGGTAGCTGGTTGTCCCCCTGCCCGAGGACAGAGCTGGTGGCTGAAGTCACGCCGCGGAGCGCTCAGGACGCTGAGCCTGAACTTGTGCGGATAAGGACCTGGGGTGTGATATTGCATGGTGGGCAGTTTGAAGAGCAGTGGGAGGGATCGATGCTGGTGAACGCAGGGTGTCCTTCGCTCTGCCATTCCCTGTGCAGGGGGGGCACGGAGGTGGTGGGGCGGTGGCCAGGGACCTGTCACTGCCACTGCGAGCAGCCCTTGGGGAGGCTCCGCAAAATGTCCTCCAGGTTCTGCTTGTCGGCCCGGATCTCAGCCAAGTCGCTCTCGAACGCCTGGATCTTCTCCTGCTGCCGTGCCGCCTCCTGCTGCAGCAGGCTGAGCTGGCCAGCCAGGGCACCCGGCGCAGCCAGGCGCAGCCACAGCCGCTCCAGCTCCAGCTGCCCGGCGCTCAGCACCGCTTCCACCTGCACAGCCTGCTCCAGGTTGCCTGGGCAAGGGGAGAGGACATGGATGAGAGGCAGAGAGCCGGGCAGGAGAGGTTCTGGACAAGCTCCAGGGGCTCAGACCCTCGGCACCAGACAAACTGTAGAGAGTGGGTGCAGCGGGGCATGGAGGCATTGCAGCTTCCCAGAGATCACAGATAAGTAAATAGGACTGTGGCTCCAGGCAGGGCCTGGGCACATCTCTCTCTTACAGATGGGTGATGATTTCCACCCCTTTGCAAAACTTCTCAGATGCAAGAGTCCAGGAGCGCTCAGCAATGTACCCAGACAATCAAAGCAGGAGGAGCTGGAGCAAAACCAACCAGTAACAAAGAGCAAACCCAGCCCAGCACAGCCCTCAGCTCCAAAGGGACTGAGCCCTTGACCCAGCCCTGCTCCTCCCGGAGATGCCAAGGGAGATCAGTGTCCCCACACCAGGCATGAGCACACACATTCAGCAAGCCCCAATACATTCTGCACGAGGGCTTTCCTCGAGACGTGAGCCCTCAAGAGGCTTTGCTAAGACCCTGAGCGATCTCAGCCGACGGACAGCCAGCTTAGCCCGGATGGCCAGCGAGCAGGAGAGCCCCGGGCCCCAACAGCTTGGTCCTTCCCCAAGAGCCTGCACCCTGCTCCTGTCCGGGTCTCACCTAGGCTGCTCAGCAGGTTGTTCAGGGTCTTGATGTCTGAGATGAGTGAGCCCCGGGCTTCCTGGAGACTTTTTGCCATCTCACTCACCTCTGTCCTCACCTTCCAACACAGACAGACCCAGATCAGGGACACTGTTGACCCTTGGCTGGATGGGAGAGGGGAGGGGATCCCAGGAATGGCCCCAAGGCATTCCCCATACAGTGGAGCCCAAAAGCCAGGATGCTCCCTGAGCTTTGGGCTATGGGCAAAACCCCTTCCAGGCTCTGGATTACACAGCCCGAGGGGACCCGACTCACCCGGTGTGCTTCCTCCAGGTCCCCCCTGAGCTTCTCAGCCACATGCTCCTGCCGGGAGAGCTCCCGCTGGGTCTCGTTGGCACGCGTGGCGAGCTGGCTGGCGTGCTTGCGGGCCTGCTTGCTCTCCTGCAGCATAGCCTGTGCCCTCTGCAAAGGGATGGAGATGGGGACAGTTACCTGGGGACATGCGGGGGGACCGTGGCTGGCTCCTAGGCTGGAGCCCTGGTTGGGTGCATCCCCCTGGTCTGCACGCAGACAAGGGTGGGCTGTGCTGGACGGGCAGCAGAAGCTGTATTTGGGAGCTCTGCAGCCCTGCCTGCAACAGGCTGGGCTCTGCCTGTGATGGCTGCCAGCCTGGCTGTGCCCTGCAGCCTGGCGCAGGCTCCCCGCATGCCACATCCCTCCGCTCGGACCTTGGTGCTCTCCCCGGAGACTTGCTCAGCCTCCCTGGCTGTCCTCTGGGCTGCGGTGGAGACAGACAAGGAGTTTCCCAGCGTCTTCTCTGCCTGTTTAATCTTCCTCTGGGCCTCCATCAACGCCCTGTCCTGCACAAGTGCCATCCTCCTGCTCAGGGCAGCCTGGCCCTTCCGATGCCCTAGCACCTTCCTCATGCCTGTGGGGACAACCCAGCCGTCACCAAACTGTCCCTTTCTCCCCTTGGGACCCGGAGCCAGCACGGAGAGAGCCGAGCTGTGGCTGGAGATGCTCAGGCTAGTGCCTTTTACCTTGCAAGCTGGCCAGCAAGGACTCCGTGTCGGAGAGCGCAGCTTTTCCACGTGAGACGGCCGAGGTGGCTGTGCCATGGGCAGAGCCAGCCCGGTCCTGCAGCTGGGGAGAGGAGAGAAGGAGTTAGGCTTGGGAGGGGGCAAAGAGCTGCACACAGCTGGGAAACATGGGCCCCAGCCCGCTCCCACTTGGCAGGCAAGCTCCTTGGGAGATCTGGGAGCCTGAGGGGAGATGTCTCCCACAGTATCTGCTTCTGACCCCCTGGCTGCAGGCATGGTCCCTCCGGTCACTGGAGCAGCAAGGATGGGGGTCACCCACCCCCCCGTGCCTTCAGATGGGAGGCAGGAGAGGGATGCACCCAGCATGCCCACAGCTCCAGCTGGAACAGCGGGTCCCCATCACTTATTTTGCAGGGACACCCCGTGCAAGTAAGCAGCAATTACCTGCGCGAAGCCACGAGTCCTCTGCAGCTCCCGGCGCAATCTGGCTGCCAGAGCACGGGATGCCTCAACAGCCTGCTGAGCCAACGGCTCCTGTGCCTCTGCTGCCTGCTCCAGCGCTGCCAAGTCCTGTGCCAGGGCTCCAGCCTGCGCCGGCAGCGCCTGCTGCGGGGTCAGGGATGCCAAAGGCTCCGTGAGAGCATCTCCCAGCCTGGGAGGCAGCGCTGCCCAACAGGTAAAGCTAGGGGTAGGGATGCAAGCAGGAGCCTTAGCTTGGATGCTGCTCACCTGCCCCAGTGCAGCCACCTGCAGAAGTTTCTCGGCCACGTCTGCATTTGCCTGCTGCACGGCTGCGAAAGCTCTCCCGGCCTCCGCTGCCACCTCCGCCACGCCGGCGCCCAGCTCCTCCTGCGCCCGCTGGATTTCCTCGTACCTAAGTGGACAGGACGCCGCCGTCACCTGGGGCCCTCTGGTCCCTCGAAGGATAGAGATAACAACTGGGGACCTGGCCCCAGACACAGATGTAGCGGGAAACGCTGGGGGCTTTCCCTTTAACACCCCCAGCACAGAGCACTCTGGGTCTCCGCTTTGTAACGCTGTGGTGCGATGAGTTTGATGGGACTCGGCACGCCCCTGTTGGGCAGATGCCAAATCACCGTGACCGAGTCCTGTAACAGGGACCTGGCCAGAGGCAAGAGGTTGTGGTGCCCTGCCAGCCCCCCCACTTGCTGCCAGCCCCTCACCCGGCCTCCAGCTCGTGCTGCGCCTTCTGCATCGCATTCCCTTCCAGCAGGCTCCGCAGGAGCTCGGAGCTGGCGTTGGAGGCACGCAGGGCTCTCCCAACCACCGCCTCCACCTGCGCCGCAGCGTCCCGGTGGCTGCAGGGACAAGGGCACCCAGAGAGATGATATTAGGGTCGGCCTTCTGGGAAAGCAATGGCCATCCCACACCCCCAGCTGGGCAGGCAGCCTCCTCTGCCTGTGCATGCCAGGGTCAGACTTGCAAGCGTACCTCTCAGCCAGTGCCCGCGCCTCCAGCGCCCGGTGGCTCCAGTTCGTGGGCTGCTGAGGGATTTCCTGGGGAATCTCCTTGAAACACAAAGAGCGGCAGTGAGACCCCGGCGGGGATCAGGGACCCCCAGACTCTGCCAGCCCAGCACCAACGACAACCTCCCGAAGGGCTGGAGGAGGTTTACAAACAGGAGTAAGCAAGGGAAATAGCTCCTCTTGACTCAGCTGCAAGGAGGGCTATACCCACACAGACCCCAGGCTTTCCCACTCACCCGCTGGGCTGGGCACATCCCACCCCACTAGTCCTGCACATCCCACTGCCCCCCAGGACTGCCACCAGCCCCACCAGGAGCCCGGGGCCGGTGGGAGCCCGCACCGTGGTAGCCAGGGTGTCCGCAGCATGCAGGATCTCCCGCTGCGCCGACTGCAGCACAGCCCCAATCTCTGACAGCAGGATGCAGGTCTTGGGGGGTCCGTGGCCAGAGCAGCCGGTGGCCTTGCTGGCGTTGCTGAGATGGTGTTGCGCGGTGCCCAGCACCCCTGCCAGCCGCCCCACCTGCATCAAGAGGGCGGCCCGGGCACCTGCGGGCAGCGCAAGCAGCTGCTTGTTGCCCACAGAGGTGCTCGGGGCTCCCCGCTTGCCTGTGGGGCTGCCCCATGGCTGAGCACCCCCCCTTCTGCCTGCTGATGAAAGGGGAAGACAGTCCCTCCTGGGTGCTCAGGAGGGACCCAGGGATGCAGCACCCAAAGGGATGCTCAGTCCCCGGTAATGCCCATCACCAGCTGCTCCAAAACCTCACGGGTGCAAGCATCCCTGCGGTGTTCTGTTCTACACAAAAAGGCATGGCCCCCCCCGGCTGCCCTCCCCCTCTCCATCACCCCATCGCTGACCTGGGACCTCCTTGCACCCACCCAGCATGTCACAGCACCCTGCGGGAGCAGAGGGTCCCCAGAGGGGTGATGTGGGGCTCCCCCCGTGGGGGAGGGAAGGGGTGTCCCCCGTACCTTGCAGGAGGTGAGGGCTGGGCAGCCCGTCTCCCCGGGGTGCATCTCCCAGCACGGGGGACTGGCCCGGGCGGGCATCGCAGCTTGTTTCTTGCAGCCATTCCTCCATCTCCTGCAGCCTGGCCTTCAGCCGGTCAGCCTGCGGGCGAGACACGGGGGGGACATGGGGGGGACACTTAGGCAGCTCTGGGCCGGGATGCTGTGCCCACCTTGGCAGGGCAGGGGCTGTACCTCATCCTTCACCAGCCCATAGCAGGCAGGACACTGCTGGCAGCGGGAGCTCGGTGGGTCGAGGAAGAAGTTGGTCTGGCACTGGTCACACTTGTAGCCCACGAAGCCGGGGTGGCAGAGGCAGGTGCTGTTCTCGTGGCACTGCGGGGTGGCGGAGCCCAGCGGGGAGCAGTTACAGGCTGCAATGGTGGCAGAAAGGCGTCACGCTGCGGCTGCCAGCCCCAGTTTTGGGACCGAGGTGCGGTCCCCGTCCCCGTTACCTCGGCAGCCCCTGGCAGAGAAGCCAAAGAAGCCGTGGTGGCATCGGTCACATTGCTTCCCCGTGACGCCCGGCTGGCAGGAGCACTGCCCCGTCAGCATGTGGCACCCGCTCTCCTGCGACCCCGTCGGGTGGCACTCGCAGCTGGCACCGAGAGGCGAAGGGTGATGAGCGAGCAAGAGATGCAAAGATCAGAGACCAAAGCCGGGGACGCAGAGCCGCGGCTGCCCCCTCGCAGCCCCATGCCGTGCCCCGCATACCTCTTGCACCCCACGGCAGGCTGCAGGCCGTAGTAGCCAGGCTGGCAGAGCCCACAGGCTCTGCCCGTCACGTGCGGGAGGCAGCGGCACTGCCCCGTGCTGGGATCGCAGCCCTCCTGCCCCGGGGCTGAACCGTCGGGGTTGCAGTCACAAGCTATGGGAGACAAAATACGGCTTACATCCCAGCATGGGACTGGCAGGTGGGGCTCCAGGGCTGAGCCCCCCCCCCAGTGTGGAGGGCCACATCCTCCTCATCAAATAGAGCTCCAAGAGGCTGAGCCCCTGCAGCCCAGGGTATCTCCGGGGAAGGACAGCAGTGGAGAGAGGGGGCAAAGGCCATTCCTGAGCATTTGGAACCAACTCGGACCATCACTCAGCCCCTAAGCCCACTGGGCATCCCCTTTCCACCCTCTGCCTCCACTGCTGGGAGGAATTTGGCTGCAGTGGGACTCAGAGGAGCAGGGCCAGCTCCAGGGGCCATACGTACGTGCACATTTCCCAGCAGGGTCGGGACCCAGCGCGTCCCCATAGAAGCCCGGCTGACACCTCTCGCAGTGCTCGCCCGTCGTGTTGTACAGGCAGCGCAGGCACCGGCCGGACACAGGGTCGCAGTTCCCCACGGCGTTGAGATCCACGTTCCCATGACACTGGCAGGGGACGCAGGGATGCACGGGGCCCCTCTGCCCCAGGGGGTCCCCGAAAAACCCATCATCGCAGAGTTCGCAGCGTTTTCCTGGGGAAGGCGAAAAGATGGGGAGCGTCTGGCTGTGTTGGTGCTACCCACGGCCCCCTCACCTGCCCACCCCCAGCCTCACCTCTCTGTCCTGGGGGGCAGTGGGTGCAGACCACCTCCCCACTGCCAGGCATCTCGGTGCAGGGTGAGTGGCCGGGGCAGGGGCACGGCTTGCAGTCATCGAAGCGCCCTACGAAGGGGTTGCCATAAAACCCGGGGCTGCAGCGCTCGCAGGAGGGACCTTCTGTATTGTGCAAGCACTGGCAGTGCCCTGCGAGGAGGAAAACGGAGCTAAGGGTCTGCAAAAACCCAGCCCCGAATAACAGCAGGGACCGCGGGAGAGATGGAGAGGCAGTGCTGAGCATGGCACACCGCGGGTGCCAAAATGGATGCACAGCTCCAGCCAAGGGATCACGTTGGGATTGCACGTCCCCAATCAGGACTCGGAACATTTTCCCTCCCTGCCCCGTCCTTGCTCAAGGGAGAAGGTTTTTGGAGAGGATGCTGGGCCCCAGCGCCAGCCCCGCGCTCCCCCGCGGCTTGGGGACGAGGCGGCGCTGGCCCACGAAGGCAACACCATCAACGTGCACGGAGTCTGTCGGCGCCTGCGATAATCGACAACATATTTCTCAGCGACGAGGCGCATCGTTTCCAGCCTGTCATGGAAAACACAAGCAGCCGGCCGGCACCCAGCAGGGAGCGAGCGTCTCCTTGCGAGCCGAGCCGGTGAGTCACAGCCTTCTGAAATCAGCCGGGAGGAAGAGGAGGAGGAGGAGGAAGGATGCCCAAGGAACCCCCCACCTCCAGGCAGATGCTCTGCTTGACTGGAGAGAGAGAAGGAGCCAGCGGGAGGATTTTTCCCCATGATTTGTGGGGTCAGGTTGCGGGTTGCGCAGGAGGGAACGGGTGTTTTTCCATTTTCCCCACATCCAGGCGGAGCCGGATGATGGAAAAGAAAGGAAAAGCGGGTGGCAGTAAGGAGTGGAAAAATAAACAAAAGGAATTGCGCGGGCTGGCTCGGGCTGGCAGCACTTGGGCCGGGACATCAAAAGCCTGGCTCCGTCCCTGGGGATTGTGCAGTCGGCAGCGCCAGCCCCGGCTCTGTGAGATGAGGGGCAAGTTTGCAGAGCTGCTGCCTCGTTTCTGCTGGCAGGGCAGGGGCACTTGCTGAGCACAACGCCTCTTCCAGCCCTTTCCATCCTGGCCATACACTATTGTCGCTCCTCACCGAGGGGAGCCAGCCAGCAAGGAACCCCAGGGGCTCCGACTGGGTACCGAATGCATCACCTTATTTCCAAGCTCTTTTCAGCGCCAGTCGGAGCTTTTGCTTTCTGCAGGGGTGGATGGGGAGCAAGGCAGCATCTCATGAGCGCCTCACAGCTCTCGTCTGCCTTTCCCCAGGGCTGACAGCAGCGAGGCTGGTGCTGGATTCACGCAGCCACCTCAAGCTCCAGGGCAGCAGTTTGCAATCCTGTCCCCCTTCCCTAACCAAAGCCATCCAGACACTGCCTGGCAGGAGAGGGGAGAGCCAACACCCTGTGAACCACCCCAGACACAGCCACGCTGCCTTGAAGACTTTGATTTTGCTTTTTCCTCCCTTCAAGCCACAGTCTCTGCTGCAGTCACGCACCTCTGAGCTGAATCTGGAGGCAGAGCAGGGCTTGGGCTGGCAGCACGAGAGCTGGCTCCTCTGGTGCTTTCCTGCAAGCCTGGCACTGCTGTATTTTCCTGCTCTTTTACTTGTTTCTCTGCTCAGATTCACCCCCAGTTTGCAGGCATCAGGGCTGTGCCCAGTTCTGCTCCCCTCCTCGGGCAGCGATGCTGCCTGCGATACCTGTCCTGGCAAAACCCTCTGCCCTGACCCCTGTCTCCCCACTTCTCTGAGGACCAGCACCCTTCCTTTCTTCTCCTTTAAGGTCATAAATTACCGTGAAAGATGCCTCTCTTATTATAAATTACCACCGTTACTGCACTTCGTTAATTATCTCTGTCTTTGCATTTATGAACCCAGTCCCTACAACCAGCCAAGCAATTCAACTCGCAAGTTTTGGGTACCGCAGCCTCACAGATGGTTTTCAGCATCCCTCAGAAACAAGCAAAGACACCGATTCGTCACCCGTGCACACAGCGACGGGGCAAGCGGGGGGGGGGGTGCGCACCTCCGAGGGGGTCACAGTCCCCGTGCTGGTTGCAGGTACAGGGCACGCAGCTGATGAAGGGACCACCGAAGGGGATCTCCCGCTTGAAGCCGAGCGCGCAGGACTGGCAGAACTGCCCGGTGTAGCCCGGGGGACACGTGCACTCCTCCACCCAGCCCGCCCGTGCCCCCGGCCCGGGGCGAGCGGTCGTGAGCTGGACCTCGCTCAGGGACAGCCTGCCTGCGAGAGGGGAGAGCAGCGTGAGAATGGGATGGCACGTCCCCCGGCCCTGCTCTTTCCATCCTGCCTGGAAATGCTCCAGATAGGTGTAGGAGACCCCAGAATACCTCCTGGACAGCCCAGGGGTGTTCACAGAGAGGAGCCAGCCCCTGCCCCCCAACACACCCCCTGCAATGCTTCTCGTCCCTGAGGGCTTGATGCTGCTTCGATGTCCCCAGCCCCATCCCGGATTGGTCCCCATGGGGACATTGCACGGAGCCACCCACCTTGCACAGGGCCACGGCTCACGCGGAGGCGGAGGGTGGTCAGGTTGGAGAGCAGGCGCTGGAAGCTGAAGGCCGACAGCGAAGGCTCCACATCCTCCTCTGCCTCGTGCAGCCTGTTGGAGAAGGAACGTGGGAGGAAGGACAGGGCCAGCCCGGCAGCCATGCACCGCAGGACAGCTCAGCTCCCTGACCGGGACCCAGGTGCAGCGATGGGGGCACAGTTAAATCCCCGAGAGGGTGCAGGGAGCAGGGCTGAACCCCAAAGCACAGGGCAGCCCAGGCAAGGTCGGACACGCTGTGTCCCAAACCCAGCCGAGGCTCCCCAAAGCGCCGTGATGGGTACCTGAAGGTGACAGCCTGCTTTCCGCGCTGGGGCTGGCTCTTGCTGCTGGACATGGTGATCTGCATCCCCTCACCCTCCAGCACCAGTTGGACCTGGAGCAGGGGCACCCCGGTCTCCATCCCTGTCCCGTTCCCCTCCACTCCCAGCAGCAGGGACAGGAGCTGCCCGTAACTGAGACGCTGGTTCTGCAGAAACTTCTCTGCGAGGGGAGAGAGGAGCAAAGTCTGTAGGACATGGAGGTACCAAGTCTGCCAGGGCTGCCGGTGCAGTCCTGTTCCCACCAGCATCACCAGGAGGCACGGCCACCCTCCTAGAGCAGGGCCAGCTCCAACCTGCCCTCCCAGGGTCCCAGTCCACCGCTCCAATCCCCACCACTGCCCTGTGTTATTGAAACATGCTCAGCTCTGGGATTGAGCCCAGTGCCTCACACACCGGTGTAGCAGTGGGATGTCCCACAAGAGCACCCAGGAGTCCCCATGGCAGAACAGGACCCCAGGGTCCCGGCACACATGATACCTGGTGCAAGAAATTCCACCGGCTCCTCTCCATCCCACTTGGTGACGATCTCCCCATCAGCCCAGCGCAGAGGCAGGTCTGCGATGCCCGCAGCTGCGGCAGCCCAGCCCTCCAGCCCTGCGTGACAGCACAGAGCGGCAGTGCAGGGGCAAAGGGGTGCTGTTTTCGGGGGCTCTGTCCCTCCTCCCGAGACTCTGCAGGGTTTTGTAAGGGGCCGGTGTTTTGTAATACCCTGCTCTGCTCGGGCTCTGTGCTCTCATGCACTGGAGAGTGGCCCTAGCCAGCCCCTCCCTCTGTTTATTTTCTTAGATTCAGAGGAAATTATTATCTTTAAACTTTCTCCCCCCTGCCTGTGCTGCGGTTCCAATGTTACTGTGGGCTGGAGAGCACAGGAAGCCCAGGGAGAGATGGGGTGTAATTGCATTAAGTCGGTTTCCTTCAGAAATCAGTTAAAATCCGCCCCCCCACACTCCCCAGGGTGAGTTATTTCTTCCAGCCCTGGGCGCCTGCAGGACGAACACTTGGAAATCCCTCCCTGGCTCTTGAGTGGGCTGCACTCGATTATCAAATCATCCCGAATTTGGACCCTTTCACCCAGCACTGATCCAGCTCAGCTGAGGACTGGGGAGCAGGGTTTTAGGAGGGTGGGTGGCTGCACCCTGCCCCGCGCTGCCCGGCCATGCTGAGCCTCTTGCAACCCAGTCCAGGGTTCTGCCAAACCTGTCCCTAAAGGAGCAGCCCCAAATTGGCTGCGTGAAGGGTGGAAAAAAGACTCGCTTTAAAGCCTGGCTCTATTTCAAGGCCGTGGAAGACATTACAGCAGTACAGCAATTGGCAGCATGGTTTAGAGGCAATCAGGATAAACCCGCGCCTGGCGTGTTCGCATCCATCTGCTCGCTGGCGCGCACACCCCGTCGGGGTACAGCCGAGGCGGAGAGCCGGGCTGCCCGCGATGGGTGCCCGTACCCTGCCGGGGTGCAGGCGGGGGTCCCGGCGCGCAGGGGTTGCGGTGGGTTCCGCGGTGTGCCCGCAGCCAGGGCTGCACACGTCGGGCTGCGCGGCAGATGGCAGGGTTTCCCCGAACATCCCGCACGCATCCAGCCCTGCCACGCACAGCCCTGGCTGCAGCTGGGCAAGAGCACCCCATCCCGCACCCCTGGCCCCCCCTGTCTGCCCTACCCCATCCCAGCTGAGGATGGGGAGAGGAGGGAATAAGGGGGAAAGTTCCCACCAGGCTCCATCCTTTTAGTTTTTATTTTTCTGAGCTGATTTTTAGGGCTCCTAACAGTGCCTGGTGTGGTGGGACGGCAATGCCCGGCTTCGCAGCATTCCCCGAGCCATACACAGCCCCGGGAGCAGGTCGGCATGGAGGGACGCCACGGGGAGTCGGGGAGAGCCTGTCCCCACGGAGCTGGGGGCAAAAGCAGAGGTTTAACAGCGAAATAGGGGCGAGCCAGAGAAAACCCCCTCCCACCACCACCACCACCAGTTAGTCCCAAAGGGGGATGCTCAGCCCCAGCCTTCCCAAACTGCTGGAATTTTTTGGCTGGAATTTTTTGGCTGTGCCCTCTGTTTCTCCCTGGGGCTGGGGGGTCGGTACCTTGGCTGAAGTCGGAGCGGACGTGGGTCACCTCGTAGCCATCTGCCGCCGCGCAGGCGGTGGAGTGGCCGTAGCAGAAGCAGCTGGTGCAACCGGCGGGGTTGTGGGGTTGCAGGTTAAACCAGCCCGGCTGGCACCTGGGCATGGGGAAGAAATGGGAGCAGGTGGCACAGGGCAGGCAGAGCCACAGGGGACCACAGCAGCATCCCAGGTGGGGACACTGGTGGCAGCTCCGAGTGAGCCCAGTCCCAGCGGTCCAGAGGGATGCAGCTGCACTCTGCAGGGAGCGACCCCGCAGGATTCCCATCACAAAGTCCCTGTGAGGGGTCATGTGTAGGGGCTGGGAAAGCACCGATTCCCCACGGGAGTGAAGACACCTGCCCTGCACCGACCACCGAGCCCCAGCACAGAGCCCAGCCTGGAAAGGGGCCGCAGTCCCGTCCCCATCCCGGGGCAGTGGTGCTTACCTGTTGCACAAGTGCCCCTCCACCCTCTCCTTGCAGGTGCAATGCCCTGTGTTGGGGTCGCAGGTGCCCACGCTGCCCGCCGGGTCGCAGGCGCAGGGTCTGGATGGGGCAAGACAAAGGTACAAAGTGAGCCCCGGTCCCATCCTGCTGCTCCTGCCCGGGGGCCGGGCTCCTCCTCACCTGCAGCCACCTTCGCTGAGGCTGTGGTAGCCGTCCTTGCAGCGCTCGCACTTCCAGCCCGTCACGTTGGCTTTGCAGAGGCAGGTCCCCGAACTATCACACTGGGGCTGCAGGGAGCCTGTGGGGACCCCAGCCAGCCCTGAGGCTCGACCCCAGCCAGGGAGAGATGTGGCGGCGGGGGGAGATGGGGAGACCCCGGGCGAGGGAGAACCGACCAAAACCATCCCTCCCCGCCAAGCCCCGGCTAGGGCAGGGATTTCGCAGCCGGAGCCCGACTCGGCGCAGCCCCACGCACCTGCGGGGTGGCAGTGGCAGGGCTGGCAGGCTGCCCGCTGCTCCCAGCGGTAGTGGTTCTGCTGGCAGCGCTCGCAGTGGGGCCCGGCCGTGTTGTCGCGGCAGTTGCGGCAGTGGCCCCCGTGCCCGCTGCGGCGGTACAGCTCCCGGTCGTAGAAGCACTCGTCCGAGCGGCCGCTGCAGTTGCAAGCTGGTGGGAGGAGGGGGAACACAACAGGGGTGGTCAGCATCTGGGGGGTACAGGGCTCACCCAGGGGTTAAAGCAACCTCCTGGGGGTTGGATGAGCCAGAGGGGCTGCTTGGCTCAGCGGTGTGAGCTTTCGGCAATGCCTCTGCCATTGGGAGCAGAGGTGGGTGCAGCACCGCGCGTGGAGCAGACGGCTGCGCTCATGGGGTAAGGAAATGTCAGGGAATCCTCAGGGCGATGCTGTGAAGCGGGGTCCTGCGGTACCAAATCCTCCCTCCCTGCCCAGAGCAGCCTTGCAAAATGGAGCAGGCGCTTTCTTCCCGCGCAGGAAGGGCAGGAGCTGCCGGACGAGCCGACGCAACGCCAGCGCAGCCCGTCGGGGCCGACCACACACCGTGACCACGGAGCCAGCCTGGCAGATACTCACGGAGACACTCGTTGGCGGCCTCGGCGGTGCCGCGAGCCCAGGGCCGATCCTGGTAGAAGGGCTGGCAGCGCTCGCAGTCGGTGCCGGCCGTGTTGTGCTGGCACACGCAGACCAGCTGCCCGGCCTCGTCCGGCGCGCACTCGCTGGCGTGGCCGTTGCATTTGCACCTGCAGCGAGACCCCCGGCGTGGGGACGAGCCCCTCTGAGCACCGGTGTGGGCAGCAGCCGGCAGTGGGACGGTGCCCAGGCTGTGCAGAGTGTGGCCCTGGTGCTGGGGCGGCCACGGGGTGAGGAGCGGGGCAGAAAGCCGCTTGGGCTGTGCCGGTGTTGGGGCTGCCCGCTGTGTCCCTGAGGCGATCCTGGCCCGGCCAGCTGGGAGGTCACGCACTGAGGGTGGCCCGTGTGAGATGCTAACCAGCTCCAGCTGCTGGGACCCGTGGGGGGGGGATGAGAGGACAGCGATGGGGGCTGCCGGCCGGCTGGGAGCAGCCCCAGCCCCGCTGCCTGGGGGAGGCAGCCCTCACCGGGATGGAGAGGTTTCCCACTCCTCCCAGCCGGGGAAGGGCACATGCAGCACAGCCCACGGGCAGCACTGAGTGGGTGTCACTGGTGTTTCTGTCCCACATCGGCTCCCCCATCCCTCCGGCAGCTGCTCCGGCTTCTTGGGCCGTGCTTGTGCCGACTGCAAGCTCCTCCACCAGTGTCCGCAGCCTCGGGGCATCTCTCCGCTGGCACCCCAGGACCCCTCTTTTGCTGTGCCCAGGGACTAAGCAGGACCACAGGAGGAGCAACACAAGCCCCAGTGCCATTAAAAGACATGGGAGTGGGAGGGGGCAAAGAAAATACAGCTGCTGGCAAATGGAGAGGGCTTGGGGGGAAAAGACCTCCTTTCTGCACAACTGGAAGGGCTCCAGGTTTCATCACCCATCTCTGCACTGCCAGCTCTGGTTTACAAATGGAGGAAGCCACATCTGAGCAGTTTGCCCCAAAAATGCAATTCAAACAAGACTGAGGTGGGGAGCAGCTGCCCCGGCCCCACGGCCCCCTCCCTCCCACCCTCACCTCGGTCCGGCTGCCCCTCACCTGCCGCCGACGGAGAAGTCAGAGATGGCGTAGTAGTATGACTGCAGCACCTTGGGGTCCTTGAAGATGTCATCCCCAAATGTGTTGAGCCGGTTCAAGGAGATGAGCAGGTCGGTGACAGTCACCCACTCCTGCAGGAGACACAGGGAAGGCACCTTGGCCAGGAGCCTGGGCCACCAGCTCCCCACCCCAACTGGGACGCATCCTGCACCTTTTCTTACAGGGATGCAGAGCATCACAAGAGCTTTCACCCCAGGTGGCTGCGTTAGCGCACTCGCTCCCGGGGGACCACGCACCCACCCCCATTCCCAGCCCAGCAGCACCTGCAGCGCAGGACTCCCGTCAAAATTGTAGGCGCTGGGCCGTCCCTCGAGGGTGGAGAAAGCCACGTTGCCCCCGCTCAGCGGGGAGATGTCGCTGAATTCGTCGGTGCAGAAAGCCACCTGCTCGTCCTCCCCCGGCCGCAGGTAATGCCGCTGCCGCTTCCCGTAGGTCTTCTCGCAGGACGCGCTGTAGTACTGGAAGGGCACCCAGGGCCCGTCGGCACGGCTGCGCTTGTAGATAGCGAAGCTCTCGGGGCGGCTGGTGTGAAACTTCAGCCGCACGTAGGTGATCTCATAGGCTTTGCCTGGGGACAGACCCGCAACGCCGTCACCCTCTCCTGGCTGCCCGATGGGTACCACAGCCTGCGCCGGGGCTGAAGTTAACCCGGCGCCCCATCCTGCACAGCTGTCGGCAGCCCCCTGCTCCCACCGCCGGCACCGTCGCCCTCTTCCCTCCAAGCTAAAAGAGGAGAAATCACCATCCAGCTGCCCTTAACCAGCTCCTCCTCACTGCAGCCCAAACCCCATCCAGCTCCAAATCGGCTCTTGCCCCAGTGCAGCCGCCCACCCATTGCCTGCATGCACCAGGCGGGTTGTACGGGCAAGAAGCTGCTGCAAAGCCAGGCTCTAAGCAGCAGCCGGGGGGGGGAAGAGTCAGACCCACGGCACTGAGCAGCATCCCTGGGTCAGCAGTGCCACAGGGATGGGGAGGTGGAAAGGGTCAAGGCCGGTCCCTTCCCAGGGAGCTGCGTGCCGGCACCCTGCATCGCTGCCGTCTTTGCTGGGATGAAGACAAAGAGAGGCCACCAATCCCCAGGGCAGCCGACAGCTCTGAAAGCGCTTGAAAGAATTAGCAAAAAGGGGAAAAGAAAACACCAAAGTGAACATCAGAACAGCTTAATTGCCAGAGATGAAGGACCAGCTCAAAGACTGGATTGCTCCATAACAGCACCGCTCCTGACAGCACAAAACAATTAGCTGCAAGGTTTTGGCTTTATTTGAAAAGATAATGAGTTGGGAATGTTAGAGGGGTTATTCCGGGACTAGGAAAACAAGCCTTTAATTGGGCCCATATGAATACTGTCGCATATGTGCTGCGACTTTGCTGCAGGGGAGCCGAGGCAGCCTGGCTACTGGCGCTGGGAAAAGCAGCTGCCTCCCATCAGGGATGCAGGGAGCACCCGGCCGAGCGCCCGGGGGGGGACAGAACCGCTCGCAGCCCACCCAGAGGTGACGAGGGCCAAGAAGGGGCTGGAACTGGGCTATCCCGCCGCCGCCGCGCTCCCCTGTGCCTCTCCCCAAATTCACTTCCCTCCGGGACCCCTCCAGGCTGGTGACAGCAGGGGTGCCCCTGCCCTGCACCCCATGGGGGGGGGACACGCCTGGCGGGCGCCGGTTCCCAGACAGCACGGTCCCGGGGGGGATGTCTACCAAAACAGCGAGGTCGAGGCCATCACCTCCTGGAGCAGTTTCTTCTGGGAGAGGAAGGGAGCTCGGCGCTGTGTCAATAAACAGCCCCTGCCCCAAGTGGCCCCACATGAGGGGGGGGCGGCTGGACTGGGGGAGCCCGATCTCGGTGCCTCCAGCTGGGATGGAGGAGACTCGCCGCCCTGGGGAATCATCCCGAGGGAGCACGTGCTTTTCCCAGACAGGCATTTTAATCAGCCAAATTCTGCTTAAAAAAAAAAAAAAAAATCCAGAAAATAACCCAGGCTGGTTGTCTCCGCTTTCTTGCTCGGGAAGGTGTGACGTGTCCCAAAGGCAGGCATGCAGCAGGACAGGGATGCTGGGAGGGTGCACAGGCAGCTGAGGGTGACAGCACCAGGACCCCTGGATGCTCTCCCATCTGTGCTGTCTTCCGAACAAAGTGTTCAACCCACCTCCCGCAGAGCCCAAACTACAACTCGTACTGCACCGGGGGCTCCAGGCAGAGGATTTTGGAGAGGAGAGAGGAGCATGCGGGACGGTCACGTCACCTACATGTCCCCAGCCACCTCCGGCTCCCCCGAACCTCAGCCTTGGGAGCCTGCCGCAGGGTCACATCCCACAGGAAAATCAGAGTCAGAGTCGCAGATGTGGATACCGCCTGATCTAGGCACTCTGAAATGGACTGGTGGCATTCAGAGAGCTACCCGAGGAGCCCCCGTGCCTGTTGCCTTTGCAAGCCTGTGGATATTTTGGGTTCCTCCCTGACATCTGAGAGGGTAAATGGAATGGCCACAGGCGCTCTGGATTATCGATCTGCTCCGAGCCCGATGCACTGTAACAGCATGGCTGAAACCTCACAGAGAAGAGAGATTTAAAGGAGGATAATCTAATTAACGCCAATCAACAGCATGCAGGTAAACACAGGTCTTGTCCAACTCATTCGATATCTTATTTAATAAGCTCCCCAGGTAACCACGCTGGAGAACCTGACTCGGGACTGAGCAAGATGAGCAAGCTGGCAGGGACACGCTACGTGGGTTAAAAAACCCAATTACTCGGTGGAGCTCACCAGCGAGGACTCGTCCTGGGCTGCGTCCCGGGGGCTGCAGGGACCTGTTGGGCTTTTTCTCCTAAGTGAAAGCATTAAGGTAGCAATAAAAATGTGTGCAGCTGGGACAAGAACAGCACCCAGCAGCTAGGGGAAAGGTCAGACAGCAATGCAGCGGGCACCAAAATGGCACTTTTTAGCATGGCAAGATATACGAGCCATGCAGGAAGAAGGGTACATTTGCAGGGGGATGCTCTGGCTCAGGAAGGGATCCAGGGACCGGGGCTGACAATGAGCTCGGTGCAACATTCTGGCCTCGGGTATGTTAACGGGAGACAAACACGGCAGGGTGGTCACAGGGACTGGACAAGACTCCACTGGAAACCCAAGCGCGGGGTCCAACAGGGCCCGCAAAGGAGCTGGGGAAGAGCCAGAAGAAAGACAGAGACTGGGAAGCAAGCCCCAAGGCTTGGGGAGCTCAGGCTGGGGCAAGGGGCTGCTGCACATGCCGGCGTGCCGGAGCCCGCACGTAACTTTGTGCCGAGCTGGGACTGAAAGCCGCAAACTCGCCCGGCGGCGGCTTGCTCAGCCACGCAAGTCGCATTCGGGTTGTCTACGGCCCAGGTCAAACACGAACAAATTTGGGGCAATCTGATAGCCTGCGTTAGATGGGCAAAAGGCCGGCAGATCCCTTCCCGCGGGGCTGGCAGGAGCGGGAGCAGGGATGGCAGGCTCCTCCGGCATCGATTCCCATGCCCGGCGGGGAGCCGAGCCCCGGCCTGGTGACGAGGACCAGATGTCCGCCCGCTCGCAGGGGGCTGGGAAAGCGGCGACCTCCGCCCGAACGGGCAGCTCCCGCGTCACTGCCGGGGCAGGCGCGGACCCTCCACCGTCACCCCGACCCTGGCCGTCGGGTCCCACCAGCACGGCTCCGTGCCACACGGCTGCTTGGTTGTCCCCTTACCGGGTCCGACCGCAGCCCCTCCGCTACCCCCCTTCGGCATGCAGATGGCAGGAGACTGCAGAGAATGAAGATTTTACAGCGCTGGCCAATAGCCAGGGTAGTTTAGATGGCAGGAAAATGTTAAAAACCTTTTTAAAATGCCAGGCATGCCCCATGGGTTTAAGTACCCTCCAAGCGGACGACTTGCATAGTGTCTAAAATATAGAGGGTCGGATCCCAGCTGGGGAAACCTGCCGGGGCTGCACGGTGTGTGCAGAGCTCTGCCCCCCCCCCCCACCGGAGACATACCGGGCATCCTCAGCAATCCACGGGGGTAAAACAGCACGGGCTTGGCACCCCCAGTGCTCACCCCCAGTGGGCAAGGCTTTCCCAGTGGGGGGCTGGGAGTAGGGACCCACCTGCCTCCTGCTCCACAAACTTGCATAATCGGTAAAAAGCAGCCTCGGGTGAATGGGAGAGCAGACACCCCGGGCACGGCTGGCTGGGAAGCAGCACAGGCAGGCATGGCCGCTGGCATCCTCACCCCCCAAAGGACCGGGGCTCGACTGATGGACGGGGCAGACCCTCCCCGGGTCCTTTCAGCGATCCACCCGCCCCTCCTTGCACCCCCTAAAAGCCCTGGGGAAGGTCCTGTCTTTAACCCAAAACAGGCACCAAGAGCTACGGGATGCAGGAGCATCCACCCCCCCCCGTCTCTGCACCCAGATCTCGACGCACCCACCGCCGTTTTCCCTCGCTGGCACCGCGGGAGCTCCCGCCGGCACTTACCCAGGTGGAGGGTGATGTTGACGGAGTTGGGGTGCTGGATGCCGAAGGCCATGGACTGGCTCTGCCACCAGGTGCTTTCCTCCTGGCTGTGGAAATCGGTGAGGAAGGAGGCGTTGTGGTGGTGCCGGGGGTCGGTGGCATCGCAGCGGTGGCACAGGGTGCTGGCGTGGCGGGCGCCCATCTGCAGGCAGTAGTCCTCAGGGGGTGAACCGCACGTGTTGGTGGCCTGGGCGGCCCGGCCGAAGGCGGCATTCTCGAAGACAGGCATGCAGCGACGGGGCTGGCCCCGGGGGTCCCGGCAGGCGGGTGAGCCCCCCGTCCCCAGCCCCAGCCCCAGCAGGACCAGCAGGCAGAGCCCGGGAGGCCGTGCCATGCTGGGGCTCGCCTGGCTGGACTCTGAGCCTCCTCCCGATGGCATGGTGGGAGCAGGCGGGACGGGATGGGATGGGACTGGATGGGATGGGATGGGACTCGTCCCCCTGCCCGGCACCTCCTCTCGTTCCGAGGTCCATCTTGTGGAAGCTGCTGGGAATGTCGAAAGCTTCGTTTGTGAGCCCAGTCTGCAGGGTTTGGGCTTCCCCCAGGCCACCCCGGTCCCCAGGCTTCGAGGCCGGGCAGGATGGGACCCTTCCAGCGGGATGCACCCTGGGCCCGTTGCTTCGGGGATGGGGGTGTTGCGTCTTCAGTTGCACGGATGGAACTGAGCTCCTCCATTTCTCAGCTCCGGGGATGAGCTTGTGGTGATACATGCCTCACCCACGTGGGTTTTTCCTTAAATTGGCGGGGGTCACCACTTTTCTTGCAGCCTCAAAATCAAGAGGGGGTGGGGGAAAGGCTTTGGAGCAGACCCAGCACCCTCGTGTCCCCCCATACTGATTTGTGGGAATCCCACTGCTCCCCCACTCACACCAACCTGGCTGGGTTGTGGGTCTGTGACACCCCCCATGCTTCCACACCAGCACCCACGAGTGGGGGTCCCATCCCTGCCTGCTGCCTTGGGGCAGCTCATTCCCCTGAACCAGGGCGAGGGCACATCCCTGTGGAGGCATCTCCATGGGGTGGCAAAACCAGATCCTCACCAGACTTCATTAGCAGCTTCACAGTTAATGCTAATGATAGTCTGTGCCAGAGGGGATCCCTCTCAGGACTGTGAGACCCTCCAGATTTGACCCATGGGGACAGGAGGGTGACAGCAAATGGGGAGAGAGGCAGGCTGGCACAGTGCCGTACCCCTGGGCAGACCCTGGCCCCCACTCCACGGGGGATATGTTTGCAAAAGTGGGGTGCATGGGGGAATGCTGCCTCTGCCCCCCCCACCGCTCAGCTGAGCTGCCCACAGGAGCCCTGGAAACTTAGCCCTCATTTATAATTTAAGCTCCCTTCCTCCCCTCCCCTTCTACTCTTATTTATTTTATTCTCCTTCTCCATACACACTGCGGGGAGAAAGCACCGGAGGGAAGCTGTGAATCAGAGTCTTCAGCAGCGGCTCCCGCAGCAGCACCGTTTCAAAGCCCCATTACCATATATTGACCCGGGCTCTGACAGCCGGAGCCAGCTCCGCTGGGAAGGGTGAATTTCCCAGCACCGAGGAGCTGTGCATCAGAGAAAGAGAAGGGTTTTCAGCTCAATAATTGCCCTGTGCATCTCCGCCACCTGTTTTAAAGGGATTTGCATCCTGCAGGGATGAGGTTTTCCAGGTGTTTTGCTTTTCCCTTGCTATTGAGGCTGCAAGCTCTGAGCAGGAGAGGCTCTCTTGTGTCATGGGTTTGCCACCTCCTCCTTCGGATGTTACACAAACCCAGGAGGTGTTTTCCCTGCCCGGCCCATCCCCTCTTGCAGACGGGTCCACATTAGAGAGTGATGAGACCACGCAACCAGGGCTCGGTGGCTGCTGAGGGGTTGCACAGTGGATTTGAGCAAAGCCGATGAGTATCCCGAACCCACCTCCCCCTCCAGCATCGCCCACCCAGCGTGGGGGGATGACCCACGGGGCCAGAGCTTGATGGGAATCGGTGGTGACACTGCTGTGCACAGCAGTGGGGATGCTGCAGCTGGTGCAGGAGCTGCATGTCCCCAAAACGATTCAGCTGCACCCCAGGCTGGCTGAGCCCCTCACCAGGCTCCTGGCAGGTGCTGGGCCCAAGCCCTTGCCTGCCCAAGGAGATGCCCGACACTTGCGGTGCATGGGATGGGTGCTCCGGGCAGGATCCAGCCCTGGCTCGTGGTCTGGCACTGCTCTGGGACCGGCTGCTGCTGGCGACTCGGACTGAAGGCTGGCTGGAAAAGCTCAGTTCCTCTCCCATGCACAGCAATTCCCTCCGGTCAGGTTTCCCTGGGTCATCTCTGAGGGCAAACTGGGGAGGTGGGAGACCCAATCTCTGCACACATACACCCCCAGTCCTGGGGACTGGCAGCCACCTTGACGTGGCCCGCAGGTGGAGGCAGGTCAGCCAAGGGCTTTGGCCCAACCCTGTCCCTCACAACTGTCCAGTGAGGGAAAACCCCATCACAACTGATGTCACTCCACAAGAGAAGGGCAGGAGTAGCCCCAAATAATCCCCTTTTCTCTGAGAACAAGGCGCTGGACACGTTTTTCCTGCACTCCAATGCCTACCAGGTTTGGACGGTGCCTTCTCACAGCGAAACCTTTGCACGCAGATGCATCACCTTGCCATGGGTGAGCTTCACCCCTGGACGGGATGAAGAGCTAAAGTTGGTTACGGGAAACCCCTTGTCTTTCAGGGACATGGACGAGCTTGAACAAGGGTGTCCGTAAGAGCAATCAGAGCTGGGATTTGCTCCCAGTCCCACTGGTATAGTGGGGTCCAGCCTCAGCTGAAGTCCTCTGTACCTGGGGAGACTTCACCCGCTGCCCCAGGACTTTGGTCCAAGCGTGGTGGAGACGGGGTGACCAAGGCTGTGATGACACCCCAACCTGCCGTCACAGCCCAGGAGCCTTCTCCTGCCCCGGCACGGACCTGGCACCCGGCAAGGGTTAAGAGCCACAGAGGCGGTGAGGGGAAAACGTTCTTCTGATTTGCTTAATGAACGTTAATTAAGAAGACAGAAGATAGCAGATTCCTTCAGGGTACAGATGAAAAGCCTGTTAATTAAATCCGGAGAGAGAGCGCAGGGCCGACTGATCCTCCTCCTGATCAGACCTGACAAGGCAGGCACAGGGCCGGAGCGAGGTGTGCCAGAGCCCAAAGCCCCCGTCTCCTCTAGCCCAGCTCAAAGCCGGCAGCACGGCCAGGTTTCAGCAGGGTGCTTGGCCGTGGGACCGGGTGCTACCACCTGCTTACCTGCCTCCAGCACCCGTGAGGCTGAAGGTGGCCCCGTCCCACGGGGCTGGGGTGGGAGCTGGGTCGGTACCCCTGGCTCCTGCTGCACCCCGGGCCAGTACTGCGAGATGGACACACGCTTGGTTCCCAGCAGAACCTTCCCCAGAAGGGATGAGGTGCCCTCGCTGTAGTGCTGGGTAAGAAGAGGGGTCCCTTGGCCAGCTCCATCCTGGGGAAGAAGAGGAGAAGGAGTTTTTGCCATCCAGCTTGGCGGTTTGCCCCAGGTCCCACCACCAAAGTCTGCGGGAGCTGGGCACGGGTTAAACGGGAGCAGATCAGAAAGGCACCGGGTACCACTTTGTGCCAGTGCATCTCCATGCCAGGAGGGGCAAGTCTCCAGGGCCGGCTGTCGCACACTAACGGGATTCTGCTAGCAGCCTGCTGCCTCCACACCCACGCTCCCCGCCAGCTCTTAGCCCAGGCTTATTTTTAAAAGCAGAGCAGCCGAGCATCCCAAATTACCCCTCTGAAACTGCAGCAGCCCTACCTTCCTGCCCTGCCTGGCCCCTCCAAGGCAGTGGCCGTACCCGCTCCCTCTCTCCCGCTCCCACCCCATCCCTCGCCCCGGGACTGGAGCGAGGATTAGAGGCAGGTTCAGCCACACAACGCCACGAGCATTTCAATCAGCACAGCCACAGCGCTTCACCGCTCTCCCGGCACGCAGAGGCATGTGAGGAGCAGAGATCTTTGGGCTTTGCGGCAGGGTGGTGGGGTGGTCCTCACCAAAAGCAGTGGCCCCTTGGGCAGAGGGGACCAGCCCAGGAGAGGGCAGCTGGCAGCCCCCACCTCGGTTCTGCTCACCCCAGGGTGAAGACCCCATTGAGTGGGAAATGGGACGTGCAGTGTAAATAACGTCTGGAGCATCTCTTCTGTGCGCTGGCTTATTTTGTAAACCTGATCTTTGCAAAATGTCATGAAATGGAGAAATGGGAGGCCTGGGATGAGTAAATCTCTATTAGAAATTCCCCAGGATGGTGGCAGTCATGTTCTTGCTCAGTGATGGCACATTAGAGCCCAACCCCGGCTCGGGGAGTGGGGTCATGTGCGGCACTGATTGCAAAAAGTATTTAATTAACACTGCCATAAATACAGCGCTAGCGATGCCAACCAGACCATGATGGGGCAGGATGCTGCTGAGCTGCGTGAAGTTTTGCCAAGGCAGACAGGAGAAGATGAGGGAAGGCAGAGAAAATCCAGCAGATTTTGCTCCCTGACTTGCGCCAGCCCTTGGGGGCCTCAGGGGGGCAAGAGGAGGATGGGACAGGGACATTGCCCTCGAGAGAACGTCCCCTGAGCAAGAAGGCTTCACCATCAGCACCTGGACAAGTGGGGAAACCCCATAACTGGGAAATGAGCTCTCTGGGGGCAAGATGCTCCCAAAGCAATTGCCAGAACAGGCATCACCATCCTCTCCCCCGATGCACAAATAGTCTGGAAGCCAACTTTTCAGACCTAATCCCCAAATTTTCTCAATACCTGGCAGACAGTGAAAATAGGGACATCCCAGCTTCAGTCATGCATGACCACAAGCTCATCATCTCACCGATGAGCTGAAGAACTCCAGATCTGTCCCAGCCCAAGGACACAGGCTGAGAGCCGAGCCATCGTTGTCCCCAGGACACACGCTTCACCCATCTCCTCAGGGCTCAGGAGGTCGGGGACCACGAGATGAGGAAGAGCCAGATCAGCGCAGGACCAGGCGATTTTAGGCACAGCCAAAAAGGCCCTTTCCCCGCCTGAGCTCATCAGTAGCTTAATGATACCTGCTAAACAGCTCCAGAGTCCCTAATCGCTCATCATATTACGGCTGCTCACAAGTGAGGCCAACCAGTACAAACCTCCTCGAAGCCTTTCTAATTAACGAGCAGGAGCTTAGACTCTTCCAGCCCAAAAGCAGCATCTCAGATAAAACTGGCAGCCTTCCTGCTAGCCCGTGGCCTCCCCTGATTAAACCCCCCCTTAATGGGCTTGTTAGCATCACCTAAGGCCACCTCGTTGGCTAACGAGGTGCATCTGTCTGTCTGTCCTCCCCTGCCTCCCTGCTGTGGGTGGGAAGAGGTTCATCCATCCATCCATCCATCTGTCCATCCATCTATCCATCCATCCGTCTGTCCCCACCATGGCAGGAGCCATGGGATGTGCCTGGCATGGCTGCCCTTAACTCTGTGCTGCGTCCCTGGACACGTCCCCTGGGTACCCCATCCACGAGGTGCCCTGAGCATCCCCTTCACCAGGAGGGTGGGTGACAGCTGAACAACAGCAGATGCCACCAGATGGTCACCCCAACTGGAGACCCGGCTAAACCGATAACTGGGAGGGTGCTGGAGCCCCCTCATTTGATAAATGACTCCCCATATTGGTCCCCCTGGGAGACAGGAGCGAGCTCAGGACGGTGGCACCGAGCTCCCGCCCGCAAAGCCCCCGGGACCTTTGTAATGCCGCAGCACCTGCATCAGCGTTGCCGCATCAGTCTGTGGTTGCAACCACCCTCCAGGCTCTTTCCTGAGAGGTGCTGAGCACTCACAGCCCATCGCTGTGATGAGCTGTGAGTGCTCAGCTCCTCTGCTGGGGGCTGCCCCTCCGCAGGGACAGCCTCCCCCCCTTCCTCTCCCTCCCATCGATAAGAGATGGTCCAATAGACTCTGACAAATAGGAAGTTGTTGTGATAACTTTGACTTTAAAGCAGGAGAAATAACCGCCCCCCTGTAATGCGATCTACCGTGTCTTTATATTCTCAAGCGTGTTGCCCCGGATCGGGGCTGGGGCTCTGATTTAATAGTCTTATGGAAACCAGTGCCCTCATCCAATTACCACGGAGATTTTGGTGCAGTCAGCAGCTGAGCCGCCGGCAGCCCCCGGCGCAGGAGCGAGCCCCATGGGAGACTGGACCCACGCTGGTCTGACCGGGGCCACCCCAAAAATGTTGGGGGGTCCTGAGGTAATTTGCCACCCCCAGATAGGGGCTGTGCCATGGGCTGGCTTGGACTGGGAAGCACTGGTGGGAACTGGGAGAGCAGCAAAGGCAAAGCATCGCTCCAGGCGGCGGCAGAGAGCTCCGTGGGTAACGTCTCCAGAGATTTCCACTTACAGCGGGACTAAAATCCCTCTGTTTCGTACTCGAATGCCTGCTGCTCCGAATCCCCCTCCAGCCACAGAGGCTGGATGCTCGCTGGTAATCCTGCATCATTTATTTTCATTGGCTGACAGAAAAAAGTGCCGTCAGAAAACCAATGTTAGCTATGCTGGCTGGCATATAAAATGTTGCTTTAATTGTATTTTATTTGGCAATAAGAAAATAGAAGCAGGGACAAACCCTCCAGATATTCCTGCCCTCCCCCCCGTTTAAAATTTTAATTTGCTAATTTTATGACTACATTTCAGATAAAGCCCAGCAAAGCACATTAAAGTAAGAGAAGTGATTTATCCTTTTCAGTGGCACATGATCTTTGGACATATTTCCTAGCCTACAAATATTAAGACAGTTTTTTAAAAAAAAAAAGACTGGTTTTTTTTTTTCATGTCAACTGTTATTTTTCAACAAACAAAACCACTATTTTTTCCAATCCTTGTTTTCAGCCTTCTGATCTCTAAAGGCAAAAACCAGGGAAGTATTGGACATCTGAACTGAAATAACAACCATCACGGAGCAGCATCACACCCTCCAGCCCGGGCCTGGGCATCACGCCGTGTCCTGCTGCGATTTTACACTTTCAAGGACATTTTCATTTGTGAGGAGGTTAGGAGACCGACTTCAGCACTCTTCATCCACTTCCCAAAGAAACGGTATAATTGATTTAATACTGAAATTGGAGGAAGAGGCTGGCTCGTGCTCCACCTCTCCCGAAGCCGATGCCAGGCGGGAGCTTTGCGGGCTAGCCATGATTTGGGGTTTCCCTGACCTTTTCCCAGCATCTCCACAAGTCAGGAGGATGAAACCTCCCAAACTACCGTGACATTTAGAAACCAAACCTCTGCCATCAATACATAAACCTGAGGATTTCTCTGTGCCACCCAGAATAAAAAACTCCGAGTCTTCACCAACCGGCTGGGTTCGGCTCGCCCGCCTGGCAGAGCAGCACGAGCATCCTTCAGGTACCACTGCAGATTTATTTGCTGCGTAAAACCCCTGCTCACGCCCGGCGTGGCAGCGATGCCTTTGAAGCATGGGGTGCTGCGTGAGGTGCGGGGGGCTCCGGAGAAGGGGTTAACGGGTGGGCAGAGGCAGTGCTGGGGAAGTTGCTAGGAGACTTGGGGCTTTAGGATGCTGGAAGTGATGCTCAGCCAGTGGAGGAGTCCTCTGACAGTAAATCTGCTAATTTGGGTTTCATTGATTGCTGGGGGTTAGGGGTGGATGTGGGTAGGGCTGAGCAGGGCTGACCCTTCTCCTCCCAGCCGGACGGCTGCTTTCCCGTCCTGTTCCTGCAGTTTCAATTAAACCGCTGAATTAATCTTTTGCGATAAACTCGGCCCCTATTGCAGTTTGCGTTGGGATTCATAATCACTTTTCTGCAAATATAAGAATTAAACAGAGAGGTCTTGGTAGCTCGGGAGGGAAAACCGGGGCTCTTCCAGGCTGCTGGCTGGGATTGGGGTGCCCAGCTGCCCACCGGGGTTAGTTTTTACCAGCCGAAAACCCTTTCAGGGGGCTGCTGATAGAGAGGGAGCTGGGGGAGGCACTGCTGCCTTCCGCGCACCTGCATATGCTCCTCCAGATGGCCCGGGCTGTTGCTCTTCATGCAGGAAAAGGTTTTAAATTAAAATCTTGCCTGTGATTTTTGGAGGTTTTTTGGTTGTTTTTTTTCCCCCGCCCCTTGCTTTCCAGAGCTCCGGTCCACTTGCCATCATTAAGTACAGATGGAGCGGCAGGGCGGTGGAGTGGGCAGGGGGACACATGGGGGGCTGCAGGCGCAGAGTGTCGGTCAGCGGGGGTCTCCGGCTGGGGTCCTGCCCCTCAGAGGTGGCCGTGCACCCCGTATTGAGCCCCTTTCAGGCCGGGGCCAGCCCCTGCTCTCCGCAGCCTTCCTTGGCTGCCGGGAAGCTGAATCGCTCCTCTCTGTAGAGCCCCCACTGAGCCCCAAGCCAGCCCCTCTCATCGGCTCCGATGTCCTCCTGTGCCACCGTCCCCTGTCCTGCCAGAGAGACAGGAGAGCTCCTTTGAGTGCCCGGCACTCTGGACATCCATCCCAGCAGGATCCGACCTGGCTCTGCTCCAAACCAGCGCCTTTTCCCACCCCGCACCATCCCTCCTAGCAAGCATTTAGCCCCCGGCTTTGCAGGGATGGGATGGGGGGGGACGCAGCCTTCCCGCTGCACCCCAAGCCCGGCAGAGGAGCAAGTCCCACGCTGGGGCAGGATCCGGCCCCTCCAGGGACTCCAGGATGCCAACTTTTCACAGAAACAGCGGATTACAGCGCATCAGCTCCAATCGATACTCTGCCGCGGCAGAAAGCAAAGGGAAAAGAGGAACAAAAAGAGATTTCTCAGTCGTGGAGGATTTGGGGGTTTTGTTGTGTTTGGAATGAGGAAAAAAAAAGCCTGAGAAAGGGCTGGGCAGGAAGGGCTGGGGGGGGGGGGACAGCAGGATCCCCCCAGCACCGGGCTACAACCCTTCGAAACACACCTGGTGCCAGGGAGAGGACATGGGCATGGGATGGGTGCAGGGTGGGCACGGGGTGGGCATGGGGTGCTCCACCTCCACCTGGCACGGGGGCTTTGACTCCTTCCTCCCCAGATTGGGGCATCTGCAGCAAAACCCTCTCGGCTCCAGCCACGTGAGCGGGGCAAAAGGTGGAGAGGTTTTGGCAGGGAGAAGAGAGGTGAAGAGATGCTCAGCCCCTGGTCTGGTCCTGCTGAGACCCTCACAAAGAGCGATCAGGTTCAGGGATGCTCTGGACAAAAGGGTGGCATTTAAAGAAGGTTTTTTGGAAACCCAAAGGTCTTGTACAGGGATGAGCAGAAGAGATGTCCCGGGAGCTGCTGCCAAGGACCCACTTTTGGCTGAAGCCCAAGACCTCTTTGCAGGTAGTTTGTCTCATTGTCTGAGCTATCGATTCCTTCGGTGGAAAGAAAAGGCCCTGGCACAGCAAGCAGCGTCACTAAATGATGGACAGAGTGCTCTGCCCTTGCAAGAGATGCTCTTTCCCCGCCAGCCGAAATGGCTCTTCCCCACCAGACAGGGGGACGGGGGACCCTGCACTGGGCAGTGATGGGGACAGGACCTGGGGGACACTGCGGGCTGCCCCGCTCTCACACAGGGACTCCCCTGCAGCCAAACTCCCAGCAGGGAGAGTGAGGGGGGGGACCTGGCATGTTTTTGTCACCCCAGGTCAGCGGCCCGGCAGAGGACCGGCCGGCCGGGCATCGCAACCGCTCTCCCTGCAGCTGCTTGGGATGAGGCTCACGCACCTCCTCTGCATTCTGCGCTCTCGCCGGCGCAGGGGCGAAGAGCTTTGAAGGAGCTGCCCTTTCATTATTAATATGATGATGATGTCTGACGCCGTGTGTGCACAGCGACGGCTCTCTGCCTCCGGTGGCACCCTGCCAAGAAAAGCGCACACTGTTCCTCGGGGAGGGGTCGGTCCCGTTCCCCCCCCCATCAGCCTTTCCCCCATCCCCAGCACCACTCCGCATCTCAGAGGGTAAATAATGGAGCTGTTCTGCCCTGCACAGCCCCTCACCGGGGCCTGGAAACCTGCAGGATTGGACCCATGGGACACGGGTCCCCTCGCCAGCTCTGGCCCCGTAATATCCTGGGGATGCAGACCAAGTGCTGGCTGAACACGACGAGGGGGGATAAAGTGCCACTGAGTCCTGTTCTCGTGATGTCCTGCTCCCCAGAGGGTCCCAGCCCCGCAGGGGGCACGGAGCCGACCCGAGCCCAGCCGTTGCCCATCGCTACCGCTGCTCACTGTCTTGGACCGCAAAATAGAAGACAGCATCTGAAATTTTTTTAAAAAGGCTCATTTTATTGCATGGGTCTGCTCTCATGTTGCTTCAGTTGTTTTCTGCCCCCAGGCCAAGCCAGGACCCCCAGGCAGCGTGGGCAGAGTCGGCTCAGGGAGGGGAAACGCTGCCAGGAGCCGCAGCTCCCGGCAGGACCCGATGCGGCAGCCGCAGCGGCCTGCCCGCATCCTCACATCAAACCTCTCTCCCGTTTTTGCCCTCGGGCCACAGCCTGAGACATGAATCATCCCCTCCGTCTGCCTATCGATCTGCTGGCAGAAACCCCATCCCCACCCAGCCAAGCCGCTGTCAGCCCCCGGGGGGGGGGCCGATGCCCACCGGTGCCCGGCCACGGTGTGTGCCCAAGTCCTTGGGTGCGTGGCTGCACCCTGAGCACCCGACGCCTTCTGGCACAAGCCGTGGGGCTGGATCCGGAGCCATAGGGCCACCAAGGGTGGCAGGGCTGGAGCCATGGGGCGCAGCCGGCCAGGGACGTCCCTTCCCATGTCCCCAGCATTGCAACTACAGCCAGACCCCATGACGGGTAACACGGGGTGACATGGCTTGGCATGAGTCAGTGACGAGCCAGACCAGCGTCCGTGCCGGCCCCTGGCCTGCCTGAGCAGCGTCCATGGGCATGGTTCACCCTGAGCATCGCTCAGGCTCCCAGAAACACGGCCTCCTCCGCCAGGCAGGCACCCTCCGTCCCGCTCACCACCGCATTGCCACGGCTCAGAGAGCCACGCACCAGCCTGGGGAATGGCACTGGGACCCGCCGAGCCGGACCCTGCACCCGCACCCTCACGGGCACCCCAGTGTCAAGGTGCAGCAGGGGCATCCCAGTCCCACTTACGGACCCCTGCCCGGTGAGCTCCCAAGCATCCCGTCCTGCGCCAGCCTTCGCGATTCGGCTGTGGATTATGTCAAGGTATGTTGGATTGCAAATTAAACGTCAGCCCCGCTGCACGGTCCCGGCTCCATCTGCAGAAAATGAGTTGCTGGACTTGGAGAGTGTCCAGTTGTGCAGCTCGGCGTGCCTAACACCCAGGGCTGACAAGCCACTGAATCACTCCTCCCCGCGCTGCCAGGCCACATGAAGCCAAGATACATTTCTTTTTAATGATAAGTTTTTATTGTTTGGAGTTCAGCTAAAACAGTCTCCCAGGCACCTGCTTCCAGAAGGGCCGAGCGGTGCGGGGCTGAGCCCGGCCGGTGCGAGCACGCCAAACACCCCACGGGTGGAATGAGTTGGACGGTCTCAGCTGTAAAGGGAAGTCCTTGAAAACCGCCTGTGGGGAAGGAACTGGGCTGCTGGCCATGAGCATCGCCCGGTAAATCCACACAACATCGCCGCAGCCAAAGGCAGGATTTGCACCTGGCTGGGAGACAAGACACACACACACACACACACACACACACACACCCCCCACACACACACCCCCCAGAGAGCCCTTTGGCACCGTTTGCTGGCCCAGCATGCATCCAACTCTTCCCAAAATGGGGTGTGTGTCCTGGAGAGAAGCCACTTGGACCCCTGGCCCCCAGCAAACACAACTTACCGCCCCTGCGCCTTGTATGCTGCTGCGGGGAGGCAGCCCCCCCACCCCTGCAAAGCCACACGGGAGCTGCCGGGGGATCCCAACTGCGGCTGAGCTCCGGGAACAGAAACCCAGGGAGGGTCGGAGCAGCCCCGTTGGGCCACCTGCCCAGGGGACAGCCCCGTGCTGCAGGAGGGGGAGCGTGCGGAGGGGCTGCAGGGCCCCCCCGGGAGGTTTCCCAGGGGCTTCTTGGCATCGAGAGGGAACCCAGCCTCCCCGCAGCTGGATTAACGCAGGGCTGAGCCATCGCTGTTCTCACGACGCTCCTCTGAACCTCTTAGCAACGCTCCTGCCTGCAGGTCAGACAAGCGGCAAATAAAAGATTTAAGGCAGGTGCCGCAAAGGTACGGTAAAGAAAAACCACATCCACGCCCGGAGAGGTGGCAGTAAATCAGGCCGGGGAGGGACTGCTGCGCGGGAGCTGGTGGCACGCAAGGCCAGCACGGCTGCTTTGGGCTGGGAACACCGGTGTTTGGGCAAGTGATGCTCCAGTGGGTATCGGTGGGACCCCGTGTGCTGGGGGGTCCAGCCACTGCCTCCCCCCCAGCCAGCAGCAGCTTTCCACCATGCACTGGGTTTTGCTAAGAGGCCCCCCAGCACTTTGGCTACCCTTGGGCATAAAGGTTTGGGGGGGGCGATGCCAATGTCCCCCCTCTCTCTGCCCAGCACCCTGCCCATGGGTGGGACTGAACCCCATCAGCATGGGGTGCTGAACTGGGGACCGCAGCTTTGGAAAGGGGGTGAGCTGGTCCCTGGGGCATCCACCCCCCCCCCGCCCCCCGGCCACCCCGTAACACCCCTGGACCCGCTGCCACCAACCCCTGCCTTACCTCCTGCCGCTCCTCCAGCTGTGCTTCCACATCTGGGCAGCTGCGGAGCCCCGGGGCTGGGGGGGGGGTCGGATCCGAAATGACTCCGGAGCCGCTGTAGCGGCCGGGGGGGGCGCAGGGGCCCGGAGCGGGGCCGGGGGAGCCCCGGGGTGGGGGGGAGAGAGCGGGGCGGGCGGGGAGGGAAGATCCACCCCCACGTCCGTACCCGTGTCCTCCCTCCCTCCTCTTCCTCCCTCCTCCTCCTCCTCCTCCGCCGCCGCCGCCGCCGCCGCCGCCCGTCCTCCCGCCGCGGCCAGCCGGGCAGCGCGGGCGGGCCGGGGGCTGCGCTGCCGGGAAAGAAGAGGCGGGGGGGGGGGTCTGGGAAAAGGGGAAGGGGGGGTCTGGGCACTTAGGTTGGAAGTTGGAGGCGCGATGGGGAACGAGCGCTGGAAAACCATGGGAGGAGCCTCCCAACTTGAGGACGGGCAGCAGGAGAAATCGCAGGTACGGGGCGGAGGGGGGGGTATGGGGGGGGGCAGAGGGGCAGGAGCCAGCCCGGGGGTGTCCCACCGAAACCTCCCCCCCTCCCCTTCCCCCGTTGCCCCCAACGAGCTTTTCTCCCGGTGCGGAGCTCCCCGGGCTGCCTCCCCTCACCCCCCCCCCCTCGAATTATTGAGTTTATTTATTAGCAGCCAGTCGTCTCCTCAGCCCCCAGTGCCAGGGCTGCCCCTCGGCCAGGCAGCGGGCAACGCTCCGGGGCTGCCACACACACCTCCGATGAACCGCTGCACGTTTTAAACTGCTTAAATAACCCTTTAAAAGGGATTTGGCATCTCAGCTCCCTGCTGCAGCCGGAGAGCCATTCCTCTCGGTTCGGGGACTCCCGGCTGCCTGGCCCTCTCTTAACCTCCAGCAGCCCCCCTGGTTTTTTTGGAGGGAGAGGCCGGCGTTGCGGTGGGGTGCGGCGAAGCGGTGGCAAAGCCTGCGGCGACGCGCGGGGAATCCGGCACGTGCCGGAGCCTGTTTGCACAACCCGCCGCACGTGTGCCAGCTTCTTCCAGCCCAGCGTAACCAGCAGGTAATAACGGGCAGCTGCCCGGCCTTCGGCCACCGAGTACGAGGGAGCAGGTAGGGAAGAGCAGGCATGGCTGCGTGGCGGGGGCATGCGGCCGCCCTGCCTGCACCCAGAGCGCAGGCAGGGAGGGAAGGAGTGCGGAGTATATGGGCAAGCGTTCCTGGGAAGAGCTGGGGGGGGAAAAGCGAGTCTCCGATGGAGGTTGTGAGGCAAGGGAAGGAGCCAAGAGCTGGCAGCGCCTGCCCTTCCTCTGCATCCCGGCACTGGGCGAGGATGGAGGGGGGGAGCAGCTGGACCCGGCTGTGAGACCCCCTTGCCCCCAGGTCTGCCACGTCCCTGTCCTCCTTCCACCCGCAGCGATGCAGGAAAGGGACTTCTGCCTGACTTCTCCCTTCTGCACACCCTTCTCTGAGCCCTTTTCTTCCCGGTTAGCCCATCCGTGCCGAACGGCTCCCTCGCCGAGAGGCACGGGAGGCCCCAAACCGCCCTGAGAGAGAAACCTCGCTCTCCTCTCCCCTTCCCGGCAGAGCTGCCTCCCTGGCACGCAGCCCCTCCACACGGGGGTCCGAGCGGTGCCGTCCGGCTGGAGCCAGGCTGCCGCTAGCCGTGCGGCTTTATACCCCCCCCATGGTCCCAAGGATGAGCTGGGCAGGATGGATCCAGCCCCACCACCCGTACGGGGCTGGACAACACAGCCCAGAGCTGGTGGTTCACGCAGGGGGTTGCAAAGGAGGTACGGAGTGTGCCGTGCAGCTGGTGCTGGGCTCCCAGCTCCCAAAAGCTCCAGTAGAAACCCGTCCCAGCTCACCTGCATGCTCACCCATGGAGCCGGCTCCGGTGCACTCCCCAGCCCTCTCCTCTCCTCTCCCTGAGCCGCAAAGCGCGCCGTGCTGTAGGAGCGGTAGCAGGCAGGCTTTGGATGACGGAGGAGAACAGGTAACGGGAGTGGGATTCAGTTCATCTGCCTCCGTGCCTGCAGGGAGGGAGCGAAGTGCGGCGTTGGGCTCCGGGAGGGCACGGGGAGCAGCAGGGTGCGGGGGGGGGGGTGGCTGGGGTACAGCCCCTGCCCCACGGCGAGCGGGGACGGGGGCTGCAGCCCTGCGCAAAGCTGAGCGGCAGCAGAGCTGGACAGGCAGGGAGGGTGGAGAGGGACAGGGGTGAGCGGCTGGGATGTAAAATGAACTGCTTGGGCAGCTCTGGAGTGAGCAGTGGCTTGGGGGGGGGGGAAGGGGACTGGCCCCTACTGCCCTGGGGCTCCTTCAAGGCTGGGTGGATTCTGGCAGTAAGGTGGGGGTACCAGGACTAAAGTTTGCCCCAGCAATTGAGCCTGGGCAACGCAAACCACAGTGTCTGCCTGCCTCAGAAGCACAACCGGGGTCCTGGTTCATACCTGGCTGAGGGCACGGCTCAGGGGGAGAGCACCCAGGGCTGCCTGCGATCGCTGCCCACCATCCCACAGCGCAGAGCTTGCCTGGCGAGCCGGCAAAGAGCAGCGGCTTTGGCAGGAGCAAAGGGCACCTCCTCCTTGAGGAGCATCTCCCATGGCAGAACTCAGCTTCTCCCACCATCGCTCTCCATCCGTGCTCCCCAGGGGCCAGTCCACCTCCGGCTCTGCTCCGGCTGCCCCAGGGACAAGCCAGCTCGTGTCCTTCCCTCCCCGCAGGCTGTGGGTGCCGGAGCTGCTGTCTCCCACACCCAGCACAGCCGCTCGCCTGTCCGGCTGGCAGAGGAGGCTGGGGGATGCTCGGTGGGGGGGGATGATGGGCACTGGGGTGGCAGGGACCCACAGTCCCAGGGTGCAGGGCAGCCCGCAGGGTGCTCACGTGGCGTGGCTGGGGCACCGAGGACCCTGCCCCCACGGGGCACGGTGGCCAAGCACAGAGATACTGCCTGAGCCGGCGCAGGGCATGGAGAGCCCCGCTTAGCTTTGCACTGGGAAGGCAACACTAACTCAGTTCCTGCCTGGGGCTCCCTCCCGAGCTCCAGTCCCAGCTCCAGAGCAGGTTTGCAAGTGAAGCTTTCTCATCGCGAGCACCTCCCAGCCTCCCAGCTTCTGCTTTCCTTAGGAAGGAGTGATTTGGAGCCATGGGGACCTCCAGCCTGATGGATGTCCCCAGGGGCACATCAAGAACTGAGGCAGGGGGATGTCCTGCCTGAAAGCCTTGGCAAGAAGATCCAGGAGCCCAAGGCCATGCAACGGACAGCAGAAACCCTTGGAGTCGTGAGGGCCATGGCCATGGTGGGGCAGGAACGTGCAGCAGAGGCATCTGCAGGGCCCCATGCTGGGAGCTGGGCATGCAGCTGCAGCGCTGCTGTGCTGGGGGGGTTTGGGGGACCCACACCCCAGTTTGGAGCATTGCTGGTGCCGCTGGCTGAGTATTTCCCTGCTCTCCCCACTGCAGGTTGCCAGGTAACACAACCTGCCAGCAAAATGCTGTGGGACTCGTAAAGCTGCCACCACTCAGGATCTTGCGGTCGCAAGCAGAGGGGGGCACTTGCGAAGGGGATCGGCCCCCAGTTCTTGCCCCAGTTCTCGGTGCTGGTGGGAGGGCAGTGATGTTGGGGCTCGAAGGCTGGAAAACTGCTGGATGCAGCTCCCGGGCAGAGCTGCAGGATTTTAGCGTGTTAAAGCCCAGTTGGCATTTGTGTGGCTGTGGGAAACGGAGCATCGGCCGTGCACGGCTCTGCTCCTGAAACCCTCAATGCTGATGGGTCCCTCGGCCATTGCAGCCCCTCTGCGTGTCCCAGCAGGCACGTTTTGAGCTGGGGACATCAGTGTGGTGGGGACCAGCAGCATGTAGGATGGAAGGGCGCAGATCCATGGAGCTGAAGGTGCTGCGATAGCCAGGACAGATGCTGGGACATGGTCCCTGCTCGCCCCGCGGATCCCAAACCACTCCTGTCGCTTCCGCACTCACTGGGTGCTGAGGGGTCAGGTCGAGCCCAGGTCCCAGGTGTCCACGTGAGGGTGTCAGCGATGGGAATCTCCCACCTCCGTCTGCCACCGTCCTGCTGCTCCAGGGTGCCCCTCATGCCCCCGAGCCAGGGCTCCATGTCTACAAACACAGGACAAACTCCTCGACCCTCTGCTTGCCGAAAGCTCCCCATACTGCCTTTGACATCTCCTTTTAACGCACACCGAGGGGCTGAGCCTGGGGCTGCCTCGTTATGGAGGTGCCCCCCCCCCGCAGGGTGGCTTCCCATTCAGCCCAGTGCCGTTTCCATCTCCAGCTTCGCTCCATGGGCTGGGGGAGAAACCCGGAGCATCCCCTGGGGCTGGTGGGGCATCCCCAGCCCCCCGGCCCCTGGCCGGCCAGCCCTGCCGCAGCCGAGGTCACCTTAATGCAAATGGTTGCGAGAGCGTGAATGAAATGAAGGGTGCTTGAAGGAAGGTGTCACTCCAGATAGATGTGCACAGGAGGGGAGAGGGCCTGGGAAATCTTTGCAGATGCAGCAATTTTCTCCTCATTTCTGGGGAAAGTAGTCTTTGTCTCTCCGAATCTGCAGTTTTCTGGCAGCCCTGCAATTCCTTGTGACAGCCGTGGCCGGGGTCAGGGGAAAATCACAACCTCTGTCCTGCAGGTGTAATGAGAAGGGGAGGTGGCGGGGGGCACGGCGGGCTGATGAGACCGGGTGGCAGCTCGCTCCCTTTGCGTTGTCGGCATCGGCACTTCACGCTTTGCAAGGAGAAAAGGCTTTTGGTGCGCACGGAGCAGCTCCCGGGGGCTGAGCCGATGGGTCCCTGCAGCAGCGGAGCTGCCAGAGGGGCTCGGGGGGGGTCAGAGACCTTTCCCACAGCGACTCCCCCTCACCGGGAGGCTCTGGGACAGGTCCGAGGGCTTTGGGAGCAGCTCTGCTCCTCCCCAGCAGGCAGCGAGGGTGCAAGGGGGACGGGGACGCATGGCCCCCCCCCAGCTGCGAGATGTCCTGTGCAGAGCAGATCCCCGTGATGCTCAGGGTGACGGGGCCCCAGCACCGACCCACAGCCTCCCCTTGCTGCTGGGGACAGCCCCTGCCTGCCCTCGCCTCCTTGCTTTCCCCGCGGTCCCCACTCTGGGGGACACAGGGCGTGTTTTCCCTTTTTCTCCCCATATTTGTGCCCAGGGCAGCAGGGAGCCCTGCACGCACCTCCCGGGGAGCTGGGGCTGCTCCAGCTGAGTATCACCACCTTAAATAAAACATGCCAGAGGGAGCAGGCGGCTGCCACACGTTCGCTCTCTTTATTATTTCATACCTCTGGCTCCCAGGCGGGTTTAGCTGCTTTGCTCGCTGAGCGCTCGCCCGTGGCCTCCGTGTCCCTGGCAAAACCGCAGGGCTCCCCGGGGTCCCCACGTCCCCTCCTCTGCCACTATCCCCATGTCCAACATCGCCTCCCTTGTTGCTGGACCCCCCCCCCAAGTCTGTAAGGGTTTGAACCCACCTCTCAGTTGAAGGGGAGTGGGATGGTTTCGTCTGGATGGGTCCCGACGGTGTCTGTCTCTCTGTCCGCAGAGGATGAGCTGCGGGTACATCTTGTGCACCGTCCTGCTCTCGGTGGCCGTCCTCCTGGCAGTGACGGTCACAGGGGCCATCCTCTTCATGAACCACTACCACACGCCCGTCACCGAATCACCCCCCGTCATCAGCACCAACCCCGAGGAAGCCAACGCGCTGGTCACCATCGAGAAAGCCGACAGCTCCCGCATCAACATCTTCATCGACCCCAACTGCCCCGACGCGGCGGGCACCTTCGGGCGCCTGGAGGGGCTGCAGACCTCCCTGCTGCGCGCCGTCACCGACCACGATGCCGAGGCCAAGGCTACCAAAAGCCAGCAGAAGGCCTTGCTGGTCACGGTGGCGGACGAGGTGGCCAAGCTGCTGACGCACGCCGTGCAGCTGCGCGCCGACTGCGACGGCCTCAAGAAGGGGCACAGCGCCATGGGGCAGGAGCTCAGCGCCCTGCAGGGAGAGCAGGGCAGGCTCATCCAGGTGAGCTGGGGCTGGGAATGCTGCACAGTGCTCCTTGGGGACAGACGTCCCCTGTCCCCGTGTCCCCAGGAGCAGAGCTGTTTGCAGCCTCTGCCCACGCTGTCCAGGGAAGACCTCCAGCAGAAGGAGCTGAGGTTTAAGGCGGGTGCTTGGGAATTGCAAGTTAGGAAGCACAACTTCAGCTCCAGCTCATCAGCTGCCTGTGTCTCGCTGCCAAACTGCCCCGGTGCTAGTGAGCCGAGTGTGCAGCCTCCCACGATGTGGCTCTCCCGGCTCCAGGTCCAGTTTGGGGGCTCTGAGCAGAGCCGAGCACAGCACAGGACCATCCCAAGGGTGCTTCATGCAGCAATCAGCCCCCCCTTATATACAGTCCCCAAAATTTCCCAGCTGATCCGCTGTGTTGAAACGCTTACCTGGGTATGCCGGGGGTCTGCCGGGCATTGTAGCAGGACCCAGGGCACAACTGGATGCTCGGCTCCGTGCCCGTCCCTCCTGGTGCTCATCTCCCTCCAGCCGGAGCTGCTCGATTCCCCACTGCTTTGCTTCGCTCCCCATCCTGCTGCTTTGCCGCGGCCACCCCATGTCACTCACCCAGTCCAGGTCACCTCGGGGGACAGCGGAGAGCTGGCGGCTGTCTCGGGACACGGCTATTCCTGCCGCCTCCACGATCCCGTCCCTTGCCCAGAGATGCTCTTTATCCCACGGGGTGGCGGCACCGACGCACCCAAGTTCGGGGATTTCTCAGCCCTGATGGCAATAGGCGATATCTGGACCCTGACCCCAGACCAAAAAGCACTGGAAATGCCGTATGGGATCTGCTGTGGCTTTTATGTCCTCACCTGCTCCCCACCAGCCCGTACCCCGGCAGGGAGCGTTGCTGCCCGCAGGTGCTTGGGGAGCCGTGGGAGTGGGCAGAGCATCCTCACGGCGGGGTGATCAAGGGGCTGGGGCGTGGAAGGGGTTTAACCACATTTAACCACAATTCCTTGTCCCCTCATGTGTCCCCTGCCCACAGCTACTCTCAGAGAGCCAGACCAACATGGCTCGGCTGGTGAGCTCCGTCAGCGACGTCCTGGACACGCTGCAGAAGGAACGCGGCGGTGCCCGGCCCCGGCTCAAGGCCGACCTGCAGCGAGCGCCGGCCAGGGGAGCGCGGCCCCGGAGCTGCTCCAACGGTGAGACGGCATCCCTGTCGGTCCCTGGGGAGAGGGATGCTCCTGGGGCTGCTCTTGGCAGGTCTCTGCCTAAGAAGAGGGGAAACAACCAGCCTGGAGAAGGGATTTAATACAGTGGGGGGCCGGCAAGGAGATGGGGAGATGGAACAGGAGGGAGATGTAGACCCACCCGTTCCCCACGCAGATGTAGCTGGGGCAAAAGCAGAGCAAGAAGCGACCATTCGCCTTCATTCGGGTGCAGACGGCTGCGCTGCATGGGACTCAGAATAAACAGTCACATTCATCATCATTTGGTTAAGATGAAGCTGAGTAAGAGTGTCCCAGGGCTGCAAACACGTGCCCACACTCTGCCTGCAGCTGCCTCCGGGCATCGGCTCCCTCGTCCCCAGCTGGGTCCCAGCCTGCCCTTGCCATCACAAGGGGACATGGGGTCGGTCCCTGCCAGCTGCTGGGGGGGTGGTCCCCATGGTGGCTGCATCCCCCCCGGCACCGCTCGCCCTGAGCATCGGAGGAGAAAGGAGGCAAAGAGCAAGGCAGCGCTGAGCCGCCAACTAGAGCTGGCAGCAAGGTTGAGCGCCTGAAAGAAATGGCAAGACATTAAATTAGATCATTAATTAACCAGCTTTCCTCTCATCCCACCCCATCCCAATGCCATGCTGCAGGCTCCCGGCCCCGAGACTGCTTTGACATCTATGCGAATGGACAGCAAGAGGATGGGATTTACTCCATCTTCCCCACACACTATCCCTCCGGCTTCCAGGTCTACTGCGACATGACAACGGACGGGGGCGGCTGGACGGTGAGCTGCCGCGGTGCTGGGGGCCACCGGGTGATGCCACCGCCGGCCACGGGCTTGTCCCCGCGCCGGGATGCCAGGGGCGGGAGATGTCACTCTCAGCACTTGGATGTGTCATCGGGATGGGGGATAAATGCTAATGGGGTCTGCATGTGCACAGGGTGCCCAGTCTTGCGGGGAAGCAAGTAAACAGGCTAGTCCACGTTACCCGTGCTGGCAGCATCGGCGGTACTGCTGGCCTGAGCCCTGTGCTGGAGTCCAGCCGCCCTGCCCTGGGCTTGGGGAGCTTGGCTGGAGCTGGAGGGTGGTTTTAGGTGGGGAGTTGGATGCCACGGCTGGAGTTCATCCTTCTCGGCAGGGCTGGTGCCCGGCTAGGGCACAGGGTAGCTGCAGTTGTGCTGTGGGGTGAATGGTTGTGCTTTGACCCAGCCTCGTGGTCCCGGTGAGCTGGTGCTGGGGCTCAGTGTGGACCCCAAACCCAGTATGTTTTGCCTCATCTAATGCAGGGGTGCCCGGGGCACCTCCAGCGCTGCGCTGATTCACTCGCTCCCCGGCTGCCCTGTCCGATTCACTTTGCCACGGTGGCTGCGACGACCCCGTAATCACAGTAATGGGGGTAGGGAGCAGGGGGGGACACGGCACTGGCAGCCCCAAGCCTGGAGACCCCCCTTGCTCCAGGGACCCCTTGGGTGCGAGCAGACCCTACCCACGAGGGCATCGCTCAGGGTGCCGGCAGGGCAGCGAGGGGGTCCCACGGAGGTGGGGGGGGGCTCACCGGGAGGGGTGGGCAGGCAGCCTCTCCCCTGAGGACACACTGGGTGAGCCGAGCTGGCCAGCACCCCTCCAGCTGGGCGCTCTAGGAAACAAATCCCCACGATCTGATTCCCCTAAGCAGCTTTGAGCAGTGCCAGGAGGGAGCTTAGCCCCCCTGCCCTTGGGGGGCTGATGAGCCTTTGGCCTCGGTCTGCCCAGAGCCCACCCCGGGCAGGAGCAACCTGTCATACACAGGTTGGTACCAGCAGCTCCGGCGGGGAAACTGAGGCACAGCGCAGCCCTGGGAACCGAGACTCCTGGGGGGGCTCACAGAGGGAAAAGGGGGGACCCCACTGGCTCCCTAGGGTGGGGATGGTCCTTGCAAACCCCACGCACAGTCTGCACAGCCTCTGTCAGTCCCAGCCATGCTCGAGCGCTGCCTGAAGAGCAGCCCAAGGTGATTAGCGAGACACTCAGAGGCTTATTTAAAGCTGCTGCAGCCAGGAGGGCTCCGGCTGGGCTGGGGAGGGGGCGAAGCAAATGATTTTACACCCGAGAGCACCGTGGGATCCGGCAGCGGGGCTAGCACGGTGCTGCCTGCAGCACCACAGCTCTGCCTTGCCTCGACCGGGGCAGAGGAGCCAAACCGGGTGCCAAATCCCAGCGTTCCGGAGATGGGCGCATCCAGAGCGGGGCTGAGGGTGCTCACCCCAGGCCCCCATTTCTCAGGGCTGCTCTGCAGCAGAGGCTCCCAAACATACCTCCAGTCCCTTGGGGTGCAGGGGGTGTCTCAGCCATCTCCCGTGGGGCTGGGGATGTGGGGGGGTCCTTGGGGCACTGGCTCACCCAGGCTCCAGGTAAGCCATGACACGGCTGGGCACCATGGTGCAGAGCCTGGGAAAATTCCCTCCCCTCCTCCTCCTCCTCCTCCTCTGGAGCGATTACTCCTGACATTTGGGCTTATTTGCATGTGGGTGGGTGGGTGGAAGCGATGGCAGCAGCTGAATCAATTTTGACTCCGGAGCTTGGGAGCTGCTGAGCTAAGCCTTAGCCTGCATGGACGGCTTAGAGACCACGGGGAGCGGGGCTGGGGCAAGAGCTGCCCCGATGCCCCGTCGGGGAGAAACCCGGCCGGGGTCACCCACCTCCCCATGCCCACGGTGTGATCTGCAGTGTCACCCTGTCCCCTTGCCAGAGGCAGCATCCCCGGTCGTTCCCCATCCCCTTCATAGGGAAGGCTGAGCGAGGCACAGCCCTCGCCAGACCAAGACCTCTTCTCCCCGCAACGGCCGCATCCAGCCTGGGGCAGCCAAAGTCCCCTGCGCTGCGCAAGCGGTTGCAGCTCTGGGACTGTTTGCTGCCTGTTTTGCGTAGCCGAAAACCAGAAATCTGGCAGAGAGGGCAGCCAGCGTCGGCGTCCATGCAGGAGCCCCCAGCGCGCACCCCCAGTCTGTTTTGTCCCCTCCTCGGCCCGTTTGCAGCCAGCTGGGGCGTAGGTCCGGGTCGGTGCCCTCCAGCACCAACGGGAACATCCGTGTCCTGCGCTCAGCGCCGACTTTAATTGCAGCGACTCCCCCGGGCTGACCCAAGCCTCGCAGCAGTGCTGGGCTGCAGCTGTGTAATTGCCCAGCCTGACCGTGACCCCCCCCTTTGACACTCACCTCCGGCACTTTATTAAAGAAATAAGGGGGTGACGGCAGGTGGGGGAGGCTCAGCATCCTGGGAGGCCTGAAAAAGTTGCCTCTTCACGTGCTGTTGTCTTGGGAAGTCTTTGCAAACGCCCCACACTCCTCCCGGTCCCCCTGAGCCTCCATTGCTGCCCAGCTGGGGCAAAGTCCCCCGGGATCAGCATCTCAGCCCCGTAAGCAACAGTGCCGCGACGGCTCCATCCACCTCAGCATCATTTTCCATGTACGGCGCGTATTGGGAAGCGGTGGGAAAGCCGAAGGATGCGGAAGGAAAGGCTGTGCCAGCAAGACAAGGGCTGTGGTGATGTTAAGTGACAGCTTCCAGCTTCGCGGGCACCTGCCATGCCGGGGATGCTCACGGGGACGGCTTCGCCCAGCCTGCTCATCACCCGCCAGAAGGGTCCCGGAGCGGGCTGGGGGGGTTTGAGCAGACACGGATGCATTTACACAAGGGCTGGGATAAGCCGAAGGCAGCGGGTGAGACAAGCCTGGGGAAACACGTGCTGTTTCCAAAAGATGTGACTTATGTGTTGCCACAAATGGGAACGAGACACTTCTGCTGGTGGGGACAGGCAGGAGGAGCTGGGTCCCCGGGACAGGCAGCGTTGCCGGCTACGATGTTCGCAGGCTACCACACGGGATTGGCACTTCCCGGAGACCGGCTCCTGCGATGCTCCGAGTTTGTCTTCTCTGTGGCTGAACCCAAAGACCGTCTCCCCGCTGCGATGGGGGCTCAGAGGAACGCCGTGGGGCCGGGGCTGTGGGGTCGATGCCACGGCTGCTGAAAACCCAACCAGGAGCTCGAGCACTGCGGTGGCAGAAAAGCGATGGCCAAGCGTCTCCCCAGGCTGTGGCTGTGGTGTGGTTTCGAGCCCACTCTTCTCTGTTTTTAACCCATTTTTCTGGGTTGGTGCCTTTGCAGAAGCCTGTCCCTGCCCCGCGAGCTCAGCACGACCGGGGGAGGCAGAGAGCGGGGGAGATAAATATTTCAGCCTTGCCTTTAAAGAAGGGAAGGAAATCCTTTTTGCTTAAGAGGGGGTGATGCATATTTGATGAGGAGGAAAAAAGCAGTGAGGCAGGGCTGGGAGCGCAGCAGCGAGCCTGTGGGTCACCGGTGCACGCAGCATCCCGGTGCCCGCAGCATCCCGGTGCAGGGGACAAGGAGGAGGCTCCCACATCCCTGCCTGCACACAGCGGGTGCACAATGAAGCACGAGGAGGGACCGTGCACAAGAGATGATGAGGATGGAGCAGGAGACCCAAGAGGACGCGGGACCTCCAGCACCCACCAGCCCTTCCGACCCAGTTTCCAGCCCCCAGGGGCCGAGCCTGGTGGGCAGCAGGGCACCGAGGGCTCCTCCGGCATCCATGGTGATTGCCGAGCCGTGCCGAGGCTCAGCCAACAGAGATGTGCCCCGCTCACTTCCCCGGGCACCGCTCAGGCAATTGGCCTATTTACAACCGCGGGTCAAAGCCGATTAAGAGGGAGCATCGGTGCTGCTTCCGCCGCCTTCCCCATGCGGCAGCGCCGGAGCCGACTTTGGCCAGGGAAAATCAGCTTCAGGCCCCTGTCCAGCTGTGCCATCCCCCTTTCCCAGCAAGCCCAAAGAAAGCCCCTTTAAACGGGCTTAACCACAGCTTCTCAAGTGCTCAACGCAGGGATAAAAATTAAGGCTCTAATTCTAGAAGGTAAGTACAGCAGGATCAGAGCCTTGCCATGCCGAGGAGCGTGCCGGAGCCTGCACCAGGCACCAGCGGCCCCAAAAATGCCGGTCCGGTGAAGGGCAAACCATCGTGAAGCTCACAAGCTGGGTCTCCTCCGCATGCCGCGATGAAACCCCGCATGGGCAGGAGCAGCCGGGAGGAGGCTGCGAAGGAGCATCCCCACCGTCGAGCAAAGCATGGTGGCTTCCCAGCCGGTGTGGGGGCTCGGCAGCGTTGCCCGAGCCTGGGATGCTGGAAACAGGGCAAATGGGCTCGGCGGCACAGCCGGGACCCAAAGACAGGGTGCTTTGTCCCCTTGGCTGCCGGCACACGGGGTGGCTGTTCCGAAATCACCAAACACGCCATCCACCCCCGCCGTGGCCACGGGAGCGCGGCACTTGGTGGCAGTTGAGCGGGCTGGCTCAGCCAAGTTTAATGCAATTAATCCAGAGCTGGAGGCTTAATTAAGTTCAAATGGTTGGACACAGGGCAGCATTTTCTGGATCATTGTCAATAAATCAAACCTGAAACTACGGATAAAAGGGGATGAAACACACAGGGCATGACATGCCGATAAGCAGATGGGAGAGGAGAAGGGAAAGGCTCCAAGGAGAAAAGCCATGCTGAGTCCTGGGGATCTGGCTGGGATCTGGGGGCTCTGCAGGAGTCAGGGCGGTCGGCACCCCACAGTTAATTTCTCTGGGAGACTAATGAGGCCATTGCAGGAACGATGCCTGATAACAGGGCAGCTGCCCTGGAGAGAGCATGGACCCAGGCGGGGGAAATCAGCTGCTTAGTTTTACACAGTACTGAGCATCCCGCCGTTTGCAGGATGGCTGGGACTGACCCGGGCAGCACGTGCTGCGGGGACGGACCTTGAGTCACGCTGTCCGTCTGTCCATACCTCCGCTCCCACGTGCAATGACAGAGCCTGGGCTGTTTCGAGCCGGGTGCAGGGTGCCCACCCCTCCCAGGGCACCGGCCACCTTCCCAAAGGAGCACACCGCGGGTTTCCCGAGCTCTGCTTCAATTTCCAGGTGGAGGATCCAGTGAAGGATTTTATCCGAATGGACTCGCCCATCCCTGGGAGCTGGCAGATGACGATCGGCATTTCCCCTGGGGACCCACTTGCCAGTGTCCCCATGTAATTACTGAGTTGAAAGGGTTTAATTTGCGCCCGCGTCTAATAACGTGGCAACAGGGAGGGGTGGGCAGCACGGTGGGGAGCAGGGGGGGCTGCTTGGGGCTCGGAGCAGCCCCACGACTGACGCCCCGCATGTCTCCCTCCCCAGGTGTTTCAGCGGCGGGAGGACGGCTCTGTGAACTTTTTCCGCGGCTGGGAAGCCTACCGGGATGGCTTCGGGAAGCTGACGGGAGAGCACTGGTTAGGTGCGTGGGGCTAGCAGTGCTCGCTCCCGGGCCGGCTGGCAAAGCCTGGGGCTTGCCAGCCCCCCCCAGAGAAGTCCAGGCTTTCCTTTGCAGAGGAAGGGGACACTGAGACCCCCCCGGCCAGAACTCACATCCTAGGAGCGACGGCCTGGGCAGGGGACCGGGTGGCTGCACAGGGTCAGGGAAGCGATGGGGCTGTTTGCCCGCGAGCCGAGCACGTGCCCTCGGCCGTGCGGCAATAACAGAGCGAGGGCTGGAGGGTGGGAACCGCTCCCTGTCCTACCCCGTGCCCCCTCCCCAGGGACCCCCAGCCACCCCATCCCCGCCAGGGTCCCCCCGCTCACCCCCTCCCTCTGCCGCAGGGCTGAAGCGCATCCACGTGCTGACGGTGCAGGGCAGCTACGAGCTCCGCATCGACCTGGAGGACTTCGACAACGGCACTGCCTTCGCCCACTACGGCAGCTTCGGCGTGGGGCTCTTCTCCGTCGACCCCGAGGAGGACGGGTACCCCGTCTCCATCGCCGACTACTCGGGAACGGCAGGTAGGGCGGCGGGACGGGGGGATGCGCGTGGTCCCACGGGGCAGGGGGAGCCCACGGCCACCAAATCCCCTCGCCGGGGTGTTAGCCGTCTCCTCCAGCACTGGTGGCAGCGCCGGCTGCATCCCTGCAGCCACGGGGAGCTGGAGGCAGGAGAGGGTCTGCGGTTGGGCGTTTGCAGGGTGGGTGACACCAAGTGCCCCGTACATCACCGAAGGAGCCCCACTGGGGTGCCCAGGGGAGCCCCCCGGGGTGGGAGATGGCCCAAGGGCAGGGTGAGGGGCAAGAAGGGCCCATCACGGCTCCTTTCCCCCGGTGGCAGGCGACTCCTTCCTGAAGCACAACGGGATGAAGTTCACCACCAAGGACCTGGACAACGACCACTCGGAGAACAACTGCGCGGCTTTCTACCACGGCGCCTGGTGGTACCGCAACTGCCACACCTCCAACCTCAACGGGCAGTACCTCAAGGGCCACCACAGCTCCTACGCCGACGGCATCGAGTGGTCCTCCTGGACCGGCTGGCAGTACTCCCTCAAGTTCACCGAGATGAAGATCCGGCCCGTCCGGGAGGAGAATTAGCTGGATGGCATGAGCCCCCCCACCCCGTGCCCAGCCCCATGCCCGTCCCCCCCCCACCCCGCAGCCCCATCCCCCCGGCTGCCATCCTCCCCATCCTCCCCAAGGGCTGGCCCGTCTTCGAGGGGCTCCTGGGGAGCACCTGCCCCTGGCGAGGGTGGCTTTAGCTCCCGGGCACCCGTGGACATCACCGGACCTTTGCTTCCTACCGCCACGGCTCCCCTGCAGCCAAAACGGGTCTGCTGGCCGGAGCGTGACCCACGGCCGGTGCTCATGGCTGCGGCAGAGAGGGCAGCGGGATGCGGGGATTTGGGGAGCGGTGCCCAGCGGGGTCCAGCAAGGAAAAGAAGGGGCAGCCTGGAGGGAGGAGGGCAGGCGGGAGGAAGGGATGCAGCAGCCCAGGCAGGCTGGGCACCTCTGCTCATCTCCGCTTCGGGCACAGACACCCAGCAGTGGCCTCGCCAAGCTGGCAAGGGACTAGGGGACACTCGCCGTGGGGAGCCCCGAGCCCCACAAAGCCCCCAGGACTGGGACGAGGCTGCTGCTCCACAGTTCCAGCTCACCCCATGGTGCTACTGGGAATGGGGAGGGCTCGGCTGAGTTGCAGCCTGCGCAGATGTCTGACCGTGCCAGTGATTCCTTCTCCGGTCTGCAAAATGCTCACCTCTCCCCCTGCAAGAGCAGTGCAGCTGGAAAGGGACAACTACAAACTCCTTTGTCCCCATTGTCCCTGTCCTGGCTCCTGGAGCCTTGCCAGTGGGTCGGGACACCCCAAAGCAAGCCGGCACGGTGCTGCAAGGACGCTCACCCAGAACTGAGTACGGCATGGAGCTGTTTTGGCAGCGCTGGGGAAACGGGGAGCACAGCAAGGAGGAGGAGGCGAGGAAGGCTCGCTTCCCGGCACGGCTCTGCCTGCATTTCCCAGCTCCTCCCTCCCAACCAGGTCCACTCGGATTCACATCGGACTTTCACCATCCAAAAGCTGTGACCTTTCCCAAAACCCTTGGCTTTGGATAGTACACCCACGTGCCCCCGTGTGAGCCCCCACCGCTCGCTCCCGGCCTGGGGACCCGCATTCATTTTCACCCAGGATGAGCCGCGCTCTGGCTCGGCACCTGCAGATATTCAAAGCCTTTCATTTCTTCAAATCCCATTAAGGTTTTGCAAAAAGAAGCCCTGAGTGGGGCTTAGCATCTGCAGGGCCCTGATAACCGGGCGGCAGGCGATGCCTCGTGCTGGCCGACCCAAGGAGGAGCTGCCACGGGGTGTGGGGCTGACTTCTTTCTCTGGCTCCCTGGAAGGACTCAAATGGGGGCTTTTGTCTGAAAAAAAAACCAAAACCAAGCTTGAGTGGACTGTGTAGGAATGGGGAGGGGGGGACAGCCGGGACCCTGCCACGCTTTACATGATGTTCTGCCTGTGCCGCAGCAGCAATGGGGAGCAGAGCCCCCCATGCCACACCGTCGGACGGACAGACTGCCCGAGGATGGGAGGAAAGCTCCCACCATCCCCATTTCCAGGGGGGGGTTAAGGCATGGGAAGATCAAAGGCTCATCTTCCTGGCTGTGGCAGATTTGTACTTCCCTACATGCTTCTCTTCCTTTTTTAATCCTTCGCCACCTCGGATCCCGTACTGGATGAGCCCTTTTGCCTGCCGGGGGTCCCCATCTGTCTGTCCTGCCAGGGAAATGGGGACACACAATGCCCTGGGGATCACTGCAGCTTTCCCCTCTGCCAGAGACATTCCTTAGAGCCCTCGGGTGAGGACGAGCTCCGAGCGCAGGCATCAGCTCTACCTGCTCCATCCCTGCCCGGAGCAGGCGGCCAGGCTGGCTTTCTCGAACGATGGGATTTGGGGGAGCTCGGCGGTGGCATTTCCCAGCCAGCACAAGAACAGAAGCCCCCAGCAGCTTCCAAGGGGCTTCCTGCGCCCCGCCGGACCCCTCCGGAAAGGGTCCCACGCAGGCGAGGAGCACAACGCCCACCTTTACTTTTTGTTCATTTATTTCAGTGGATTAGCTGTAGCTGGGTTTTCTAGCACTTGCCTTCGGGACAAGAAGGCACATGGAGCCGTGTGCCCCGGGCGGGAAGGCTCGTCCCCTCCCTGGACCCCTGCGCCGGTGTTTTTCTGTGCCGGGGAGGGGATGTTGTACGTGCAGTTTGTCAGTAGCACACCCTTGTGTAACTGCCTGTGTCACCCAGGACTCCCTAATGACTTTGTTTTGACTTGCACGAGAGGTATTTAATCCATGCCGAGACGCAGGATTCCCAGGATTATTCCCGAGAGCGCACGCGTTACTCCGCAGCCCCGGATTAGGCTAAACCCATCCGTGGTGACACCTCCCCGGAGAAGGGTGGGCAGGGGTGGCCGGGGGGTCTGGGACCTGGCCGCGTACCTTCCCGACGAAGCCCTGGGCCGGGTCGTGGTGTGTAGCAGTGCCGTGAAGTCTAGGTCGTGTGTGAGTGGTGTCCAACGCTGTACATGTGGACTTTCTAAACTCCTTAATAAAAGGAACTCATCGTTAGCTGGCGTGTCGGCGGCCGTGCCCATAGTGCGGCGCGGAGACATCGCCAGAGGAACCCGCCGCGGTGACGGCAAAGGGAGCGGCGGCGGATCGCCACAGCTCCCGCGGGTGACGGCTCCTTCCTCGCACCGGGCTCGCGGCACGGCATCCCGGGAACCGGCCCGTCGTGGCCTTGGACTGCCCAAACCGCTCCGCAAAACTGCCGGGGAGGGCTGGGGAGACCCGGCGGGGCAGGGATGGGGCAGCGAAAGCTTCCTGGGGCTCCAGCCCAAACCCAGGCACCTCGGGGTGGCCCCAGGGCCAGGACAGAGGGTGGTGGCAGGTCTAAGCGCCGAGGGGACCCGCTCCCCCCTGCCTGCGCCGATGGGCAGAGCATCGAGCAATGCCCCCGGCCCCTGCCGAGCAGCGGGGTGCTGCCCACCCCACGTCCCGCTCTGCCCCAGGCCAGGACGGAGCCGGGAGGGGACAGCTGGGTGCCAGGCGTCGGGGACCACATTTTAGGACCAGTGGCCGCGCGCACTGGCCAAGGATGGGGGAAGCACTCAGGCTTGTGCGTGCAGGGCCAGTCCCTGAGCGGGTTTGGGGGTGCAGGGGTCTCTGCGGGTGCCTGGGCACCCACCACGCTTGCACACGTATCTGGGACCCCCAGCAGCCACACATGAGTACGCACCAGCCGAGGGGGTGGGGGACACTTGTGCCCCCGGAGGAGACCCTCCGTCCCACCAGCATCCCCGCCAGATACCGGTGACTCAAGGCCAGCTCCAGCACGGCGCGCACCCAACCTCTCCTCCAAATGAGGCAGCAAACGAAAGAGGCTCGTTAATCAGCGGTGGTGCCGTGCTCCCATTGTGGTGGCTCCGCCAGCCCCCGTCCCCCTCTCCAGCCCCCTCCCCGCCAGGATCCCAGCCTCTGCTCTCTGCAGCCATAGCCCTGCGAGCCGGCCACGCGCTCGAGGGGTGACACGGCAATTAGCACCGGTGGGTATTTAACGGCGGGGGAGGCGAGCTGGTCAGCTCAGTCTGGGCACGGGCTCGGGGCGGCACGGAGGAGGTCCAGGACGGGCAGCACTGGGGCATCACCTGAGGCGGAGAGGTGAGTTGCTGGCGGCCGTCTGTCTGTCTGTCTTCCCCTGGGTGCCTGCTTTGCACCCTGTCTCAACAGGCAGCGAGGAGGCAAGGGCTGGTGGGAGGCAGCTGGGGGCCCCAGGCAGGGCACCCACCAGCACCCCCAGACCCCAAAACGGGACTCAGCAGCTCCGATCGCTGGTGCTGGGAAGGTGCTCCCCGCTCTGGCTGCATCCAGCGATTTGGCTCCACGATGGGCAACTGGGCGTGAAAGGGGAGAGCGTGGAACAGCGGCAAGGTGCGAACGAGGCAGGGAGCACCCCAAAGCGAAGCCCACGGGTGGGGGGGTTGCTGGGGAGGACAGGCGGGGGCTTAGGCTCAGCTAGGTCCAGTGCAGGAGCACGGAGCACCCACAGCAGCCCCCCACCCTGCAAGCACGGGGCAGACACCCTGGCCCCCATCACCTGCAATGACTTTAAAGGCAACATCTCCAGGAGCAAATAATAAAAATAATAATAAAAAAACCCATTTCCCCTTTCTGAGCCTTTGCGGGAGGACGAAGGGGAGGCAGAGCAGCCCTGCCCGCGCTCAAGGTCACCCCGGGTGCCTGCGGCATTGCTGCGCGCGGTCCGGCACCACGCTCCCTCCCGCTCTGCTCAGCAGACCCTGCTGTCGGCGGGGCACCTCCGAGCCCCATAAAGCAGAGGGATGTCGAGCACCTTCCTCTGCACTCGCATTAGCCAGGCACTGCAGGTAGGACCTGTGCATTGGGAAGATAAGGCCGGCTCAGGTGAATGCACTTAAGTCCTCCCTGCAGTGCCTCTAAGAGGAGCAGGCGGCTCCGGAGCCCATCAGCCTTCCCGGCTAATAGCCCACTCAGCCAGCCCCATCCAAGCAAAGCCCAGCTCTTGGCTGCAAACCAGGGGAGTAGCTATAATTTGTGAGCACAGAGCCGCTAAAGATGAAGGGGAGCGGGTCTGAAGGAGGCAGCGGAGAGGTAGAGCGAGCTCAGACATCCCCCCCCCAGCATCCCCACTGCAGCCGGGTGCTGGTGCGGAGGCTGCAGGAGGAGTGGTGGGTGCTGGAAGGGTTTTCTTGCAGGGTGTCGGGGTGGCAGGGCTGGTTGGTGGGTGCTGCAGCAGGGATGGGGAACACGTGCTAGCCGAGGGCAGCCCTTGCTGCTGCTTTAGCTGCTGCCCAAGGATGCTCTGTGGTTTACCGACATGTCTTTCCCTTCCTGCGCTTCCCCCAGATGAAAGCACCCTACTCGCTGTCCTGCCTCTTCCTCCTGAGTCTGGGGGCCTGCTTCCCTCCCAGCGAGCTGCAGGAGCAGGGAGACCCCGGGGAAGGGACCCCGCTCAAGCCCAGCTGGCAAGCGGCGTTTGAGGACTTGGGTGCCGGCTGGAGGGCAGGAGCAAAGCGGAGGCAAAGCGAGGAGCCGAGCACACTGCTGGGCATCGTCCGGGAGCTGCGGGGCTATGGCAAGGAGGGGACCGGGCAGCAGCCGGGCAGGCGAGGGGGCTCTGAGCTGCTGCCGGCGGGAGGGGAGAAGCGCAGCGGCACGCTGGGGAACCTGGCCGAGGAGCTCAATGGCTACAACAGGAAAAAAGGGGGCTTCACATTCCGCTTTGGGAGATGAGGGCCCAGACTCGACCCCCCAACTCCTGCGGGTCACCCCGTCCCGTCCTTCCCTTCCATCGCACCTAGGTTTGCTCGGACAAAAGGGTATCGGGGGGGTTCGCTGCTGGGATCGCCTTGGGGAGGGGGGACACCGCGTTTGCTCCGCTTGCAGCCCTGCTCCAGATCTCACGTCCCCGTTTCCAGCCGGTGCGATGGAAGAAGAGGAGGGTGCCTTAAAAAGAAGCCACCGTGTCCCTTCCCCGGTCACGCGTGGCCTTTGCTGGGGCACAGGGAAAGGGCCCTGCGCTGGGTGTCCAGCACCGCAGTGCAGGCGGAGAGCAGGGATGCCACAGCAGGACAGGCAGAGCTGGCAAGGCCAGGAGTCGAGGCTGGAGGCAGGTGGGCTGAAGGGTTACAGCGGGATAGTCCTGGTGGTGACAGTCCCCCGGGGCTTGCCTGTAGCTGCCAGCCAGGGCAGGGCTGTCGGGGAGGAGCAGGTCCCTCAGAGCTCTCCGCAGAGTCACAGAGCTGCTGCTCTCCTGCCTATTAAGGAAAAGTCCCTCCGGCAGCAAATTCTGCTTAGTGTCAAGATGCCACTTACAAGAGCCGGCTCCTGCGTGCAAACCAGGCCAGAGCAGCAGGGTTCGAGAAAATTTTGTCCTTAGAAATCCCTGGCGTGAGCACGGAAACCTGCCCTGGCATCACCAGTGCTGCTGCAGCCCCACCGCCCCGCTCACACCCCGACCTCAGGTGCTGTCGTAGTCCTCGCCAGGGTGAGATGGCGACGACCGACCTTCAGCGTCCTCGTCACATCCCCCCAGCACTTGCCTGAAAGCCTGCCCCTTCCTAACCCCCATCTCCACCTATTCCCAGCTGTAGCTGCTGCAGAAACTTGGGTGCAGAAGGGCTGAAACAAGGACCCCTGCACCTACCCGGGACCACCAACGGGTGCTTGGTGTCTTTCTGCTCTCCAGTCCCCTCCGCTGCCGACGGTGCAGCTCGGCAGAATCGCTAGCCCCAAAAGCCAGCACAGCCACGGCTGCGAAGGACAAGCCCCACTCTACAGCAATTGCCTTCTCCTTTGGGTAGATTTAGTTCTGCCAATGCCAATGACATTTGCTTTTGTGCCTGCCACTGCAGGCAAAGGTATTAGTAATCAGAGGTCTAACTACCTGGCTTGCAGGCACTAACGGCAAGTTAGACACCTAATGACTGTTAATATTTCATTGCAGGCACAAAAATGAAGCAGGGCAATGATTTGCAAGCGCTAAATTGCGCCCTCAAAATCAAAGACCGTGGCAGGACTTGGGGCGGGGAGGGGGGGAATCAGGCTCCAAGAGGTGCATTGTAATATCCATCAAGCAGACAGACCACTTAATACGGCGCTGCCAGGGCTGGTGTGAGTTACTCTCGCAGCAGGAGCGGTGTGCAAGCAAAGGCTGAATGGAGGCAAGCTGGAACCCGCAGGAAAACACCAGCCGTGGGGCAGCCAGGTCTAGGGAGGAGTGATGGAGGCACAGGAGCAGGCTCCCCTGGGGAGCTACACGTGGGTCACAGCCCCACGGGTGCAGAAAGGGAGGAACTCCGGATTTGCAGGGATACAGACGATGCCAAGGTTTGGCCCTCGCACGAGGACAGCGCCGGCTGCGAAGGCGATGAAGGGCATTTTCCTTCCCCTGCATCTCTGCTGCGGTAATCATCTCGCACCGCAGGGACTACAGCAGCGACCAACAAACCCGGTGGCACTCGGGGTGGCTGAGCCCACGCAGCCCCCAACCCCGGGCACCCCCAAACCCACCTCCGATCCATCTCGACTCCCACCCCACCAAAGGCCGCCGGTTAGGGGGAACGCAGGCGCAGCGCTCACATCGCGGAGACGGGAGCTTTATCGATGTTTCTATGGCAACATCTTTTTTTTTTCTTTTCCCTTTCTTTTGAGTGTTCAAACCATCAATAAATATGCACTGATCAATTTTACCCTCCGCTGGAGTTGGGGGGAGGGATGGGAGGGAGGAAGGGGAAAGAGTTTTGAGCAATGCTGGGTTAGTGAGGGCTGGTAAATCCCTGGCTTTGCCACGATGCAGGGAAAAAGCGGCACCGTCTGTTGCGGGAAGGGAAAAGAAACCTGCTGAGCGATTCTGGGGCCGGGGAGGATGCCTGGGCTCCTGCTCTCAAGTCCAGGCGAGGAACAGGGTCAGAGCAGCGTGATAAAACCCCACATATAACGAGGCTTTGATTGAAGTGCAATAACCCTCTGTATAACTTATTTAAAAGTAAAAGCCAGTGCTTCCCACAGAGCTTACCTGGCAGGTGGGACAGAGCTGGGCTCAGCCCGTGCACCCGGGGGGCTCCTTGATGGGCAGCTCCGTGCTGTGGGGGCGATGCCATCACCCCCCTCACCCTCCCGGAGGAAAGGGGCTCCTGGCAGGCTGCGATGTGGGGCAGGCGAGGGGTCGCAGCACCCCTGGAGCACCCCTTGGCTGATGTGCTCGGGAAAAGGCAGCTCCAGGCTCTTCGTTATTGCTCCTTGGTGATTGAGGCTGGGGGGGAGGAGGAGGTGGTAAAAGTGATGGAAAATAACTGCCTGAAGTTTGGGGGTGTTGTCTGGACGAAGGAGGGTGGAATACACCAGGAGCAACCCCCAGGAGGCTGGAAAGCCCATCCCTGCATGCTGGACATGGTGTCTCCCGTCCAGCTCCCATGGGAACATATTCCCTTTCCCAATTCCTCCCCTCCTGGGTCCCTTTGCGGGGCAGCTCCCAGGGGGACACCCAGACCCCCAACACCTTTGAGAGCCGGAGAGCTCGGAACCAACCCACACACCGATCCATAAGGAGCCAGATTCATTGCGGCATGGCCGTGCAGGCAGCAGAGCAGAATGTAGACAAGGCAGGATGACTTGCCTGGAGCACCGGCACCACCGCCTGCCATGCAGGACAGCCCACAAAGGGATGGCATCGAGTAGGCATTGGATTCTTCTACACATGGCCAGCGGACCCAGCCAGCAAGGACCGATGCAGACACGTGCTGCCAGCTTCGCCGCTGCTGGAACCCTCTATAAAACACCCCATTATCCTTCCCTGACCAGGGCACAAGCCTCGTCCTTGCCCCAGCCCCATCTCCACTCATCTGCTCCATTCCCGTAGGCTGCTCCTCATTTTTCTGCCGTCCCGAGCAGACCCGCAGCACTACAAACACACACAACAGGAGCAGCAAATCTCAGAAACCCAAGTGGATCCTCTGTAGAGAAAGAGGCCGATTTAATCACGTCCAAGGGACTCGTGAAGAGGCTAATGCATCATAACTGGGTCATTCAGCACTGCGGCTTTGGGAGCACAGGTAGGACCTTTATCAGCAGACTGGATGTTAGGGCAAACACAGAACCTTCAACAGGGGGGCAATTGCTGAGAAAACAGTTCACCGTAGCCTGGTTTGCAGGTAAACTTTCTGCTGAGCTGGATCTACTGTTGAAAAAACACCGAGCACCACTCCACTCCCAGGGAGGGCAGTTTTGATCCCAGCCTAAACAGTCAAATGACTTGCAGGGCTGTCCTGAACCCCACAGCTTTAGGGGCACCGACAGCACTGTCAAGGCATCAGGACTGACCTGAGAAGCAGATTGATCCAGGAGCATCACACCCAGCAACCTGCCCAGGCCAGGCCTCACCCTCGGACCAGGAGCAGCTCCCGAGCCCATCCCACTCCGCTGCCAGCCCGCTTTTAGATGCAGGTGTGATGCCACGAACAGTCTCTTCAGAGGTGACACAGAGCTTAGGTATATTTTCCTCTCTTTTCAATCGTGAAAGGATTAACATCAAACAAGGAAGAGGCTGTCAGTTGGCTCCCGATCAACCCTGGGGGCAGGCAACGCTCCCGCACACCTGAGAGTGCCGCTGGTGCAGCAGCATCTCTACAAGACAGGCTGCCACACCAGCCTATCTTTAATAACTTTTTTTTTTTTTTTGAGAAAGAGCGTAAAACACTGACCACATCTTGTGACAAACAACTTCTCCACAAAAGGCAGGATGACATTAAAGGAAAACTTAAAAGAGTGAACATTGTAATTTCAAAGACACAAAAACCAAAACAAAAACACAAACACAGCTATTTTTCCCCCAGAGCACTCTCACTTTCAAGCTCAATAGCCTTGAAAATTGGTGCAATCAAACTGTTAAATGCATTGATCTGTTAAATCAACTCCTACTGTACTCGGCTAAATTTAGCCTTTAATCCCCTCTCTTTCACTCCCACCACTGCAGATCCCAGGGCTTTCCCCAGCCAGGTCAACTGGCCTCTGCCTTCCCACGACACCATGGACTTGTCCCTAAGCAAGGAGAGATGGAGATCACCAGGACTGATCGTATTTAGGGGCAGGTTAAGCTTCTCCATCTTCCCTCACCCCACAGCTATTCACCGTATTCAAGTCTTCATGCTAGAGATTGTATACAAAGAGCAGCCTGGACATTGATCTTTGCCAGGGTCATCACCACAGAATAACCAGGAACCCCTTGTAGCTCTGCGTGTGCGTTCACCGGACACCACCACTTTGCCGAAAAGTAGCCCGAGCCTTGCCAAGTGCAGACCATTAACTGCACTTATACTTGCCAACAGCATCCTCCGGCTCCTCTTTTCATCTTCTTCAGGCTCATTTAGAAGCGGACCAATGCAATCACTGTCACGGCAAGACAAGGTTTCCGACAAGCCTTGTTCCCATGGTCCACCAGCGAGCAGTTCCCCGCGCCAGGACCGACAGATTTCACCAGGGACTTGTTGAGGGGATCAGAAACAGGGTGAGCTGGGTTATGACCCTAAACCATCACTGAGCAACTGCGGGACATCAGGCACACCACTCACGGTCATCTGCCCTTGTTTCCTTCTCATCCTTTTTTAGTCTTCAGCATCTGCAGTAATCAAGGCAGTATCTCATTTTAGAGGCTGCTTAGTACCTGGATATGTCCCTCCCTCAAGATTTCCTGGAAAGGCTGAAGGTACTCTGAAAACAGAAGATAAGGATGGACAACCAGAAATGAGGGAGGGAGCAGCCAGAACTCTCTGAGGACAGAAACTCACAGGTCATTTCACAGCAGAGGAGGAGGAAAACAGCAGCTGAACTACCCAATACAAACAATTAAAAGGAAGAAAAGTTTAAAAGTCAAATCTCTGATTTGAATCTCACTGAAGACAACAGCAGTCTTTGATTCAAAAGAGGTGATGACAGAGTCTTTATTCTGTGCATCTTTTTTCTCTCCTGACTTTTCAGAGCCAGATCAAAAGGACACGGAAAGGTGCTGCTGCCTGGCTCTGACCAGACCGCTGTGCTGAAGGGCTCTGGTGAACCACTCCAACAGGGAAACCCTCCTTTCGGACATGGAGTCTAAGGGGAGGTAACTGGGTTTGAAAAGCCTTGCTAACAGACAAACACGGGTTTTCCTCAACATTGATTTATTTTTAAATATACTACGCAAGAGAGACTGGAATAAAAAATAAATCAAAAAAATGAAAAATAGAGAAAGAGAGGAGGAAGAATTGAAAGTCGTGTACAGAAACAATCTGTACTGGACCAAATTAAAGGGGAAACAACCCCCTTAAGTATCACAGAGATGAAGGACAGAGCTATTTACACACTGTAAAAAAGACAAGTCTACAAAAGTGTGTAATAACGAGATACAAATGTATAATATAGTGGCACAATATGTTATCAAAGTAAAAACAGTACCTCCAGGAAAGAGACAGTCCAAGGGTTGGTTGTTTGTTTTTTTTTTTTCCTTACATTTTTAAAGGCAGCCCGTGGCAGAAGTGTGTATTTTCTTTTGAACATTTGTCATGTGTTAAGTCATGGCCATTTGTGAGGGCGAGAAGTGGCGTGAACACACACGAGTGAACTACTAGAAATCATATACAAAACAAACAGTTCCAAAGAGAACAGAATAAAATACAATTGAAGGCAATTAGTGTTTAAGATACACAAGAGGGGTCACGAGTTACTGAGGAACAGGACATGGAAAATGCTTTTTTCTCTTGTTTGGAACTGTTAAGAGGAGTTAAATTGCACCGTTAATAGCCCTAAACCTTGTTCTTTCACTATTTTCACGAGTCACAGTTAGTTCCCAGTTGTGTTGCATTAGTTGGGAAGGTCACAGGACCTTGGAAAGGAAGCCCAGGAGTCCTGCTGTCAGCATTTTGTGGCAGTTTCCTCAGGAGATGCACCCAAGAGAAGCATCTGCAGTCTTCACAGATCCTTGTTTGATGCTGGATGGAACCACACTGGCATGAAGGTAGTGACGGTTTTAACCCCAAAGTACTGGCATCTGAGCTCTTCATGGGGAGTTAGCACTGGCACGGAAAGGAGGCACCACAGCCCCTCAAAGCACAGGTCTCTACGGGAGGGCAGAAGCCAGGTCCCATCTCCACTCATAGAACAAACCCCTGGAAATTCAACTAGAGAAACAGCAGTTCTCGTCCATCTGCGATGTGCAAGCTCAGCTGAAACGACTGTTGGAGGCACAGTGGTAACTCTGAGCTTATCCTAAGCTATCTCCCCCCGCTGCAACCCTCCTGTCTTTCAGGGAGCGATGCCTTGCTCAGCACCAGCCTGCTGCTCCCTGACCTCCGCAACCCTCCACCCCAAACGCCCGCCCGATTAATGTTAGATATCACGAGAGTGTGACAGCACATCCTTCCTCAGACCTTCTCCAGTCCTCTTTCGCTACCAAGGGAGATCTGCAAACAGGCTCCTGTGCCGCTGCATTAGAGGGTGCTGTCTGCAATATTTTGAACCCGAGCAATTCGTTTGGGCTCAATAACATTAAGAAATTACTGAAAACACAGAAACAAAGGGCAGCAGGTGGAATCATAGCAATAATTCGGGCAAACATCACTTGTAGCATTCTGTCATTAAAAAAACCTTACATTAACAATTTTCCCCCCTTCCCACCCAAGCACCAAATCTGTCGCATTCATGTCTGGTAAATGTCAGACTCGGGCCAGGGACATGTGCTGCAACTCTCCCAAGAAATGCAGTGGGTACATTGCTATTCAAACACTCATCCTTGTGTACAGTAGGGCAGAGAGGGGGAACGAAAATGCAGTAGAAAGTCCTCCTGAGGAGGATGGCATCTCAGTGTCCATCAGTCTGGCTTCAGTCTTAATCATCTGTCCAGAACAATAAAATATTAATAAAAAGGCATGGTGTGACATCAGCATTTAGACTTGTAGTCCACAAGGCAAGAACTCCACAGATAAGACGATTACGAGTATATGAAACACAGGGAATCTGAGTTAAGAGGGTGGAAAGTGCCTCTTGAACACAGCCCTGCCCTTTGGAGCTGGGGCATCCATTCACAGTCTGTCTTTTGCACAGCCCTAACCTGAAAGCCCCAGTCCTTTGTCAGTCCACATGTTACCCTCTCCACAGCTGGCTTTGGCCCATTGTGATTTATTTATTTTTTAAAATTTTTTTTAACCTGGCTTCTGCTACCTCTGAACAATGTCGCTGATTTCTTTCACTGAACTGAGAAGTTTACTAAAGTCCTGGGTGGCTGCAGGACCACTGCCAGCTGTTGCCGGGCAGATCTGAAGCTCCCGTAGGTTATTCTCCAGCTTATTGATGGCCTCCCGAAAGGCAAATTTGTTCCTCATCTGCTGAATGGAGTCCACATAGCTCACGCAGAACGTGTAGAGGTTCTTGCCAGCCTCCAAGACAGCGCTGTGGCTTGCCATTTGTTCAGAGTTCTTGCTGATGGCGATCCGCAGAGCCTCAGTGCTTTCCAACACCACCCCTTTAGTGATGGTGCCACTGGCAATCCTCTCTGGGGGCTGCCGGGTCTTCCGCAGCGAGACCCTAGTGGATATAAGAGGGATGAAGGCTGTAGATGATGGCTGGTCCCCGGCTGGGGCAGAGGGTACAGATGAGGAGGAGGCAGCTGGGGCTGCCGTGCTCATCAGCAGCTTTGTAGAGGACTGTGGCTTTGGTACAGAGGGGATCCCCAGCTTTTTCACACCTTCCCCTGACTGGTTTGGCTTGACAGCATCACTGCTTGCAGCCTCTCCAACCTGAGTCAACTGTTTGGATTTCAGCCCAGACACCACATCTGCTGCTGCTTCATGGCTGGGACTGTGAGAAACCTTCCCAGGCTTGCTGATGGACGATGAAGAAAGCGGAAGCGGAGGTGCTGGTTTCAGCTTCGATAACTTCCCTTTGTCCTTCCCTGCCGACTCTGAGGTCTGCTTGAGCCTCCTCAGTCGTGGCTCCTCAGAGGAAGCCTTGCTGGCAACCACGAACCCAGCAGGGTTGGGTTTGGCAGCAGAACCTTGGTCCATTATCACAGTGGTACCTAAGGCACTGGATTTGACTCCATCGTCCTTGTGGAGCACGCTGGAGGAAGGAGGGGCAGCAGGCTGCCTACGGCCAAGTTTTGGCGTCAGAGTGGGAGGGCTGGAGCCAGGGCTTGACTCTGCATCTTTGAACACATCATCAGTGGTCTCTTCATTTTTCTTAAGCAGCCGTGGAGGAGGGGTCACTGTTCCCCTGACAGAAATGTCTGTCTTGGCCTCGTTTGCCCGCTTCCGAGGCAGTGCTGGCTTTTCACTTTTGTGTCCCCCAAAAGTAGAGGAATCAAACTGGCGTCCCGTGGACTGCAAATCCCGAGGCAGAGTCACAGATTTCCATTCTGTGTCCTTTGCTCCGTGGGGCACACATGAGGCTGAGCAGGACCTTAAGAAACGCTTGCTGGAGTTGGAACTACTCTCCTCTTCACCAGCCACCCCTCGACTGCTGCTCATCGTGCTCGACTTCTTCCGTAAATGGGGCGATAAAAATCCAGAGTTCCCAGCAACAACCCCATTGGTGACACCAGCCCCGTTGCTTGGGCTCTGAAATTTGGAGGGGTCAGCTGCATCTGTGGGGGGTGCAATGAAAGCTCCATTGCCAGCATCCCTGCACTCCTCCTCCCCACCCACCCTGCGGTCCGAGTGGCCGTCCATCTCTCTGAAGGAACTGCTCCGTTTCGGAGGGGTAGGGGCAGTCTTCTTCTTCTTCTTGATAAGGGCACTGAAGAGGTTGTGCTTTTTGTCTTTCGGAAGCAGCCTCTCATCTTCATTCAAACTACTCTCCATGGCCACCCTCTCCTTCCGTGGGAGCAAGGGAGAAATAGCAGGTTCATGATCCAGAGGGTCTGCAAGGGAAAGAAAAGAGTCTATTGAGCATTGCTTCAGGAGCCAGAATAATCGGTTTTCTTCCAGAATCGAACCACTGCAGCACCCCCAAAAGGTGCAGGTTTTGTAAAGAGACACAACTTCAGACCAGAAGTAAAGCAAATACAGCCACATTCAAGCCCAGACTGAACGTGGTCCCTAGTCCTGCATACATTCATTTCTGAGGCGGCCTCTACAGAACTCGGCTGCCAAATTACCCTCCCTGTAGGCTTCTGATTTAAACAGCGACATACAAACACAAAATGTTTATGTTCAGATTCCCGCCCTCACATCTGGAGACTTGTCTAAACTTCACACCGTGAAGAAGATAAATATTAAGAGGCCTTTGCTTTAGTCCCTGTGCTGTTGCTGTCTTTGAATAGCCGACCCTCTGAATTAATAAGATATCTCTCTAACCCACCTCCATCCCCAGTCTCCTTGTTCACTTAAGATTCCGATACTCCTAACCTCCTTTCCTGATGTCATCCTTTGTGGGGAATGGAAATAATTTTTTCACAAGCAGAAATCAAGACACCCTTTGACAGCGTCAAACACTGTCATACCACCACAAAGATGGCCAGCTTTGTACAATAATGGAGGAAAGTGGCAGTAACAGCCTCCTTCAGCAGCATTGCTCCAGACGCAAATGATGGGGTGACCCTTTTTCCACTTAACAAGAGGTATTTAAAAATGAGTAGTGGTTTATAATAAATTTATCCAGAGTCCTGAAGGTCTCCATATTTGACTGACAGGGCATCTCATTCCCAGGCCAGGCACTCAGATGGCATTCTAATTCAAAGGAGGAATGCCTTCAGGGCAGCATATACATTTACAGCTCCACTAGGCAGTAAGAAGGGAGATGAAGCAGAGTCATAGGGGAAAAGGAGAATGCTTCTTAGTCACATATTGGTGATCATCATGCTATGGGTAGGATTTTGGTTGAGGAAGGGATTTTCGTTGAGGAGAGAGAATTTGAAGAAAAAATTGTTGCGTACTTTGAGAAGACAGCACGCTTCCACAGGACCACATGCAGTTAAAACTTTCCCACACAAAAACTTATGGGGACCTGGACAAGCAGAAGAGCTCTCACAGCACTTTGGGAGGCCATGGCCTTACTGTGTCTAGACACAGTGGAGCTGCAGAGGATCCAGAGAAAACTAGCAGCTTGCACTGAGGATCAGCTTCCAGCCACTGGACTTGCTATGGAAACACTGACAATTGAAGGGGAAACTGCAATAAAACTTTAATGTGAAATATTTTCTTTCACAATAAAGAGTGAAATGGTTCCCAGCATAATGTTAAAATCATATTATTCCTGCTGCACTTGAATCTCTCAAAGCCCTTAAGTATTTAAATGAAGTTATTTTACTTCAAAGCTTGTAATACTAGGCAATTATATTTCCTATATACAGTAAATAACATTCCTTTCTAAATCACTGATACTTCCTTTTTCAAACATTTAACATCCCCTCTTTTTTTCCCCTCTTTGTCTAGATGTACATCTGCTACTGAAACATGTACTACTAGGTGACATTACACAAAAAAGGTCAGTCACATGAATGGTCAGAGAAGGCAGCCTCAACAGGAGCTGGAAAAAACCACTGTATTTTGTTTTACCTTAATGTTTTTCAAATTAGCTAGATACAAATCTACTGTATACATTCAGCGTTTTACCACTGCTTTTATTACCTCAGAAGGGAAGGTAAGTTCTTGAAGAAACTGATTGAAAGAGAGTTTAATTTCATGGAAGATTCTGTAAATACCTCTTTGTCCCTTGCTGAAATTATATTTGGTACCTGCCAAGAGTAATACTCTTCAGCGCTCCAAGCACAAATCTGGTAGGATGGAACAGTGAAGAAACCTCCCTTATGGGGCTTGCTAAACCCGAGCAATCCTCCTGCTTTAAATTATGCAGTGTGGTAGTGTAAAGTGGCTTGAACACAGCACATTACCCAGCACTCAGATGCAGGGGGAGATCCCACTGATAGCTCCTACCAGGGAGTGGGAAGTGGATATGATCAGAGAGCTCTGTGCTCAGGTTCTGGTCTATAGGGAGCTGCAGGCAACAGCCATTAAGTTAAAAGAACTCCTAGGGCTTCTCTAAGCAACAGCAGGTAAAATGCCAATCCCTCAGTCAGTTAAGGATTCACACTCCCAGCTGCTGTGTGTATCTGGTCCCAAGATTAACAACGTACCTTTGCAAAAAAATAATAAAAGGAGTTCTGAACCCAGGAAGGCAAACTCAGCAGCCTGTCACCCAGAAACACAATACTGGTACAGAAAGATGGCACTTGTTATGAGACACAGCTTTGCCTAGGTGAAGACCTGGAGCTGGACATGCATTTTGTTTTCCTCTGTATTTCCTGAAGGAATAATGACTTTAATTAAAACCTACCACATTCCCCCTGGCCTCGAGCATGTGCAGTCTCCAAGCCCTCGTTGGCATCTTTGCTTTCAGCAGCTCTCCTCGATGTTCGTGTTTTCGTTGGTAACTCTGGGGCCTGGAGGAAATTGCTCACTACGCTCCTCATGCCCTTCTTTCCCAACTCCTTCTCCACCTCTGCAACGAACAGAAGAAAAACAATCACTACAATCAACAGAAGATAAGAACTATTGTGCTGTTCAGACTTCATAGCACAAAAGAAAAGCGAACAACACAAGGTAGAGTTTCCTTGAGGTTGTTCAGCCATTTGGGCCTTTAAAAATCAGGTGCGTGCCCATACACAGAAAAAGCCCACATGTAAACGCCTCTCTGTTTTCTATGCCATTCACACCAGGCCGTATAACCTAGGACTGAGTTTCACTGCAAAGCAGCGTATGAGCAATGTGCAGTGTTAAGGATGCAGTTGGCCCTTTTCCCATCCCTGGAATTGCTGGTCCGAGAGGGACCCAGACCTACCATCCGATATGCTGGATTCCTGAAACATCGTTTCAAAGGCCTGATGGATCTCAGCAAAGGAGGGTCTATCGGAAGGGCTCCACTGCCAGCCTGAAAAAACAACACCACTCAAAACTTCCTGCCAGCATTAGACATTCAGTACACTGCACCAGGAGGAGCTAGCTATCGCAGTTCCTTTTTTATAAAATGGGCGAGATAAAATAATGACGTGAAAACCTCATCTGAAGGGTGCTGGGTATCTGCAACCACCGCTGAGCCAAAGTAATGCTGGAAAAAAAAAAATGTATCACACTGTAAATCACGTACCAAAAGGCCACAGTGGAAGAGTAACAGTCGGTCCCTTAAGAAGCCTAATGAAGCTCCTGTTTCATCCTTAGAGCACAAGCTTTTCTTTAAATTGTGAGGAAAAAGGAGACAAAGAAAACATTGAGCCTAACAACAAATCTCTCCCCCAGGCCTATGTGCTCCCAGTAGAGAAGAACATAACATGTTCGTCCTCTGGGGAAAGCAGTTTTAAGCAAAACACTTCTACATAGCATTGCACCTTCACTGGAACTGGCAGGGGGTTTCTCATGCCTTGCTGTATGTGGCCAGATCCTGGCAATTTTACTGCACCTCTGCAGAGCTAAAAAGCAGCATTTGCAGGGCTGAGGAACACTTACATGCTCTCATGAGCTCATAAACTTTCTCAGGACAGCCTTCCGGGCGCTCCATACGGTAGTCTTTCTCCAACAGCTCATAGACTTGAGACAGGTCAATCCCAGGGTAAGGGGACATACCATAGGTTGCAATTTCCCACAGCAGAACGCCAAAGGCTGCAGTGAAGAAAGAAAAAAAAAAAAAGATTAAAAAATCAATAAGCTTTGTTTTCATCTTAAATTTGAGAGGATGTTTAGTGGGAGTAGTCACTAAACAGTGCTGCACACTTAAACCAGCTCTGGGTGGCTCAGATCCCATGCTCAGCAGCAGCTTAAATGTTAAAGAAGCGTAACAAGCCACTTCGTCAGCACAGACAAGTCTCCTGCGATATGACAGGGTAGAATTAGACTAATTTTCAATGTATCAGTTGTCTCAAACCTGAACGCCTTGAGATCCTTCAAGTCCTATTAAAGGCACAATTAAGAGGCTTCACAGTGGATTAGCTGAAACCATTTCACTGCTGCACTGCAGTCTCTCCCTCAATTTGACAGCTCCTCTCATCTGCAACCTCTCCCTAGAGGACTTGCACATTTCAATAGCTCAGGGCTTTTTGGGGTGCCCTTGTTTAGCTGCAGCATGGTCTAGAGGGGAAACCTGGGAGGCAGCCGTGAGAGGAAAGCTTCAGCAGGTGCTACCAACAAGACAGGGTGAGGGTGAGAGATTTTGGTCACAGGGAAAGCTGAACAGTAAAAGAGAGAGCACAAAAAGGGTCTTGAAATAGGCAAGGCATTCAAGTCCCAGAAGTCGGTGTGGATGCAGGTCAGCACCAGGGTCAGGCAGCTAACCCAGGAGTCAGGCACACAGAATAAACTCAACACCAGTTCAACAACCTGCATGTAATTAGTTCAGTCACCCTATTCTGTTCTTAACCTGAAGAGAAAGCGATTACAATTCTGCATAAGTAAGGAAATCACATCACATTACATGGTAACACCACCAAGGGCAATTTACATTAGACATTTCTGTGCACAATTTTCTTTGATTGCTGTCTTGAGGCAGTGAGGTGAAAGCGTCTAAACTGTGGCGTGCCCAGCAGCAGCCGTGGCCTCCAGGGATGGCTGGCTTGTTCTAATCAGATCCCAAAGTCCACTGCCCCAACTTTCACTACACAAGGTTACGCTAACCCTAATTAAAGACACCCAATACTCCTTTTGGATCTTTCCTTCCTGAGTACTCTACTATTTAAACGCAACAGGGGTCCTGCAGCCACCACAGCGATACAGCAGCATCCTTGGGACTGTGGCAGATACCTGGCAGCAGCCAACACCGCCACGTGTAAGTCCAAAGCAGAAAAAACACCTCGATCAACTCCTTGAGAGGCTGTTTTGGGTTTTCCTCCCCCATCGATAAAACATTTTGCATCAGCCAGCTACCTAAAAGTTTCTTCAAAATAAAGCCTTTCTCTGCACATTTTCCCCAAAACTCCAGAAAGGTTCATCACTGCTTCACTACTATCTGTTGTTCTATATGCAGAAGATGCTCAGGATAACATTTTCCAAGTGCCTTTGGGACCACGTCCCACAAACTTCTATCTCATGTCTCTGTGCACTTTTGAGAATTTGACCAACAGCTATGGCAGAGATATAAAACCCAAAGAAAGGCTGATAAAAAGTACAATGAGATTTTCTGCTGTCAGATTTGATAGAACGTAGCTCCATTTAGCTAAGCCTACTCTTATCACCAGCACTTCAAGGCTCTTCAATAACCATTTGTCATCAAATTTTCTCTCTGTTTCTCCTCATCTCATTCCGAAGATTATTCTTTTAAAATGCAGAAAGATGAGCTTGGAGCTATCCGATACACATGTAATTTTTTTCTTTTAACATACAATGAACCAGATACTCACTTTCCTCCTTGACATAGTTAGAAAGGTCCTGGCTACATAACAATATATCGCTTCATAGTTCTGTGCCAGAATTCTATCAAGACAGTAGTATCGGTGCCCTCCAGCCCCATTTCATACATTTCTATAAAAACTACAGTAACCTTTATTTTCATATTTGGCAACGATTCAAATGTATAAAGTCAGGTCGGCATCCTCAGTGCTCCACTCAAAGACTGACTTAGTAGAGATTAGTTCCTGCACTCTGACAAGCTCATAGAACAATATGGCTCAAACCAGGGAATACACTCCCTCCTGAAATGTTTCACAATGTCCTCATTTCACAGCCCTGGAAAAGACGACTATAATCTGCATTAATTCGTAATTGCAAATTCTTACCCCAGACATCAGACTTAATGGAGAACTTGTTGTAGGCCAGGCTTTCTGGTGCAGTCCACTTGATAGGGAATTTTGCTCCGGCGTGGGCAGTGTATGTGTCGCCTGTCATTAGCCTGCTCAGGCCAAAGTCTGCCACCTTCACCAAGTGGTTCTCCCCTACAAGGCAGTTTCTGGCAGCAAGGTCCCTAAAAACAAGAACAAAAATAGGCAATGAGTAGTCTTTACCGTCTCACTTCTAGCAACAACAAGGAAATCTGCTGTTCCTGAAGAAACCTGGGCCTGTGTATGATTATTTTGATCAGAGTATTACACAGAAATTATGTAGTTATACACATACATGTAAGAGGGAAAGTTATTTTCCATTCCAGCTTTGTAAGACTGTCATCCAAACTTTTTTTTTAATTTGAAGTGAAAGCTTCAAGAAGCCCCCTCACTTTCAATAAAAGCTGCCACCCTCAGGATAAAAATAATTTAAAGAAATGTCAGTGCTCAAGTTATCAATAGCTGCGGATGAGCACTGAACACACGAACTCTCAATGCCTGACTTCTTGCCCACCTCTCTAGCAATTCGGTCACCCCAGCCAACACCAGTCGCTCTCCAGAACTCCTTTTCCAGTCCTAGCTCAAGCACCAGGTTTAGCTCCCACCTATGCTCTTCTTCCTCCCAAGCGTACCACATTTTACAACACAACTTTTTCATACCATGTTTTGGCCTTTTCAAACCTGTTGTAGCCTCTGCGATCAGTATTTACATTTTTAAAGGAGTGGGCAATAAGCAATTTAAGGTTTTCCTCCACATTTTTTCACCTGCCTCTTCCCTGGCAGGTGAGAGATGTGCATGTTGCATTTGCCACTTCCCTGGCTCGTACTTGCTGTTAGCACCCTTGGAAATGCTTCATGAGTATAGAAATGTAAAGCACAGAATTACCTTTCTCCTAATATTAGGTTTTGTTAAAAACACTTATCCAGATTATGTCACGTTGAACTAAAAATTGATTCTACCAGAAAGCTCGGGTGAGATCTTTAGATATGAGGCAGACATTGCTGTTTCTTTTGCTTGTTCTGCTCAATCAGAATAAATTAAAAAAAAAAAAAAAAAAAAGTACGTCTTACTAGATGCCCATTAAATTTTCACAGTGTTTTTGAATATACCTTCTTATCAATGCTGATTACTACAATGTGTGTCTAAATAAAAGCTCCTCTTCATAATCAAATTCCTCCTCCTTCCTGATTCATTAAATGAGGTCACAGCCCAGCATTTGAATCCATGGATGTGAACTGTGACAACACTCTTAAAATAATTGGGTAGGTGGGTATGGGGGTGGCTGATAAGGAAAAACGCTACTATTTATTTTAGATAAATGGGTCATCAGAAATAAGTGGAAATAAAATGAACAGGAGAGCAGACAAATGGGATTCATACAAAGCAGCTTTTAAAGTTCACTTCCTACAGGCTGAAAGGATGAAATACTTTCAACAGAGCAAATCAAAGGCTGGAAATTTTAATTTGCAGCATCACTGTTCACTTTATTGACTGACAGAAGCATTTAAACAGGCCTTTCAGGCAGCAAAGGCAATGCATGACTTAGAGGAGCACCTAGAACTTTACACATGATCTTCGTATTTGTCTCTGTGAAAAAACATGTGCTAATTTCATATTCCAGTTAATTGGGCAGGAAAGGTCACGCTATGGCACAGAGTCCATCTTGTATAAAGCTCAGCAACTCTCAAACCTTTGTGCAGGATGTGTCATTATATTGCTAGGAGGCCATTTCTACAGATGAAGAATGCAAAGCTCTAGCCATAATTGCAGCACACTTAAAGGTCAGAGTCTCTGAGACTTTTAAGACGGCGGAGATGCTTATTAAAGTGAATATGCAATCTGGACAATAGTGGGAAACAATCCCTACAGAGGATGGAAAAAAAAGTGAAACAAACAAGAAAGAACATGGGATAAGCAGGCACTAAGAGGGTGGCTTTGCTGTGAGCACCTGCACGCACCCAGCAACATCAACTGCAGCAGTTTTTAATGGCTGTTAGAATAAAGGAAGAGCAGTAGCTTATCTGGTCTATCAAGAGCCCGTTACTTTGGGAAGCATTTACACTTAAGGCCCTTGCCCAAAATATAAAAGTACTGCTATGTCTTTCACCTGCATCTACTTCAAAGGTAAGAGAAAAACACTGAGAGAAAAACAATTAGGAGACCATCCTATAGGCAGGTTAGTGTACTGTATCAGAATACAATGCACTAGTGTGTTAAATATAGGACACCAACTGCATCTAAGTCAATAATCTGAAAGGCAGGAAAATAAATCAAGGGGTGTTTTGTGCTCAAGATTCAGGGGTGCTCACTGTCCCTCCTACCTGTGAATGAAGTTTTTCTTCTCCAGGTACTCCATGGCTGAGGAGATCTGAGTTGCCATGTACAGTAGCACCACAGCATTCACCTCCTGCCGGTTACACTCACGCAGATAATCCAACAGATTCCCATACGTCATGAACTCCGTAATGATGTAGAAAGGAGGTTCCCGTGTGCACACCCCTTGGGACCAACATAAAGTTTACAATGAATGTTTGAGAATATCAGTGAATCTTCAGGTTTTGTCCTCTAGGGCAATTTATACCTCTAGAAGGTAGAAATATGGGGCTCACAGGAAGAATGAGTTCTGCTCGGAATTGGTTAATAGAGGGTTTTAATTTCCTGCTTCAGGCTCTGGCAACTTCAATATTAGGGAGACGAGATCATTAAAAATCATGTATTAGTGGTACAAATTGTGAATTTTGCCAGACAATAAGTGTCTGTATTTAAAGCCTTGGTATGGTAAGCAGCTTATCTGCTCTTTAACATCCATATCACTGCACAAGGGTTTAGTTCAAATCCCTCTGCTTGGTATTTATCACTTACCTAATAATTGCACCAAGTTCGGATGCTTGATCTCCTTCATTACTGCGGCTTCTTTCAAGAACTCTTCCACCTCCATGGTATCCTCCTGCAGAACAATGGTAAAGCTTTGGCAAGGACAGTGCACACAAAGGAGGAACATGTTTTTGTATGAGGACACAAGAACTGCAAACTGACAACATAAGCCACAGTTCTTTCAAGGTAATTCTTCCCTGTAGCCACATCATAATGCCAAGGAGTTAGGAACACTGGGTATTTTGTAGAATTTTAAAAATATATATTTTTATCATTCTTATTCTAACAGAGCTTTTTGGGGCAAGAAAATCCATATCCCTTTTGTGAAGGGCCTCTCACAGGACCACTCAGGAGTTGAAAAGGAAAAATGTGCTTGTTCCTAACAGAAAAAAAAGATAACATGAAATAAAGTGCAGAAAAGAAACGAAACAAGAATGAACATAAAAGGAAGGATACGCCACAATCAAATGCTTCAGAAGCTGCTGAAATGCAGGCCCCCAGTTTCACTGGGTAGGAGCAAGAAATCCCCCCTTTCAGACGGGGAGGCATGACCGATGGCAACCACTCCATAATTGAAAGCCCGAGGTTTCACAGATTTCATTTCTGGCATTTAGAGCCTGACCCATGACGTAACCGTTCTGGGCAGACGTGTCACTACCTATTTGTTGAACACCATAAAGTTGCTTGGCACAACACAAAACCGAGGAGGATACAATCTTGCTCAAAAGACATATTTTCTGAAGCAAATATGCCCCAAATGGCCGGAAGGTCATTTCAAAGTGGTGCAAAAATACAGATCTATTCCTAAAGCAATGTTTCTTTCTATATCCATATTTTTTTTCATTGATGGATTAATGTTGACAGGCTACATGGACGAAGTGTTTTAAGGAAGGATTGGAAAGGATTTACTGCTGCTGGTGAGAATGATAACAGCGGGCTGCCGCTGTAAGATCCAGCCAGCTCTCTGCTTTGCAGTTAGCAATGAGAACATTTTTCCAAAAGTTTCATTCAATCATTTACTATTCGTTGCCAATTAGCTTGATTGGCAGCTGTGATTTGCTGAACACACTATGTCAAAACTAATAGTCCAAAGGTCCTTGTGAGCAGAACCTTAAACTGTTTTCTTTGGCAAAGGAAACTGGGTTAACAATCCAGGTTGCAAAATTACCCTAAATACGTATTTATCTTACGCATGCTATACAAACTCTGAAAGGTTGCTCCTCTGCATAGCTGTTCCACTGTTTTAAATCTCTTACCTCTAAGTGACCAAATTAATAGGAAGGACACATACAGAGAACTACTGTAACAATGATCTCTCTGAAAACCTGATCCCATGCAAAGGACCAAGCTTAACCAGCTTCCACCTTCCACTGTACAAAACCATGGAAGAAATAAACCAGTTCTGGCTATACAATATTTTCCTAGCAGAGCACAGGACCATGCCATGGCATTAAGGGACACCAGGGTTGCACGTTGCTTAATTTAAAACACAGACTTCTCTGCTCGGGGCTGGCGGGGGGGCGGGGGGGGACAAAAAAAGAAGAGAAAGAAAAAAAAAGGAAAGGGAAAAAAAAAAAAGAAGAGGCAATCCTAAAGGATGCAGGCTTGAGGTGTGCAGTAAGAAATGTGCTGAGATGACCAGCTCACAACAGTTCAGCCATTAAATGGCCCTCATGGGGAACAAGTTTTGGCCACAGTCACAGCAGGCTGCATCTGGTCCAGCGCTACGCAGGTCACAAAGCTCCACTCCCAGTTACTGCAGCCAGTGCCCACCTCATGCCCCTTTCCAACAACATCAGGTGTAAAAACACAAATTCAGAGCGTGTCGTGTTATGATAACAGACCCTTATAAATACTGATGTGTCCTGTGCAACTCACTGAGCTTTCAATGATATATTTTAATGGGAAACATCTAAGCACCAAAACACTTGTCTAGCACTTCCCAATTAAATGCATCTGAGGAACAGTGTGTGCTACTTTCATTGCCTTCTTGCGTGATCTAGTGTTTTGTGCCAGCTATGAGCTACGTTTAGACACTTGATAGAAAACTGAACTGGGTGTTCGTAAGCATTGCTATTCAAAAAGAAGCTGGAACGATTCTATTTTCCTCTTTTAGTTTTCCCTCCCCTTTATCTTTCTTATAGAGATATCTGGAGTAGATGGGGAAGGAACAAGAAGAGCCATATAAAGTTTTGAAAAACATTCTCTCAGAGGAAAATAAAGTGAGTCATTTGAACATTTGCACAGAAGCTGCGGAGGGCTTGTTTTCCCCTGTAGAACTGGGATATAAATGTGATTTTAAAATGTTTCCCAAAACTTTGAAGAAAGCTATAATCCCACCTGTCAGGCTGGAGACTGATGGATTTAAGGAAGGTGGATTATAAATTTGCTTTTAAGGATGGGTTTAGTGTGCATAATTGCAGGTGGAAGTCTTTCTCAACTCTTCTTGGTTATTCTTACATTCCCCAGTGGAACGTGCTGCTCCATACTACATTATGAACCAGTTTTAGTCATGTTTCATTAAATATTTACCTGATATATTTGAAACAGCCATGGTCTGTATTAAGGTTTCTCCTCATGCACAAATGGATTTTATGGGATAACACGCAATTTGCCTTTGTTGACGAGTTTTAGAGAGAAGAGAATGAAAGCAACCACTACAGTTTGGAGCAAAATGAGAAAGCTAAAGACGTCAGGTATCCTCTCACCGCAACCAGAAGCAGGAAAGGAGATGTTACAGCAAACAACGTTCCATGAAAGAACTGGTCTCTCCATTTCACTATAAACAGGCATTTTGTTCAACCTGGTCACATCCCAGCTCCACCTGCACTGCAACGCTCCCGAGTAAGCCCTGCGGTCCCCAGTGCACTGGATCCGAGCAGGGATAACACTAGGTGTCACTCGCTCCCTGTGCAAGCAAGAACTTGGACTCTCCTCCGCTGGGGAGCAGCAACAGGAATCTCCAGAGTACAAAGAAGGCCAAAATGAAAATACTTTCTGCAACCATAGCAACCCAGAAATACTGAGGTAGCCGCTGCTCAGAGAGTAAGGAAGAAGTACTTTCCCCAAATTAAGGAAACATTCATCCCCTGACACTGAAGCATCTACACAGTTCTCTCCACTTCAAAATTTCCACTGCAAAAAACAAAAAGAAACAAACAAAAAACTCTGTTCTGTTTGTTTCTGCAAGGCCAAACCACATCCCCATTGGAGGAGAGAGAACATGGTGTCAAGTTAGCATAAACTGTTATTAAGCAATCAAATGCAATGTGTGTGGAAGGTGCCAGAAGATCTCAAGACATTTTTATAAACATAGATGAATTAAGCAATGACCTTATGAACTCACAGAGCATTATTTGCATTTCAAGAGACAAGGAAACCAAGACACAGAAATCAGGGAGCAGAGCCAGAAACAGAACTGATTAACCAGTTCCTCATTAAAGCCACTTATGAATTTTAATGTGTTTTAGCCTAGATACACTTTTTCCCCCTCTTGTATCTTTTGATAAGAAGCAGCTGTGAAGAATTGCTTAAGACTTCCAGGTACACAGGGAGCTTGTCTTTTGGGAAAGACAACGCCACATAAGACAGAAAATCAAAACATGTAAAGCCTCCCTGAAGCACAGCCTTTGAATTTTATGTTGACTGACTCACAATCCATAATTTTCCTTAATACGCTAGCTTGTGTTAGTGTGTTCATCCGTGAACAGCTCACCTTTGCCACACCCTGAACGCGAGACATCACAGCACTATTTACTTTTCTAAGGTTTCATCCATTCTAAAGTAAAAATTGCACTGTTATCATCCTCCTTTGTTTAGTTACAAGTGTTTCAGGTATCGCATAAAACCGTAACAGGATCAAGCTCTTTCAAAAATACTCTATTCCAGGCCTACAGCACAGAAAGGAGGTGCCATCAATGACCCCAACTGTCTAATGAGGCCTGAGGGCAGGCACTTTCTGCTGAATGGAGATGAATGGGAATGCCCAGAGATTTGAGTCCTACCTTTAGGGTCTTCACAGCCACTGTAAGGTTGTACTTCTTCCAGACTCCTTCATACACCTCGCCATACTGCCCTCCACCAAGCTTGTGTTTCATCGTGATGTCAGTTCGCTCTATCTCCCATTTGTCATAGTTTGGAGACACGCCATAAATAGTGGGCTTATTGCGTTTGGGCGCTGGGTAGTGCAAAGTGGTGATGAGCCCATCTGCGACAGTTGAATGATGATGGACCAACTCTGCTAAGGTGTTGAAGCGGCTCTCAGAAGAGACATACAGCTAGGGACCAAAGAGAAAGAGAAAAGCTCATTCGCATAATGCACATCAGAGCATTCGTTTGTAGAAACTACATTATAAAATTGTGAAAGCAAAGCGTTACATCACTTCTACTCAATCTGCAGTACTATGAGCTCCACCAGCTCTGTAACTAGTTCTCAGAAGTTCAGACCTGAGAACGATCAACGCTTACATGGGAAATGCATGGATTCAGGAGAAAATGCACACACTTCACTTAAACTATGGAAGAAATGACTGCAAATAGCATTAGATTGGCATGCTGTTGCTTGAAATGTCTTTTTTCAAAAGGCTGGTCAGTAAAGATTGTGGGACATTTCCTGGAGAGTAGGGGGTTGTCAACCTCAGTGTCTTGATTCCATTATTACTATTTGGATTATGACATTTTCACCTGCCTAAATTCTCCTTGAAGTGTCACTAGCAAACCGGTGGCTTCCCTGCTTTTGGCCTAAGCTTCTGCATAGTATTTTGCATGAAGTTAGGCAGCTGGTCTGCTCCATTCTTGTGATGGGTACTGATCAATAACACAGAAGTAAAATCATTACCACTGAATGAAAACCTGCTGTGAGGCATGATAACCCATATTTGTTACCTTTTTAACATTTATACAGAAGATCCTAAAAGCCTACTAAAAATAACGGACAAGCAACTCCCTACCACCAGAGCTTTGTATTTCTGGTTTTCACGCTCAAGCCCAGTCTTCTGCTAGGCAAGGTGACAAAAGCTAGAAATTTAATTTTAAAAACAGTGATGCTGATAACACCTGAAGGAGAGGGAGAAATCTTTGTATCAAAGTGCAACAGCCTACGCTGGATGCAGCACACAGAAGATGGAAGAGCTCCATTTCTCACAAATGACCGCGGTCTAGCAAGGGACAGCCTTGCAGGAAGAGCAGCACCACGTTAGCCACCCAGATTTCTGTCCAGTCCACACACTGTGAAATGCGTGTGATGCACTGGTCCCACTGTGCACATTATGTGCCAATAGCTATGATCAAACTTTCCAAATGCTTCGACTTGCTGGATATGCACTCAACAGTTTGTGCATGTGCAGTGGCCATCTGTCTGGGATTTTGGGAGCCCAGGAAGTTGACCAGGCTGCCAGGCATCCAAAATCCCAGACTTAGGGTCACATTCTGATTCTTCCACCTGGACAGAATTTTTGGATGGAAAAAGGAAATGCACCTGTGAAGCTCCAGAAATAAGTGAGCATGTCCAACAGAGAAGGGAGAGGCATTTGCAAGAGAAAAAAAAAAGTTTGCAGGGAGGGACAAAACCACCCTCAAACTGGAGACTGGCAATTCCCGTATGGATGCTCCTCCTTTGCAGGCAACTGTTTACTATACAAACCCAAAATGAGAACGAGAGGCATTGGAGAAGACCAAATATTCCAAAGCGTATGAGAGCACAGGCACTACATATAAGAAAAGGTGAGTGAAAAGCGCAGCCATATCATCCAAGGAAGTCTGAGTGATAGACAAAAGTGCCTCACTCCCTCAGCATCCTGCTTGCCCAAATCCCTACTTAAGTCTTATGCATGCTTATGTATGTATAGTAAGTATCATGGTCAGAATTGGCAAAACCTGCCAATCTATGTATTTCATGGACTTATTTGAAAGAGCTGCAGATAAAATGCTTGGCTCAGGCACACAGTATAACCCAGAAAGGGGAAAACACACACAGACGTGAATGACCCCACACACCAGTCACAGACAGGTCAGACTACTGGGTGGTACAACAAGGTACAGGGTGGCCGTTGACTTTCAAGCTATGGCCTTTGTAACAGAATGATGGCCCCTGTAAGGTCTCTGGGAAGTGAACATTGTATAGCATTTGTCATCCAAAAAAGGCAACTATGCTGTAGAAATCTACCTTTCCAGTGTTGGGAAATCATAATCCCTGGTTAAAATGGCCCACTTGAGCTAAAACCAAACAATTAACTACTCTGGTGACAACACATCCACTTTTGGATGCGCAAAGGCATTCAGAGTGGAGGGTTTTACACCCTGGGCTGGAGAAATCTACTTTCCTTTCACTCTTGTTCTTTTTTTGCTAGAGTTGCTGATAAAAACCTCCTATGGAAACTTTATCTCTAGAAAATAAAGGCATCCTCCTGGGGAGCATGTCCTCTACTAAAATGAGTCGGTTATTCTTTTGGTAAAGTAACTGGACCAAATCTCATTTCAACCCTATGACTAAAACCAAACCACTTTCATGGTCAAAGAGGTGACATCACCTTAAAAACAGATGTTCTGAGAACAGAAAAGTGGCAACATAAGAGAGGCTTTTACAGCTGCATGGCTCAGACCACCAAGCATTAGCCAGTAAAACCACAATTTAAAACAAGCCATACCTGTTTGGGAAGGACTTGTTGTACTTACTAGCAGTGGTATGAGCAGTTCACACGTTACACTGAGGACTAAAATATATAAGCACGGATGTAGAAAATTATGCTGAATTCAAGGATCACTTGGAAGTATTAGAGAAGTACGGAGAAGGAAGCTGCCCATGCTTTTATGATGGCTTATATCTCAGGATCTCAAAATCTCATGGGAATTAGAGATACCTGTATTTTGTGTGACAGATTACATGATCTTGTTACAGATGGAGAAAGAAGTTAAATAAATAGCCAAAGGTTTCAGAGCAAACCTGTAGCAGGATGGAGAACAGAAGAGGATTGCCCTGTCCAGGCCACAAGACAACACTCCATGCCTTAACACACATGAAGTTTTCCATTTACATTAAAAAACCACATCCACCCACTAAATGTGCTTATTCTGGAGGCAGAGTTTTTCTAACCTCCCAGTGATTACATCTCAACACTGACTCCTGAAGGCCTTACTTCCCATCAGCACTACTGGCAATCAGAGTTATGCTGTGTTTAAATCTTCATCTGGAATTTGAAGCATGTATCACAAGATGAAGCAAGGAGCAGCTATGAACGGCATGCTGCTGATGCAGCCCAGCGAGCCACATACACACTCTGACTATTCACTGCAACGTCCCTTCTCCGCTGACCCTGTTCACCAAGTCTTAACTCAAGCCACTTGCTGGATAATTTCCCCCAAGAAAACCATCTGGTGCTGCTAACTGTACTCATACAGAGGTAACAGACTCAGCGTTTCTGCAGCACGCGAGGTTATATACAGACTCAGACAGTTTGCTTCCCAGCTACATTGTTGACACATTATTTGGAAAATTTTTGTATGTTGTCAGTCAAATAGTAACACCAATCCTGTTCCAAGTAGCTCTGCTTGTACCAATTAGCCGCACATCTGCAGCTTCTGCCACCAGATCACATCTCTTTTTCCTGGCTAGTTTATTTTATAAGGGTGGTTAAACCAGCCCATGCTAACCTCCAACGCATCCTTAACCTGATGGGATTCCCCCTCCCCAGTCAGCAGAGAAAATGAACATCCACACAAAAAAATCCATGAAGCTCCATGATCTTCTCCAGGACCGAGTCTGCATCCAGTTCAGCCACTGGAGGTTCCAAGACACTCAAGAAGGACCCGAGTCCTGCGTCCGTAATGCTGAGGATAGCAGAATTTGAAGAACTGGCTGGACAACACTGTTTATTCAGTTGGGTTATTCAACAGGAGGCTTTGCCTCAAGTACTATCAAGTCAGGAAAACCAAGTCCTCTGTACCACGGAAGTGGTTTACCAGATGACTAGCTGCACCGTGCCAGCCAAATCAAGAAAGGTCACTTTTAATGCCTTCCTTAAAAACAAAAAAACCCAAACCCACAACAAAACATTAAAAGGTGGTCCGGAAGAATATGATCCATTAAACTGGGAAATAAATTAAAAAAAAAATTCCTCAGGGAATTTTTTCTTTAAGTTGTTGAACCCCAATGCATTCAGTATGAACAGTGCTAAAATTAAGACACACACACCTCTGATCATCTTCCTAGACCCTTCAACTTTCCCCAGGAAAAAGCCTTGGTAGGGCTGTGCGATGCATGGCACACCTCTGTGCCAAGCAGCAGTTGTTCCACACATTCCTCTAATACCTCTTTCTCCTGATAGCACGTTATCTCGGTCACAGAACATGATCCCACCAAAGCCATTCATCCTTGCTGCAGCACTTGCAGATATTAAATTCCCTGGACCGGCTGACTAATGATACAGCAGGCTGGGAAGGCCCCAGGTGCTCGGGGAGGTGAAGGTAAGAGCTTTCCTTCAGCAGAGCCGTGCTCTGCTGCGAAGCAAGTAATAGAGTGCGACACAAGCAGCTCAGAGCAGGGAACCTGTTCCAGCAGTCTCCATTTCACAGAGGGAAAAGTAGGGATATTAGCTGTTTCTCTTCCGAGCTCCTCGGCTTTTACAGCTGGGAACAGGATGCTGGAAGAGTGCGGCGTCCCCCAGCCCAGCAGCCCAAGCAGCAGAGTGGGCAGCACATCTGCTGCTAAGCCGTTGCAATTCACTGCCCAGCTCATTAACACAAATTGAAAACGATGTGGTTTAACATACCAGGCTGCAAACTGCAGCACCTGGTGCATGGATGTGGCACACCGCCCCTTCCGCAGGGATGCTGGCAATGGGGAGGACTGTGGCTACCTCTTCGCTCACTCCTGCACAAACAGCCAAAGCCCAGGAGCCACAGCTCTTGGTCACTGACACTTCTTGATTTTGTATTTCCAACCACCATCAGCTGCAGATCTGCTTTAGTGAATTGTACTGACCTGCACCTTTTCTCAAAAACACCCATTCAAGCAACTTTGTGGAAAATCAACAGTTAACCTGGCTAATACAAACCTGAACGGATTATTGCTGCTGTGGAACTGGTTTTGGGGATGAAAACCAGCTCTGCTCTGATAAAAGCCTTCCTGTGTCAAACCCTTTTACAGCTAAAATAGAGAACATGTATTATCACATCATGGACACATGCTTATTTACACCAACTGAAGAAGGCTCGAGTTCATAATGTTCACATGTGAACATTGCTCATCTGCCAGCATCAATGTGAATCGAAGGAATATCAACTAGAGAGGCAGGAGGAGGAATAATATGCCAGATTGCCATGCAGTCCTTCAAGTATGCTGCATGTCAGCATTTCACAGTGCCGATTTTGACCACAGAATGTGTCTACATGGGAGGAAAAAGGAATAATGAAAGCGTCGTAACTTGGAAATACGTTGCCTTAAATAACATGGTCAGAATTGTCTCAATTACTTTTTGTCTGCTTTAGCAAATAGATTGTACTTCATTACTGAATAAAATCTGTTTATCTTATTAAAGGCTTTAGAGTGATGAGGCTAATAAATAGGAAACACTATGTACTGGTTCCCTGTGCTTTCATACTAAAGATTTTGCTGTCAACATTGCTGTAAGAAGAATAAAGCTCTCGCAGGACAAAGGAAAATTGGCCACAGTGGGCCACTACTATACTTCATTTTTTTTATTTTTTTCATTTGAAGTACTTTAATGGCATAGAATCTGTCATCTACTAGATGCTGGCAAGAAGAGCCTCAGCAGCCATGCTCCAGACCCACAATTCAACTTCTGCACAGGATCTAAAGAGACACTGCTTAAAATAGATTAGTTAAAACCCAAGATTTTCCAAAATCCAATGCCAGTAGAAATGTTTCCATGAAATTCAAACAAAAATCTGTGGAAAACTACACTTTTAACGTTTCTCTGCGGCATCCACAAAGCACGGCATTGCAACACTGCTACAGTACACAACGATCTAGGGGGGAAAAAAAAAAAAAAAGAAACTAGAGATAGGGCCCATACAAAAGTGAAAGTGCCTACCCGTCTCCAATGATCACGCTGAAATACTGTAGAGAAATCAAAACAGTAGTTAAAAATACTGCAGAATAGCTCAAAAAGCATTCTGTCCCTAATATTTACAGTATTGTTAGCAACAGGCACTGATTTTTCTGATTTGGCAGTCGAAGAGATTATCTTTTGAACACATGGGACAAGAATTCATCCTCAGAATCTCTTATTAATAATATCTGTTATATTCAGCTCTGATACAACTCTAGTATTTCCTACCTTAAAAGTGTTTCTCTACTGAGCTGTACTATACCTCACCAGAAATTTGCTAAAGGAGTAAAACTGTTTTGTCACTGCTGTGTTGGAATCTCACAGTTTACTCTAACTACAGATGATGAACATTGTGATCGGGGTTCAGAATTGCTCAATTGACCTTGTGCAGTCAGTGGACAAAGTATACCGGAAAGGTTTTCTTTCATGGTTCGGATAGCCTGCAGCCTACCTTTCCGTCAGATGCAGTGTTTATTCTGTAGTGGTACACCCTTCCTTCGTATCGCAGTGAAATAGATCTCTGTCCTGGACTGCTCTCGCTCTCTCGCACAAGAAAGCTGCCGTTGATACCGCTACTCAGAAGGTACTCAGCAGCGTTACGGGACACTGGTCCATGATACCAGGAATGCTTCTCCAAACTATTCACTGGGGTGATGTAGTTGCTGGGCACCCAGCCTTGTCCATTCTTCGTTTGGGCCTCGCACCATTCCCCATTATGATTGTAGCCCAGGACACGGAGCTTTTCACCTTAGCGCAAGAAGAAAATATATTTAGGCATAGCAAACCTGGGAACTGAGGACAAAGATAGGTTCTTTCCAGCTAACAGATCATTAAATAATCTCCTATAAGAACAGGTATCTGAATGAGCAGGGAGCATGTGTGTTTCTTTAAGCTTGAGTGGACCCCTCAAAGCCAAATAAAGTCACGTGCATGCTTCAGGACTGAGTTAGGCTCTCGTGCAGTTCTCCACCAGCTCTGATACTGCTTGAGCTTAAAAAATGAATCCACAAAATTTTATTTGAACTGAGTTGGCTTGATGGGACTAGGAGAGAACAGGAGTGGATGAATGATTAAAAAAAATAGTATCAATTAGCAAGGTAAGCAGATGTGACTTGGAGTACACATAAGGAACAGGACTGAGTAAGAAAACACTATCTGTACAGTTCTTCTTCATATGGGGACTGTGTTTTGGAGAACTACAAAAATTATAGAGGCCAGCCTCTAAAATCAGCTTAGTTTAATTTCTCAGTTCAAATTCTTGCTCCTAATGGAGACCTTAGTTTTGGCAAACAGTTTCTTGCCCAATGCAAAAACTTCAGAGTTTTAACCTTTTAAAAGGTTATGACTTTGTGAAATATTTGTATTTGTTTAAGAAAAATTCCCACAGTAAAAAAAATTCCATAGGGTTTAGTGTATAACTTAGTTATTCCACAGTGACTTTTCTTTCTACGCCTTCTCACACACTCCCAGTACCATTCTGCCCAGCTACCTTACCTTTAGTTATGCTGAGAGTGTTGTCCCCACTTGCCACAAAATCATATAGTGCAACAAAGAGATGGGGGTCATTTTCACTAGGACAGGACAGAAGGTTTTCCTTGGAATTCCAGCGAGCTGCTTCGCTCAGACCCTGGGGCTCAAAGTCTGACACTACCGGTCTCTGAAGGGCTTCTGGAGGAGGGAGAGAGAGAGGGAGAGGGAGAGAGAGAGAGAGAGGAAAAAGCAGGTTCATTTTTGCTGATAAAAGCCATCTGGTTAACCCATGCACTCTGATTTTGAAATTTGCATTGTTTCTTGACATGTGTGCTCCTCACGCGTCAGAGGACAGATATGGACAGTTCTTTAATACAGATCTCCTGCCACACCGGCAGGACACCCTTGTTGCAGAGCTGTCCCCCCCCAGCTCCTGCCTCCCATGGCACACAGGAGAAGGAAAGCCCCTCTCCCTCCCTCCAGTAAACGCTGCTCACGTAGGCTGTTTGCTCCTTGTAAATCCTTTGGCTCATGCCTAACTGCTGGTATGGTTAGATCTGAAAACAAACCCAAGACCTTTAAAAGGTAAATCCCTTAATTATCCTATAAATGAAATCGCCAGAACGTGCAGCACAGAGTCAGGCAGGGTGAGATTTATAAGGCATGGTATTTAAGAATTGGATACGTACTTCCATTCTTCACTGTATTTTTTATCATTTCTCTTCTTGAGTACAAGGCTGTGCCTTTTTTGCTGCCCTCTCTCCTGCCTGCCGCTCTTGAAACCAGAGCACAGCAGCAAGCATACTTCTTTGCACAATGGGCTTTCCACATTTTTAGGAACCCTGAGACCCCTCCAGAAAAAGATTCCTAAAAACTGAGCTTCACAGTTAAGTAAAAACCAACTGCCAAAGTTTTTTGTACACTGCAGCACATTAGGCGTGTAATGTTCAGCAGTTATCAGGCAAGTCCAAGTACATTGGGGAATTTTATTGCAGTTGCTCCTGCAAACCCTCCCCTCTGGACCATGATTCAAGAGTTTGGGGCAGTGATGCTCCAGGTAGTTGTGCCCCCTCACTCTCATGTGCCACCCCCAGCTGTGCTGGCAGCCCTGCACATGACTGTGCTGGCACAAACTCAGGACATTAAGTTGTGAAAATCTTGTTTTTTGAAGGGTTATTTTCCATCTGGATGAGTTCATTGAGCAAGGTCACAGCACCGCACACAAACTATCGTGTCAGCGCAGCTATGGGGACAGGAAACACAGCACTATCGCACCCAGCCCCTTGCGCCATGAAATTGCTCTTCATTACTCAGCATCAGCCTCCGCTGCTCCCCTCACTCACTGCTGAATCCCTCTTCTACACAAGCACACGCAGCAGAGCTTTGGAGGGAGAAATCCCAGGCCAAGTGTTTTCTACATTATCAGGTCACCTGGGAGCACAGTTCTCTCTTCATACTTGTAATACTCACTAGCAAGGGGCTGCTGTGTAGACGCAATCACACCAAAATATGCTTCTAACACTATTGCTTGTTTGGTCTGGAAATCCAGTATAAGCTGCACCAGTAAACCAGTGAAAAACTGATACGACTGACACCAGAAAATGTATGGAAGTCAAGTGTGGATTGGGACACGTCCAAAATACATTTCCCAATGGGGAAATGCTAAAAAAAAAAAAACAAAAAACCCAACCCAAAACCCCAACCCTACAAACAATAACAAATCCCATTATTTTCTAAGCTTTAGCGGTGAAAGTGCCACTATTCACGCACAGACAATCTGGTGTCCTCGATGTGTTGGTCAGATCTCCACTGGTAAAGGCTCTCTGGGTGATTATTTATGAACATGAGTACTACTGTATTCTTTGGAAAAGGTAATATCGTATACGCAGGCAGAGAGCAAAACAGCACGTATACACACCGTTGGGCCTGTTTTCCTAGCCAAACCATATCTGCAGGGAGATATATTTTTATAGTGAGATAGAGAAGTCAAATAACTCTGCTTTCTAAACAATTCCACAGTCAGAAAATGTGGTGGTGTGTTGGATGGTTTTTTAAAGCACCTCGACATCCTTACTTCCCGTTTCCTGCAGGAGAATACATTTTAATAGCTCAGGTTTGTGTCAAGAGCGACAATGACAAAAGAAACAGAAAATCCACTTTCAGAAAATTAAGCTATAATCATTTTACCATGAAAACGCTTTGATCCTGTCAAGCCCATTAAGCTCCCTTATCAAACACAGGGCGCTGCAGTGACTGGAGATACTCCAAGGAGTTACACCATCAGTAAACACCTGGAACAGACAGACAGCAGAGAACTGCAAGTAGCAGATACACAACCTCAGTGAGGAGCGATGCTGTGATGCTCTCCCCCAAGTATGGCACAAAACAGTACATGCTGCACAGTGGGATGGACCGTAACCGCTGTTAGGAAGGAAAATGCCTCCCCCACGGGGGATTGATTCGACAGGAAGGCAGGAAATCCAAGGCAGGCTCCCCTCCAACTCCAGGGCAATCGCAGCTCAGCAAAGGATGGCTCATGCACGGCCATGGATGGGGATGTGGGAGGAAAGCCAAGCGCTCCGCAAGAATCCCTCCCTCATGCCCAGGCTGCGGCGGCGCTGGGACTGACTCATTACACATGGATGCCAAGGTATGCGCTTCAATTCAGACCATGAGACAACACTGTGTCAAACACCGAAAACACCCACAAGCTGCGGTGTGAAAGTCAAGGAAGGCTGGTTTTGCTCGATGACATTCCTGCAAACACTGGCTCCGTGATAACTGTCTGCAAACCCAAGGACTGGCAAGAGCAAGGGCTGTTAAATAAACGTATGAGAATTTTCTAAGCTGGAAAACCACACAAGTCCCCCAGTGAATACATAGGATGCTATGCACGGATGGGCTCGTATCCTCTGTATCCTCCAAGCCAACACCCCTGCTCAGCCACTGGCACCCCAGCGGAGGTGCACGCTGCGTGTGAACGGTGCCGTGCAGGAGAGCACGACGGGGAGGTGCAAGACCCAACTCTCGGGTTGGGTTAGGGCTGGTGTTTCCAGAAGGTAGGATCCCCAAGTTAAGAACTGGGGTGGGAAACGCGGTAACTGAGTGAAGCATGAAGGGCAGCAGAGAGGATGAGGCCCTGAGTCAACATGGAGAAGAGCGTAAAGGAAAGAGCAGAGTTGTGGTGACCTGAGTGTAGCAGAAGCTTGATAGACCGTGACAAAACACACTTTTAAAGGTCTGGGCCCCAAAAGGAGGCTGTCAGCAGACTCAGGACACAAAACCATGAAGCGAGAGAAGCAGACAGGACATGTCCATCTGGGAGTGACGTAGAGCCGGCTGTCAGCAGTATTTATCCCTCTGAGCTGTTCTCTAGCAAATGTGCCCAGACATTACGGTCCTTCAGAGCAGGAATTAGACATTGCTGTTCATACGTATTGAGGGTCTTTTTCAACACACTACAGCTTCTTCACCTCCTACTGCTGCTTTTAACTACAATTTTACAGCACTGCCGAGTTCTTCAATGGACCAGATTCCTCCTAATAAATCAGCCTGGCTGCGACACCTACAGGAGGGTATCCTGGCACGGCGACGGGGCAGGAAGCGAGCGTAATTCAATCTGTTATCTCTGCGCTGTGATTCCTTCCACGCATCCACTTTGTCTTCTGCTGCATCCCAGTAAGACTGCAATTTATCACTTTGATCATACCGTGCTCTGGATGACACCTGGATTCCTGTGAGGAGTCCCGAGGCAACGCTGTAATTCAGTTCTCCACTAACACCAACTAAATGATGACTCTTAATTAAAGCAGAGCAGACTTCGAAATAAGACAACAGCAGCTTTTATTTTGGGGCATTAGCCATAAGAATGTCTTCATTTCCCCCCTAAATTAAAGTTTTTACCAGGAGATATTTCTGTTTGCACACTAGAAGGCTTCATAAGCGTAACTATCTCCTGCTAATTACTGTTTATATGAAGTCATGAATCATTGTTGGGGACTGTGAAATAAGTTCTCAGATATGAACAATTCTGGTCTAGACCAACACAAGCAAATTTCCTTAGTAATTCAAGGGAAGGGCTGGAAAACAGGCAGAAGCACAGAATTACACTCGGCTCCTCCACAGCTGACTGTGGGGCAGTCCCAAGGGAAGGAAGAGACCTCCTGTCTCCCTACAAAACAAACATCCTGTGGTCTTACAAACCGTGTTGGCATTTTTTCCACGAGGTTTCTAGAGCAAGGGAGCGCAGAACACGTCTAGTAATCTCTTTGGAGGTACAGCACATGCTATCTAAAGCTTCTCCTTTCCCTACGTTCCCCCTACTCTCTTTCTCCCCTGTAAGAAATCATGATAAATGGCAAAATAGCTATGCAGATTTAATACATCCAAATGTTCCCAACTCTGAGCACGTATGATGGAGCAGCTGCCTCTCTGTCCCTGTATTACCTTAGCGGCCCTTCACGGATTCCGTATGCCTGATGGAATATGGATTTTAAAAAAATTAAAAAAAAAAAAAATCTGTAAACCAAATCATTCCAAAAAGAAGAAAGGCTTCATGTTTTATTTCAGACTCACCCCTTTAGTGAGATCATGCTCAGCCTCTCCTGTCACCCACTCCATCGCACAGGCCATATAACCTCCTGCAACAAAGGCTGTCACTTCTGCTCTTGGCTGATATTTGGAAAGTCCATATTCTTACAGCCAGCATGAAGACAAATGATCACTTTTTAAATATTGCGTATTTCTACACAGAGATGAAGTGCAAAAATAGATCCAGCCTCTCTCAACCAGACCCCCTCTGGGTCTGTGCTGGGCCAGTCTCCCCAGCTGTGCTACCCTATTTCCACCTCCAGCAAGGCACTTTCGTCCTGCAGGCAGGCTGCGCTCGCTTCTTGCATGGCCACCAGGAACCTCCAGCACTCTAAATACGGAAAACCAAGTCTGCTGAATGCAAGCACGAGAGAACAAGGCCACCCATGGCTCCTGCTGCATTGCCCATGCAGAAACAGGCCCTCACAGTCAACTGCAGTGTTTTATTTTGTCTAACACTAAGCACCTCCGATGATGTGGCTTCTCCCACTCCTCCAACAGATGATTCTATCATCTTGGGGGTTTTGTTGTTGTTTTTTTGTTTGTTTGGCTGGTTTGGTTGTGGTCAGGTTTTTTTGAAAGTTTACTCTTACATTAGCCTGCAGGTTCCACTCCAGTTCATTCACTAAGTTTATTCCACTTATAACCCCTTAGTGACATGGTAAATATAATCTTTCTCCAGCCAGCTAATCACAGTTGTAAATGTATGGAGTGGAATAGTGGGTATGGCAGAAATTTAGATTTTATTCCCAAATCTGCTACTAAGCTGCTGCCTGACCTTAGATTATAACCTCTGGAAGAGGAAGGGGAGAGAGTAACTAGATCCAAGTGAAATTCAATGACACTTGTGTATTTCTGAAAACTTCACCTTCATAATTTTTGGTTTTGCTTCCTTACTAAGGGAGCAGAAGTAGTGGAGTTTGCCCATTTCTGAGCCCTGGGGAGGGAAAGCACCAAGCAAGAATCATCGAGACCTACTGTTTTATTTCCCTGGTTTACTAAGCAGCCCCAGACTGCTCAGGGAAGGACTAACATGTCTGTGGATGATCAGTTTTAGGTCTGAAGACAGTTACAGCTTTTCCTATGAAATGACAAGCCTTTCCTCACCACAACCCATGGGAAAAGGTAGCAAGCACTATCAGCCAGATTTTTTAATAAGGATGGGACAGGCGAGAACCGCTAGAACAAGCACATAACTAGCAAGCCATCACAAAGCCAGAAACATATTTAAAAGCAAGAACTCTACTGAGTGATGGCAGATGAGAGGCCAAGAGGTGAGGAGTAGAAAATAGCCAAGGAAGAGAGGAAACAAACAGAAGGCTCTTCCCTGGGAGGCAGCAACACCGTCTTAATGCACTTGCTTTTCCTAACAGATTGACCAAAGACCTGCTGATCCCAGCAACACTGGGGCAGGATGAGTCGCTGGCATTGCAGTTTTGGGTCTGGCTCAATATATGCCCAAACGCATAAAAAGAAACTCTCCAGGAACAGGGCAATGGCTACAGGCTGCTGCTCCTCCCGAGGCTTGTCTACTCTAGCTGTAACAAGACACGAAAAAAAGAAAAGGGGGGGGGGGGGGGTACGAGACAATCTGACATGACAGCTGGCAGGACAGAAATCATTTAAGTTACAAAACAAAGGACTTTACTAGTGTTCCCAAAACAGTTTTTAAACTTTACAGAAAACACTGACAGGTTTTATACAAGGCTTCTGCCTTTCAGTGGTAGAGCAAGCCCAAAAAGGCAGCAAGACTATTTCAGCCCCTATTTGGGACATGGACATGTTCTGTTTTCCAGATCAGATTGGCAGCAGTACTTGCTGTGCCTCTTCCCTTCTACTCTTTACCCTTTCTTGGTGTGAAGTGGGTGAGGAATTATTCAGTTTGGCAAAGGCAGAAAGGAGAAAGCAGATGACAGAAATTCAGATCTCTCACATTTTAAAATAATATTTACTAGTGGGAATAGAAACGAGGGCAAAAAATGGCCAGCTCAAACATCAATATGAAATCTCAGTAATTGTTAAAACCAGTTTAAACCTATTTTTGATATGGTTAAGAAAAGGTCTCAACTTCTTCAGCGAGCAGGCAAGCCTGCCTGTACACAGCAAAGCGCACAGCAATGGGATGTAGCACCTGCCATCCCTCCACACCACGACAGAGAGGACGCTACAAACAATCCTCGATCCTGCAAACTAATAGAGCATTAAAAGCCTTTCAGAAGAGGACCACCATGAAAAAAAACATTTCTGATTACTTAGTCAAAAGACATGTACACATGTGCCTGACTCTAAATCAGCCTTATATCAAACCCAATCTCAGTACAGCATTTTCAAGAAGTGTGTTATAAAAAACGACAAACAGATTTGATTTTGTTATAGTCCCATGCTATTCATAAAACAAAAACTGTTGTGTTTTTGTTAACACATGAAAACCAAAATAAGAAATTGAATTAGGTAAAATTTAATCTATCCTCCTGGCTGCAACTGATTTTCCATGCAACTAATGGACCTTTCATCCTTTAAGCAGTTATGTTTAAGGTTTTATAGTCGTCTACAGTAAAGAAACTTTCCGCTTTCCCCTCACATCCTCAACAGCTTCTCATACAACTAAGATAACAAGAGCAGAGTTAAATCCTCTACCGGTATCACCATCATCTCCTTAATCCTTTCAGAAGCTTCAGCGAGGCTGTGGGACGTGCATGGGAATGGACTGGCTATCACACGCTGCTCACAGGGATCCAGGAGCAATGGTCCCTAGTTTCTGACCCTTGACACAAACCTGCCCCCTTCTCATGACCTGCCAAGCTTAAGTGGTTTCTATCAAAATTAACAAATCCATATGTAAAAACTTGTTATCTTCTTCAGGGTAATGGAAGCAAATGGTTTTCACTTGTGCCCTTGGAGTACATCGGTTTGGGACAAGTCACCCCTACTCTTTTGAAGAGTCCTCAGCAGCACTTTCAACCTCACAATAACTTTAAGAAGAAAGCTGCCTAGGAATACCACGTGGGGACCTTCAGCTTTAGAAAGTAAAAACAGAAAATCCTACTTTTTTAAAAATTTCCCCCACCTCCAGATGAACTTCTCACCCTGCTCTCCAAGAGATCCACAGTCGATTACGGTGGGTCCTCTGCTGCCTATGTTCTAACCGACTGTCACAGCCTTAAGGTTGCTGTTACCCCATTTGTTCACCTTTAACATGCGGCTTGGATGGTGGCTTCGGTTTTGCCCCATGCTGAGCTGAGAAATGAGACTGAGCTACTTTGATAGAAGACCATTTAAAAGTTGTTTCAATGCTCATTTCCCATCCCATCATAAAAAATAAAGATGCAGCCACAGTCTCAGGGAAGCAGAAGACAGAAACAATACAATATTTATTGTGTCAATGATCATGTTCTTAATTCGATACTGCCTATATAGCACAAGTCAAACTATGCTCTAATCCTATTATGCAACTGCATTCCAAATTCGGGATGGGGGGGGGGGGGTTGTAACACACACAAAAGAGAAAAGTTGCAAAAACAGTCAGGGTAACACCCTTGTAACATCATCCTTTAGCATTCATTTCTGCAGGGAAGAGAGGCCCCAGATGCTCTGCCTGTTCTCCCAGGGCTGTGTTGAAAGATCCAACGGCACAGAAAGGAGGCCCAGCACGGCTCGGAGCTCCTCCTCAACACGCAGCCTGGCCGTGCCCGAGCAATACCAGAGGCAGGGGACACAGATAGAGCTTTTATAGACCTAAAAGATCACGGAAGAATTCAGTCGCATAGGAAAGATCAAAATTATTCACATGCATCTGCCCACCACTAGGTTTCTGAAAGTTTGAATAAATAAAAAAAGTCCTCTGGAAACTGTTCTTTGATTTTAGACAACAGAAAATTCTTCAGAGCCACTAAATTCATCTGATAAATACAGACTCTTGATCCGAAATTTCTTCAGATGGGTTTGCCACAAGAAGCCATTTGTAGATTTTGAGATTCCTAACCTATGAATTTTCAAGGACCATTTCTCCACTGAATATTCGAGAGTTGAGCAACAGCGACTTGCGATAGGCCCCGGGAAATCAGCTGCTGCCTTTCGTGCCTCTGATTTGATGAGTTAGCACGGTCCTCCTGGCACACAGATTATTTTTACTGAAGCAACATCCCGCAACACAAAAGAAGTTGAAGAAGCCCGGACCAACCTGGCGGGATGGACACAGCCCCACTAGTGCGGCCAAGGGGCTGGGGCTGCACGGGGGGGACCCGTAATGCTGCTCCACAGGCGGGGTGCGAAGCCACGCCGGGGTGAAGAACTTGCTCGAAGTCACGCCAAGCAAGACCTCAGCCCAAAGTCCCCCAAACCCGGCACGGTGCCTCTGTCTGGCTTTCCATCTGAGCTAGTCGGGTCCACACGTTTAACGTTTCAGTGTCTACAAATAAGCACGGGTGTGACTCCAAAATCACTTTTTAAAAGCAAACACGCAGGAAAACTCAGTTAAATGAATGCCTGGGGAAAGCAAACTTACAAGGGGATAACCAGAATGAACTAAGAGATTACGTATTAACGCATGCTGAAAATATTTTACGGATGGACTCATCTAAATTTTCTTCCTGAGCCTGAAGTTGGTTTTACCATCCTCCTCTCACGCCCAAAATAAGGGAGATCCTTCCCCGGGCAAAAAAAATAAAGCCGAGGCCTGAAAATACCGCTTTGTTTATGGGCTCGGCAGTAAGATCACTTGACATTTTACAACCATAAATGGTAGAGCCGCGCTCCCTTTGTATACTGCAGTTAATGAAAGTCACCTGGGGTCTGGATGCCGCGTACACCACTCGGTTCCCTCGCCCCCCCGCATACGAAAAGCCCAGCCTAAACCTGGCCAGGACCAAACGTCTCCCCAAGCCTGGCCCCAACTTGCAAGAAAGGGATAAAATTCGTGTCTGGGATGGCGGCGGGGTCAGGCCGTGCCCCCCCCCCCCCCCCCCCCCCGCTCCGGGAACGCAGCACCCGGAGTCGGCTGGCGGGCTGTGGCTGCTGCGCTCCCGGGGGGGGGCACGGCCCGACCCCGGCCCCCGTGGGTACTCACCTTCCAGGTAGCAGCTGGAGGACGAGGAAAGCCCTTTCTTCGATTTGCAACCCACCAATTTCAAGCAAATCTCCAACATTTTCATTTGTTAGAGTTTGGCTTCGGCTGTCTGCTTTCCCTTCCCCCCTCCTTCAGCTTCTTCTCGCCCTGTCGGATTATCCGGTAAAAGTCTAAAAAAGTCTAAAAAAATCCGGCCAGAGTCTAAAAAAAATCCAGGAAAACTCTAAAACAAAATATCCAGGGAAAGTCTAAGAAATCCAGCGCTCCGAAAACCATTACAAGGGCGAGCCCGAGAGGCGGAAAATCCTGGGGCCCCGCATCTCCTCCACCGGGGAGTTAACTCCAGCCATCTTCCCTCCTTCCCAACTCTTTTGGCGGGAGAGGGGCGGCGCGGGGGGGAGAAAATAGGAAAGAAAAAAACCAAGCAAAGCCGGCCAAGTTGGGCAGAGTCACTTCTGCCCGCAGTCTGCGGCAGCTGCCCGCACGCCGCCGGGCGCTGGGTGCAGGCAGGGCTGCTGGGGCTCCGCGGCCAACAAAGGGCCCCTTCAGCCGCTGCCTGCCTCCGTGACATCAGGCAGGCGAGCAACGCCCTCGCTCCTTAACCCTCCTCCTGCCTGCCTGCCTGCACCCTGCCTGCCTCCTCGCCCAACGCCAGGGAGGCGAGGGTGAAAATCAACAGGTTTCCCCTGCCTGGGAGAGCCCTGCTTGGTTTGGGAAGGGGGGAGGAAAGGCAGCATTAAGGAATCATTCTGCTGCTGCGGTGCTTGGTACACCACGGCTGTTAAACCAAGCGAATTGTAGGCAATAGTCAAAGTCTTAAAAGCGTCTCCTTTCACAGCGTATTAAGGGAACTGTTTAAATACTGCGCCTTGTAACAGGGAGAAGCAAACGGAGAGCTATGCCCGTTCGTAAACCAGCGCAAAAACTGCAGGGGAGCTGGAGGTCCTTCCCAAAAGATGCTGTAGTAGCATCTCTGTGATAATTACAGGCAAATGGATTCAAATCTCAGTTGATGCAATTACGCTCGCAGGATACGACTCCTCTTGCACGACGGGCCAGAAGTTTTCACTCTCCCACTACCTACTCTTCCTCTACAAACTGTGCCCTTCCCTCGCAGGTTTCTCAAGGCTACACATTAATTACTGCTCTCCACTTTTGCTTTTATAGATTAATTTCTGGCATTAGCGTGTATCTCCTTTTTAAAACAACCATCACTTTTGTTATATATATATATATTTATATTCTATATGTATATATATTTTTTTTATATATATTTATTTAAAGGAGATAGCAAATTGGGTGTGTACACAATTGCTTCCCCCCCCCCCGCAAAAATCCCCTCACATTTCCTGAACCTTGGGGTGCTTTTGCTGCTTGGAGCAAGAGGTGCTCAAGGGTGCAGAGTTCATCAGGGGTGCAAAACAGCGAGGCTGGGGAAAACGGCCTGGGAAGCCAATCCTACCACAAACTCCACTGCAACATGCGGAGTGCTTGGTGTGTCACACACGGGATCAACAAAGCAGCAAATCTTCATTTTTGTCCCTGAAAGCTTCCTTCCACATCTGACAGTTTATTTTGGCAAGGTTACTGACTAGCTAGTGCTCTTTTGCCCTCCAACGTTTTCAAACATTTAATACTTTAGGGGAAACTGCATGCTTCCAGTATCCGAGGACCATGCCTCCGAAACAGCAAACATTGCTCAGACTCTTTAAACATTATTTTACAGCATTACTCTGCCTCAGTCTTCTGATCCATGGAGTGTACATGTGAAAGGCAGCTTGGAAAGAAATCCTTGGTCTCTCAACCCATACTGAGCTGCAATAACAGCATTTGCATTTTTTTAAATACCACAAGTCACATAATTTCTAGCAGAGACATAATCACAGCAAGGACAGCGTGATGTTCAAAGTGCTTTCACGCTTTTTCTCAGAAAAGATGAACATGGATATCCCCACTTAATACACCAGGAACAGTGAGAGAGCTTAAACATTTCCTCAATTTAGACAGTCCAGCAAAGAAATGAAGCTACAGACCCAGTCCCCCACCTCTGACAGCCTGCACGTGCATTAGAAAGACAACGATGCAGTTCTCCCCACGCTCTCCCTTCCTCTCTCCACTTCTGGAGGAGGATTTCTACTTTATGGAAGCACGAGAGTTTCAAGAAAAACCAACACCTATCTACTTGTTCCCTGCCCACCTAACTTCAGATGAGAATGCAACAGAGAACTTGTGCAGAACTGCACTGGGGAGCAGGGAGGGGGAAAGAGGAGTTAAAAGCAGATTTGGAGGAGAAAGGTTATATAAATCACAGGAGGAGCTCCACCATCACGTGTTTAGGCCCAGTGTCATGTTTAGGGAACTGAGATGAAGTAACATTGTAAAGGCAGACCAGGCATCTTGCACGCAACTTCTTTTCCATGTGAGGAGCACCCCTATCACGCTTCTCCTTCAGCTGCAGCTGTAGGAATGTGGAATCCCCATAGCATTCCCCCGGCAGTACAAAGGCTGCCCCCCATGAACTCCACCCAGCCACTACAATTAAGGTTAATACAATGAGCGCCGGCAGAATTAATGCGGATTACATTCCTGATGAACTCCTGGGGTTCTTACTCCAGAAGAAGAATGCCTCATCTCAAATTAAATTAACCTGCTTGCAGAAGAGCCTCACTGTAGGAGAAACGCATCCACTTGGGGAGTTAAACACAATGAGCTATCCTGGGATAACTTCCTCTGTAGATAAACAAATTAATTCCCTTTATGTTTCCACACAGACAAGCTTGTGTGGTCCCTCTGGTACAAACGTCATCCTTCAACGTTTCCTCTTTTGTGTCATGGCAAACTAGGCTGTAAATACTTTGAGCAAATACCCTCTGCCCTTCCTACATGCCATGAGATTAACTGATGATACAGAAATAAAAGCCATAGTGGTAGTGTGACACAAACTCTGCTACTCTTATGGCTGACATCTATTAATCCCTTTATTTGCCATATACACAACTTAAAACAAAATCAGTCATGAAAAGTGTACAGCCTTTTGGACTACAGAGTGACTGATGCAACCTTCAACTGGGGCGCTCTGTTGCAGAATGGCAAATCAATTTTGGTTGGGAGCAGACTCAGAAGGTCTCCAGTTCAACCTCCTGCTCAGAGGGTGGCTATCTATCTAGATCAGGTTGTTCCAGGCTTTTTGCAGCTCAATGTTAACCAAGTCTGCTGGGCAGCATGAAACACTTTTTATCCTCTTAAATCTATCCAGCTTTGCCTTGCTGCAAGTTATAAGTGTTGCTTCTCCTCCTTGTGCTGTGCACCTCTGAGAAGAGTCTCTCTGGTCACCAGGTGGGTGGTTATGAGAGCACTGGGACCCCTTTAGCCCCCTCTTCCCCGACCAGGCAAAGGCAGCTCCCTCGGCCCGGGCGGCACCGCCTGCTCCAGCCCCTGCCAGACTCCCTCCAGTGTGTCAGCATCTGCTGCAGGGGAAGGAGGGAGCTGGACGCCGTAAACCAGATGTGGCTTCACAAGCGCCAAAAAGAGGGAAGTAATCACTTCCTTCGACCTGCTGGCTCTGCTGATGTTAATGCAATCCAGTATCCATTAGCCTTTATTGTTCATGCTCATACAAGAGCGTAAACCTATTTAGTCAACTGCCTTCACATTTGAGCTTCTTCTAGCAGACAGCTATTTGTTCTTTACTTTCTTAAAGCTACCCAAAATTTGAAGACAGATTTTTCCAAAAGAGAACGATCACACACATGCATGACAGCAGCAGCGAAAGGACTAGACTCCATGAACAGAAAGGGAGTTTTGGCATGATCCCATGGCGTTAGCAGCTGGAGTGAATTTTGTTCAATACCATTAAAAACAGCTTGAGTGCTCGTCACCCATTTAAAAGCAGAGCTTAATTTTATTTTAAAATCCTCTTCTGAAACATGGAAAGATAACAGAGTTTGAAGCCCCAAACACAGGGCTTTTTTTGATAGGCACGTTCAGCTGTTTCGGGGTGGAAAAAGTCACTTGAAACAGAAGCAGCACAAACTAGTGGTTAAAGCAAAGGAGTAAATGAGTGCACCGGAATAGAGCAGATTCTTGCTTACAGTTACAAGTTACCCTGTGCCTTACCTTGCTCTTCTGTAAATGCAGCTGAGAATTTCCCCACAGGTGTTAAAGACTAACTCAATGCCAGTTGTAAAGCACTTTGCTGTATCTGGATGTATGGAGCAACGAAATGTAGAATCACATAATTTGTAAGATGCATTTTTCTTAGTGAGGAGGTTACACATGATTTTGGGCATTCACAGGTCACTGTCTTTATGCTTAAAAACAGGTCCATGCCACAGAGCACTGCCATACTACATAGCTCTCTTCTGATGACATCTTTCACATAGTGAAATAACACATTCTAATACCATTACCTTATTAAAAATATATGTGTATATGAAAATGATCAAAGAAGCCTATGTTGAAATCCATGAATGACCACAGCATGTGCTATACACACAGCTGTAACAAAGCTGGGCTTTGATCCGACAGCAAATGCAGTATTGCCTGTTTTCCTGGGGGCTGGTCCAGCTTTATCTGACAGATTCCAGTTTTCCTTCGGGTTTTCAGATCCTCCACCATTAAACATCTCCATCCACTCGTAGATACAATCTGCCAAACTTTTGGGAAGATACTGGTGCGTATTAGATTGAGAGGACTAGCAGATTTAAAAACCTGGCTACTAAACTCTACCTTCTTGGCACGTGCAGCACAAAACACTGTCTGGTGGAGTCTTGTAAAACTGTTTGCAATGAATACAACTTCAGTGGGTCGTGCACGTTAAGCCAAGAGAGCTTTACTATGGTATGCCAAAGAAAGCACCGCAGAATGTGAGTCCCAGCTGGGCAGGGTTAGAGCTGAGCGCACATCCCACACCCAGCCCATTAAAAGCCACCTCAGATTTAAACAACTGCCTCGAGTCAATCTCCTCTTAGTCTCAATAATTGTTCATTGACACCTTGTAACTACTCCAAACGTGAAACTCCAAAAGTGAAAACAAGTCTTCCAGGATATTCCAACGTTCTCTGCTTACTTGGCAATGACAGCACTAGACAAAAAGGCGATTACATTTGTGATTTATTTGTAGTACCTGCCACATAACAGGGAGAAGGTGAGAAAAGTCCTTGTTGGTGTTTGCAAATAGAATGACTACATTAGTCCATTAAAACCTTCCATGTTTGTTCATGCACTTAAGAAGAAAGCCCAAGCAACCAAAATACTGAAGGATCTCTGGCTACTACCTATTTTGGTGATCGCTAGGAATCAATAATACCACTGGCATTAATAAAGTATACCCAGACAGGACTCAGGTGGTTTCACTGCTCTGCCCAGATACCTTGCTCAGGTGAACCTTTGGGCCGTCAGTGATGCATGTAATGCCACCCCCAGTTTCTCCAGCACTGCCCTACCTCAGAAGCACTCGGCTGTTGTCTGATTTTTTCCAGCTTTTTATGTAGACATCTCTGCATTTCCTTTTCATGTACAAAACATTTTTATAAAGACCAATATTCTACCTTTCCATTGAAGCTCTTCTCAAAATTCAGCTGACATGTTTACAATAGCTAGTTAAAATAGCATGTTAAAAACAAAAGCCTCTTGCTACTATTCTGACCACTCTACAATAGGCATTATTGTAAATAAAAAAAAAAACAACCACCCACACATGAATTTGAACAAAGGCTAGTTAACACCTGAGGGCAAAGAGTGTTTTCCTTCCTTCAGAAACCATCTAGCACAGAGCGAATGGCCCTGCAAGAGCACAGAGAGATATCTGCACATACAATAAAACATTAACACTTCAGGAACTTGGACTGAGCAAGTCCCACTCTCACAGGAAGAAACTTAAAAAAAAAAGCCAGGTTACAAAAAGTCCACGGGACACATCAACAGAAAAAAATTTTGCAATACAGCATGTGCATTTGTTGTTTTTTCTCCTTGATTTAACAGATGTTTGTTATTTGCAATTTTCATGAGTGAAGGACTCAGTTGAGAAGTGGTGGGATTTCAGAGAGGGGATGTTCAACTATTTGAAATTCCTTTCAAGCTACAGGGCAGAATCCTTTTTAAGGTAGTAACAAGGCAGAGGGTACTATTAAATTCCTGCAATAGTGGTAGGACTTCACCATACTCATGTAAAAAAGCAAGATGGGTTGTGAGCTCCACAGGGAATTGCCTGGGGTATTAGCATTTGAAGCCTGCAAGCTTAAATCCAAGTCTAAAGGGGCTCTTCACAAATCACTGAAAAAGTTTTGGCCTTCTTCCATTAAAAGCTTTGCATCTGCAGGCAAAGAAGAAGAAAGAGGTATCTTGCACTATTCAGATCTGAAAAAAATAGCAGCTTACCTTAAAGACACAAAAATCGCACAGACTCCTACTTACTGTAATTATTTCACTTCCATTATCTGGGCAGTTTATTAATGTTGCGAAAGAGGGAGTAGGGACTGAGAGTTTCTATGCGATAGGTAGAGTCACATCAGTTTAGGGATCCTACTGAACTTCAGTATTTTCTGCCAGACCAGAGAAGAGAGGGCTTACAGACAGCCAGGACACAATCAGAAAAGATACATACTTGGAAAGTATCAGAAAATAAATTTTAGAGAGGTGTCTTTGCCAATACTGACTCAGATCTTGAGTGGGAACATTTCCGTATTTCTTTTAAATGAAAAGGCAAGGAAATGCAGATAAATAAGTAAAGTTAAAACAAGAGGTTAAAACGGGGAGCCCACAGCTGATGACTTCAAGGGCTATCTTGTGTAATTCTGAGCACGTCCGCAGGAAGAGCCAGGAGGACCAGTAAAACGTGTTTTAGTCCTGACAGTACCTAAGTGGTTAATTTCTTCCATTCAAGAGCTGAAAAATCTGCCAAAGCAGAAGACCAGGCCTAAGAGATCAAATTACACATGAGGAGGGGGTGGAAGGGGAGAAGAAGAAAAGAAAACAAGTATTACTGAACCACTGCAGCATTAGACCCAGCAGGGATTAGGAGGAACATGGAGGATGCGAGGTTTATCCAGCACTATCTGCACCGCAGCTGAAGTGCCTGTAAACACACACGCTTGGTTGTTACCCACCTCTTGTCATTCACATTTTGGAACACGGACCTGTACTGAGCACCTTAACTCTGGCCAATATGAAAAACCTTTTGTGCATCAGCTATTGAATTAATATTACTGTAACAGTTGAAACTTCTTTCTTCCACTTGCTCTCTCCACCCAAGCCACGCAGCTGTGCTGCATTTTCTCTCCCAAGCGGAGAGTTTAACTGGGGGACAGCTCTATGAACATGTCCAGCACGCTTGCTGCTGCCACAGGTACAGGAATCGCCAAAGTACTTGAAAAGCAAAGGAAAAAAAAAAATCATGCATAGCAGACACAAATAATAATCTATCAATAAACAAATAACCCATCAAACCTAGTAGTAATTCAACCCCTTTGCCTTGAGGCTGAATATGCAAAGGAGGTCTCATGGCAATATTAACATTTTCTCAGCTATTTCGGGGCAAGTGAGGGCTCCCTACCCAGCCATACATTGCTCCTCTAGTCCACGCTCACCTAAGCTGTTTCAGCATCGAATTCAGTAAGGATTACGATCATTTTCTGAATTGCAGAAAATTTCAAGTAACACACACAGCAGACTAGGATAAATTCAATTGCAAAGATCATTTTACTCTAAGGATCTAATCCTAAACAGAGTTATGCTTTTGAACAGTGTCAATATCGATGGACAGAAACCTTTACAGGATCACAGCATACACATTTCCTGACACTGTAATAAGTGTAATTTTTTTTTAATTAAACAAAAAAAACCAAAACACCCCCAAAACAGTGCCTTCCAATCAGGAATTCAAGACTTTGCTAATTCATCCACAGGGGAGTACATATTATTTTGAGAAAGTAGAAGCCCTTAACAATATAAATAAAAAAGCATCTATATAAGTATAAAAGATGCTATATAAAAACATCTGCAATCACTTGATTTAAATTACAGTATTTATCCACCCTCAGTATCTACTCTCAGAGTCCCTCAGATATGCAGGTGAAGTGCATGGTGCTCCATAGCACTAATTGCTTATTATTCCCACTGTAAGAAATTAAATATACACTCCCAGAAAGAAAAAGCTTTCAGTTAATTAGAACTGCCTGCAGCAATGGTTCCCTCCAAACAGTTCAGCATTTTATTTTGTTGTCAGGACACAATATAAGAAGTTTTAAGAGTCCTGCTGGGACTATGACGTAAAGGCAGGACCAGTATTTTCTCTTGTAGAGACTGGGGCCAACAGACAGAAACTTCAGGCAGAAATAAGCTATTCACTGTGAAGAACGGCACATGTAAAAACGTACATATACACCGTCCTGGTCCAACTGCAGCAAAGATGCAGAAAGGGATATCCATTTTACTCAAGCACTGCTGAACGTAGACAGATGCAGTTCCAAGTGCTAGACCTAGTGCTAAACTTTCACAAGGGTTTAAAACACTGGTTTTTTTCAATCCCTAAACATAAAAACACATTGAAAGAAGCATTTTAATTTGAACTTTTTTGGAAAAGCTAGGGAATATTCCCTCTAGGTTGCACCACTAAGACAAAGCAAAAGTCTGATGCTGAATTTATCAAGGGCAAAAGTTCTTAAAGTCTTTCAAGATTAGTTTCCTTGGTATGCTTAGAGTATAATGCTTGTCATATCAGGATTTAGATTTAGAAAATGGCATGAGACTGTGAAACACCTTCACGTTTTCTGCCTTTCCGGGTAAAAGAGGCAAGACTAAGAAGGAAGGTATAAAAAAGAAATCAGTGCTACTGATCTCCAGTAACCCCAAACTCTGCCTCTCCATGTATTTTGAGAAATCCAAAGTTCCTTTCTATTCATTCCCTCTTTACCCTACCTGCCTATCATTAATCAGAGCCATTCACAGAGCAGATATATTACATGTGGTCTGAGGTTTACAGCTGTTGGCATGAATAAAGACTGTAGATTCTGTCTGCCCGCATACCAGACGGAAAATAAAGAAAGTGCGGAAGTATAAATGAATAGCAACAGTCGGCACCCTATAAGCTATCTGACCCTGCTCCGCACAGGCCCTATCGCTGCCACATCCTTCATTTCAGGCTTAGCTGAGTCACTTCACTGTTCACAGGGAGAGAAGTAGATTTTGAAGACCTGCACAAATGATTAAAAAAAAAAAAATTTTTTTTTAGTAAAATACCTGCCGCTGCTCTGAAAATTTGCACAATGGAGCACGAGGGCAGGAACCAGAAAAATGCTACAGGCAAGCATCGAGATTAGTTGGGAAGAGATCATGCTGACACAGAGTGAGGGTCCTCAGCCAGTTAACCCCTTCTAAATCCAGAGTGCCTCAGTCTCACCTTTCCCATCTTCTCCCTTTTGTTGCCACCGGTGCTCTCACAACCGTGCGGTGACCCAGTTCAAGAATGTGAAGACTCTTCTCACTACATGTTCATACAAATAACAGTGCTGGCATCATGAAGGGGCCAGGAGAGCTGTTTCTTAATTCAAAATGCTGAGAAAATAATCTGTACTAGCAAGTACTGAGCTGTATGGACAGCTTAATCTTACCAATCTTTCCCACTGAAAGATCTACAAACAAATCCAAAAGAAGTAAATATGAATGTAGAAGTGGACCAGATATAGATGCATTTTATTAATCATTCAGAGACCATCAAATGGACCACAGAGTCAATCAGTGCTGGAAAACCTGCTTCCACCTGAAATGGAAGTACTTCAGCCAGCCTCGAGTAACTGGCTGTGCTCCAGTCTGGATCTAGGGAAGGCAATGCCTCAAATTCCTAGAGAGCTTACAGATACCCAGATATGCAACAGTGCTGCAGTAGAGGCAACACTCTCTGAAAACACAGCTTTGTCAGAAACCCTTTCTTGGGTAGGAAGTTCCTCTGTAGCTCCTCTGTAAGCCTCTCCTGATTCTGGGGGTGTTCCATGAAGTTCCAAGTAGAAGATAGCACCACTCCCTTGTAATTAAATTCACAGCTTTTCCTATTGCTGATCGAACTCCAATCCATATTGAAGTCTCATGTCAGTGATATATGGATCAGTTAAACTCCATGTTATTTCTACAGATTGCAAGCCTCTGGCACAATCTTTTACTGTATTTTCTTGTTCTTGCTTTTTCTGTGAAGGAAAAGTCATGCAACACTCCCAGTAAAAATAAACAATACCCAACACTTTCTGAAGTTGCATCTCTCTCCCCACATTGCAAGAGGAATGCAAAATACCACATATTGCCCAGGTAGAATACAATGAACACTCCTTCATTTGGCTTTACTAGATGGTATCTGATATAAAAATTTAGGTTTACCTGGATAACACCTGCAATGTAACGCAGAAAGCCCAGACTTAACTCCACTAGTCCATGGTATATTCAAGACTCCCTGTGCAAGTTCCTCTGCCCAGCCAAGTTAGATAACGTTATATCAAGTTATTACAAGAATAAAGACCAAAGCCTATAAAGTAACTGAACAAACAAAAAGCAGCCTAGAACATGTACCACAAAAAGAGAAGGAAGGCTCTGGCTTGAACCAACAAGAGGTGGGAAAATCCAGAGCGACAGCCAAACTGCTTTTGTTAGGCCATGCGTCCAGATTTCCTCCCTTCTCTTGGTTCGGCTCAGTCTTTGCAAGTCTTGCGACTGGAACATGGCCAGAGGATTTTCACAGGGCGAAAGAGCTGCTGTGTTCCCCCAATCCCTCCCTCCAACATGCACTGCAGTTAGGGTGCCAGGAGAACCTATTTTAAAATTAATCTCAAAGCAGAGGAAGGTTTGGAGAAAGAAACATGACTAGAAATCTCCAGCACCTCTGGAGTCAAGGGGGGGATGAAGCCAGTGCATCGCTTCATATTGCACGGGTAACAGAAAATACTGGAGAGGTAATGCAAAAGGATTTTAAGCCATGTAACATACCATTTATAAGATCAAGAAAAAGCACAGAGGAAAAACCCCACAGACTATGTCACCTCCCATTTTTTAATTGTACCTGAAGTGTTCTATAAAGGATGTCACAATGTCATTGGGAAGATTAGCAGGTTATTGTTTTGGAAAGAGCTGATAACAGCTTGGTTCACTTTTGCTTACACTGTCAACTCCTCAAATGGGGTCTGGATTTTAAAATGAAAATATTTTTAGGAAAACAAAAATATATTAAGGGAAAATTAACCATTCAGTTTAATCATATGCTGTAGGAATAGACATGCCACGGTTTTATTTCCAACTCTTCTTTAGATTTCGCCTGTAATTGTAGATAAAACCAATTACCTGACACATGGCTCCATTTTTTCCAAATGTAAAAGATTTTCATGCCACCTGGCTTCTGGACAAGCCAACTACAAATGAGGTCTCAGCCTTGAGATCCACTGCTAGAAGGTACTATACGAACGTGAAACGTTCAGTAACACACCCGATACACTAACTTCCAGTCTATAAAACACATTTCATGTACTTTGAGGGCACTCACATTCTTTCCATCAAGTGGAGCTGCCTCGTGGCAGCGTGGCTATGGCAGAGGGCAGGATATAAAGACTCCTGATGCTGAACTCAATGCAGGCTTTTCACAGGGTGTGTTCAGTATCAACAACACATCCTACACAATCTGCGGAAAGCCTGCACATGCAGAAATTATAACAGACATGAAAAGGAGCTAGATCCAAGGATAACAGACTTTTTTTTTCCCCCTCACACAGAAACGCTTCGTTTGTATCCAAGAGAAAGAGGAGATTTTCCTGTGTCGGAGCACCAAGAAGCCTATCCCATGGGGGAAAACCAGGGGAAGGCGCGTATCTCAGATGACAAGCTGTTCCACATAAATGTGCTGGGACTCCCTGAGGTCTCTAACACAGACGGAGGAGTAACAGAAATGTAGTGAGCTCTACAGCCCAACGATCAGAGTGCTCCAAACCACTTCAGTCTTGAAAGCTGTGAGGAGTCAACAAAGTTGCAGTACCTTAACTGGACAATAGAAAGGCTTCCACAAATGCCTGTTAACACTCATTACTGCCCTTTTCTGAATCCGGTCTCTTCAAGCTTCTTATAATATCATAAGAAAAAGCAAACATGAACAGCAACGAGGAACAGCCTATTCTGAAACCACTTCCAGGAACACGGATTGTTTAAACAAAATACATTAAGTGAAACCATCTGTATTAAGGGTCAAACGCCATCTGAGGCTGAATGTACAAAAATAGCCGTTTTACAAAAATTGGGCAATTAGCCCTTTGTTGTTTTTGTTTTTAATACGAATAATCAGTGGCATGGAGGTGTGACCAAGGGGGTAAGCTTGAACAAGGAATTTAACTCTGCAGCTCCAGAGCTTACGGTGCCAAGAAAACATTCCTACTAATCTTGGTGCTACCCTCTCCAGTGTGCTCAGAGGAAGGTTTTCTCAGTCCCACTCACCGAGCATCCTACTACTGAGCAACGTGCGGTCCGGCGCAGGGGGTTAGGCAATTGTCCCTGGCTCGCTCCCCGTGGGAGGGGTCCTCTCTAGCACTGCGTCAGTCCCTGGAGCCAGACAGTCAGTTGATCTGAATCACAAGGGATGCTGCTTTCACAAGACTTGCTGGCAAAAGATAGGTGACAGAAGAGGTTCAGGGAAGGAAAAAAGGCAATTTAAAGTTACAGAGTGATCGAAGATGTGTTTTAACCCATTTCGGCAGGGGAAGCTAGTGCTGGAATTTAGTAGGATTCAAAGATGGTTGGCCATGGCTGAGGATAATAAATACTAAGTTAAAATATTCAACATTTATATGAAGTCTGCAAACAGGCACCCCGTAAGAGACTGACACATTTTACTGTTTCAAATATACGTTGATCCTTTCCCACCCCAAAGGATTCATACAAGTCTCATCCAACTTAACTGAAATCTAACTTTAATCAGAGCAGCATGGAAACCACAGTGCCTCAAAGCAAAGTGAACAGCAGCAGATCTTGGACACTAAGCTCCTCAAGTATTTATTTAGACAATGTAAATTCTGAGCTGATATCACTATACAAAGGGGGAAAGTGCCACGGAGGGGAACCTGCCCTCAGAGATCCTGCTCACTGCAACAGAGGGAGATCACCTGCTGTGGATTTGATAATGTCCAGTTAACTGCAGAAATATTTCTGTATGTATCACTAGTGAAGTTAGACTGCAATCAAATATTGCAGCTGCAAAGGCAAAAAATCATTAATCATTTTTTCTGGAAACCAAGCAGAGAGTGACGATGGAAGGGAAAACTATGATTAATTTCTTTTCAACAAAACTGCCAGCAAGAAGGCTGAAAGAATACCAATTTTTAATATTTTTTTTTTAATTAACATTTACATGCTAACATGTAAATGCCTGGCAGCTTTTTAACCAGACAAGTATTTAATGGATCCAACATAAATGCAAATGTCAGCTATCAAAAGTCAAATTGCACAGATATGATGTAATGAAATAGCTTTGCTTTATGGGAATGAGGTCACAGGTTTGAAATATGGCCTTAGGTGTAAAAAAAAAAAAAAAAATCTTTCACAGACATTGCAAAACTGTAATGCAATTACTTGCCTAAGTCTAAAATTTTATAGATATTTAAATTCAACTCTAAAGATATGAGTCATCAATTTGCATAAGCATTGCTGGGGACCATATCACTCTTCAATCAAAATGAACTAATGAAGCTTTCATGGTCTAAATGTAATAGCTACAGCAAGAGAGTTAAAGCTGAACTATAACACTGAAGTGCATGTACACTGCAGTCACAAAACGTTTTTATAGTCCTGATAATAAAGTGTCAGATACTATACGTAGAAGAATACATAGGTCAGCATACAACCCAACGGAAGCAAACTCAAGGAATAGGTATATTCAGAGCGAATTAGCAACTACCGGGGAACTGAAGGCCCAGCGAGGAATTCCATTACATTCGTTCAAACAATCCGCAGTTTGAAATGAGCTAATCATAGACAGACAGTGGCAAACCCTGGTAGTTCAAAGATTTTTTATTCAGCTTTGCAGAGCAGGATGAGGCCAGGCTGGTGGGACAGACAGGAACATTCATTCAAAACGCTTCAGCACCCCGTTAAGTAACGCAGGTACCAAGCCACCCCAGCAGGACCCCGGAGGGGGCCCACAGGCTGAACTGCCCTGCTCAAAAGACCTGAACAAGCGGGAAAAGCCAGGTTTTCTCATCTTGCTTCATTCTTGGCTCTCCAGAAACTGGTTCTTTTATTTTTGAAAAAGTCACTCTGGAGGACAACCTTACCTGTAAGGGACTGCTAGCTTTGATGCATCTTACTCTGTCATGCTCAGATAAAATCAACAAAGTTCAGCACCTGAAGTTGCATTACAAGTGCTCTGTCCCAGCAGGGGAAAAGCCTACCTGGAGGGGAAATTTGTCAGGGTTTCCTGCTATGTTCTACTACCTCTGCTGGGAGGAACAGCCTCAGTCTGCTGGCCTTGTAAATGAGGAAAACAGGCTCTCAGTTCTGAAGCAAAAATAATAGGGATTCAATAGGGAACATATGAAGCACAAGACATTATCTTTGACTTCACTGTTATGCCACTGTATGGATACTTTTTCCCTCCAGAAATATATCATAAAGATAATTCATCTGTGGTTTTGAGGCACCCAAATACTACAGTGGTTAGCATCACAGAAAGTTTTCAAATAAACAACCAATGCACCAACAGTGTCAGACCTTGGCTATTTCACCTGCGATAGGAACCAAAAGCATTTTAAGAGCACACCTAATCCCTGAAACAACCTCCTGTGAATCAACATTTGGTTTGAAGGAAGGAGATACCCCATATCCATTTTGTCTAGCTGTGGGTGGACATGAAGAGAAAGAGCAGTGTCCGTTAACAGCAAACCTCTCCATGGTGGTGGGCACCAGCAAGTGCTTCTAACACCCCCTGCAACCCAGCCAGGATCTGGGCATGTGTTTACAAACCACACGATGGTTCCTTAACAGGACCTTGTCTTCCCAGGGCAGATGAAATGGCCCAAGAGCAATCCCAATACAGCTGCACTGCAGTAACAGCATAGCTTGTGATGCTGTAGAAACCATCCCAAATCTGAAGGCAGTTGAAAACGTTGAGGAAAAGGATGAGCAGGGGCCAAACCAAGAGGCTGCCCCCCGCCTTCCTTCCTGTCCCTCCCAACAAGTTATTCACTAACATACCAAAACACACATATCAATGAAGAATTCATGGAGATTCCCTGAATACCAAAATACTGAGTATAATGGCAAGCAGAACTAGCTTAACACCCTCTTCCAGTTCCACACCCTGCCCCGGGTGGATCACTCTTATAAAGCTCCACTTGTATTTACAGCAGTAAAGTCCTTACTGAACCCCTTCATCACCAATGCCTTGGACGAATGCAGACCATCTCTAAACAGAGCAGCGGCCACAAATGCTGTATCTTTAAATCCATCCCCATTTCATTTTCCAAGTTTCTGTTTGAGCCGTTACAGCTCCCTCAGGACTCCACTGACTCACTGCATTTTCTGGATGACGCAAGCACACTCTTCTGCACAGCTTCAAAACAGGCTCCAAACATTTCCAGTCAGAAACTGGCCACCAAAGAACCATATAAATCAGGTGTCCTTCCTGAGCAGGCATCACCCCCGCAAAGTGGGGAGCAAACTTCAGTTCCTATCCTTATTGGCAATGTATTAATCACTGGCACTTCTGCTCCTCAAGAATACTTCTAGGAAAGCTTAAGTTTCCACTCTGAAATCCTGTGGAAAATAGTTTGCTCCTGACTGAACACCTACGAGAGCTGGCCCACCACTTCCTCTCACCCATCCAGCTCAGCCCCTTCTCCCCGTCAGTTTGAGGCTCCAGTTCTGGCATTGAGTGTTCATGCAAACCGCTGCTCTCAAGCTGCACCCTTTCAAAGCACCCCACAAATTGAAAATCCCTCCCAAGTTCTCTACACTGGTTTCCCGTTTCTAAATTCTACCTGCCAGGAAGGGCAAGCAGGTAAAGGAGGAGAAAATCTGTTCCGGGAGGGAACATTTAGGGAACACTCAAACAGGCTGAGCACTTGTGCCAGCGGGTGGATTCTGCGAAGAGACCTGAAGACGCCACGGGGACAGATGCGTGCAAAACCACTGGATCGGGGAAAGCATCTTCCATGACTCAAGACTGAACTCTCTGTCTCTTCCTTCTGAATCCCTTCACTCAGTTCCTCGTGCTCCCCAATCACTGCAAGTCAGCAAACAGACCTTTTATGTACATTTTTTTCCTACAGGAATGGTAACAAAAGCAAAATAAACACTGGGCTTCTGACTTATGTTTGCTGCTTGATAGCAAAGGCAGCTGAAAAATTTTGGTTTCTGCTTGTAGCTTTCAGCTTTTATCCACTCTGAAAGATTTCACTGTGATAAGAGAACTGGAAGTGACATCAAAATGTAAAACTGAATAATGAAGTGGAGAAAAAATTCAGAGAGAAAGATGCAAATGTCTTGTTTTATCATCTACACTAACATTGGTAACACACATCTTGGGAAAAAGGCATCCTTGCTAGAGAGCCTGCTTATTCCCCTCAAGACAAGTTAAGTAAGATAAATGTCTAAGACAAACCTGTTCACATTTCGCTCTCTACAGCATGCAACACACAGGCAAAATCTTTTGCTAGCAGAGGGTTCCTGACTACTGGCTTGCAGGCTCAACACAGGCAGTCACAGTGAAGGCAGCGTCATCAGACCTGCACCTAGGCAGGCAAGGGATGTACAGGCAGCACCTAACATTCATCTTCTCATATTGCAGAGTAACACAACCAGTGCTGTCACAGACATTGCAATATCTGCGACCACGAATATGGAGCAGACAGCTAGCTTGGAGCCATCAGGAGAAGAGCAGGCAGCAAGCAGGCAGAAGGACTAGAGCACGTACATGCTAAGAAATGCAGGATGGCTTCACATAGTTAGTTAACCCAGAGTTCAGCAACCGGTGCCCTGGCTCCATTCCTACTGCAAAATGATGACTTAGAGGATATTTGCAAAATTAGCTTTAATCCTTATTTTCAGTCATTCAAAAAAAGCACACACAGCTTAGCATTCTCTGTATAGACATTGGGAGTTTTATATTGAACCATATGTGGAAAAGGTATCTAGAGTATAACTATACTCAAACAACTGTATTTAGATTTAGATTTTTTTAATTGATATTCGCAATATCTTGGAACGACAGAGAATTGAGGATCCTGCCAATTCATGACAAAAAGAGCAGATTTTCTAAACAGACAAATACACTCAGTTTTAAACTGTGAACCAAAAACTGTATACATGGCACGCTTTTTCTCACAATCAAATTACTGGACATTTATCACATTTCTACAGCTAAATTTCTTTTTCTAAATTGTTGTGTCTCCTAGTTCACTGTTAAAGCACAGAGAAAAGAAATGAGCCACATAGAACTCTGATGCAGGATTAATGTATTGGTGTAGGAAATGGGCCAGCTTTCAAACTGCTTGAGAGCTTGTTTCTTCCAATCAGACCGGATTTGCAGCCCGTGAAGCAAGGATGCACTAAGGACAGCGATTAGAAAAGTGTCAGGAATTATGATTCAGAGCAGTGAATCACCACCAGCTCCCCTGGGGGGTGGGATTTGGGATAAGCATACTCAACTGTAGCCCTACACAATATTACACAACCCTGGTCAGCAAGCACAGACATCAGGATCGTTTACTTGGAGACAGAACTCAGGTCCTCATTCCCAATCCTCTCTCCACAGCACAGCACAAGGCGTCTGCTGCTCTTGCTGAGTTGTTTCCACTTGCAGCTTGAGGTTTCAGTTGCCCAGAAGCCCACACACCAGCACGGCCCTGCTGCCAAGCACGTGATAGAGCCCTGGCATGGAAGTCGTACTTGATCTTCTCAAGAGCTGTTTGTTATTCAACAGCCACAAATTAGCCAACTTTAACTTCACACGGGAAGAGTGGCGGTGGTGTGCTTTACTCCACTCTTTCCATTTCAGACATTACCTTTATACAGCACAGACTTTATGCTTGCCTAATAGTTTTATCTTTAGCAAAAGCACATCCTGAGCTCAGACATCACACTTGGCCAAATAATCCGTAACACTTTCAGAAAGTGCATTTTGATCCACTGGAAACTCAAATAAGATGAGTTTTTATTACGGTCCTTTGAATCACGGATGTGCAAACAGGGAGAAAAATTCTGCAGCCCATATTTGAAGACAGCCGATGGCTTTTTGCTCAAGTAGAAACTGTGGAATTTGGCCTGTGGTGCTTTACCCAAGAAGCCATCCAATCTCATGACTAAGTGCATGCGAAGCAATGGGGGTGGTGGGGAGGAAGAGACACGCAGGAAGATGGAGCTCTTATAGTAAACATCTGAGCTGTCTGGAATAAAGGCTGTGCTATTAAAATGAAGCCGCTGCTGGTTTTCCAGTATCTTTTCCTCTGTTTATCTCAGTTGCCATGGATCTCACTTGAATCATCTGAACAAATTACATACACATGTCCTGGGCCACATTATTTCCACTCGCTCCACAACTCCAGATCGACTTTCACTCACCTGGCAGCCGCTCGTGCCAAACAACGTCATCACGGCTAGCGACGGAGCACTGCTTCATGGACACCGCTGATTAGAAACTGATGTCAATTACTTCAAAACGGCTTATTAATATTTCAGGAAATGCAGAAAAGAGGAAGAACACAGAAAAAATGGCATCGCGTTATCCTTCACAACCTGGGTTCCAAGTGGGTTGAGTCTCCAGTGTTGACACGACTGAGTGCTCTTTCGGGTCAGCTGGAACAGACCAGCTTTGAGCTGCAGAAGCTGCTCCCCTGCTCCTCCAGTGTACCGGCATGAGCGAGATTGAAAGGAATGGATTCAAAATTCAGCTCTCTGGCACATCAAGCCATCTAAATAATCGAATAGCTCATCCTCTGACTATGGTCATGTGCCAAGTGTCCCAAACTAATTAGTTACACAACCCAAAGTCAGATACCAGCCTACTGAAAGAGGGCCAGACTGTGCCCTTGGTGCTGCTAATCCACAGCTCTCAGAAATATACTTTATTGTGTTGGAAACTCTGAGCTCCCTACAATAACCCTAAAGCATCCTACACCTTCAGTAATAAAGATCTGTTTTCTGCGTATTACCCTCTGCATCAGAAGATTTACAGTAGGTAAGTGTGCCCTACCTTAAACATACGGCATGAAAACCAACCTATATCACTGGTGCCATGTCAAAATTGAGAACATGGAAGATTTCTGCCTCTCCTCCCCCCTTTGTCCTCTCCAAACCATTCAGAATCTGAAGCCGAGAGCTGACGCTGTCTGAAAGCAGCAGCTGAAGCAGCACTGCAGACAGTATCCTTTGCCCAGACAGAGGATATACTGCTGCTAGAGACATAAAGACGGCTTAGAGAGACTGCTGTCCTCCAATGCAGACATGCACACCACAAGGAGAGGCTGGTGCATCTCAGGTTGCAAAAAAACAAAAATCCCTCAGAGTCTGTGTTGGGAATGACCTTTTGTCTGGAATTAAGCAAGATGGAAACATAAGGTGATGGTTCTCGTGGCCTGCGGAAAGCCTGGATTTCTCCTGCTCACCTGCTGTCCAGCCCTCAGCTAAGTGAGAAATCTTGCTCAACCAGCCAGCGGTATGCAGGTACCTGCGCTCCCTGGTCACACAGCTCAGAAACGGAGGTCTCACAATGCTGAAAATGGAAAATCATTTTCTATAACACCAATGTTCCCCCCCTGGGAATTTAAGAAACAAGCAAAACCCAACAAGGAAACTGCCATTGTAATGTTTATGTTTTAATCAAAAGCTTGCATTAGGTGAGGAGCAGGCCCTACATCAGAATCTCTCTGTTGCCTTCAGCAACACCATTAAGCTGGTTTATTCTAGAGGAAACTAGTCTTTACCAGGTATTCTTTCTGTCTTTCTTATAATCCTGGGATATAGCTGCAAATTAAAAACAACTAAGCAAAAAAAAAAAAAAAACCAAAACCCTACACCACTAAAAGCATTAGTGCTTTGACTTTACTCTGTGTGGCTCCACAATTCTGTGCTGAACTGAACACTACACAAATTATCTCACTTTGTAGCACACCAGATTTCAGAACCCCAGTAAATTGGTCCCAGATTCTTGAGATTACCAATTTGCTCCAGGACTGTATCTGCCAGAAAGGTTCTCCTAGCACCAGCAGCATGAAATCCACTAAAATAGCTCAATACTAGATGGGTTCATGAATGTTTCAACAGCCAAAGTGTTGCCATACAGAAGCACAAGAAGAGCAAACTGCTAATTTTTTATTTTCTTCTACTGCTCAGACATTCTGGGAGAATTTTACCAGAGTTGAATGGAAAGAGAAGATAAAATACAGTGGAATGAAAGGGCTAAATGTGTGATAAAGAGAAAGAAGGTGGAAAATAAATATGTGCAATTTTGGTAGCCAAAATAGATCCCAGCACAAACAGACATGATGGTGGTCATTTTCTTCTCAAAATACAAGCCCCTCAAAGCAAAGGATACACTGCAAGACATCTTTTGTGAGCTTACAGCGTGATTCATTCAAACATTTGCACCAGCTTTTCTTGATCACAGAAGATAAATGCAAAAAAGACCTACAAAGTGGGACCTCAGCACTTCCGCAACTTAGACAGCGATTGGTCTCTGTCACAGTAATTTTATCTACTGTCCTTTATTAGGAACTGTATTTGAAACCTAGATAATGCCCAACATATGATTTTTCAAAGAAAAAAACAAACTCATCCTTTTTTATTCTTCAACCTTAGGTAGAGAGTACAGAGAATACAATTTCTGAGCACTACCAGGAAATTCAAACCAGGCTGTGAAAAGAAGATTTCAAAGTTTAAGTAAAGACCTGTGTGCCAGGCCCATCAGATAGAGGGGAGAAAGGGATATGCAAGGGTGGGAAGAGGAACGGCAAGATGGAAAGCTTGCAGAAAGCCTGACCAGGAGGGCAAGCACTGCCCAAGTCCTGCCCTGCAGAGACGTATCTACACCCGCTCCCGCCAAATGAACAGCCCCCAGATCTGTCTGTCTGCCCGCCCCATGGAAAAAGCAGCTGTCTGGGGCTGTAAAAAAGACATGAGAAATGAGCGACTGCTTTCAGTCTCTCCTCGCACCCATCCCTAAGCTCCCTAGCAGGCTCTTCTCTCCACAGTGCAAGACATAAAGCTTCCCCCAACACCTACTACTTTTTGGCCTTCCACTTCAGGAAGATATGCTGCGGTTAATCCAGCGCGACATATATGCTATACTGACTAGCTCTTACTGGGCAGGAAGGTTGACAGATGAATTTTCGCTGCTTTTCCCTCTATTCCTGGGTTAAATTTGGCTGCAAGTTATTAAGTATGGCCTAGATACCACACGGACAGAAAGACAGCTCCCAGGAAACCTGTCTAAAACATATCTTCTTCATTTGAAAAAAAGGCCAGCTAACAGATTCACTGCCTAGAACAAATTAGCAAAAACCTCACTGGCACCTGGATTGTGCCTTTGTATGCATCTATGGAGAGACAGAGCAAGGTGGCCTGAACAGCCTTTAAGAGGCTGATCACAAGGTGTGAACGTGTGGGTATGTGTCACCCCACTGACAACCCCCAAGCAACACTCCAGCGATGGAGACCTGTCATTTACCACGTTTGATTGCTCCACAAAAAAGTCCTACCAGCACAGGATGTTCCAGGGAAAGATTTAATGGGAATTGATAACGTCACATTTAGAGCAAACTGACATTGGAGAGCTAGATATCTACATCTCTACCTCACATACAAATAAATTCTTATACACCAGTACTTATTTATACTGAGATTTGCTGCGGAGAAGCACATACTAGTCAGTTAAGTTCAAACCTTCATTTCACCGGTGATGGTTTTATTTTGAAAGACTGTCACCAAGTGGCAGAGCTACGAACCGCTGTGCTGGGGTCAGCGGACCATGCAACGGCATTTGGGAAAAGCAGAGCCACGAATACACCATCAGCTGAAGCGACACAACCAAAAAATCCACTGTCCCAGGATGCCCGGTGCATCTAAGCACACTGATGGAAATGTTGGGATAGATCATGCAACAAAACCAAAATAAGGCATGAAAAAAATTATCTCAAAAGGAAGCTTCAAATACTGTGAGGTTTATTCTTTCAGTATAAAAACTGATAAATTCAGTTTCCGATCCTTTCCTTTAAAGCACAAAAATCATCAACAACAAAGTGTAACGATGCTGTTTCATATGAAACACCTTGGGGGCTAAATAGAGGCACACAGGAGAGGCCAGTAAAGGATGCAGCTTGTTTAAAACAATAAGAAGGAAAGACACAGCCTCGCACTTTAATCTACAACTTGAGTCAAAATGCAATGTTTTATACCTGACATGAAGTGATATAAATTATTTTTAACTATTATACTTAGTGTTTTCCCAAAGCACTAAAAAAGGCAATTTTTAAGAATACATACATCCATGCAAAACAGGCATTTGAGGATTCATCTATTGATCAAGCTGGAGCCTGGCTGGCTAAGCTATTAGCAAATGGCACTAACAACATCATGGGGAGGGGAGGCTCCTCAGCTGCATCAGGCACACCACGATCCATGTAGGAAGTACAGGATCCGTTTGTTTCATCCCATACCTGTAAATCATCATCTGCAACATAACAGTAGCCAGGCTGTGCTTTTCATTACTTCTCCAAGCAAAAAGCCCGAGTTTCTCTTTTAAATTGCTTGTAATCTTAATTCATTTGAAGTTAATTTCTCTACACATAACGGAAGGTGAGTAAAGACAAGCACGGGCATTTCCAGGAATCACTAAGATTTACATCAGCAACAACCAATCTGTGGGTCATTGCTTGATACAGACTAGCAGAGCACACTGATGGAGCACGTGATACCCAAGTAGACTCTGGACAACTGGCTGTCAATGCTTTAGAAAGAGCTTTGAGATACCATAGCTAAAGCTAAATTAGCTCTCTGGGTCTGAACTTTCAGCAAATGAAGCTTGTGGAGATAATTTAGGCTACCTGTACCTGCCTTCCTGTTAGATACTTGCCTTCTAATTTGTTTGGGGAATAAACCAAGTTAGTTTACATGGAACTTTCTCTGCACTCTCTACTCATTACCCAGAAATCCATAACAGTGTTAAAGATCTGGGAAAATTTTCAAGAGTAAATTGGAAATAGTGACTTTCTTGCAAGCCTCCCAGTACATAGCTGATGTTTATTTAGGACCGCTATAGGGTTTTCTCTTCAATCAGCAAAGTTTCTCAACTCTGAGAAGTTCCAGAGATTTGACAGATTTCCATCTTCTGTTGCAGGCTGGAAGACCCAGCTGCAATCGGTCTGGATGGCTGAGGATGAATGTTCACTGGCTGCCTGGAGGAGAGGGGACCCAGGCAGCCCACAAAGTATTTGCACTGAACAATACAAAGAGAAGACGGTGCCACATTTCTTCTACAACTGACAGTCTCGTTAGAAACCGTGTCACTTGAGAGGAAAACAACAAATACATAAAGCAAAGTCTCTACGCTTCTGCTGTAGCTGCGCAACACAATTTGAAAAACAACACAATCTGCTATGCTGAAGCATGTTACTTATTCCAGCACCAACATACCTTCATCCCAGCCCAGGAGGGCCAAAAGCAGGCTGACTTAGCTCCCAACACATGCTGCCCTTCAGCTGCTTCCAGCACCTGCGCTAGCCCACTCATCCATAGGGTACACACTGTCCTGGTTGTGCACGTACACACCGAACCCGTGCTCAGGGGCACTGACTCAGACAGGGACACGTGCGGTTTCAGGAGGTTGTGTACACCGAGAAATTTGACTTATTCCACACAACCCATGAAACAATGAGATGGCAATAATTTCACTTACTAATGGCTCTACTCTAGTTTACAATAATGATGCAAAAGAAACAGCCGCCAGCCACTCCCTGAAATAACCAATCATTTCCACCATCCTACTTGTCTCTCTCTCAAAAAAAAAAAAAAAAAAAAAAATCCCTTTGCCATAGCAAACTGATCTGGAAGCTTTACAGCTCCTGGAGGAAATCTTGCATCTCGCCTAGAGACCTTTAGAAAAGCACTGGCAGCAAAATAAATTATTTACAGCACTATTTCTGACAATACAATCTCCATAAATGATACAAGATTGAAGGGTTTAAAAATGAGTGCTTGTGGCATGGGGCCCAAGCATGTGTCTAATAGAAATATTGATTAACTCGATTTCTACAGACTCTGTAAACAGTCTGATGAAAAGGGAAACTGCAAGTATAATTTTTTTTTCCTTTGCTGTAAAGTAGGACAGAGCAATCACTTTGCCCATTCAAACTAAGCCCAATTAAAGCGGTTTTGGATATTTACAGAATTATTTTCTCTTTAAAATAATCCAATCTACATGTTGTTTACCTGATTCTAATTCACGACTTATTTCATTTCCCCAGAATAACTCAGTCAGTTGAGGCTTCTGGCTTCCAGCAAAGTTCCTGCTGTTTACTTAGGTTTTCCAGCTGGGTTGAATGATATGCAAAGAGGTCTGAGGACTTGCTGGAGGTCATACAGAGAGGAAAGTCAGTTGGCTCCGCTAGCATAATAGCCCTGTACTTTTACAGCTCCCAGGACTTTGCTCTAAGCACCAGGCTAACCTTCTCATCAAAAGTTACTAAATCTGTTCTCAACATTTCAAACATTCCCGGATTCTTCGGAAAAGGCACTTCCCTCCACAAAGAGTTTGAAGCAACTCTGCTAAAGGGCGTGATGAAAATCTGAAGGCACTAAATGCACATGCTCACAATTAGAAAATTCAATGGAAACTGCTAACGTGCAGTTTTCCACTTTCAACAGCAGAATTTTCAAACGTATTTTGGCATGCAATTTAAAAGAAAGGAAACTCCAGGGGATGTTTAAATAGAGTCTGCCTAAATATTTTGTTTAAGGGAACTATTTTCATTTTGGCTAGAATTTATAAGGCAAAACATCCTAGACAATCCGCAACGGCTGTCAGTCTTCAATTCGTCCCAATCTGGACTACCTGCATGGCCAAGGACAATCCATTGCACTTCTCAATGCCTCAGTTTCTGCAGAGTAACAAGGAAGATAAGGAGTGTTCACTCAGGTTCTTCCATTCCTACCATTCCACCAGGACAAACTGGTCTGCTAAGCAGGGCTCAGGAGCATATTTTTCGGATCAGCTGTGGGGCTTTTGGTTTGTGGGGTTTTGTTTTGTTTTCCCAGAGGAGGACCAGGGACATGTACCACTTGAAGAGCAATTTACTTCCCTTGTGCCACTGCAAATATGCCCGACAAACAAAACTCCTTGAAACTCTGACATGACAAAAGCAAGGGCTGTAAACTTCTATTTAAACACAGCACTGACACTAAGAGAGATTAACAATGATATTTTGGAGAAAAGGCATTTTTGCTAGTAATTCAACGCCCACTCCCATTCATCGGGGCATGAGCATTACCATACATCCTCCAAGAACTGCAGGGCCCTCCAGCAAACCACTTTCCCACTTGTCACTTCACCCCAACAAGCCTCCTGCCCTTCTCCATTTATACTTCTGTCATCCAAAAAACGCTTCTTTTCACTTCCAAGCTCTTCAAATTCACGCCCCGATGTTCCTCAGCTCCTCTCCTTTTCCATCCCAGAATAATTCAGGCAATTGTAGTTCTGAGATCTCATCTGCCAGCTCAGCTCTTCTAATGCCCTTTAGCTGCAGCATTGCTCCTCAGCCCTTTTTTTGCTCCTCCATTGCATCAATATTGCATCAGCTTCCATTTCTTAGTTTATTCTTCTTTAAACTTGCTTCTTCTTTTAAACCTTCACATTTTATTCACTTTATTTTAGCCCAGTGTTACTCACTCTAGCCTCCTAATGGACATCTCCAATTAAACCTTAATTATGTCTCATACCAACAGCTGTTCTCAGGCTGATGAGCACACCCTAGAAGAAAACCTAAGGCAAAAGGTCTTGCCTGTTAGACATTTTGCTATAATCCAAAGGTCACACAAAGACACATAACCCATTATCCGACACTCCAGCATTATGGATTTCTTTTTCTGTTTAAATTACTTCGGAAGAGGTTACCCTACCCTTAGCAAGGATAAGCATCTTCACATGGTGAGGTTGCACAGGTCTAAAGCTTGGTAAGCCAACAAAAGGTACAGTTAGCTATTTTCTTCCACATCAATAAAATTTAATGTCAGCCATTGCTTCAGCCAGGCGGTTTTCGGGGTTCTCCACCTCTCCTGCTACATGAGCTCTACATTGCTGGACAGCAATGCTGGCTGTCTGGTTTAGCACACCTGGTACACACCAGTCACAGGACGAGAGCCTCTTCTATGTGCCAGCCCCTCCTGTCACAGCATTTCTGTTGTGCCATGCTGGGCTCAGACCCAGAGCTGATCTCTGGCCGCCGAGCAAACAGTTAAGTGTGCCTCAGGTCTGGCTCTACCATGAAGCAGTCATGCTGCTGGGGTTACCAGGGTTCTCCAGCCTGACCGTGAACCAGCCAGGACAGGGGGTGGGGATGGAGAGGCCAAGTTATGCCAGGAATGAGCCTGGGGAATGCAGCAGAGGTCACATTGCAGAGCGGCTACCGACACATGCCGCTCGTTCCAGCCTGCGGCTTGCTGGAACTCCTGGACGGAGGGCTCTCCCAAAGCCTGGGAAACGCGCAGTGGGCGATGACCTGCACCCACTGTATCTTCATCCTGCTTAGCATATGCCAAATACAATAAGATGCATTAAGTCAAGTCTTTGCTCTACCCAGCGCATGATGTGATTGGCAGAAGAACTTCCCCCCCCCCCCCCCCCCTAATTCTGCTGATAGTATGTAATTCTGTTCATCCCTTTAGCCTTAGCCAAATATTTATGTCAAGCTGGGAAAAAAAATGCCAGGCACAGACCAGGGGGCGGAGGGAAGGCAATCTACAAAAGGCTTATAAACCAATTTCAGCATACAAAGCACTTCTTACTTCTGCCCAGTCATACTCAGATTAACAATAAGGTTGCTATGTTGGCCATTCCTTTTTTTAATTAACCTTCAACAGGTTAAACAGCCGAAGACCATGCTATTAGATAATCAATAAACCTAGGCACTAATTCCATACCCACAATGCAAATGTTTTACTGGGTTAGAATAAAATCTCAATTGCTTGTTACACACAGCAACTACCTGCTAGCGGGGGGGCAGACGGACCCTAAAGTACTAATGATGTCACGTACTCGCAAGTACTAGCGCACATCAGCCAGCATGCCTGAACTGCGTTCGATTTTTCAGTCACATTGCTGCTTCCAGGCAGGGATCTAGCATGTACATCACTTCTACCACTTACCCAGTTCTGGTTGAATGGGAAAATTCATTATTCATTTAATTTTAAGTAACAGCCAAAGGGCCCAATCAGCAGCAGAGTGCCCCAGTGCTGTGCTAACACAGACGAGGAACAGCTTCTCTCTGATGCAGAGGTCTCAGTGCCGTAGTTCTTGGGTTAAGAATATGCCATCATTTTCTTAAGGGATTTGAAAGCAGAAACAAAGCCATAAATTATTTTCTAATTGCTTAGCAGTGAACAAAGGCAGAAAATGACCTGCTGTGTCCCAACTCTTCCAAAGGCACACGTGAATAAACAGGACTGCTGGAAGTCTAACAAACTGACAACCCATCCCACGGAACACAAAGAGGAATGTTTGCCTAAACACTGCCTTTCAGCAAGACTGTAATCAAAGGAAAAAAACATGTATGATAAGAAAGACTCCTGGTGGTTCTGGCACAGTGATTATTTTCTACATAATCAGGAAAGTTTGGAAACATTTGAATATGCCCTTTTGCTGGCATCCTTTCAAAAAAAGAAAAAACCCAAATGGCTGTAGTTCAAACAGCAAACAAGGCTCCAAACCAGTTACTAAACCAAAGCATTATGGATCCACAGGAAAAAGCAGCACATTTCTTCACATTTCCTGCACTATGAATGAAGAGATAATGGAAGCCTGTACAGATATCTGGTATTAGCCTGTCCACAGGACAGGGGTATAACTATTACAAGTTAAAATAATCAACTTGTTTTTATCGAGGAGTCAAACAAAAGAGCAGAGAGGAGAGCTCCAGCTGCATATCTCAGCAGGGACTGGACTGGGCAACGTGACACCGTCAGATATTACGTCCTGAACATTAGCCCTCCTGTGATGAGTGCTCAGTAGGTCCACATTCAATGACTTTGAAACTGATCCATGAGCTGTACTAGGTTTGCAGGAAATCATGCCAGCTTGCATTTTCTGAAGTGTCTAGAGATTAAACAAAGAGGCAGAAAGATCATGAAAATAGGAAAAGTGGGAACAGCGAGAATACCAGTCAAAACAAGTGAGTAGCGGCAAGAGAAGAAGATAAACTGGCCTTCCTTCTAGAGAAGCATGAAGATCTCACTTAAAAGCTTCTTACAACTATGGGAGTTATCATTTCGAAGTCTTACCAAAGACAGCATGTGCTGAGCAAACAATGCTCTCCTTACAAGAAAAGTCTAATCAATACTGCTTCTGAAAACCTACCGAGCATGGGGTGCTCCTATACTGTACATCGGCTCTCTCTAGAGGTAACTTCCTGCATGGAAAGGATTTAACCTTGGTGCAACTTATCTGTGCAAGGGAAAGGCAGCACAGTCTATGCATACAGGGTTTGGGTTTTAATGCAAGTTAATACTGTTTATCTGAACTAGGCCAACAGAGGCAGCTGTGGCATATAATGAGATTGTGACGGAAAGAAATGCACAGCCTGAACTTTTAAGCCACAAAACAGTGCTAAGCCAACAATTCACGAGTTATTTTTTCTAAAACTGGGAAGGGGAGAAGAAGATGTATCTACTGAAATACAAGCTAAATCACACAGCAGGTATTCCTCAGACGCATGGGAATAAAATGTATTGCAAGGCATTATTAATGTTTATCATGTAGGTCTGTTACAACACAGTTTATCACCAGCTATCTTCAACAAGCTCAAAACCCATGCCTAAATTAGCCTGGAGTTTTACAGAAAACAAAAAACGGGGGTGCACAGCCTGAAGGGGATCTCACTGGGCTAAGCTGTGCCATTACTCCAGCAACTGAAGTCTGCAGGCTGGCAAACCGCTGATTTACACCCACAAAGCCCTCCAAATGCCTCTACGTGCAAGAGCGTAGCAAGTGAAAGGAGCCGTAATGCATAACCCCTTTCATTAGTCATGTTGACAAATCAGAAATAACTCAAGATATCTTAATTACAAAGCCTGAAATTCACTTTCACAGCTCACCGGGAGCAGTGGGAAGGGAATCAATCCTTCAAGGGAAAGGAATGAGCTGGTGAAAGTTGTTAGGGATGGTAAAGGGGCTGCAAATGCTGTTTTTAAGTTGATAAAAACATTTTAATGAATTATTCTTTAGATTAAGTTTGTTTTCTACATTGCTGTTTTATTTTCAAGATGCTTGTTATCCCATAACAACTGAAATAAAAAGATCATCCTGAATTTCCCCACTAGCACCCACAAGTCCTAGAATAGGCATCCCAAACCCATATAACCCGAGTTATTAAACCAACAGTCGCAGCACATTTAAGAGCTCCTTGCATAATAGCCCTATTGAAGGCCGTTCTGTGGGGGGACTCTGCGTGTTCACCCCAGGCAGACATGGCTACATTCACCTGAAATGTAGAGGTCTGGCATAAAAAGGCGTTTTGTCCAGGAGGCAGAGAAACTTCCCCCCAAACAGACATCTCCCCACTAGAAACCCTACATCAGCCAGCTACGTAACATCAGTGCTTTAAAGCATTCACAAAGTGAAACAGCAGTAGGAAAGCCTGTTCAAGCCTCCCCAGAGCAAGCAGGGATTCCACCAGCCACCCAGGAAAGACCTGATAGAAGCTGTAAAACGAATTTCACCTTCAAATAGGGAGGCTGCTTCTCTATATATCTCTCTCTAATTGAGCAGGATAGCAAGCCACCAGGACAGCAGAGGAAACCTGCTCTTTTCCTCTCCTGGAGAAACGTAATGACATGATGGCAAAGCGTTTTTTATCAGTTCCCCAGACTCCGAGAGCCGACTCTGCACCATTCATCAGGAGGAGAATGGACCAGGAGAACAATCAGAAATCCATTAGCAAGCTGCCGCTCGCCTCTGCGGCTGTCTCAACTCCCGATCAAATGTCAGAGCACTGAATGGCTTATATTACTTGAGAGGAGGAAAGGATCGGGGAATTGTTTCAAACTGATAAACATATTATTACAATATTTAGCTTTTATTAGCATCAGGGCAACCATTTGCAACTTACATTGTCCCTTTAAATTTCTCAAATCCAGGACAAAAGCTTCCAGCATAATTAAAACAGAGATCTGTTCCAGTACCACCAAGTCACACCACAAGGAAAGCAGTGCGGGGAGAAGGAAAAACTGGAGACAGAGGTAGGGCTGCTCGTTGGTTGTGTTTAATGCTTTTACTGCCTGCATTCAGAAGCCAGGGCTCAACTGTGAAATACTGCAAACTTGCAAGAAAATAGCAAGAATTACCAACTCTGCTATTTACTAGCAGGGGACTGACCCCGTAAGAATACATTAGCTCATCATCAGTATTTCATCCTGCTCCTCTGCAAAGCTGCAGGCTCATTTCTGCTGTAACAAACACTTTGTTGACCATGTATCACAGCACGAGATAGATCCAAAACCAATCTGCTCAATCAGAATCTTCCCCTCTCCCAGTTACTTCTTCCCTTAGATGAACAGTGATCAGGCCATTTAAAAAGCAATGCAAATAACCAGGTTCATCTATATATATTTGTACATTAAAAACAAATGTCCGTACCATTTCTGTCCAATGTTATTTACAATGTGTCTGAAAGCTATTATCTGGCACTGAGACTAGAATAAGATAGTCTGAGCATATTAGCAGCATATCACATATTGAAATGATTTGTGCAGATTCACTACATTCATATACTGTTGATGCTTAAAATATAATGAAGAATTTAAAACAGGAAACTTGCATATGTACTAGGAAGTAGGGAAAAAATAATAATAAAAAAATTAGAAATTCTCCAGTGCAAATATTGCCAACTGCAAACTGATTCTCATTATCTTTCATCTGCCAAAAAAACAAATTAAAATATCAATCAAATGTAGTGATCCAGGTAAAAGTCTTAAACTGCATCTTTGGTTCAATAACAGCAATTATTGTGTCATTGTTCTCAACTCGTTGAGCTCCTCAGATGAGCTCAGAAATGACTACAGCAAAAAAACACCACACCAAATCTCAACAATAATCTGTCATCCACAATACCTGAATGACATTTGAATCACGATATTTTTACCTCTAAAACAGGTAACAATGAAATGAAGTTAAGGTTGTCAGCATTTCTGTTATGAAACGCTAGCCATAAAAACCTATTACTGTACAGTCTTAACATTTTTTATTTACTAGAATTTTTCTATTTTTCAAGTAAAAGTCAGTCTGAAGCTTTGAAGTGTGCTGAAACAACGTGGCAGTATTAGATCATCGAGCACTAAAGGCTACTGAACAAGGCTGAGATACACTTAACTATGACACTGAAAGTGCAATGTGTGTACAGTGTTTGTTTTAAGCCAGAGTGCCGGCTATCACAATTTACACACAGGGGTAGATGGGTGAAACAGTAGCTGGTGTCATCTTAAAGCTCTGTTTAGGTTCCATCAAGACAAGAGGAAACGCATATTCAGCTAAGCACCCTCGCAAACTATTAAGAGAGCACTTTAATCCACACAAGTCCCAGCGACTTTCCTTCGTCTGTACAGCTCAGACTATGCATGTGGACTTCAAAATACTATAAAGAGTGGAAAGGACTAGAGCTAGTGGCAAAGCTCTTCAGCCACTCCACATGCTGTAACATGCAGCTCCAGGTCTATCAGTAGTCCCGGTGCTTTACAAGTTGAGATCTCATAAGCAAATTGCTTGCAACGATACCTGCTAAATTATCTTTATTTCAGAAAAGTCATTTAGGGGTATTTAGACTCCGATCCCTCATATGCCAAATGTCAGCAGACAGTGAATCTTCTATAAAACAGAAATTAAGAACCAATAGGGAAGAGAGGGCAATTTGCTTACTGGTAGCAGGTCTCAGTTTTTCACGTAACCCAGCCTGGCCAGGATCAGCCATCACAAGCATCCGAAGACTGCTGTGTGGCTGATACCAAATGAGATGAGCTATTAGTTATGGCCCAGTTCCTACAAGACAAATGTCCTCACTGCAACCCGTAAGCACAGCCATCAGCCTTGCTGACAGTGTCAGCAGCTGGGGAAGTGGGTAGGACATACCAAAATACCCTTTCTCTCCCTAAAAAGCCCACAACCCTTCCACCAGGCACCACAGCCAAGAGCTCGCTGTCACTGCCTGTGGATCTTCTGAACTGGGGACTCTTCTGCCAGGGGTCTCAAACCAGCACCTTTTAAAATGCTACATTCACGTAAATAAGTTGGTTTTTTAAGAACAAATTAGTTGAACATATTCTATGAAGTTATTTCATTTGTTTTTGCTCCTGTTCATTTATTCCAATCTGGTGCACCTTCCCTTGGAGAGGTTATTAAACGCTCTGCTAATGGCCGCCAGCACTCATTTAATTCTTCTTAATGAATGTATGAGTGAGTAGCGGAAGCTATTATGTAGGGCTTAATAAAGGGCGGGAAGGAATTTCCTAAAATTTATTGCCACAGGCTGCTGCTTTAAGATAAAATAAATGGTAATTGCTTGGAACAGGAAAGAGGAGGATGATAAAATGTCCCTAGACATGAGGTAAAAAAAATACCAAGTGCTATGAACCAAAATCTCAAAGCCCAAAGGATTGCAAAAGCAAGATGGCCTCCTCCCGGCTTTTAGCTTTTTGTAATCCTTAAGACATTTGCTTTGAACATGGATGCTGAATGATGAACTCAATCTCAGCTGGAAGGATTATTTTACAACACTAGAAAGACAACCATTCATATAAAAAAAAAAAGTGGCATTAATTCAGACAGCATCTTATGAAAATATTGTTTGCAGGAAAGGGACAACATGGAAACAATGGAAGGACAATGTTTCTGGACTATTGAGTCCAGCAATACAATCTTTCCTAAAGTACAGGGTTTACGGTATGAAGGAGACACATAACATTTTGCTACAATTATGTTTCTTCTTTCCTGTCGCTGTTTTGGTCAGGGCACATGGAAGAAGGGAAATTGCCAAGAGGTGGACCTGTGCATTGTTTCTTCAATTTCTGCTACTGTTTGTTAAAATAAATAAAAATCAGCAGGCTGAATGAGAAAGAAAGTGTCTGAACTGGAAGTCGTAAGTGTCTGTCCTGCACCAAAGTGCTGCAATCACACCGCCAGACTCCCAGCAAGCTCCAGGTCAGACCTCAACAACTGGCGAGAACAAAGTGGAAATCAAAGACCCATCCCATGTAATCGCAATCTAAGAGAAAAATACAGGTTTTCAAAACAAAGCTTTTTATTATAACGCAGAACAGTCTTCTGTCCACATAGTCCTTCAGGCTTCACTCAGACAGTATGATCCAGTCATACAGATGAGTTTGAGTAAAAACTTTGATCAGTCTCATCAAGAAAGCTGAAAAGCAAGTTTCCCAAGAACAGGTCTGATTTTTTGTTTCCACTAAGCAGTTGGAGGTAATATTTTGCACATTAGAGACTGCCAAAGTATTCACTAAAATCAGACTCTTCACAAATTACATGAACTTGTATGTTTAATTAAAGAAGCAGCAATCTGAGATTGCAACACTCTTGTGATTAAAGCAATAGCTCAAGAGTTAAGAGGCTGCAGTGGGAGAGGAAAGCAGGGATGTCTGCACGTCAACTTATCCGAGTGCCACCGGTGTTGCAAGTACAGCTGCCCCGAAAAGGACACCGCCAGTCTCTAAGCACCATCTTCCCAAAATGCAGCAGGAAGGAACAACTACGCAGAACTATAGAAAGAAGATGTCAAAATAGCAAATCGCGTGGGCAAGGCATCTATTTCCCTTTACATAAAGGGGCAGAAAGAAAGAAATAAGATTTTCAATAGCAAGCTAATACATCCATGAGCTTAAAAGTTGACCCAAGAAGAAAAACAAGATTAGGTTTGCTCCTATTTGCTGCTTAGGGCAGACAAAGCCCCTCTCAGAAAACCACCGTTTTTTAATGCCAGCTTTGACCATCTTAAGACCAGAAAAAAAGAGGATAAAATCCAGTTTTTCTTTTTTAAATCCTTGGCAGGTCACCTGCAAGTGTAGGCCAACAGCTTTTCTAGCAGGCAGTAAGAAATTATGATTTTCTTTTCTGAACAAGGATTTCAGTTCCTTCAGCTCAACAGCAGGATTTTCATAGTCCGACAGAATACAAAGCAATCAGCCAACCTGCAAAAGCATCCAATTTGAAGATGGACAGTTGCTTCTCCAAGAGAAAAAGCAACAATTTGGTAGAGAGAAAAAACAAAAACAAAACAAAACAAAAAATCCACTTTAGCACACTGGAAAACAAAGGGTGAGCAGCTACAAGATGAGTGTGAAATGTCAGGGGATGTACTACACAAATTTGCAAAGGACAGATGGCTATTGGATAGGCATCTGCTAGAGAGCGTTATACAAGAAGAGTTTAATCTTCCCCCACCCCAATGAAAAATCAAAGCAAAATGAATGTGCACAGCATTCTGTGTATCGGCACAATTACCTGTACAAAAAGCAGTGCTTCTAATTTAAACCAGCAAACACAAATTATCCCATCCCTGAGTACCTTCAGGCACTTCCACCCTTTTCTCAACCCTTTAACACTCCTATGACGAAGACTCATTACCTACTTACATGGGCTTATAGAGCAAGAAGTTGCAGTTTTATGATGATAAAGAACATAAAGACAAAGGATCTGGTTTTTGACTTACGAAGAAACCAAGCAGATACTTGTTAACTACGCGTGATGCGCAATGCTGTTCCCTGCGACAAGACAGAACACAGCATTTCATTTGCCTCGGCACTGGCGCATCCCTGGAACCACTACCTGCACAAACCTCAATTACCCAGCATGAAAATATACATTTTGCTTATCCAAGGACAATCCTCGCACTGAGGTGAAATGATTGAATAAAAAAAAAAAAAAACCAAACCTCAATTATTCTTTCAAACGTACCACTAGCTGATGCCAGGCTGAAAGAAAAAGCTGGATGTGATAGGCTTTTTTTTTGTTTTATTGGTTCGGTTTTGGTAGCAAGAGTTTTCATTTCTACTGTGTGCAAGTGCCGGATGTGGGAGGAAAAGTGTAGGTGGCATAAGGGAAAGTAGGAACGAAGGTCCTTGTCGCAGTTTATCTGTGGTACACTACATTTCAAAATAACAGGAGCTCTGTCATCCAGGCTGGCTCATAACCGCCCCCGCAGCAGGAAGCGGCAGAAGAACCCCGGAGAAGCCACGCACATTTCCGTCGTCCTCCTCCCCCCGTCCGCCTTATCTGCTCTTACTTGTGCGTCTCATAAAACACCCCCAGGCCAACCCCTGGCAAGGCCAGCTCCTCAGCCCAGACCTTTCAAAATGTTCCAGGTACGATCTGGGGCTAAAAGCAATTCTCTCACCACAGCAGCAAACCCAGGATGCTCAGATTGATGCGTTAGCCTCCAAAATCAAGAGTCGGGATGGGTGGTTTGTACTCAAGAGGAGTCGGAGGTGCTGCATCGTGCAAGGGGATGAATACAGGCAGCTGCCAGCACCAGCGTCCCTGGCTCTGGTGGGGCTTCGTTTGGGCAGGACCTGCATTCACACAACTTCGCTAGACAGCTGGCTCCACAGCAATAGTGTCAGGTCGTCAGAGCGTAGGGGCACTGACAGAACTTCTTAGCAAAAGCTCGCCCACAGACCTCCTCCCCCCCCCCCCCCTTTTTTTGATAGCACTTTGCTTGAAGTATTACATTCAGAGTTTTGGGGGGGGTTTAAATGCTTTTTTGATGGGGAGAGAGGAGCAGGTGAAAGTGTCCAACCTACTCTCTTCCAATTTGTTGTAGTCTAAAGAAATCCATTTGTTCAGCTTTGTATTCAGCATCGTTGTGATAATAATTTTAATTGTACTGCATATTTGTATCCATTTTAAATAAATCAGAATTTCTTTACGAGTCAGAAATGCACCCGACAATTACCTTTTCAATGCATCTCCTCTTAAGCAAGACCTTACTCTCCAAAGGACACTGCAGAGCTCTCATGGACTCATCCCTCGTGCATGCTGCACAAATGGCTACGGACACAACCACAGTACACACCAAAGCAAGGACAGAGAGAACTCAAATCCAGGCGTGATTGTGTAAGACTGTAGTAAAGAGGTCTCCAAGGTAGAGGAGAGCACCTTTACTTGCATGGTGTTAATTTTACTTCTAAAATTTTTAGAAGTTGTACATTTTTAAAATTCAGCTGCTAGCAATTCCAATTTGAGAATCATAAAGAGTACTACATTAATAATTGAAATGTAAAATGCCTGTCTGATTCGCTCCAGTCCTCAGTCTTCCTCCCCAAAGGGCTTGATTTGCCTTAGGGGAGCATTTCACAAGCAGCACATCAACCTTCTGAAATACAACTTCAGCAGATGAAAGCCTCATAACCACAGAAGAGCTGCTGTCCTTCTAATTCTGGAATTTAAAAAACGGTGACATCCACGGAGCTATTTAAACTAATTTAAAGGTAGAACAGCCAAAATATTTCAGCCCAGCCAAGCACTTCAGATACCACACGGTATAGTTATTCCAGATGCGGCTCACCAGCAATCTCCCCATTTCAGCCACAACATCCACCCTTTATCAACCAGCAGACAGCGTTCCGCCATCGCTACGGTGACTCACCGAGACTACGGTGACGAGGCACCCTCAGCACCGGGTGATTCAAGACTATCTGGTGGCCATGAAATGCATCTCATACCAGGGGCTCCAGATCACCAGGTTCTGAAGTCCAGCTGAAGCCCACCACTTCCTAATTTGGGAACGCTGCAGATGGGGGAGAGGTCTGAGCTGGAAAGCATCTGCTCTGCTGGTGTCTGCCTCTTTCACCTTGATGCTTTTAATGCCTCTGTAGTGACACAGGACTAAATGATGTGAACGTGGCCAATACATTGTAACATCCACTTTTCTGGGGAAAAGTTATCAAACTAGAACAAAACCGCCTCACTGGATTTGTGCTCCTTATGCCAACGGGTGGAATGCAAATATTTCATGTTAATATTTCGCAGTTCTTTGAATCCTCACCTGATACTAAATGCAGCATTGATCACTATTTTCATTTAATGTTCTTCAGATCTTGTGTTTTTACCACGATTACAAAGCCACGCTACTGCTCAGTGAAGTTCGCAATTACTCTCAGGAGAGGTCTGCTTATCAACATTGTGGCAGGTCTTCAATGAAATGTCATGAGGTACCTTTGCTTTGCAGAGGCAAAACTGCAGTAAATGAAATGAGTATTAGCATTTAAAGCTAGTATTTGCCTCCAAAAATCCAACCTTTATTATTCTAATTCATCCTTTCACTTGGCTCAGATTATTACCTACTTAAGACCGGTAACAGCTTTTAGGATTTGGCCTTCTCCAGACCCATCGCTGCAGCAGTTCCAGACTGAACTCCTAGAATATGTCTGCAAGTTGTACTTCGTGAGCAATACAAAACACACAATGTGCCTGGTGGTGTACTTGTCATACAAAGCCTCACTGTATACCCACTCTCTAGCAAGAGCAAGATAAAAAGCACCCGTAACTCTTGCAGTGAGGTATAATTAGACTGAAGTTTCCCCAACAGGTTTTTTTCCTAATGATATGGAATGTGAAAGGTTGAGCAACACTTACGCTGTCTTACGTGATCACCTCATAACAATAATTACTACTTAATACCCGAAACATGATAGCACCTTGACATCCAAACCTCTGTGTGGGAGGCACTATTTAGACATAACAGACAAGCCACAGAACCCAAAGAAATTGCAGCTTCTATATGAACATCAAGAGTATCAAATGATGGGAACAGCTTCATCTTCCCTCCAGTTAATTTCCAGTAAAGGACATCTATTTTGCATTAAATGGCTGCACATTTGGGAAAAAATGTATATAGCAAACACATTTAGTGCAATCCATCAATAGTCTTAAAAGAAGTAAAGGTTTGATTGCAGAGAATTTCAAATGCATCATCTTATCCATCAAGTTAAATATGTTTAAGAAAAAATAACAGCTTGGCATTAATTCAAAATTTTTCATTTGAGCTTTCCTAAGTTATCTGCAAACATTAGGTGTAGCCAGACAACAATAGCTCTAATAGCTGTTCCAGTAATTCTGGCTAAACTAGAATGTACCTTTTAAATGAACATTATGTGTTGTCAGATTTACAGAGGATATGAAGAGAGCTTAGACCTAATAAAAATAATAAAAATCCATTCAAGCATACATATTTATAGCTTAAACTATTTTGCTAGATGCACTAAATCTTCTTCATTATTATAAAGTTCTCCCACCCAAAAGAGATTTGAGTAAAATAGAGTATTACTAGATTACAGCTTCGCTTTTGTTAGCATTGTTATGACTTCATAAAAGTTTAACTCCACAATTAGCTTTGTGATAGCAATTCTGACATTCAGACAACACCAACTGTGTAAATAGCTGTAACAGGCTGAACATTGTTTTCAGTTATTCCCTGAGCATCCTTGCCAGGAAAATCTCACATGTTTAGAAATGCTGGACACAATGCTACAAGAGGATTTACAGAATCAATTTCTATACTGAGAGGACCACACAATTTAATATAAAAAAAAAATATGTATATAATTTTAAAAAGTCAGTGTGGCATAACAACAGAGGTAGGGGGATGAGATCAAATGCAGAAGACCGCAATAAGTGAAAAGGAATACAGCACTGTAAACTAGTTCTGTTGTTTTAAAAAATAAAGAATGGGCTGAAATGGAGCTTGAGGAGGTGAGGGAGCAAGATTTTCCCATTAACAGCAAAAGCAAACATCACCTACCAACCTCTTTTTCATCAGCAAGCAAGCACAGAAAGATTATAGGCTCTAAAAGTAACTAAAAAGACTTGACAGCCACTATTCCTGAAATTCACGGTTGTCACTTCTGACCCTGGTTCTTGCCATTAGCTTTTGCTCATTTCCAAGACACTTCTTACTGCAGGGGGGTTGTTTTAACCAGAGCAAGTTATTAAAAAGATTCAAAGAAGACACCTGGTGGCCAGTGCATCAAATGACAGTTTAATTTTCTTGAGGTTTATTATAAAGGTATCACAAAAATCCAAGCGAAAACCAGTTTACTGCCTAACAGCCCTGTTGATAAGCCATGGTGGTCATGTCAGAAACTGAGAACTCGGGAACAACCCTTCACCAGTTACATTAAATGAGAGAGCACCTAAAAAGCAGCCTTTGAAATTGGGCAACTTGAACACAAATGAAATAGCAAACATTTCCTGAAAGCCCAAACAATTTCCTATTTAAAGTTTCCATGTCCTTATCCCACTACCACTCACACATTCAGCCTCTGGAAAAACAACATTCTTTACTCTGGGGACACACACCAGAAAAAAAAAAAAAAAAAAGGCACGAAAAAGCCGTCAGTTACACCAAGCGTGGATTGGCAGCTGATCAGATCATTGGATTCGCTGCAACAACCAGATGGAGTCGTGTGTGTTTGTTTGTTTAGTAAACTCTGGATGCGTAGAGTAAATGAAATTTCCTCCTAGACAGTGTCAGTGTGATGGGAAACACAGGGAACATGCCCAGGTCACTCTGTACTTCCAACAGCAATGGACATGGGACAGGGAACAAACAGCAAGTCACCAGAGGGTGGAATCCTGTACTTCAGCAAGCTTTGCCATCCCAAACCCCAGGCATTTAACAGACAGCAGAATAGGTAGTTCCATATTGTCTCCATCACACATTATTCCCAGCTTCCAAGTCCACCATTCCCTCTTTCCTGTAAACATGGAGTGCAAACCACAGCAGAATAATGTTCAGCGTTTTACTATTTTATGAGCTTTAAGGAGAGACTGGACCAGACAGAATGTGCTACTGGTCAGACAGCACTTCAAAGGATTAGCTTACAGAGGGGCAGACTGGACACAACTCAGGCCCTGGAAAGGCATATGAGAAGTACTGAGTTGATATGGTAGGAATAAGGTAGGAACTGAAGTCAGTCCTAAAGATAAATGCACCAAAATGCCTTAGAAAAGCAGCACTAATGGCTAAGAAGCTTCTCAAGGCAGGCAACGTCTAGCAATATTGATTCTTTAATACACACAATGAAACCAAAGTCTTAATGATTAATAATCTGTTGTGAAATTCTATTCATTAGGTAAAAACAGAGCACAGAGATGACACAACATAAATCAGGCAGTCTCCTCACTCATGAAAGAATGATGATCTTGCTTGCGGCTGTGTAAATTAGCAGCAATCACTCTGCGGAAAAGCAAGCTCATGCTTTTCACAACCTAACCGGTAACAGCAAGGAAGAAATGCTGGGAAAGAACAAAAAAACCCCAAATCTAACTTCAAGCCTAACTTCAGTAAGTTTTTTAGGCAAAAACTAAAGCAAACTGTTACTCAGGACACGCCCCATCATTACAAGGGCACATGGAAAGGGACTCCTCCTAGAGCATAAAACACAGTTTTAGTAGATTTGTATCAAATTTTGCCATCAGGGCGGTGCAACTTCCAGCCATTTCACAAAAAGTTATGCTTAATATCTAAGCACAGAACTGGGATTAAAAGTGCAAGTTTAAAGAAAGGACAAAGTTAAGAACGAAGGAAAGACATTGCCTTAGGCAGTTTTACTTACTAAAATTGTCTGGTTGTTCATTACCCTTTTTGTCCAAGATTCCTCTTTAAACTGATAAAATGGATACTCTGGTAAGCAGATTAATAACCTCTACAGGTTGTTTAGACTGATCTTCAATCAGCATAGAGCAAGATAAGAGCTGACTGATAAGACAGTCAACAAAAGCAAAGCAACAAGAGTCCCTCTTGCTTCTGCTGAAACTGCTCTGCGTGTTCCTACAGCAATGGACTCCTGCGATTCACAACAGACCTTTTTATAAGGAGACTTACTACTTCTCAGAAGAATGGCACAGTACATCTGAAATGACAAAAGACTGCTGGATGAAGACACTGGCGCTCTTTATACGGCTATCAACAGACATTGCAGATAGAAGGCAGCCGCCTCCCCCTGCCAAAAAAAAAAAAAAAAAAAAAAAAGGAAAGCAAAGTCCATCTGTAACAATAACTCCAGGAGGACAGTAGTTTTTTTAATGCTTCCTTCAGTCTGCATGAATGCGAATCAATCAGAGCATTTTATATTGCTGAAAGAGATGACGCCTATAACATACCGAATGTCCACTCCCACACAGTACCACAGGTATACATGTTTTAAACCTTATGGTGTGGATCAAGTACACCGATGGAGCTGCAGTAATGTTCTGGGAAATCTGGGGATGCTAAAATACTCTGAACGGGGACCAAGGCTTAAGGGAGCGCACTATGAACCGTTACTGAACACACCACTGGTATCAGCTGGATGCTAGGAGCTGGTCTAACTACTGCAGCCATGCATTCAGACTGCCTGGTATCAGTTAACAGCATTCCTTATCTGACACCTTGCCAAGACACTGGTTACAGTTATATCCACATGAGTAAACACAACACAACTGCCCAGGACTGACAATACTCACCCATTTATTTCTTGTCTGCTTTATCACAGTTCCTATAAGCACAGCTGGAAACACAACCCTATTGTTCCAAGACACAACACAACAGCATCCCCACCCTAAAACGACAACCAACAGGACAAGACTTTCCAAGGCCATTTTCACCTTTCTGCACCCTCATGATTTGCCACATGCCACAGAGCCTGTCGCAGAGAGCACCAGGGATGAAACTCAGGATTCCCAACTCTCAGCAATGGGACTGTGTCAACTCCTCGCTTTCAAGCTTAAGATTTAAACTCTTCAATTTAAAATACTGCAAGTTTGTTGGTAAACGCTGAATTGTGCTGAATGAGATGATTGCTTACAAGCAATGATTTCTATTCTAATACGCTGCAGCTTTCTCTTGCCTCCCTGTCCTGATCTTCGAACATAGCCTTCCTATTAAAATTTGTAAATAAGAATGCAGAACCAGCACAATCTATTAAAGAAAGTCTGGCATACGAGCAACCACTACCTATTCATCATGAAGGAGATGAACTGCTTAAATGTGGCAAGTTAGCAAAGATTAGTCAGTGCACAAAACAGAACTGCTTTTGCCCAGGAAAAGGATTAGCCTTTCCCCATCATCACCACCTTCCACCTCAGTGTGTGGAAAAGCAGTTTAGCAAGTCTTAGGTCTCTTTCCTAACATATTCCAATCCTAGATCGAGTTCTGTGGAGGAGCTTCTTAGCAAAACCTACCGGCATTTGATAATCAGAGCAGGAAAAAAAAATATAGCAAGAGCTTTTTATGATGAAAAGGGATATAGTGAGAGGCAGTGAACAAATCTGCATTAGCTGTGCAGCAGATGTCAGCATTAACCAGACTAATACTGAAGCACATCGAAGTTGGATACATAAGCAATGATCTCAAAAGCTGGTGATAAGTCTCTCCTAATAGAGATGGAAATTAAAGTTTGGGAGCTGCCAAATCTCCAACCTAACAATGAAGAAAGTTTTGTCAGTTCAGAATGCGGACCTGAGATACTGAAGGCAAGCTCTAAATAATGGACTCCTATTAGGCTGATGCTAACGATACAATTCTAGGCGAGCGGTCTAAAGTGGAATCAGGAATAGTAAAGCAGTTTCTTTCAAGTCTCGGGTTTTGTAGATGTTGAAGCAGAGATGGAGTATAAAAATGCCCTAAGGAACAATGGGAAGAGATAAATGCAGGGTTTGTAACTACATGGGTTTAAAGAAACAGAGTTCTAGTATGGAAGGAATCTCATTTAAATCATTTCCATGTATGGGCAATTGACTATCTAATAAATGTATATTGCATATAAAGAAGATATATTGAGCTTACCTGTAGGATTGAGGATAATGAGTACAAAATCATATATTATTGCTTGATCACAACCTGCTCTGGACCACCCAGCTGATAAAAGTATATTCCAAAGCCATAGAGTTATTAAACATTTTACTCACAACAAAGAAATAAATAAAACTTCTTGGAATTATGCATTTTCCCCACACGGTATGAAAATGATTGGCACTTCATAAAAATAAGAAACACCAATATAATTATAACAGTGTATATTGTAGTATATATTCATATATGCTGGTCAATCACTAGGTCCTGAGGAAGGAACCAATTATAAAGTGATTTACTCATTTTCACAATCCAAACAGTTGAAACATGAAATTTAACAGCATAGAACAAGATAGATTATTAAACCTAAAGACTCTTAAAAATCAATTTTTAATCAATAATATAGGAAAATATACTTTTAATTGTTTTTTTTCCAATAGTAGGCATAGGGCACGTCTCCAACTGGCAGCTGTGGCAAGCTTACGCTATGGATGTGTTTTGTACAATTACTTCCTAATTAAAGCACTAAAACTCTCAGCACCTTTGTAAGAAAAAAAGTTCAGATCCAATATGAAAGGGACTACAGTCAGATGACTTCAGCCATATTCAGCACTAAAGGTACAAGAAAAATGGATCCAGTTCCTGGAGTTTCTCTCTCTTTACGGTAAGGTAAACAGCTCATTTAAGCTTCCCTATCATTTCTCTGCTGGAAGAGAAACTATCAGAAAGACCACATTTTATCACTACAAGAGACTAAGAAAAGAACATTCTTGTGTGAGTGCTTTATCAACTATATCCTAAAGATACTTAAAATGAAGTTCAAAGCTGAACAACTATCACTCCCTGGCAGAGTAAAGGTGTAACACAGATTCAAAAAGGAAGTTCCTTCTCTTTCTACCAAATTTAGAGTCAGCCATATGTGTATTACTTTGCAGAATGCCTCAGACACAAAACAATGAAAAATTTGTAAGACCAGGTTGATATCTATCAGTGATCCATTATATGTAAGGAGAAGCAGCATATAAGAAAGTCTCATACTCAAAACCTCTTCAGAAGGTTTCTTCTTCCTCCCAAATCAATTATTTCTCTGACTGCCACTGCAAAACTGGGATCAATTACAGTACATCAAACTGTAGCATCATTTGAAAGACCTATATTTCAAGATGTTATTTACCATAATTTTGCATTATTAAATCCAAAAATCACACTCAAGTTCCCACCAACATGCCCATGGAAAGATGGTCCCCGTTCCCAGTCACTGTCACAATTTACACAGCAAAGAGCACATATAAAACTCAACCCTTCGGGCTCACAAAAGTGGAGACACCACTCAGGATTTCACCCCTCGTAACACTGCTCTGCTGCTGACCAAGCAGCATCACGAGAGTCAATTGCACAGTAAATGGAATTCAAAGCTGTGGACCAAATCCACTGCCTCGCTAAAGAGTTATCCTAGCATCTCTTCACCTCAGCATCACAGGTCTAATGCTTAGAATTCATTTTTTTTTAAGCCTTCAGGTGCTGCTTTTGCTTGGAGATACTGTTCTACCAAGATGCTTCAGGGAATCTGCTCGTCATTCAGCACAGCAACACCTACCCAAAACAGTTAGAGAAGGTGTGGTGTTTGCGGATCGCTCCAGTTAACTACTGCCAACTCCAGGATCAGAGTTGAGCCCTATGGGAATACGCCTTTCTTTTCAGAAGTTCGAGTTTTGCTGAGATTAATGTTCTGGAAAAGCACAAGATACACTAGCGTGCAAACTTCAAAATGCATTGACAAAGTCCTTCCCATTAACTGTCTACTGACCACGGCTTTTCTCTCAGTTGGGTATTCCCAAAAAGCAGTGACTGTAGACTCATTTCTCAGCTGAGAAAAGCACAGGGGAACAGGCAAACATTGCCTTTATACTTTCTCTCAATTTCAAGCTCACAAGCAATCCAAGAGATGGAGTAATCTGCATCAAGATGAAATCTGTAAAATCCCGTCAAGGGCTACGCCGCTGCCCAGGGTAACCACATCAGCATGAACCCCAGCTTGTAAAACATCCTTAGTGGAGAAAGCAGCAACACAAAGAAAGAAGCCCAAAACTTCCCCATAGATTATTTTTTCCCCCCTTAACGCACTCCTCAATTGTCAACTCATGACAAAATTTAGAGCCTTTCTGCATTATTCTCACAGAACATTTGACCACCAGCAGAGCTGATTTCTGGCCAGTTGCCTCCTTGCTTTTCAGAAGCCTCTCGATGCATTGCTTTGAGTGCTACAGAGAGTGCGACGACTGAGAAATGGAATTTCTTCCCTGAAAGTTATTTTGCCTTACACTGTTAGTATCCGATAATATTCACTACCCCTTTCAGCTAAGATTCAATACCACTGAAGCAATGAAGATCTTCAGTGCTCTGAAAATCCCTGCTAAATATCTGCTGAATCAGCCTCAGTAGAACTTAGCAGGTAGCGGTCCAACTGGAAAAGGGTCATGAAACAGCTTTACAAAAAATGCAACCGTAACAGGAGAGCCATGCTACTACCAACTCCACTTTTTTGTTTTGTTTTATCACAGGTTTTAATATACAAGAACTTCAAACAAGTACCTTCAAGAATTTGACTATCCCTAGCGGTTTGCTTTAAGCAGCCCACCCTGGAATTTCTCCTTAAGCATTTCTTAGTTATGAAAAGCAAGAAACATGATTTTCCTGGGACAAACCAGTTCCCACAGTATGACAGAGAAACCAGATACAGTGTTTGGCATTTAGAAGAAACTGTGTAATGAAAGTACTGAAAGACAAACGTGCAAAAATTTAAGCCCTGAAAAAAACATCAATCTATTTTTATGAACTACAGCCTATGGCACCATATCTGAATAGGACTGAAAACATTAAACACCATTCTGCCCATTAATTATAAAGTATGTTAGACTATATATTTTAAAGACAAATTATCAATTACAAAAAGAGGGAAATTAAGAACCTTCTAAAATGAACTTTTTTCCTTCTGTATTTTTCCAGATATTTTAAGATAGCATTTTTCAGGATAGAAGCAGCCCAAACTCAAAACAGAGCTGAACAACAAACAACGGTGTTACAACCTTCTACTGTCTGTACTTCGAAGAACCATTTCATACACTCAAAGGAAGAAACTTTTCCTCATGTGGATAAGCGAGGCTGATCTTTTGCAGTTCTCTTAACAGATGTCCTGGCCTTGATGTCCCCTTTCAAGTTTATTCTTTTCTAAATCAAGACACTGAGGTCTCTTGTGGACATATGGTGTATGGACATTATAGATGCTATTTTTCTTTGCAAATGTGCTAGGATCTTCTGACCTCAGGTCATACTGGCAAGAAGTTACCATCTGCCTATTCCTGTTAGATGATCAAAAAGGAGCGTTTCTGGCTCTTCTGCTACATCAAAACACCAAAGACAGTTTGAATATTGTACTGCTTGCAGTTAGTGCTCTCACTGCATCTCATCTGACCTTGAAACTCTGTCCAAAGTAGTAAAGGCAGCAACCAAACTGGGGCTGGACGAGTGGGTATATGACAAGACTGAAAGCATGGCTTGGAAAAATCCAGCAGCGGGTTTATCATCAGAGGGCCATGTTAGCCCTTACATTCTCTAACCTTCCCTTAATTACCTTCAATTTCCTCAGTACACAAACATCATATGGGAAATTAAAAGAAATAACATTGATGTAACTCAAAACAGTATTTCGACACAGTAATACATACACAACATCTGTGTCTGTGTCTTTGCTGAACACTGAACAGGATTTCTTGGGCCCTTCTACAAATGAAAGGATGAGAGAAAGTTTGAAAGCAAAGCCCAGCTAAAACAAAACTGAACCAAAACTTTTCCGCTAACTAGCAGATTGTGTTCTCAGACACAGCAAATATTTCAATTTTTAATTATATGAAGATTATAGATACAGTTTTGTTTTGTTCACAGATAAACTTCCTCAAGAGGACAAAACTGCTGAAGAAGCTTTGTCAAAATCCCATTCTCTGGCCGACGATAGCAGCCAGTAGCATGTCTTCTCAAAGAATACTAGAATTAAAAAAGCATTGTGCAAAAGCAAGAGTTACTCCAAAAAGCTTCAGTGGAACAATCTATTTCTGCGCCTCACTTTTGTAGAGATGCCTTCAGATAACAATTTCTTTGGTCTTGGTTTTTTTTTTTTTAAAGAAAAAAAAGCAGCATTTTCAACAGTCACTAAACCAACCTCCAAGTCCTACTGAGTTTTTCATCTGGCTTCTTTCCTGAGATTGTCAGTCCCCTCTTAATTTGTGGAAGACCAGCAAGTGACAGGGTTGCTGTACCCCTAACTTGGCCACTTTTAGCCTCTAGGACTTAAATCCACCACAGCACGAGATCAAGGCTTAACCAGCTATGAGAAACCACTAACCAAAAGTGCTGTAAATGCACTAACCAAATTAACAAGAAACTTGTTTTATTCCAACCAGTTGTCACAACAGCAGTATCCACAAACTTTCCAAAAGAAGTCTTTCCCCCCTGCCCGAGTAGCAGAGCCCCTTTTGTAAACTAAAGAACACTTGTTGCTGACCATAGCATCACCATCAGGTGTGCTTGGTCTACACCTATGAAACAGACTACTCGAAAAGGATGAAATACTTTCCCAGACTTTAAACTGAACATATCTAAGGCAGAAATGAGAAATTTGTTAAAAAGTTACTTCCTTGTATTTTGTATTTAGCTGTATAATAATCTCTGCCCAGGTTTCAAGCAATCTGACCCAAGTTAAGTATTTTCTTAATAAACAATCACAGAAGACTTGCCTTAAGAAGCAAAAGAGAGAAAACAAAAGACTTGCATAAAGTACGGTACCTCTGTATCTGCACCATGCCCTTGAATAAATCCCTATTGCAACTAGCTCAGCAAATCAAAATTAAACCAAAAGAAATATCAATAGAAACCTCTTACCATGTTCCACGAAGACATTACAGTGCGGGCCCCCATGCCTCGATGACTCCTTCTTCCCTGCTCCTTTGATAAAGTGCAGGGCAGGCAGACTCGGCCTCCTTTGGTCCCCAAGAACTTTTCCAGGCTGCTGCCCCATAAAGTAACTATGGGCAGCCTTTCCCAGGACGAGAAGTTTTTGAAGAAGTCTGTGATCCCTGATCTTCCAGGTTGGGAAGGAGCTGTGAAGGAGAATGTATTTTAGGTGGGTGCGTTGGTTGCACTCACTGCACGATAAAGTCACTTGAGGCAAAGAATTAAGACAAGCGCAGATTCCTCCAATGCTTTTGAAGACGGCAACAAGGCTCCTTAGGTGACTTTATGCAAAAAAAACGAGTAAAAGTTCCAACTGCTTAGTAATGACCAAGCTCTACCAAAGTTTCAGGTTGCCATATGTAGTGTGTCTTCCACCGGGTAAAGGAGAATTAGTTCATCTCACAAGCAAGAAACCACACGTAGGCTCACCCAGGGCAGGAAACAGCCATTCCCACTGCAACCAGTGTCAAGGTTTCTTTTTTTTCCTCCTTTTCTTTTGCATAGCATTGAGTTAGCAAAGGCCAAAGAGCCACGTATTTGGCTTCAAGTACCGCTGAAGTCTAGCAGGATCAAGTACACTGAAACCATGTCAGCTCGCAAGGCGAAGGAGAGGCAGCTCTGGGCCTGGCAGGCTCCACACGCTCCTTGGGGCGAGGGAACGGGACCGGGGGGCTCCTGCGGTCCGGCCTCACAGCGCCTCGCCTTCTTCCATCCCAAGCCTCGGGCCGCCCGCACCGCCGCTACCTCTCCCGCACGCCGGCGGAGGCGAAGCGGGCCAGCGGGGCCTGGGGGGCCATGGTGGCGTCGAAGCAACGCTGGGGCCACCGGGCCGGCGCAGGTGGCCGCCCTGCCGGCCTGCTGCCCGCCTCAGACGGAGCCGGGCGCCGGGGACGGGGTGCGAGGCCGGGGACGCTCTCCGGGAGGCCGGTTCCTGCACAGCAGCCAGAAGAGGTCAAGCGGGGGTAATCGGGCCGGCTGCATCCCCGCGGGGGAGGCCGGCGGCGGGCAACGGGAGCGGGGCCGAGCCCGGCCCGGCCGCGGCGGGACGCGCGGAGGGGGCCGGGCTGGGGGCGGTGGAGGGGGGGGGGGGGGCGGCCAGGCCTGGCAGGAGGAGAGGAGGCGAAGGGCCGCAGGGCGGGGGGGGCACCCCGGGGGCTGCCGCCGGGGGCAGCCGCGGTGCGGAGCGAGACTGGCTGGCGGGGCGGCGGGGGGGGGGAGGCCGGCTGCAGGCGGCGAGGGAGATCCCGGAACCCCCGGCGCGGCGCAGCCCCGTCCCCGGCCGGCGGGGCGGGCGGTCACATCCCCTTCCGGCCCCTCCTCCTCCGCCGCCCCCGCCTCCCGCCCGGCCCGGCCCGGCCGCTGCCCGCTCTCGCTGCCGGGCCCCGGCCGGGCGCTGCGCCCGCCGCCATGACGGGAACCTGTCGGGAGGGGAAGGGGCGCCCCGGGGGAGATGGGGCGGTGTGGGGAGCCGGGGCGATGGGGTCCGTGAGGGGGTTCCGAGGGGGAAGCCCCTGGGGAGATAGGGGGGGAACCTCTGAGGGGAATGAGGGGCCGAGAAGGGGTTGGGGGGACCGTGAGGAGGATGGGGGGTGAGGGAGAGGGTGAGGGGAGGCAGGAGGAGGCATCGAGGGGGGGAGCTGTGAGGGGAATGGGGGGAGGATGAGGGAACGGGGGGCTGGGGGACATGAAGGTGTCTCCGGGGGGGGTGAAGCCATGAGGGAAATGGGGGTGCCGTGAGGGGCTCTGAGGGGAAGATGAGGTGGATGGAGAGGGCACGAAGGGGAAGATGAGGGAAATTGAAGGGGAGCCATGAAGGGAGTGGGACGAAGGGGAAGGTGGTGGAAACAGCAGGTGGAAGAGGGATTTTCTAGTGTAACATCACTAGCAAATGCTAGCCAAGGACCCGGAAAGCTCACATCACATCTCTTACCCCTTTGCAAGGGCCATCTAAGTTGCCTTCCCCTAGATCTGACAATGAGCTCGTTGGCCCTCAAGCCAGCTAGAGACCCCCCCCCGCGCATGGGTCTCGAGGCCCCTGGCCAGCTCGGGACCCTGGATTTCTTGCAGAGATGGACAGGGAAGAAGAGAGCCTTACTGGGGCAGCTGTGTGCACAACCATCAGCTTTTCCACAACCAGGGATCAGTCACTCTGCTTGCACAAAGGACTTCACTTCCTTATTAATACTGTCAGAGCATACACAGAACTTGATATCAAAAACAGCCACAGAGGCCAATGCATGTGACAAATATTTTATTGATCTACTTTCACGCACCATTTGGTACAAAGATTAAGTTAAACGCCCAGATTCTTCAGCCTGCACTGTGGTGCCCTTGTATGCGCAGCACAAGCGTTCCCTGAGCTAAAGAGCACAGACAGTGACGACAAAGATAGATAGTTTCTCGTACGTTCCCCAGTTCACCTTGGGAACAGAAGAGGGTTGAGGCAGCAGCTTGAGGTCACGGTGTTTTGGTCAAAGGTCTGTGGTTGCTCCCACTCAACAACGGGAGAACACACAAATACAATTTTGTGCAGTAGCCTCCTGCTCAGGGTAACCATCTGGACACAGAGCGGCTTGTTTGTACTGACTCCTCCCTTGTGACAAATCCAAACATACTCCATGTCTCCTACGCCATACTCAAGGTCCCTCGCAGACGTGTGTTTTTCATTTTCCAACAACAGCATCTGAAATGTAGCACTTCATACAGCCCTACGGGATCCTCCACCTCTGCTGTGCCAGTCTGCTCCTACATCACTAATTCTTAGCCGGGAGACTGATCCCAAACCATTCCTATTGCATTTCTGCATCAATGACTCAAACTGCAGGTACTGAGGCCATTTGTGCTACACACACGCAGGAGAGAGAAATTCTGGTACATTATGCTGAGACAAATCCAAGGTCACATCTCTTGAACTCCACAGAATTTCTCCAGGTTTATCTCAGTAACGGAGATCAGCTTCTCACTGCAGTGATCTAACCCCCTCCTCAGCTCCCATGGATTGCAGGAAACTGAGGAAACAAAGCTGTCTGTCAACACAGGCTGAGCAGCCTGAGAGAAATTTGTCACAAAAAACAATACCAACCATCCTTTACTGATAAAGTATTCCCTTCTGGGTCTGACTGGAGCATCCTGGATAATCTCTCCTACCATGGCAGGGCTGAAGCAGAGTGAACTCCAGAAGACTACCACAGGTCCGTGATAACTCAGAAGACCTTGACCAAAATATGCAAAGGTAATTGCAAACAAGTAGGACTCGTGTTCTGGACAATACAGCTGTATATATGCTTCTTCCTGCCTCACCTGAGATCTATGCAGATTAATGTACTTTTTATTTAACAGACTAGGTGAATTTATCATTCTGGTCAACAGTCAGGTATTCCTTCTGATGCTTTGCAATCATAAGCAGCAAAGTGGGGCAGGTTCTTTGCCAGCAGTCCTCAGCCTCTTTCCACTCAGCAGTTGCTTCAAAAGCGCTTCCTGCTTCCCAAAGCAGTGCTGGGGCTGTACACAGGCAGATGGGCCAGCTGGTCACTTCCAAATATCATAGCAAGATATCTGCCCTCTTTTCCTTCCTGAAGGGTATTGTGTTTTCTGCCCCCTACCCTGCTGCCAGTTTTTGTGAACATGATTGTCTCGTGTTAAGAAACTTGACGGTGCCCAGTGGGTTCAGAAATTACTAGAGGAGACAGAAAGATTGTGCAAATTACAGATTAAATTAGAAAAATCTACAGACTGTTTCTTTCAGTCGAGCCTTGCATGTGGCCTGTGTACATCCCATGTATTTCATAAAAGAAATTTCAATACTTCTTCTGTTTACCTTCAATTAAGCGTGGGTTGTTACACCCAACAGCTGCAGTGATGTTTCCTCCATTTCCTCCATAACAGTATCTTAAAGCTTCAACCTCTTTACCAAAGAATAAACCTTAGCATATTAATTAATGGTCCTCAGGAACATGAGACAACCATTTCAAGACTGCCTATAATCTCAGTGGGGTTTCAGTATCTTCTAGGGTCTGCTCAAAGCTTTGTATTTATACCATTCACCTCAACTGAACAGCAAAACTGCATGCGGACGATACAGAAGTAACATAATAAGCAGCAGTAATTGGATTAATAATCCATTAGCACAAATTTAAAATCCCAATGGTTATTACTGGGAGTAAAGAGAGGAGTTGCCATTCTTCATATTAGTACATGAATCAAACACTGCCACCAAGAAACACGAAAATTATTTCTACAGATGAGTGATTTTGTGTTCTTGTTTCCGCAGGCAGCACTCACCAGCAAGGGAACTATTTAGTAGCTCCACTTTCAAGCACATCTGTGCCATGTATTAACCCTGGAGTAAGCAGCAGGCAGGTGCTACAGCTGGTTTACAGGCTCCACGCCGTCAGACACTGGTGACCGAAGAAATCAGATTGGTCTAAGCTGTTTTAATGTCTGCATGGGCATTTTAGTTCCCCATATAAAAATGAATACTTATTAGGTTTTTCCCACCCCACTTTTGACTATGGTTTTGTCCTTCAACCAGAGAAGCCATAGTTTCTTCCTTTTCACCCTTCCTGCTTAGAAGTTGCCTAGCAAAATCCCACAGACTATTTCAAGAATTCAAGAGGACACTGCTTTTGCTGGAGACCTCCTTTACATCTCAAGCACTTCCCATTTCAAAGACATTTTTTATACAGCCTGCCTATACTCGTGTGCCGACCTGCCTACAGGAAAAGGGGCCCCAGCTCCCCCATGTACCTGAGATGCCAGAGCTTCCCCCAGACCCTGTCTGACTCCTCACTCATCTCTGCTGGGCACTGGGAAAAAGTCATTCGCCATATTGTGGGTGATGACTGAACAGTGATACTCGAAGCCTCTCCATATGGGAACTGTGAGCCCCAGCAACACATCCAGTTGCTTTTGAGATGGATGAGCACTAGTGGATCTTGACATTTGTCAAGAGAGCGAAAAGTCACAGGGATTCAGCCAAATCAACAGTAAATGGCAGCTGGCTTGGTACCTTTCTTAAGACATCTTTGAAACTGCTCAGGAAGTTTCTCCCTCCCCACACAAGTTTGTCACTCTCATCTCGTTACCTGCCTGCTTGCAAAGTTGTGCTTGATGGGGTTGCAGGAACTGCCGGCAATGCCCTTCGCTGAAGCCTTGTTACAGAATTTAGGTCTGGGCTTGGCGAAGCACTGGCTGAATTCACAAAGAGCAGCATTGACCCCTCGTGGCCAGAGAGGAAAATACAGGGACCTTCAGTTGCCCCCCACACATCAGAAAAGATCCATAACCAAACCGTACCAGCTGGTGCTCTTGTTCTCAGGCTTAAAAACAAAAGTGCCAGGTATTCGGGAGCACAGGAACCGGATGAGTCCCATACTCTCCCCCATTCAATATATACCCAAGGCCAAAATATCAGGAATGCTGCAGCAAGCAGGAGGAATTGGAAAGATCAGAGCTGAAGCAGTCCTGGTTTTGAGCTCATTGTTTTTCAGGTTGTATACTCATTCATTGAGCATAAATAACCAAAAAAGGTTCACAATGGGGAGAGAGGGCTAGCATAAGAAGCCTGGAAATAGACCACAGTCTTAAAGACTGCTATGTAGATGAAAAAAAAGAACAAGGGGAAAAACAAAAAAAGAGAGGAAAAGGAAAAAAAAAAAAAGAAAGTAACAACTCAGCTGTGCAGCCCACACAGGCTGCTACAGAGACACCAGCTCCCTTTTCCTAAGATCTGTGTTATGAGAACCTGGCACTGTCTCACCTTGCAGGTCTGACAGCTCATGGTTGGTACCCATGAGCATGATCCAATTCTAAATTAACCACCTCCAGAGCACACTTCCTCAGCATGTTTCCACCACATTACCAACAGCACTTTCAAGAGCTTCATAATCCCCCCAACCCCTTTCTGACCCCTTAGATGCCTGCAGAGAGGTTACTTGAGGACAGAGAAGCATTTTGCATTTGTCTACCAGTTCAGCAGAACCATTTCCAGGTATCAAATCTCTCTAGGTGGTAGTGAAGTACAGTCTCTTCACGCCTTTGCCCTTTAACTGACACAGAGTTAAGCGGCAGAGATGCAAAGAGATCTACTGGATTAACTACAGACCTCTCCATCAGCCTTCAAAAGTGCTTTAAAAAAGGGAACATCAGATACTTTATCTCATTGCTTGTACATCCCCAATCTGCTTATACCTAGAAGCCTCACAGCAGAAATCCCTGAATCTCCCTGTATGGCAATAAGACAAACAGCTGCTAAACTACAGCACTTGTGTAGGGAAAAAAGAGGTACTTTTCTAATTAAAAGATGCAGAGGCTGCTGGCTTTTTAGGGAGCCTTCCTTTAGCTTTTTTGCATTGTTCCTGTCCACGCAGATGCGGATAATGCTGCTAACAGCCTCATGCACAGACCTGAAAGTGTCACCATCAAGCTTTAGTTTTCAAATTTCCCAAGTCATCTTGAGGATGTGATTGTTGCAACACTTACTAGGGAATCCTCATAAAACTCAAAAATAACAATTCCCAGGTCTTGTGTGGAGCATTCCACCGATTTCCCCAAGAAGTTAAGTACTATTTTAGAGAGGCAGCACAGGCAGAAGTTTGAGTTGTGCAGCAGCAGAACAGATTACCCATGTCCTTGCTTGTCCTTAGCCACTGAGCTCCATAATGCTCTAGTATTTAGGTAGCAGCACTGGTGGCAGATATCCAGCCTTTGCTATTTGGCAGGGCAATGAGGCAGAGCTGCTGGGGAAGATAAATACTACAAACACAATCCGAAACTGCCTCCTAGTGCTTACTCTGGACCACAGGCAGAACAGTCTGAACTAGATGAGAAGCAACCAAGGGTATTTCTAGTTCCCAGGAAAAGATTGAGCAAAGAATTTTTCCTTTTGCCTGGGGCAAGCATGAGAATTTGCAACGTTAGAATTAGATTCAGGGACAATTAGGCCAGACATTTTGCTTTTTCATCCTTTTTAAGAATTACACCACTGTGGTGCAAGCAGCTCTAATACAAATACAATATATATACACAACACATATATAATACAAATGGCTCTAATATATCACCAGAGATCTGAGAGGATGTTCTAAGGAAAACATCACATCCATTCTGTACAGAGAAGGCAAGTGACTGGCTGCCAACATCTGGCTCAGCATGCCCACCTCTAACCACTGGCCTGAGGATGTTCACCAGTGTCATACTGGGTTCCCTGTCATCCCCCAAACACAGCTGCTGCATGACACACCTCTCTATGGGATCCTGCAGGGAAGCAATGTTGAGAGCACCACTGTGAACAATGCCAGGCAATCTACTTACAGAGGAACTCTGCACAGAAGATATGCTGAAGAGGAAGGTCAAGTCCTGCTTGAATGGGATGAGGAGCAACAGCTGAAGAGGAGATAACAGGGCATTGCAACCATTCTCAGTGCCCTGGCACAAGGAAACTTGAGCCAACCATAGCTCTCAAGCTAGACCCAATTCATTCTGGAGAAAGACAAGCTAATGCACACACTCCTGAATGACTGATCTGTTTAAAAAAATTTATTGAAATGTAAAATATTTAATAGAAAACAATACTGGAGCCTCCTCAGAGGAGGAGCTCACCACATCAGGCATAAAAAAAGGACCAGCAGGATGCACACAGACTGAGAAGCCACTGCTCGCTCATGGCTCCTGGCTCATGTGGACAGCCACATCATGCCACATCCAATCTCATACCCTTGAGACATAGAAACCATGAACAGTCAGACCCAAAATGTGGTTAGCAAGGGTGTGGATACTCCTGTCCTCTAAAGACTTGTACCTGTGTTCTGCAGTCTTAAAGAGAAAAACGAGCTCTCAGTCAGAGGACTGACTAGCAGGTCTGTATCATAGTAAACGAAAACCAAAACCATTCAGGAAGCCTTTGGGAAGAGAGAAACATCACAAAACACATCTTTTCCTCTCTATCATTCTGCACAAAGTTCAGGGGCACCAGACACAGCAACAAGTGCTATGAGATATGTCCCAATTGCATCTGCATCTTCATAAAGGTCAGATATCAATTTTTCAGGCTGCTGCACTAAAAGGCTATTGTACTTAAGTACTATTTAGTACTATTGTACTAAAAGGGCTCAGGAGGTAGCCTAGGAGGTAAAATGAGGAATTTTGGTGGTTTCTGAAGTGTGGAATGAACGTTGGCGACTAGAACACTGAAAAAAAAAAAGTACTGAGAATCAAAAGCTGCCATGCTGGGACTTCAAATGACTGCTTCTGGCCATGTGCCCTACCCCTCCAGATCCAGCAACCTCTGTCGGGTTTCCAGAACGATCTCCTCCATCACCTCTGGTTTGAGAATGTCCTTGATCTGAAGTGGAAAGAAGAGTAATGTTGGCACGAAAAAGCAACTACTACTTGTCCTGGTTTCGGCCGGGATAGAGTTAATTGTCTTCCTAGTAGCTGGTACAGTGCTGTGTTTTGGGTTCAGTATGAGAAGAATATTGATAACACACTGATGTTTTCAGTTGTTGCTAAGTAATGTTTAGACTAAGTCACAGATTTTTCAGCAAGAAGGCTGGAAGGGCACAAGAATTTGGGAGGGGACACAGCCAGGACAGCTGACCCAAACTGGCCAATGGGGTATTCCATACCATGTGACATCATGTCCAGTATGTAAACTGGGGGCAGTGGGGCTGGGGGGAATTGCCGCTTGGGAACTAACTGGGCGTTGGTCGGCAGGTGGTGAGCAACTGCATTGTGCATCACTTGTATATCCCAATCCTTTTATTATTATTATTGTAATTTTAATATTGTTATTATTATCGTTACTAGTTCCTTCCTTTCTGTTCTATTAAACTGTTCTTATCTCAACCCACAAGTTTTACTTTTTTTTTCCTGATTCTCTCCCCCATCCCACTGGGGCGGAGGGAGAGCGAGTGAGCAGCTGCGTGGTGCTTAGTTGCTGGCTGGGGTTAAACCACGATACTACTATTGCACACTCTGTGGAGACAAGGGTCCCCAGCACACAGCAGTGAGCAGCAAGTGAATTTAGAGGGTTCTGGTCAAACGAGACTATCATGGCAGAGGGTCCAAGGCAAAGTCAACTTTGCCAGAGTTAGCAATTCTTACAGAGACCGTAAGAAATCAAAGGAGATGCTACTGACAACTCCTAATCTCTCCTGAAGGACACACACCAGTATTTGGGAAGGGGAGAGATGACTTAAACAGAAGTATAGTTCAAAAGAACATCCCATCTAGCTGAGCAGGCTGCCACTGTGAATGAAAACAGAAGCCAATTCAGATCTTATCTGTTTACGGGAAGAGAATTCCCAGTGATTGTGCGGGCAGAAATTGCAGAGAAAAGCTGTACAGCAAGAGGTCAAATTGAGGGAGCCTTCCAGCAGTGCAGGATGTCGATACAAACAGAAGACTGGTCTCTGTACAATAGATGACACTTGCTTTTTCATTTGTTCTTAAAGTGCACCGTCCCCTCATACAATCCCAAATTTAACACTGTTTTCACAGGGATCACAGAGTGTCCATAATCCCAACAAGTGATACACAACATCTATCAAAAAATGGACTATTTCTCTATATGAATAGTTAGACTTTGCCAGAGGCAGAACCCTTCAAACTATCCCCGAAAATGTGCAAGGCAATTTATGTTATGCAGAAGGGGGGAAGTTCATATTGTCACTTGCTGTAGAACGCTTTGGAAAGCCAAAAGGAAGCCCTACCGCCTAATTTACTGACTCCAGCAGCAACTGATGTGGCCTTTTCATTCCCTCCCCACAGTGTGGAATAAAGTAAACAACACTGGTTTCTGTACCTGATGAGGAAGGGACGCTTCATAGCAATACAGGATGCTGGTGTCAAAGAGCATCAACTTCTGAGTAACGAGAGCCACAATGCAGTTTCGGAGCCGTGAGATCACCTCCCGGTCAGACAAGGGAACCGGCTGAGGAAAAGAGATGAGTACACAAGGAAATAGTGCAAGCCTACTGTAAAAAAGCTTTGCCATGAACCTAACACCAAATCTTGAAAGTCTCAGGTTATTCATGTGCCTCTGACTATGTTAGACTAACAAAACATCATTGGTAGGAGAAGGTTCATCTTCCCTGAACCCTCACCTCCAAGCTGGTGGTGAAGCCCCCTGCCTCTTCATCTTTCTGCTCTGGAGTTGGGTAGATCCAGATGAAACCGTTGTTGCCGAGGATCACAGATGCACCACAGGGCAAGTCGTGGAAGTGAGTCTTCTGGCGTTTCACAAAGGAGGGCGATACCTGAACGAGCACACCCTGGCCAAGCTGAAGAGGAGACCACGAGACTCAACATGAGAGACATGAGACACCATGGATAACATCAAGTCACCGACATGCACTCCCCTCCTGGTCTAGGAACCAGTCAATTTTAACACCTTTTCCTGTGAAACAGTGAATATAAAACCTGCCTGCCTCTGGGAGTGCTGGGAGGATTAGCTAATGCCTGTGCAGTCCTTTGAAGATGAAGAATACTCTAAGTGCTTAGCACAAATGTTAATAATATCTTGGTCGTAACTACACATCAACCATCCCTGCAGAAAAAATGAGAAGCGAGAGGCCCAATTTAGCAGAACACTTTCCCTCTTAATCCAATTGCTGTCCTTCACCCTTTGTGCAATACGCACATTTCGCTTTCATCTTTTAAGTGCTAATACCCTTGGTCTGGTAATCCCAAACTGCAGCCTACGGTCCAATGGCCCCTTGGCTTATTTCAATGCACAAAACCAGAGATAAATGCCAACTGTGTAAAGCCTAAAATAAAGCCCTGGAGAGAGAAACAAGTCATGGGCCAATGGCCTGCAGAAAAGGAGTGATGAAGTTTGAGTCCGAAGATTTTTCTCTCCAGGGTTTAAATCCCAAGCGGCTAGTGGGGGAAACAGGCTGTAATTGTGGACAGGGAGAGCAGCAGCTCAAAGGGCAACTCAAGGGCACTCTGCTTTGGGGAAATTCTGCTCGGTGCTCCCATGTAGAAGCTAAGATTCTTCCTAAGCTGCAAGAATGGGTTATAACAACATCCTGCTCTACTCCAGAGCTTTTTTCTTAAAAACCCCTCCAAAAGGCCTTATACAAGTCAACTGGAGCAGAATTAAGCCAAGACCGAGTGCTTTTGAACAAGTTACCTTCCCGTATTTCAGACTCCGGGTGTGCAGTGATAAAGCCCCATCAGAAAATACAGACTGGACCTCTGCCTGTCAGTGCCGCTTAAGGAAACAAGGTCCCTAATGCTGCCCAGTGCCAACAGCCTCTGGCTGCCCCTGGCAGAGAGCTTTCCCTGGCAGCCAGGCCAGCCGAAATCCGGCTGTTCTCCCCGTGCCCCTTGGCTGTTCTGTCCGAGCACAAGCAGTGGAAGGATACACTGATGAGGTCTGCTTCCTGCAGGTAGTCCCTCATTGCAAGCTCATCTTCTGCTGATCTCCTTCTCTGAAATGCACAATGCAAGAAAAGTTACGTGTAGTTCAGAATAAGAAAACATCAGTTAATACCTACATTGCGGGGGGACCTTAGGATGCCATGCAAAATGCAATCTGGTCACCAAAGGAAAATCAGGCAGACTAGCACACCTTTAGATCACTGAAGTGTTTACGTCCCAATAACGCTGAGAGTTAAAGATATTGGAGTGCTACAGACCCACCCAAAAAACCCCACACTACCCTTGTGCTAACTGTGGGAAGGGCTCCAGAGCTTCCCAGTGCCTCTGCTTCTGCTGTGGAAGCAGAAGACAGGGCTCTGGCGCTGCTCTGCATGAACTACACTCACCAGTTCCCCACCAGGTAAATTCATAGATGACAGCAACAAGACTGAATCTAGCCTGGAATTGGTTTCCACTTTCCATCGCTTCTGCTGAACCTGGAGAAGAAATATAGTCTGTTGATATACACTCAAAAATTGAACAGAAGCTCTTCAGCGGAGCAGGAGGTCCTGCAGCCAGCCGAGCCTGCAGAAGGAGACAGCTCTGCTGACCACTTCCAGCCTCATCTTGTTTAAAGCCCGGGCACTCACAGTGCCTCCGCGCACAGGCGTTAACGTGTTTTTAGCAACGTCAGAAGCGCTCCGGGTCGGATCGAGACACGCCAGCCTGGCTGCCGCCCAGCGGGCCACCCTCCTCCTCCACGGCACATCAGGAAAAACCCAGCTTTACCTCTGTAATCCTGCCGACCACGATATCCCCGACTTCACCGTTGTACCTAGCAGCGGGACAGAGAGAGAGCGGCCCCGTCAAAACGCCTCATCCTCCCCAGAAAACGGCCCAGCCCTCGTCTGACACGGATGGCGGGCTTCACGCTCCCCGCGCCGAGGCGGCGACCGCCGCTCACCTGGTCTTCAGCGCTTTGACGCACACCAGCTTGTTCACCCTCTCCACGGCGCCGGCCACCGAGGCGACGAGCTTCTCCTCGTCCACGTAGGTGCCGTGGCCCCTGCGGAGAGAGCTGCCGCCTGAGGAGAGCCCGAGGCCGGCTGGCCGGCCGCCCCCCACCCCGCTCCGCCGCTGCCCCCACCTCATGTAGCCCGTGTCCGTGGTGATCGTGTCCCCCGGGGCCACCAGGTGCTTCTCGCCGCCCCGGGGCGCGCTCGGTCCCACCGCCTTGCGGGCCACCGGCAGGCGCATGGTGATGGCAGCCATCTTGAGTGCGGGCGGCGCAGCGCCGGCGACCTCGTCCTCACGCGCCTTCCGCCCGCCATGTTAGCTGCTGGCGAGAAGGCGCCTGAGGCGCCGGCGCCGCCATCGTCAGTGAGGGCGACGGTGAGGTTTCTGGGCAGCCATTTTGGTTCCTGGCAGTAAAGGGAGTCGTGGGCTTCGCCGCGTTGGGAACCAAAGGGAGAGAGGGGCCATGTTTAGTGAGGGCAGGGTGCCTGCAACCCCGTCGGACAGGCTGTGGGGCTGAGCGGGGAAGGCAGCCCCACGGCCGGGGCCAGCTCCCTGGGAGCCCGCCCTGCCGCACCGGGGGGGCACCAGGCCCCGACGGGCCTCTCCCTGCGTCCCCAGCCTGGGGCTCGCAGGGCCCCAGCACCCCGCTTTGGGGGGCCACCCCCAGCCGAAAGGCAGGACTGTGGGCAAAGGGTGCGTTCGCCCTGGAGGGAAGCAGCACCTCCAATTTCTGGGGGTGCCCGTGCACTTGTGTGCACACGCAAGTTGTTTCCCCCCGCCGTGTTCTGAAGATAATCCTCTAATCCTCTTCCGAGGTGAAAGGCAGGGTGCTGGAGTTGCACCCACAGCCCCGCCAGTGAAGTACGGGGAGGCTGAAGGGAGCTGGGTGGGATGGGGGCGGCAGGCCGGCCAGGCTGCCTCTCCTCCTGCATTAGTGGGGCCAGGGGATTTCACCCTGTGATCGCTGCAGCAAGCAGGCTGCAAGGCGAGTAACGATCAGGTTTGGCTGAAACATCTCCAAGGGACGAGGAATTTACCCCTTCCCCTGATAAAGCTGTTCCAACAGTAAATAATATGTTTGTGTGGAAGTTTTATTCATTTAATTCAAACAGCATTTAGGCTCTCAGAGCTGCTGAGAAAATACCAAGGAAAAAGCAGCCAGTGATGACCTCCAGTGAATGCTTTGCTTCCTCCGGACCAAAAAAATCAAACGTAATTCTTCCAAGCAAGACTTGCACCTGTAGCCCGTCACAGCTGAAATATGACCATTATTTCATGAAAGATACCAAAGGATATCAACAGCTGTTGCTTCAAATAGAGACACATGGAGACAGGGAGGTACCAGACCAAATAATACCACCCGCTCCCGCGCTCGCCCCTTCTCTTTCAGACCTGCAGAAGGGCTTGTTTTTCCCAGATCTGATCTTTCCTCTTCCCAACTGCACTATTTGGTCCAACAGACAATGCTACATCTCCTTATTCACCGTGTGCTAGTCAAAACATTCACTCATCCCAACCGCTACATCCTTCCCCAGCACATAGCAAAATAAAGCTCTCCATACTATCCATCTTCTAAATGATAAATGTTCCAAGTAATTTTTATTTAGAATACAAGAGAGGTACAAATGTATTTACACTGTGTACATATACAATCAAATAATATATAATATCAAAGTTTTGTAAATAATGTTTACATAAATATTTACAAAGTTAAAGTGACAGTTGTTTGGTTTTTTTTCCTGGAAGTAAAACACAGTTTGTGAGAACTTTATACATCTTAGACTTATAATTAATATTAGAATACCTTCTTTTAAGCTTTATGATACACAGCCCTCCTCTCCCGTGTGGCAGGACTCCAGAGGGCGCTTAGACTTGTCCTTGGGGACGGAGCTGGCCCAGGGACCGGTTTTCTCTGTCCCCAGAGGGCAGCAGAAGTAACAGCCGAAATGTTCCCGTACGGCTGCGGGGAGCGATGATGGGGAGCGATGCTCCAAGGGCTGGAGCAGGCGCAGCCCGGCAGAGCACAGGGTCCCCCGCAAAACCTGCCCATGGATGGGCATTTCCCGCTGGCACGTCGTGCTGGGGGTGTCCCCGTGGCAGGTGGCCTGTCCCCTCTGCCCATGGCATTGCTTGGAGGTGTTGGGCAAACCCCAACACACAGCTCGGGCTGGAGGAGGGCAGGCAAGGGGATTTGGGGGGGGGGTCAGGGAGGGGGGACGACTACACGCAACCAGTTGCTAAATCAGGGCTCCGGAGGAGGGAAATGTGTCCCTTTGGAAAGAGCCACCAGGGCCAAAGCTGCCCCTGGAGTAAACAGGCATGAATGGGGTGGCCACAACAGGGCTGTGCCAGCCTTTCAACGGGGCACGTGTCTCCGCCGGACACTCGCTGGAGCAGAGGAGGAGGCATAAGAACAGTTTTTCTTTCCATCAAATTATCTGTAAAACCCTGGCATCACTCATCCAGGCCCAGCTTTTAGGCTGCCCCAGCCCTCCTCCCGTACACCTGCAAATCCATGCAGGATGTTCCACTGTGTCCGTTTGCCCTTCTCCCCCTGCCGACCCCAGGGACCAGCAGCCCACCCCACACCACATCTCCCCGGGGAGGATTCCGCACGGTGTGGCTGCACCAGCAGCTTGCAGAGCTGGGGGGGGGCGTCCCCTCGCTCACCGAACAGCCTGCCAAACCCCATGCAAATGGTGATGCTCCAAAAAAAAAAAAAAAAAAGAAACCAAAACCACCAGCATCCTCCCTTCAACACAAAGCAGCCCTGCCTCTGCCCCCCAGCTCTGCCAAGGGCCAACACCCCCCAGTTCATTGCATGTCTCAGCTCCAGTCTTTGCTGTCCAAAAACCCGCTGCCGCGCCGGGGATTCACAGCACCATGGTGGGGATGTGATGGGCCAGGGAGGCGGGATGGGGCACGGGCAGGGCCGGTGAGTGAGCCTGCAGGGAGGCGTTGGGGGGCCGATGGCGGGCGCTTTTCTGGTGTGCCCGCAGCCCGGCGAGCTGGGAGTAGGCACTTTGGCAAACCTGGCACTTGTAGGGACGCTCGCCGGTGTGCAAGCGGACGTGGTTGCGGAGGGTGGAGGACTGGCTGAAGCGGCGGTTGCAGAAGCGGCACACGAAGGGCTTGTCCAGGGTGTGGATGCGCATGTGGGAGCGCAGGTTGCTGCGGGAGTTGAAGCCCCGGTGGCAGATGACGCAGCGCATGCGCCCCGTCGTGCTGGCCCCCGTCTCCACTGCGTGGAAGTCCTCTGGGGACAACAGGGGACGGTCAGGCGCTGTCCTCCGGCACAGCAGCTCACCCCCTCCCCGAGCCCCCAAGGTGCTGACTGCCCTAAATAACCACCCCATGCCCCCTCGCTGGGTCCCTGCCCGCTGAGGATGCCCGCTCGTGGAGACACCCATCCCGGGCAGAGTGGTGTCGCAGGCTGGCGCTTAAGGTTTTGGGCTGGGGCCAGAGCTGTGAACAGGCTCACCCAAATTTAGGCGAGGGGAAACAACCCACAACCATGCTGCCCTGGCCTCCAGCCCAGGCTCTTCAGCAGCAGCGTGTTGTCCCTGCACTGGTCTCAGCTTCTCCCCCTGCTCTGCTGGGCTCTGACCCAGCGCTCTCAGAGTGGGAGGTGGGGCTGAGGAGCACAGACAGGGTCTGGCTCTGAACACAGCATCCCCCAAAAGTGCCCAAAAGCTCTGCTGCCTGCCCACAGAGGTGCACCTCGGGGAACCACCAAGACAAGCAGAGATTGAAAGCCCAGGGAGAGAAAAGCCTCCTGCAATGGTGATTTGGGGAAAGATCTGTTAAATGCAGAGCGGGGACATAAGCAGTTGCATCCACTTGGCGTTTCGTAGCGCATCGGGGCTACCTTGGCCCCGCTCACACGTCTGCCCCGCTTCTCCCTGCCTGGCAGGGTCAGGCAGCGACTGCTGGCTACCGCACCAGCAATAGCTGTGGGCGAACCAGCCCAGAGGTGACCCCCCAAATTACTGGGGACCTGCTCAAGCTGTACGGATCTGTCTCATAGTCCCTGTGTTTGTCCCCAGAGAGCTGGGAGATCTGACGTATCCCCTGGGATGTCCCTGCCCCATGCCCACCCCATGGCCTCAGAGCTGGGGACAAGGTGGACGGAGAACGGGCAGGGATGCTGCACCCATGGCTGTTTCCGATGTTACCTACCGTGTTTGTTCTTCTTCTGCTCCTCTTCCAGCCCCGGCACACCTGGGATGCCCAGGAAGGTGTTATGGGAGTTCCCATACCAGACCAGCAGCTCTTGGTCCGGAGGAATCATCTAGAGAGAGAGACAGACAGGGGTGTGGGGAGGGGACAGCAAACAGCTCCCCGTGCATCCTCGGCTGGTCGCTTCCGACCTACCCTGGCCATATCCCATGTCCTGCGAGACCCTGCTGCCATCTGGGACCTGCCAGCAGTCCCCAACACCCCCCACGCACAGGTTGCAGCACTGGTGGCGATGACACGACTCAGCACCATCACCCAGCACGGCTCTCCCCCCGGGCTGGGCCACGAACAACATCATAACAGGCAAATAAGCAGCTACGGAGCACACAGACAGAGCTGGGGTCTCTGGAGTGAAGGACCCAGAGGTCCCTGGAGCTCAGGGAGATGAGGACACGGCGGCACACAGAGACATGGAGAAATAAGCCATTTGTGGACCCACAAACTGCAGCAAGGCACAAATGACAGACACCAAAGCAGGGAGCCGTGACACAGAACCCTGGCTCAGTGCTCCTGCAGAGCATTTCGGCTCTGGACAGAGCCATTGGCACCCTCCTGCTGTAGGGCACAGGCAGCATCTCCTGCCCGACCCCTCTGGGGTTTATTTTAGCTGGTGGAAATAAAAGATGTGCCAACAAAGGGTTCGTCAGCCTGGGGATTGGAGAGCGTGGGGGCTGCTAAAGGAGTGCGTGGCTTGGGTGCAAGATGCTGCCTACATCCCACACCAAAGTCCCGGTACCTGCAACAGCCCAAGGAGATCTATAGGGCCAGGGAAGTGCTTTTGCACCAGCCACACTCCTGTTTCCCTGAAACGATGGCATTTCTCTTTCCCCTGTTGTTCCTGTTATGTTCCTGCACTGCCAGGGTGGCCAAAGCAAACAGCCAGAAAACACCGTTCAAGCCTCCCCACGCACAGCAGCCACGGCTGGGAAGACAGATACTCTCACACCGTTTCAGGCAACACTAATAACAACATCACTTTATAAAAAAAAAAATGCACAGATTTTTTTCCTTTCAGGTCCCTAGTGTTAAGAACCTAATTTAGAAATGGGAAAGTCCCCTGTTTCGGAGGATGACTTTCCATACGCAGAGTAGTCCAAGAAAAGCATCATCCACATGAAACACAGATCATAAGTTAGATCACCCGAGCACTGAAAATGCGCCTAATTTTAGGCACCTGAAAGCAGTGGGAATTTTGGCTTCATATTTTCAAGGGTCCATCTGCATGAAGATCTCCCTAGGACTGCAGAGTAGGAATTTGGGAGGCAGAGGAAGCCGATATCATTTTGCATCCCAAATTGGTGCTGTTTCTCTGTGTCGTTTTAACAGAAAATGAGTTATTTTTAATACAAGCAAAGAGAATAAAATATTGCTGAAAGGATAAAACACATTGCATGCGTGCATATGTGTGTGCGTGCGTGTGTTATTCTGCTGGAGCTGGTGCACCTGTGCCAGCAGCAGATGAGCACTCATGTGCATACGCCCCAAAGCAATTTAAATTGCCCCCCAGGAATCTCTTGGCCTTCAGATCAAAGGCCAAAACTCACTGCCCTCACTTTATTTTCCAGCAGCGGCAACTTGGAATTGCTGAGGAAGAGAATGGGAAAAAACAAGCTAGTAAGTAAGGGCAGGAACGGGCAAAACACATGAAAAGATTAAAGGCAAATAGTGAAAAAGGCACCCAACAAATCTGATTTTGTGGTGGGTAGGTGAGAAAGGCATCCTAAGAGATACCGCACTGGAGTGATGGTGCAGCAGAGGCGGGTGCAGAGCAACAGGGACTGGGCAGCTCGTGGTGCCTGCCGGGGAGGGGATGCAGCGGGCACGGGGCAGGAGCCCCCCAAGGCTGGTGCGGACGGAGGGTGACAGTGCCCATGTGCTGCTGAGAGAGGGCACCGCTAAGTTCAGGTCGGTGTTCGCGTATCCTGACCGAGACTGAGCTGTTCCAGCTGGTCTCGGGCTGCTGCTGCGCTCTCGGTCCAGGATTTGTGGTGAGGGAGGTGACAAGGCAGGAGCGGTGGGTAACAAGGGGGGAGCTCGCTCGGGTCCAAGATGCTGCATTTGTGTGCCCATGACTCCGCACTAGGGGATTAACGAGCGGAGAAAGAACCACAAAAGGCAAATCCTCTCTTGCTTTTCCTTTTCTTGTTGGGTGCACAAACCCCAGTGAGTTTGAACAAGCGATCGGTTTTGGACTGCATGTGTGCGTGCATGCACGCGTGTTACACAGGTGGGAATGGGGAGCCCACGAAGGATGCAGATCCTCCACCTGTCGTGCCCAGTTGTGACCAGCTCCTCACACACTCCATGCTTCCCTTCCTCGCACTCTCACACAAAAAGCCCCGGCCCCTTCTGCTCCTCCCAGCACAGAGGGACCCACGCTGACCCGGCGGCAGTGGGAGCGCTGCCAGACGCCTGCCATGCCCGGGGAGCATGCCGCAGTGTGATAGCAGGCACCCTCCATCCCCGCTTTCACCACCCCGGCCCTCAGGGTTCAGCGCTGTCAACATCTCAACTTTGCTGTTTGTATCGAGGGAATTAAACTCATCCTGCTCTGGCGCTCGCTGCTTCAACCCCGGGAGCAAGCCTGCAGATTGACTGTGACTGTCTGGGGCCTCTACACACACCTCCCCAAATATCAGCTCACCTGCCCCATCGTCCATGCACACACACAAGGTGTGAGAAACACGGCTGTATTCCTAATTACACCATGGCTAACTGGGATTATTTTACTGCTTTGCATAATTTAAGAACAGTAATAAAAAGCAATTAAGCTGCTGTCATAACAGGCAGGGCTACCCACAAGAGTATCGGGTCTTAAAACTGGGTACAGCTGAAGCTTACGGAGGGGTGTCCAGGATGGGGAGAGCAGCACAGAAGCCCTTGGGGCTCTTGCAGCTCTGCACGAGGAAAGGCGGCAGAGCCCTGAGGAGGCACACAGGACTCTCCCACAGCAGAAGAAAATACCTGTCCTTTCCCACCCCCCCGCAGCAATTGCAAACCCAGTCCTGATGCTGGCTCAATGCAGGATTGAGCCATGGTCCTGTGCTGTGGAGCATTTGAGCATCTGCTCCTCTGTAAGCCAGCACAGGAGCCCGGATAGACCCAGGGAGCTGCCCTTGCCCACAGAACCAGCGGGCACTTGTGCTCTTTCCCAGCCAAGACCCTCTCCCAGCTGTAAGCAGCCGTGGGAGCCCACGCTGCTGAGCGTGTGAGACTCTGGACCCGATATACGGGAGAGGACCAGTCCCACAGTGCCGGTCTGGGATGGAATGGGAGATGTTCCCCTCTCGCGACTCTAAGCTGAAGAAGCTGCACAGGGACACCTCTCCAAGCTACCACCTTCCTCCACCTGCAACAGCATCGGGTTATGGGGACTCTGTACCCACGCAGGGCTGGACCCTGCCATCACACCACTGGCACTGCGTGACTTGTATGCACGTGGCATCAATAATGCCAGCGAGCCAGACACCCACCTCCATCCCAGCATCTCCCACAGGGAGCTGTGGGTACCTCCAGACTTCACCCCACAGCACGGCAGCCTGTGCCCTGGGATGCCCCTGCGACCCAGCTCCTGCCCCTGCTCTCCCGCTGAGCCAGCACCCACCAGCGCTTCATACAGGAGTGCATGGATGAGCCAGGCAGGATGAGTCCCTTCCCCGCAGCCCCGCTGCAGACAGCCGGAGGCTCGGCTGCGCCAGCGCCGCACCCTGCCCGCTCTGCAGCTCCCTGCCCGGCTCCCGCAGCCCCGATCCTCCTCTCACTCTGTTTTACAGCCAGAGCTGCTTGTGACCCCGGGCAAAAGCTGTGCAGAGTCAGGTGCAGCCTGCATTCAGCACCTGGGTTTCACAGAAACCCCCAAACTTTTCCATGCTACGGAGAAGCAGGTTCTGCACAAAATCCCATTTTTCAAGACAGCGTCAAAACCCCGCTCCTGCCTTAAGCCCCAGCTGGGCCAGGATTACAGCTCTTTTCATGCTTTACACCCCAAAAGAAGCTTGGGCAGCATTTGCTCTCCCTCTGCTCAGTGCACGTCACCCCACGAGCCCACCAAAAGGGGACAGAGAGGAGAAGGGCCCTTTGCTTCTCCATGAAGCCCGTGCAATGGCTACCTACAGGTGCCTACCTGTCCCAGCAGGTCTGGGTGCAGGGGACAGCAAAGCCACCCTGTGCTCCCACAGACGCCCCAGCAACAGCCCGAAGAACTGAGGGTCTATGGGGTGGGAGATCCCAGCACCCTGCTCCCCTCCTGCGGCTGCTCAGCTGCCTCCCGACCCTGCTTACCTCGATTGCCTTGTAGAAGATGCTGTTCCCGATCTGGACCACCTCCAGGTTCTGCTCCTGCTCATTCCGTGCACATTTGATGTAGGTCATCCAGCTGCGGTGGTCCTCCTGGCTGGCATCGATGAAGTACCGCACCGTGCCATCTTCGTTAAAGACCTGGGAGGGGGAGAGAGCAGTTGGTAACCATTCTGCCCACAATGGACCGAGCCCCTCCACCTCCTGCCTCTGGGATAAAGTCCCCAGCCAGGGACAAGCTCAAAGCCAGCATAGCCTCGGAGCCGAGATCATGCCAGCAGCCGGGAGCTGCTGCCAGCAGCCGGGAAATGCCTGAACCCTTCCTGCTCATGGTGCTGGACCGCAGCGGGGCTGAGGAAGGGTACCCTGCTCTCAATGGGCAGGCACAGCTGGCCCCGCCGGCCCATGCCCACCCGAATAACCCAGCTCACTGTCTCAATCCCCCTTCTCGGCAGACCCCCAGCAGCAGCTCAGCCCCAAAGGGGATATTCAGCATCCTGCAGCTGCCCACAGGAGCAGGGCATCCCTGGGTGGAGGGGGAAGGTGCCTGCCAGACCTGGCCCTCAGGGGAAGATGCTTTGCAGGGTGGCAGGAAAGGCGAGGGAAGTTTCCATTAGGCATAAAATTATAATAAGAATAAAAAATAATAATTAATAATAATTTAAAAGTGCAAGTCTGACACTCAGCAAAACAAAAAAATACGAGGAAACCCCCCCTCTACTAGCCAGGCATTAATGCGTGATGTTCTGGCGGCTCAGGTCCCCCCCAGACCCCATGGCTTCACTCGGGGTTACCCGCACCGGGGCTGGGACAAAGCAGGGGACAGGGCAGAGCTGGTTTCGCCCACGGCATGCTGAGCTGGCGGCTGCCCGCCGGGTGTTTCACCACGACGGGAAAGGGCAGGGCAGGGTGCGATCCTGCTGCATGGGACACGAGCAACAGCATTTCGGGGCTCCTCCGAGAGCTGGCTGCACCCCGAGGGGTGAAGCCTTGCCCTTCTCCTGCCCCAAGGGTCTCCTAAACCCACCCGCCCTGGAGGAAACCAGATCTTTGCACGAACGGGGAAACTGAGGCAGGGAGAGGGTGCCTGACAGCACACAAGCACAGGACAAAGCCCCCGGGCCCCAGGCACCCCATCCCTGCCTCTCGCCGGGCCAGCCGGGTCTGGGGGTCCGGGGGCGGGGGCTGTTACCTCCCACATGAGGTTGTTGTTCTTGCACAGGTCCACATGCTCCGGCGAGATGACCCTGCCCGTGAACGGTCCCATCTCGGTGCCGGCCTTGATCCAGGTCTTGGAGAAGATGCCGAGCCCTTCCCCGGGGATGGAACTCTGGGCGATGATCACTTCCGACGGCAGCACCAGGCTGGACAGCTTCTGCACCTCTGCGGGAGGCGGGAGAGGGCTCGGAAAAGGGACCGGCCGCCTTCCGCCCCCCGCCCGCCCCGCCGCTCCCCGGGCTGGCCGCGGGGAAGGGCCGGGGGCGCGCCGGGGAGCCCGGGCGGGGGGGGGGGCAGCGGGGACCCCTCCCCGGTGCCAGCCCAAATCCCGGGTCTGAGCCTTTTAAACGCCCAACCGGGCTCCTACAAAGCGGTACAAGGTTCCCCCCGGGGCATTGAGGAGGTACCTGGGAAAAGCAGCCCGGGCTGGGCGAGGGAGCGGGGCTGAGAAAGGAGGTTAAATGGTGTCTATTTCGGCCCATCCAGCAATTTGTCATGCTGTTAAAGTGATCTGCATTCATTAAACTCAACTAGAAAGAAATTGCTAATTCTAAATTCATTAGTCCTTTAGGAATGCTGTAGCGGTACATTGTGCCTGAATGGCGCAAGGGCTTGTTTAAAAGGGCCCAGGAATTCCTCTTACAAAATGGGGAGATGAGATGGTTGACATATCGTGAATGGAAATGGAATTAGCCTTCATGGTAAATTAAGAGAGGAACAGAAATCCGAGAGGGGGAAAAGGGAGCCGGGACGCCCCGGCGATGCCGGGGCGAGAGAAAAGAGATTGTCCCGGGCGGCTGAATGCGGGGCGGCCCCGGCTCCCCCCCCGGCCCCCTCCCCAGCCCGCGGTTTAAGTGGGAACTTTCTCAGGTCAAGCCCAAGTTAACCAAATGAATTTAAAGCCCTTCTTCCCCAGTCAACTGCTATTACACGCCTGGGGAGAGCGGGGCGCCGGGAGCCGCATCCCGCCGCCGGGTACCGGGGGCCCGTCCCGGGGCCGATGGTGGGGTGGGTGGGGGGGTGTCCGGTGGTGGTGGTCGTGAGGGGGGGGGGGGGGGGGTTGTCCGGTGCCGCCACTCACCTCCGGAGAAGGACTGAGCCAGGACCTCGGCCGTGAAGGCGGTCTTGGGGCTGCTCTTCTCCTCGAAGAGCTGCTCGCCCAGGACGTTTCTCCAGCGGCCGTAGAGGAAGCTGTGCAGGATGTCGGAGGTGATCACCTCGGCCAGCGAGAGCCCCTGAGGCTTCAGCCCGGGCTTGAGCACCAGGGCTTCGGCCGGCAGCACCGAGCCCATCATGGGGGCGAAGGCGGCGGCGGGCGGGCCGGGCTCGGCGGGGCGCGGGCGGCGGGCCGGGCTCCGTGCCGCTCGGTGGCTCCCGCCCGGCTATATATGAGCTTCATTGACCCTCCTAATTGGTTATTAATGACCTCCCTGACGTTGGCGGAGAGACTGGGGCTGCCGGAGCGAGGCGAGCCGTCGGAGCCCCCCCCCTCCTCCTCCTCCTCCTCCTCCTTCCCTCCCCTCCCCGGGGGTGGGGTGGCTGGAGGGAGGGAGGGACACGGCGAGCGCACACACACGCATATACACACACGCGCACACGCATACATACACACACATGCATATACATACACACACATACACACTCACCGGCTCGGCCCCCCGCACCCCCCGGCCCAGGCAAAGGCAAATCCAGGCACCTGCCCCCGGCCAGGGTGAAAAAAAAAACAACCCAACGAAACGGGCAGAAATGCCCACGCCGCTGTCCCACGGACGGGGCGCACCCTCGGGCACGGTCCCGCCCGGCTCCGTTCCCCTCCCGGCCCCCGCGCTCGTTTTTGGGGCTGAAACGCCGTGGTTTGGGGGCAGCTGCCGCACCGTAACGAAATCGGTGGCCCCGACGCCGCCAGCCCCCGCCGCTCGGTGGAATTTGGCCCCCGCCGTCCCGGGGGAACGGGTCGGGGCTCCCCCAGCGGGTCCCGAGCCGCCGCTGCACCCCCGGCCCGGAGGGTCGGTACCGGCGCTGCCCCCCCCCCCCCCCCCAATCCCGAGGAGGGTCCCCAACCACAGAGCTGGGGGGGGGGGGAATCGGGGTACGCGCCCCGAGGCTGGTCCCCGCTTGCACCCAGGGCCAGGCTCGCCCGGCTGCAACCTCCAGCCCGGCCGGTTTCCCAACTCCGCATCCCCGTTGCATTTCCCAGGGGAAGGCGAGAAGGGCCGGGAATTTTGCCCACGGGTGAAAGGGGCCGGAGTGGATCGCCCACCTCCCCGCAAAGGCAACCGTGTCCTGCCCCCCCCCGCCCCCCCGGGGCCGGACCCTCACCCGGGGGAGGCTGCACTCCCTCCGGGGCTCTGCTGCCGCAGCATCCCCATCTCCGCACCCAAAAATATTCCCCGATCAGCCACGGTGACCACGCCGCCACCCCCCGCCCCGCCGAGCCCCTTGGAGCCCCGCAGCCACCCCTGCCCCCCCCCCGAAGGTGGCATCAGAGCTGTCCCCACAAATTCCGTGCTCCCCTCCCTTAGGGCCCGCAGCTTTGCCGGCTCGGCAAAGGGTTAATCTTTCCTGGATTTAAACCCAATCCTGCTGTGTCGGAGCTTAGAGCCCTCTCCTTAGCCTTGTTCTTTTGATTTTCATGGGGATGAGGGGCTGTAAAGGGCTGGGGGGGGGGGAAGAAGGATGGGCCCCCAAATTCCTCAAGCACTCAAAGGCCGGCTCCTGCGCTCCGAACCCCCAGGCAGCCCCGCTGAGTCCAAACCGTGCCCACGCCAGCCCCCGGGTGGGTATTTTATAGGGTGAGCTTGTCGGGCAGCTCTTCCCCTTGGCAGGGCTGCCTGGCAAAAGTGATGTTACAACCCAGGTGTAATTATTTCTATTAAACCAATCAAGAAGAGGCGCAAATGTCAGGAATCAACCCAAACCTGCGGTTACTGAGGGTGTTTGCCCGGCGAGAGGCAGCGCTGCCCTAGAAAGGGGAGGTTAATAACCTGCCAGGGTTTGGTTTGGGTTTTAATATGCGGAAAAATAAGTTTATTTTGTTTTTCTGGACTTTGACTATAGGAGCCGTCAGCCGCCGTGGCGTGTGAATATTTCAGCTTTGCTAAATATAACGCATCAGGTGGAAAGCAACACACAACACACGTCTTCCTCCGGCCGCCGAGGCAAACGATCCCCTCGGATTGCTGCTTTTTTTTTTTTTTTTCTTTTTCCCCAGGAAACACATCAACCCTCAAGTTATCCCGGGACAAAAAAAAAAAAAAAAAGCTCTTAAAAACCCCGCAGCTCCCGTGCGGACTGTGCTGCAGCCCCGGTCCCGGCTGCGGGGGGCTCGGTGGTGCGGGGGGCTCGGAGGTGGGGGGGGGCGTCATGGAAAAAGGTGGGAAAAAAAAAATCCTTCCATTTTCTGCGTGGTTTTAAATATCCCCAGCTGTTTCCCAAAGCTTCTTCCCGGTCCTAGGAAGGTGCTTTGGTGTGTGTGTCCCCCCCTCCTCGTTTCTCTTTTTTAATATCGCAGCTATCCCTCCTTTTTAACATTTAAGAGGAAACAAGTTTAATATTCATGGCTGTTAATAGAGAAGGGCCATTATCGCCGCCCCATTGTTCTGAGCCCCGCACAATGCTGCTTGTATTTTCATGTGTATATTCCCAAAGTTCCTTCTGAGCGTTTAGTGAGCACTTTAATATTCATGGGTGTTAATAGAGAAGCCCTCAGTATATTGGCATATTGTTGGGAGGTGTACATATTGGTCTGACTTTGAATAGCCACAGTCCTCTTTTCTTTTGCTCTGTTTTGCAGGGTTGATGGGCCAGGAGTAAATGGGCATTTTTCCCCCCCGTCTCCCCCTTACAGAGAGAACATCTTTATTCCAGTCCCAGACTTTCTGGTTTCCCATTCAGGACCCTCAGAAATAATGTCAGGCAGAAGAAAAGTGGAGCAAATCAATCTTTCATGGTCTTTTTGAGACCAATTTGACATCCATGGACTCTTCTTTTCTTTCACAGCCTACAAGGGGATGGTCAGGATCTGGACAAGGTTGGGGTCTGATGAGGGGAGACATGGGATCATAATGCAGCAAAGAGAGAAAAGAAAAGCAAAACAAGAAAAGATTGCAGGGATGGGGTGATGGAGGAAAAATGAGGGTGAATGACAGTGCAAGAAAGGAGATTAGAGCCCAGCAGCTGCTTTTTGGGGGGCGGGGGGGAGGGGGGAGCTCTCGCCCCTCTTCCAGCCCTTCGCATGAATAGGATTTGAACAGAGCGGAGATTGATTTATAGTTATTGCAGTTGAACATTTATTGCTCTTAAAGAGTGGCGGGGAGAAAAGAGAGAAAAGGGGTTTGAAAAGCTCCTTTCTGTATTAAAGAGGTATCAAATGAAGACTGCTGAGATAATATACAGTGGCCAATGGGAATTTGATTTGCTTTAAAATTTAACTCTTGTGGGGCCGCCGCTGACGGACGCGCGGGGAATGGAGCCGGCCCGGGCGCTGCCTCCGCGGGCGCGCAAGGGGCGCGGAGCCGCCGCTGCCCCGGGCCGGTGGCAGCCGATATTCGTTTCTCTAAGCCTGCAAACTGCCCGGCTTTACCGCAAAAAATCTCCGGGCGGCTCCTGGGCGCGGCGGGGCAACGGCTGCAGCCGCGAAATGATTATTATTTCTGCGTTATTACGATCTTTTTTAAAAAAATATTATTATTATTATTTTCTTCTGTAAGGGGGGGGGAAGGCAGACGGGATACGGAGCTACGAAATACCCGGCGCAGGGAAGAGCCCCTTTCGGAGCTGAGTTTTCCTGCCCTAAAACCGGAGGTTTCTCCTCCCCGGCAGCAGAAACGCGATCGCAGCCGAGTCCCCCCGGGCGCAGAAAGGAGCCCATTGTTCAATGGGGAGAAATACATTTTTAGCGGTGATTGAAAGCTCCCCTCTCGTTTGAACTCTAGAAGAAAGTCCCTGGCAGGGAAGAGCATCCCCCTCCCTCTGCCCCAACATCTGTTTGGAGCAATCCAGGCTCTAGGGCAGAGCCGGGCTCTGCCCCCTCCCAAAGTCATTAAAAAGATATTAGTTGAGCTGAGAAAAGTCCAGCGCAGCCCCCGATCCGGGGGGGGGTGGGGGGGGTGGTGTGTGTCATTAAAGACGATTTAGGATTTGCCGGCGCTAACGCCAGGCGAAGGGGCACGCGCGGTCCGAAGAAAAAAGCTCCGCATCCCCGGCCGCCCCGCTGCGCCCTGCCCGCTGCCCGGCGCCCTGGTGCCCGGGGCCGGCGCGGCGCGGACGGGCCGACCCCATCACCTGCCCCGTGCGCCCCGCCGAGCGCCGGGGGAAGGGGGCACGGCGGCGAGAGCCGGGCTGGGAGCCGAGGCGGTCAGCTGCTTTGGCCGCATCCCCCGCACCTCCACGGGCTGCAAATGCCCCGGGAGCCGGAGGGAAGAGGGGGGCAGGAGGGATCATTGCACCCCTGCGGCTGCCGCAGGAGCCAGGCGCCTCCGAAGTTGCTAAATGTGTCATTTATTAAAGCATTCAGGGGGCTTTTCTTTGGCGTTTGCTTGCAAACTCACAAAGGCCGAGCTGCTGTTTGGGGGTCTTTTCTGATGGAAAAAGGGCTCGGAGACCCCCGGCACAAAAGAAATCCTGGCAGTGCTTTCAATGGCCGGGACTCAATGAGGGGGACCCTGTGCGCAGCGGGCGGGGGCGAGGGGCCGCCCGGTGCTGCCTGAAAGGCAGGCCTGAATGTAATGGGGAGATCTGCGTTTATTTGTTGGGATCACATTTAATTAGCTTAGTACAACCCTTGAAAGACAAAGGGACCTCAATCTGGATCCAATCTGAAGCTCGTTTGGAGAGCGAGGGCTCCTGGAAAAGTCAAAAGAGAGAAAGGAGAAAGAAAGGGGAGGCTGAGAGAGAAAGGGGCTGGGGGCCCAGCCAGGTGACTGGCACGCGTGAAACAAGGGGGCCTTTTGGGCACAAGGCAGGGCTCAAAAGGAAGGGAGGAAAATAGCCTCTTCCTCAGGTTTTACCTACTTAAACCCCCTGAAGGGGCCGGAGCTGAAAAGCCTCAATAGGGGCTAAGGAGGCTGCAAAGCAAACAGCGGCGCTGGAGAGGGGGCTCCGGCCCTGCCGCCGAAACAGTTGGCGGCACTCGGTTATGGGAATGTGCCCAAATGTTACCTGCGCCCGGGAGCGCTCCCACCGCTGCCGGCTGCCCCCGGAGCAGGAGGTGAGGAGGGACGAGGAGATGCCCAGGGTAAGCCTGGGCTGGGGGGTTCCGGTGGGCTGACTGCCCCCCGCCCCAGTACGGGGTCCCTCGCTGGTCCCCATGTCCTCCCCCATAGGGTGAGACTCCCCCCTGCACCTCCACCCACCCCTCTGGGGCCCACGCAGCACTCCTGCCCCATTGCTTGGGGTGCTTCATCATGTGCCGATGGGGCTGCAACTGGCCTGGGGCACCGAGGAGGGGTCCCCATGGGTGCACCTCTTGCTCCCAGGCAGCCCCCAGCATCCTCCCTCCGTGTGCCAACACAGGGCACACGCAGGTGGGTGGCACGGAGGATGCGCTGCCACCTCCCCAGGGGCAAAAAAGAGGAGAGCGGCCGTCCCCAAGGTGCCACATCCATGGGATGGAGCTGAACGGACCCTCGTCCCCCTCCAAACTGCATGCTGCCTGTCTGTCCCTGCTCTCCACCGAGAGGGCCAGGAGCAGCGGGGAGGGTTCGGGGTGCCCCTGAGTGGTGCCGGCCCCTCGGTGGGTGCCCAGCAGCTCTGGGCAGGGAGGGGTTTGGTGCGGTGAAGCCATGACCCTCCCGGCGAGCGCTCCGGCGCAGAGTGCTGCAGCCTCTCCGAACCAGGCGGGCTGATTGTACTGCTCGGAAAAGGAGCTTTAGGGCATTATTTGCCTCCATTTCACTCTGCGGGAGGCTGCGGAGCTGAGCAGAGATGCTGAGTGCTCTCCCCTCCGTTCTCGCTTGCTTTCTTGCCCTTTTTTTTTTCCCTTCCTTCTTTTTAAGTAGCATTTCCAGGATTATTTTGGCAAAGGGGTCACGGCACACAAAAGCAAATGGGAGGAAAAAAAATATCACCTTCCCAGCTGTGTCCAACTGCTTCGCGGGGTTCAGGCGGCCTCGAAATGAAACATGATTGTGGCAAATCATGGCGGTAACTCCTCAGCCCTCTCCGCGGCGCTGCGGCTTGGCAAGCGGGGCCGGTGGCATGGGGCGGCTGGGTGTCAACTCCTGCCGAGGCAGCCCCAGCACCGCGGGGCCCTCGCTGAGCTGCTGGGAAACACTGAGTGTAAAATAACCTCGCGATGGCTTTTCTGCCCATGACCAAATAAGTTGGCTGGGGCCGAAGGAGGCACCGGGGGGTTCAACCTCCTCGAAGCGGCTGGGTGGTCCCAGGGGTGCTGGCGAGGCCAGGGCCAGGCTCTGGGGCCAGGCACAGCCCCCGCTTGCTTGCCCTCGTCTGCGTGGTCTCTGCATCCAGGCTGGATGCCAAAGGTGCTCCCCACCATTAGAGGCTCCTCCCTGACAGCACGGAGCAGGAGGGAGCGAGGGGGGATTTGGACTGCAGAAGCAGGAAAATCTCTGCACCTTTTCTTCCCCTCTGGCAGTGACCCGGGGATGGGCCAGTCGCATCCCACCACCATCTCTCCTGCATCCCACCACCATCTTTCCTGCATCCCACCACCATCTCTCCTGCATCCCACCACCATCTTTCCCGCATCCCATCACCATCTCTCCTGCAGCTCCAGCTGCCGGACTGGGACCCACGTTGGCGACTGCACCAAGACACCAGCTCGGAGAGGGCCAGCGCCCAGGGCAGGGCGAGAAGAGGAGAGGGGCATGTGTGTGTGTGAGCCCCACCGCTCCCTCCTGCTCCCCAGGGGGTCTCTGCTCCCCACGAGAGCCGGGGACGCTCCAGCGGTTGCTGTACCCACGGCCTGGCTGCAACGGGGGGATTGCAGGAGCCGGCCTCGGGAGATGGCAGCTAAGGTTGGGCAGGACCAGGATCCAAGCGTCCAGCCACAGCCTCCCTGGACGGCGGCTGGGCAGCGTCCCCAAAGCCAGGGGACAAGGGGATGGACGAGCCCAGGCAGGCTGGAGGAGGCAGCGGGGGCCGTGCCCGGCCGAGGCGGAGGGCAGGGATGGGTGCCGGGAGTGGGGCCGCCTCGCAGGCGGGTGACCGCGGGCGCAGGGCCGAGGAGGCAGGCGGGAGAGACGAGCCCTCCCGCGGCTCCTGCCCTTTGCCGGCCCTATTCTCTCCAAAACAAACAGAGCGGCGGCCCCTGCCTCCCCATGTAATGACTCCATGGCGGCGAAGTTTAATATTCCCCGGTGAATGGCCCAAACAAGGAGCCCCGCCGGTCGGTGCGGCTCACCGGGGCACGGCCGCCGGTGAGTGACGGCTCGCACAAAGGGAAGGGACCATCTAATCCCCCGGGACCGTGGCACCTGCACCCCGGCCTGGCCAGGATTAAAGGGGAGCAAGCCAGCATCTGCAAAGATCAGAGGTTTCTTTATAGCGGCCTTGAAATAGGATTTCCTCAAGTGATAAGGGGCAGGGTGGGAAGATAATCTGGGGGGGGCTGTTGGTACCTGCCCCCATGTCAACCCCAGAGATGCTCTTTTGGGTCACCTGCCTTGAACCTGCTGCCCCAGACCTGGAGGGAGGTGGCAGGGGTGGCCCTGGGCACCTGCTGCCCTGTCCCCCTTGTCCCAGGGGTGGCTGGTCCCTCCCTCTCCATCCCCAGCACCCGCCGAGGTGCTGCCAAGACGAGGATGGGGGCTCAGCGCCCGCTCGCTCGCTGCCCTCGGCTCCGGGGCTGCTGTCCCCTCTTGCCACTGGACCAGGGAGCTGTGGCTATTTCGACTCATCTTCACGTCACATAACTCTGGTTTCTGCCGATTTCCAGTGTGAAAAGTTGTAGAAAATTCCCTTTGGGTCTTTTCCAGCCCTAAGAGGGCAGAGAAATGCCCTGTCTGTGATGGGCACCCTACACCGCTGCTGCTCACAGCGAAGCCGGGAAAAAACTTCCAAACCAGCCAAACGAAGGCTACACAGCTCCCTACACGGAATAAAACACCCGCGTGCTGCATGACAGGATACACTGATGCCTTTATCTGCACAGAAACAACGTGTCACCACAAGATCCCAATTCCTCGCCTCACGCCACAACCCTGCAAACACCAACAGCCCTGAAAATCGCCCCCGAGACTGAGATGAACCAAGTGGGTTTGCAGGAGAAGCAGCAGCGCAGGTGGAACCTCGCGAACATCCACGTCGTGTCAAAAAGCTTCACGTTAAATACCACAAGCTCTCCCTCCGACCACGCCACCCGTCACCCACCCACCTTACTGTAAATATACTGTTGCTCTAATGCAATTAAATATTTAATACTTGGGGAAAAAAAAAAAAAAGTCCCATGCCTGCTTGTCTCTTTCAATAATCATTTCGGTTTAACTCGCAATGTCCATAATGTAGCTTGTTCTCAAATCATGCAAAATTAAAGAAAGTATTTTAGACTATCTTAAAGTCTCCCCTCTGCTCCCAAAGGAGCCTTTGCCTGTTCAGGCACACCAAATATAGAGCACAGGAGAGCATCGGGGTCATTGTGAACCCAACGAGATGCTTTAGGGACATGCTTTTTCAGGCTGCTGCTCAGAAATGGTTTGCAGAAGGACCACAGTAAGTTTCTACTTAGAAATAAGTCTCTGTGCCTGAAGAGCGGGGTGGGTGCCGCACAGCCCGGGCAGTCCCGCAGGACACGGGGCCGAGACGCCTGCGCCCTCCCGTGAAAGATGCGCCGCTGAATAGAACCGCGATGGATTCACGCGGAGGGAGCGAAGCCATCGTGTGCCTGAGCCGAGGCCTCGGGAAAGGGATCGTGCTTGAAGGAACATGATTTGCAAGAGCAGGAGCCAAGAAGCCAGGACTGGGGACCTCCTGCCGGGGCTCTCACCTGGGATGGCCTTTAACTCCCGTTCCTCCATCCCCAAACGCCGCGTTCCGGAGGCAGAGCGTTCCCTAAACGGAAGGTCTCCTCGTTGGAGCTCCTGGCTGTCTCCCAGGATTAACACCCGGGCACAGCCCCGTGCCGGGCACTGGTCCCCTGTAAGGAGGAAAAGGCTGTGCTGTCCCCACCGCCGTTCACAGACCCCAAAGCCCCAACTGTGCCCCACGTGCCAGCTCCTACACAGCGTCCTGAGGACCCGAGAACCCTCCCTGCCACAAAAACTAACACAGTCAGTGCTTAATCCACTTTATTTGGGGATTAAACTTGCCCAGAGCTGAGCAGGAGACTGGGTTCCTCTCTTGGGAGGCCACAGACCTGGCTTGAAGGCACCACAGCGGCTTCTGGGCTGCACAACACACCTGAGCCAGGAGACTCGAGGAGCTGCCTACAGACTCCAGAGCGAAACGCGAGGTGCCCTGGCCAGCCCCCGGGGTGGGATTGACCATCACACCAATTCCCAGGACCCCCTGCACAGCCGGAGACCAGGATGGCAGCAGGACTGGAGTGGGGTTTGGAGGAACCCGGAGGTCACCAGCCCCTCGTGAGGTGCCAAGGCGTCTCTTCGCCTCCTGCCCTGCCCCTCTCCAGCCCGTTGTGGACTCACAACAGAAAGAAGTTTAATGGCTGCGGCCCCTCCGCCCCGAGCAGGCAGCAATAATGGAAAACAAATTGCTGAACTTGGGAACGTTTCAAGCACTTTAGCCTTCCAGGACACCAGACTGCTGATGAAAACCCAGCTTTGCAGGCACCATCTTAATGACAGGCCAAATTTCAAAGGCTTGCAAACTATTTCTTTTGCTGCCCCACCCCCTCAATAAAAGGTTGCATCAGAAAGAGATATTTCCATAATTTATAGTATGGGTATTTCACTGGGGAGACTCACTAATCTGTACTTACAGATACATTTAAGAAAATGCATCCTCCCACAATCCTGTGCCATTTACGACTATTGGCACAATCTGTAATACTCAGTCTTCAATTAAGGGACACCTTAGGGTTCATTATCACACAATTGCTCCCTGTGAACCATGCCAAATGCTGTTTTGGCACAGAGCTTGGAAGATGAATTAGAAGGAAGTCTTCTCGGTAATGCCCGCTCCCAATTCCCATCAGCAGCCTTTATGCCCTCCTCTAGCCATTTTTTCCCCCTCTCCCCTCTTTCCAAGTGGCTTTTACTATCCCATCTTTCAATGTCTCTCTTGATTCTCTGGAGGTATATTTAGAGATGCTACATCTCCTTTTCTTCCGGCTCTCAACATGCCTCCCGCTCCCTGCTTTGCAGATGGGATCTTTCCTCCCTCCCTTCCCCCGTCCGTAACTCCCCTACAGCTGGCTGGGGAGCAGTGGATGGAGCTATTTTAGGTTGGAGGAGCACAAACCTCACATTTTTACAAGAAAGGGATCTCTGAAGGGGCTACAGCTCTCCCCAAACTTGGCCTGGCTACAACTAAAAGTTGCTGCCCCGTAACATATCTAATAGATGAGAATGGCCAGAGCCGTGTCCCTCCGCATCTCTCCCCCGCTCTGGGCCAGCGCTGCTCCAGCGATCCCATTTGCAGGAACGGTGCAGGATGGAGGGCGAGTCCTGGTCGGATTGAGCTGGAAAGACTAAGTTGTGGAAGAGCCACAAGTTCAAGGTATTAAAACCAGGAGCTGCCACCTGCTTGACAAGCAATAAAACGTTCATACAGTTGTAGATCCATGCCCCTCTGGCTTACAGAAAACTTCCCTGTATTAAAACAGATGCTTCTGGCCCGAACAGCTACAGTTACAGCACGTTATTATGGAAATCCTCAGTGTCACGCTGCCAAGAGACACTTTGACATGACATTAATAGAGTTTCACTAGAATTAAGGCTCAAGCTGATCATCCCAAACTACTCAGGCAACACAGTGCGAGCACGAAGGCGAGAGGAGCCGGGGGTCTGCGGGCTGCGAGCTCGCTGCGCGGGGACCTCGGCAAGCGGAGAGCGAGCAAACTGAGTAAAACAGACTGGAAATACTTCATCCACAAGACATCTTGTGGAAATTTTATTATATAGAGTGTAAAATGCAACTGTCAGTCAAATAAAAAGAACACTTTTTTTTTTTAAACACCATGCTCAACATTATCCAATTGCGTTTCTTTATAGTTAGACATTTCAAGCATAAGGAAAAATAAGGAAAGAACCCAAGAACAGTAACTTCAGTACATTTCAAAACGGAATGTCCCGCAGGGCAATTAAAAATGCAAGAAAAAATAGCTTCAATTCCGTTTTTCCTTTAAAAATACACTGTTATCTGTACAAGAAACACTACAGTAAACATTGGAAATCATATTATCCCTTTTATTAAATCAAAATTATTTAGCGCATACTGTGGTTAATACTAGATTCATTTATTTCTCTAGGTAATTTGACAAATATTAGATAAGAAAATATTTAAAAGAAATGAAAAAGCAAAAAACACCTTGGAATTAAAAAATAGTTACTACCTTTTATATGGTTTTATGTTCCACAGTGTTTGTTAAAGGTACTAATAGCAGATTCATTTTAATATTAAAAATAACAGTATTTATATTTCTGAGAGCATAGAGGAAAGTTTTTTTCTTTTTTTTTTGTTTGTTTTTTTTTTTTTTTTAAACAAGCTTGGAGGTCTTAGATACATAAATGCAACTAGCAATGGAGACATGAAAAAATGTATTGCTAAAAAAATTAACACATTTTTATATTACCCCTTTAGACTCTAGAAATTATACAAACCCTACAAAATGCCCCCCCGCCCATAACTTGCCTGACAGCAAAACAGTAACTGTCTCAATACAGAATTCACATAATTAATTACAATACATATCATAGTTCAGTTTTTAAAAAATGCAATAGAATCAAAGACAGCCAAGATACAAGAAATTAGAAGTAAAACATTTAATGAATTTACATATTTAAGAATATTTAAATACTGTTTAAAATTTTTTTTTCTTTTTAGGATTTGTTACATACCACCTAAGACTTCCAAGCCACTCTTTCTGTTGCAACAGAAAAGATCGAAAATTAAAAGGAAAAAACACACAAAAAACCACATGTTGAAATGTCACAGCTCTGGGGTGCGTTTTGGTGCCTGCAAATTCTCTGGCTTCTCTCCAAAAAGAATCCCGGAGATTTTTTTTACAAATTTGGAAACAAAATTACCAGCATGTCCATAAGTTTAGTACATTACTAATTGTTCCTGATTCTTAGAAAAGTTCAGTATAGATTATCCTACAACTAGTGTTTCACAAACAAACAGAAAAGTCTTCATCAAAATGTTGCAAATCTAGAAACCTCTGTTACAAAAAGGTTTTCTTCCACAATGATTCCAAGAAAAAAAAATTGCCACGAGGACCTTGTTCTACTGCTCCTAGAGAGAGAGAGAGGGGGGGGGGGAGTTGGAAGTTACTCAGTGGCAGCAAATTCGTAATGCTGTCAAGCCCTCCTCCCCCGACACAGACAGGTCTCTCATTTCCCATTCCAGCCGAGCAGGATATATACCTCAAACGATGCTTCAAGCCGCTATCGAAGAGATCTCTGCCCTAACGCCTGCTATCCCCGAGCTCTCCTTCCAGGAGTTCATGCCTCTTATCGAACAAGATCTCTCTTCTCTAGAGGGCCAGACTTTGAGAGAGGAATGAAGAGAACTCCCTTTTATCACCGCTTCTAGGTCACACTTGGCCAGCGCCCGCGGCAAGCGCCGATTCCTGCGCCCGGCTCGCCCCGCTCGACCTCGGCAGTGCCGGAGAGCAGCAGCGGGGAGGCTGCGGCTGCCTGAGGACGGTGCTGGCTCCCCACGCCGCCTGCATCCAGACCAGATTCTGCTCCGAGGAGCCAGAGTAAAAACGCAATTCAGTGGGGAGAAGCGTCCGATCACAGAGGCATGCGTGTACTTTGCACGTACTTTTTGCCAAATACTGAGACATTTGCTCTGCAAACCCGGCGCTCAGGAAAGCCGTGTGGGTACCATCAGGATAAATCCCACACAACCCTCTGGTGGTCTGAGTGAAAGGTGAGGTGAGATTTTACTCGGCAGCTGGTTAATCCAAATTATTTTTCAACAGTTTTCCGCTCCCTTTCAGGATTGGGTGCTCCCTCCCCAGGCAAGCACACACCTCCTATCCCAGCACAAAGCTTGCAAGAGAAAAGGCAAAGCCTGCACACACAGTCCTGGATTGCACGATGTGCCGGTGTTGTGCTACCTCACCAGCCTGGCTCCATCATTCCTTTTACTTTCATTCCCCAAAGCCACAAAACAGCCTGGGGGTTATAAGGAAAGGTCCCCAGGAGAAACAAATAAGCTCCCAGTTCTCTCCCAAAAAAACTCTCACTAGGGAAATAAGACTCTGATGTTGAAACAACAATTCTGTGATTGCTTCCTCAGCCACAAGATATCTCTGCTTTACCATGTGAACCCAAAGCAGAGTCCCCACATCAGGGCAAGGCCAACGTACCCAGTTCCCCAAGGGAACGAGCAGTGGGGTTCAGGGAACGTGAATACGGACCTGGCTGTGGGCCTGAGCCTGCCCTAGTGTCTGCCCGTAGTAGGCGGCCTGCTGTCTGTAATACTCTGCCCAAGCCATCGTGTAGTCCGGTTGGGAACTTGCCTGAGAAGCAGCACTGGCAGCATGACCTGCAGGAAAAGAAGGGAAAAGGGAGAGATGAGCAATTCAGTTAAGACCAAGCCCAGGCTTAGGATCTCCTTTTGTAAAGCTTAAAGAAGAGCCAGCCCCCTTCCAAGAGCTGCAGACATCTGAAAGAGTGACACCGGCTATCTGCTGTTTGGATACGACAGGACAGGCTTTGAGCTGGCTTGCAAGTGACAAGCCGACAGCAGCCAGAAAGCATTAAGAGACTGTTCCCACAGCTGCAGGGACACAGTTTGACAGCCTGCACCCTTCATCCCTGGCCCAAAGGCTCCAGCAGCACGGTGTCAAAAGCAAATCGAGAAGTTGGCATCATGCGCTTCTTAACAGAATGGAGAAAGCCAGGCCCATGTTTTTTCATGTGTGCAAAGCTCTCCTACCCTCTCAACAACCCAGCTTCAGCTTTCTGGTTTTTGTTAGCATCAGTTCTTGTTATGCGCTATGTTTCCCCCAGACAGGCCAACTGCAAGCACGGACACGAGGTCTACTGTGGACCGTGGTTCAATGGGAGCACCTCTCCCGAGGCACAACAGCAGACAGCACAACTGAGAGCTTTCAGTGGGAGAACTACATGCACCATCACCAACAGGAGAGGACCAAAGGGGTTTTGTAAAGGACTGGAAGCTAATAACGGCAGGGGATGGAGATGCAAGTCATTGCATTAGAGTTAACTCTCTCTGTAACAAGACTTGATGCATCTCCAATAACCCTGTTTCACTCACTCTGTTTTTTGAAATACTCCTCCCATGCTTTGCTGTAATCGGGATGGCTGTTCTGCTGCTGGCTCTGTTGGCCTGTGCAAAGATGACAACAAGGGGCACGTCAGTATGGAACAGGTGACGGTTTCCAGCCAGTGACATTTACCTTTCCACTAGACAGGCCCTGGGTCTACCTCAGTTGCCCAGACTTCACACTTCAGCTTCCACCTTTCTACAGTGTTCGGCATCTTCAGTTCAGGGAAAGCCGAGGAAAAGCTCAAGTTCCTGATTTCACCTCACCTGTGCCCTGTTAAAGGGTATTAAGCCAAGTCTCCCCGCTGCTGGGAGCTGCTCAAGCCAAAACACATAAGCTGGGAGCTGCTCAGTTTGCACATCAACCACCCTAGGCTGTCAGTCCACTTACACCTAGCACAGGGATGGAGGGTTGAAATGTCTGACAGAACTGAGACCTGTCACCTCGACCTGCAGCCATGGAGCTGCCAAGGAAATGGCCATGTTTTGAGTCACCTCACTTGGTTTTCAGGGGTCTGCATCCTTCACCCCCACTCTCATCAGCGGAGCCCACCCGAAGGAGCCTCAGTGGGCAACGCCTGTCTGTACAATGTGCCCAAACACGAGCCTCCAGCGTACCATTTGCCCCAGCGCACAGCTCTGGGGTAGCCAAACTGCTACTGGCTGCAAAGTCCTCAGGCCCGAAGGGAGCCATGAGCCCCGCACAAAGCACAGCCAGCTCCACCTGCCCTCAGCACTACACCCCACGCATCATCCAGAGAGGCATCCACGACGCCCTCCTAACAGCCACGACTGGCTCCGCGGCACGGTCTCCAGACTCCACACCAAGATGAGCGGTGCCAACGCCTGCACTGAGAGAGACCTCGCAGACCCCAAACCCTTGGTCTTCACCTAGCCCAGACTCCCCCTCTCTGAAGCACTACGACACCTTCAATCCAGCACACCTACGTGCTATTGCAGGGGAGAGTCCAGCCATCTGGGTGCAGAGGCGGGATGCCCACACTTCCCTTAGTCACATTAGAGCAAAGAGCCCTCAGCGAGACACACGGCAAACAAACAAAAAAAAACCCTGAACAGAAAACACAGCAATTAGAAAACTGCAGAGAAAGGCAGGCACAGCGAGAGTGTGAGCGCTGAGCACGAGCCACTACACACAGGGACAGCAGGCAAGGACAGGACACACGCGTGGAGGAGAGCTCTTCCCAGCCCATCCAACCGCCTGCGCTCCATGTACAGCCCTGCCCTGCGATGCCGGCCGAAGGGGGGCTTTGAAGTGGGGGGAAGGGGGAAAATAATACACTGCAAGTGTGAAGTGGGTGGAGGGAACAGGGCAGCAGTGTCCTGTCCAGGGGCATAAAAGCGGGTTAAAAGACTTGACCAACGCTACAAGTCAGGACCTTTTCTGGCAGAGGTCAAGGCTGCCTCAACTGTCCACCTGCTAATGCCAACAAAGGACCTCCTTCAATGCCTTTTCTTCTAGGAGAATTACAGTCCGCAGCAGGCTGAAAGGACACGCAGCTAAATGCATTTCACAGCAAAATGTTTCCCCAGCCAGTTAATTTATTTAAGATGGGGGAAGTAATTAAAATCTAAATACATGTGTAGGGGGTGGGGGTCTGCCACTCCTCCCACGAGGAGGGCACTCTTGAGTCTGTCCCTAGGAAGCCTGCTCGGAGAACGACTCAGCCGCCTCTTTGACAGGGCTAGCAGAGCTGCGAACGAACAGGCTGCAGCACTCAGGGAAGGGACCCTTCACAAGACTGTTTTCAAATTAAAACGTTAGAGTGCAAAAGCAGGTATTTACCTAGTTTCTTATAATAATCCTCCCACGCCTTGGTGAACTCCACCTGGCCTGACTGGGTACCATTGTGATCTGCAGCAGAAGAAAGCGGTGAAGGCTGCTTAAAGCACAGCATTATCTTGTCTGTCCTCTCTCCTTACCAAGACTGCCTTCAGTATGCCTGGCTACAAACAGGAACATGGAGGATCCTAAGTAGACATGGAACTAGAGAGCCAACATTTTCCATCAGGTTCAACAGCAGAAATAAAACATCTGCCCCCCAAACATGGCATTGTGGTACTAACCCATACAGGGAAAGGACAAGGGCAAGGCAGGATGTTTCTCTGGTCTTGGGAGCCACCAGAAACCTGACAAACTCACTGCAAAGCAGTCATCATTGGGATACAAGCTGCACTATCAGTAATCGGGGGATTCAAAGGGTCTGTGTTTCTTATACCAGGCTCCAAAGCCAGGAGGTGTGAGCTTGAGACATGACTATATGTTGCAGGAAGGGAGATTTTGTTTTTTCCTAGTGGCTGGTGGGCAAGACAAAGAGGATGTTTCAGGGAGGTGAGAAAGAAGGTAAGTTACTAAAGTGAGTTTCTAAAGGCATCTTGCAAGGCAAATAGCAATGCATATTTTGTAAGCATTTATGCAAAGGCTTTATGAGAAGATGAAAATTACATTTTTTTGTAGAACTTTCCCTGCTGCATCACTGCTCTGCTTCCCAAAGCTCAGGGAAGTCCAGTGCTCTTGAAGGTGCACAGGAAAGGACTGGAATAACAATTTTTCCTGTAAAGCAAGCTTATGGGAAAATACTCTTCTTCAGTACCATACTATTCCATTCCTGTACAAAAAAAAGAGTCCTTTCAAGCCCATTGCATTTTGCTGTCCTGAATATAGAACAACTATTGACCTTCTGTTTAAGTCCCTAGAGCTCAAAGGAAAAGTCATGATTTTTAGACTGTAATTGCTAAGGAGCAGGACTCTTGCAGAGGCATTTTTTTTAGTTTAACACACACTTCCCATGCAGGGTTCCTATGTCCTACTGTAGCACACATTTTAGAAGTGCACTAAGTTAACAAAGCAGCACTGAGGATTTCCAAATTTCATATATGCACAATTTCATAAACATTAAAATGTGATTAGTGTTACAGGGAATCACAAGTACAATTGCAGGCATTGCTCCTCCAATGTTTCCTCTACCTCAGGCACCTCAAAGAGTGAGAATTTATACTGAATTTAATATTCTACTTCATTGCTAATTCAGCCTTAGCACTGAAAGGCATCTGTCATTAAACCCCTTTAAAATTATTCCCCCCCCCCCCCCCCCCCCCCACTTTTTGGTGCTTAGCTTCAGTTTTCATGAGACTAGGCCATTAAAAAACCTCGTATTTCCTGAAAAATTGTGATTGAAAAGTGTCTTTTGGACATTACTGCCTAACACATGAGCTTTGAGATTATCAAGCAGACTACGAATCTGCTCTGTTTAAGGCAAACCATTAATCTGGCTGTTGAAGACACAGGATGATGCAGTTACCAACATCACCAATAGCATTTACTACCTCAATTATTCTGAAAAGGGGGACTCCCCATTCCAATCCGCTGCATTTTGACTAAACAGGCTGTTAGGAAGCCATGACACTTCGAACCTTGAAGAATAACAGCCAGCCTGACTCAGTGCTGGTGACTTGAAGTGGAAAGCCCAGCAGCAGGGGTCACCTGGGTTCAGTTTTTGAACTGATGACTAAGAACATGTATGCACTCGTTTTTGGGTTTTTATTTATTTGAAAGCTGGTTATTCCACTGGCCTCATTCTGAGCATTTAGCACTGTGGAGGCTGAGCAGTTCTCATCAACTCCCAAAAGGAGACAAGAGGACACTACTCCAGTCAGTGTGGATGAACCAGGATAGGAGCTCTGCCTATCCTTTCTTCCATTTCCAGCATCTCCTTTCCCAGTCTTTCCATCAGACTGGGAGTTGAGCAGTGAGAAGAGCTCATAAGGAACATTTAAAGAAGAAAATAAGCAAGAACTGATAAGGTCAAGAACAAAGAGATGGGAGGGCTCGCCACCAGACACGATATGCCTGTTAGGTGGAAGGGGGGGGTGGCAAGTGCTTGCCTGGAGAATCCTGGCAGAAGAGAGCCTAAGGCAAAAATGTTCTTGTTAGAGAGGAACAGACGGCAAGGACCAAGTTTCTACACAAAGAGAACAGAAACAGGCAGTAAGCAGTTAAGTGCACAAAAAGCGTTACAGTTTTCAATGGACTGCAGCTTATTCTGAGCTCAAACACCACAGCATGTCTCCACACACCTCTTCTGCTCAGGAAATTTTGCCGTTTTCACAGAAGTGGTCTCATAGGTGAACCTGTGTTTTGCAGGCACGAAGCAGCAATTGCAAAGGGAATACCAACCCTTCTCCAACCCAGGTCGTAGACACTTACTTGGGACTTGCTGTCCAGGCTGCTGCCACGTCTGGTAGGTACTGCCCCAACCCTGCGTCATGAACGCCTGAGGACCACTGCAGAGGACAAAAAGGCATGCTGAAGTAGACAACAAAATACTTAACAGGCCATATACATGAAGTTACCCACAGAAGCGAAACTGTTACTTATAGCCAGCAGCTGCTGAGCAAACAGGTGAACACGGGAACAAAAGGAAACGCTGTGTAGGTGTGACTGCTAACTGTCTTGATATTGGTCTGTTCATGAAGCCAAGACAAAGATATATCACACTGAACAGCACTCCTTGTGCTGTATGCAGTTCAGGCTTCTTTCCATGCTCTTACTGCACTAGAGACAGAAATTCTGGAGACGCCAATACCTACCTTGTTTATAATAGATAAAATCCTTCCTGTAGTCAAGCTTAAAGGATTAATCTCACTTGCTTCTTGCTTCTGAATGCTCAATCTTTAAAAGGCTCCACTTGCACACCACCGCTTCAGGGCCCTCCACCCTTCTCCCAGTGCTTTTATAGCTCCCAGGCATTCCCCACAGCCCGTCCGTGATGAGATGGAGAAGCTTACTTTTGATGAGGTGTAGCGGGTGCTTGGCTGAACGGACTTTGACCAAATCCTCCAGGTCCACCCATGCTGGTACCCTGTCACAGAATCCACAAATATTTAATGCCAGCTCTAAGCACAGGGTGGAGTCAGCTAGTATGAGCAGTAAGAAAGGGGATAAGACAGCCTGGGACACGTTCCACTAAACCCCAGCACCTGAAAGAAGTGACTGATTCTCCAAGGATGAAATTCTCAGGACTGTCAGCACACTCCAGGAGCCCAGCTTCAAAAGCAACTCCAGTCAGCCCACAAAGGGGCTAACGGGACTACAGCACAGTTGCAAGTTTTCCTTTGAATAGCTTGGGTCCTGGTATCAAGCCCTCTCCTCTCAGGCAATTCAGCATAAAGGTTGCTTTTCAGCTTTACCACGCCCCAGTTCAGTATTTTCTGTACTTTCTTTTACCCAAGTCTCCCCCTTCGGTAGTACTCCAGTCTGACATTATTAAGCTTCAATACCACAGCACTGCATTAAGTGGAAGGTAAAAGTCATCCCGCATTTACTGGAGCAAGGAGTTGAGTGTTACTTTCAGTATGATGACGCCAGGATTGTGTCATTCTCACGCAGTGACACTATTGTCTTCCCTTCAAAAAAAAAAAAAAATCTCCTTTGACAGCCTTCTCATACCTTATTATTGCTGTTCTTCCCTCTCACACAGCTGCACACTACCCATGATTATGTCAGCAAATAGTCAGATCCTTCTGGGACTATAGCAAAAATTAGTCCAATGGGTGCTGGAGGGCCATCAAAGTTCAAGACAGCTGCTAACAGGCAAATGGTTTTGAAGCTGAATAACGTAAGCGTGTGTATTCTGTGCCATCCTGTAAGTCCAGGCCTACACGTACCTAAGAGTGAAAACATCATGTCTGAAAGAGCCAGACCAAGATCAACAGAGATGGAACTTACACCAACTTTCTCATCTATGAGATGTCTAGCGAGTTCAATTTGCTGGGGAACTCCTCTGATAGTGAATATTCGTACACCGGGGTCTGTGTTCGGAGGTGGGTTTCTCTGGAGCTCAACATGGGCTCCTGACTGCTGATTTATACTCTTGATGTTCTCACCACCTGAAGAAAAGAAAACCAAGACAGAAGAAGGGATATTCAGTATCTTTTTCATAAAAGCATAACAAAGTCAGGTTCTGGTAATGGAATATAGTTTCAACTACCTTCTGTGTGCGTCAAGGGAGGCGGGCTGAGGATGGCAACAGCATAAAAAACCCCACAGTACCTGAGCTCATGTTGCTCCTTTATGCTGCCTCATAAGTATGACCTGAAACTGTGAGCTACTGCAACGGTTTTTGGGGTCATGGGTGGTGCCGTTTTAAGAATACACACAGTCCCCCTGTGTGCGCATTGCTAGGCTCGCAACAAAATGCAGCATGGCTGGGACATGCTTTGACAAAACAGATGCAAAAACTGTACTGATGGAATTCTGGTGGTTTTGCACAGCAGTTCACAATCCTCAAGAAAAGAAAGTCACCTGCAACTGAAACATGCTCTTTCTTTCTTCCATGAGGCTTTTTTTCCCCATCACTAGACATTTCATTCCACTAAGGCAAAAAGCCACCAGCCACATACCTTGTAGCTTAAAAACAAAGCTTAAGCTTTCTCACAATCATGTGCTGTTCAATAGCTTATTCCCTTAAAGAAACCTCTGCTTACCACACTTCGTATTCACGCTGCAGCGTACGCATCCTTCTACACAACTGCACCAGTGCAGGATTCCAGGCAGTCCTCCGCTATTTCAGAGTTAGTTGTGCATGCAGTGAACATATCTGGCTAGTTTGCCATCTGGATACACTAGAGCACTGGAGTGCTTCGAACAAGATGCGGCAGAGCCAGTCAAAGTAGATCTGATTTCCTGAAGACCTGCTAGGTCCCCGTCTCTTAATGAAATTTGCTTAACAAAAGCCTCAGCCAACGTTACAATGGTTCAATTCTTCTTTTGGAAGCTCACACAACTTACAGACCAGCTCCACTGAACTGGAGAAATTAAAGGGTGTGTGGAAGGAAAGGATTTTACAACTTTTAAATCACAAACCAAAAATCACCAGCCAAAAGGACATTCAGCAAGCAGGAAAGATTGCAAAGGAAACTAAGCGGAGATTTTTGTTTGGTTTTAATGAAAAAAAGAGTCTTCAAAAATAATCTCAATTTTGCTTGCATTTCCATCTCTATACATGCAGCACAACTTCAAAACAAACTGTGGATGTTGCAGACACTTGTTCATTTCATTGTAATGGACTCGTGACCTTTTTAACATCTTAAAGCCTTCTTGGGGAAGGGAGGAGGAAAAGTTGCCAAAGGGCAATTAACTCTTTCTAAATGAATTTTTGAAGATGCATTTAACAAAAGATAATCGTGTCACATCCCTGGGCAGACAACAGCGATTGTACTGTGCAGCCAAAAGCCAAGACACTTATTTTCAGTCAAGCATGGGAAAGCGGTAAGATGAAGTTTCAAAACCAAGAAGTTTTTTCTATGCAATGCTTTTGTCTGATGCAGACTTGTTTGAAGCTCTGGTTTTTACATATTGAGGTGAGATCTGAATCAACAGCCATTTCATCTGCTTAACGAAACAGAGGACCCTTTCAGCCAACACAATTTGGATCATGAAGGAGTGGGAGAACTTCTTTACTGAGCGACAGAGGCATAACCATAGGTTGCTACTTGCACAGCAGACTAGGTTTCTCCTTCCAAAAGGGGATTAAAAATTAAAGCTTTCTCAAACTGGAAGCAAGGAGAATATAGATTTCAAATCATTTCCCCATTTAGCATTCAGCACCAAGTTGGCAGTTGCTGGGACTGCTTCCATGTCAGCTCCCTCCTAGACCATATTGCAGGATCAAGTTAGTTGGCTCTCCAGGTTTGGTCAGAGGCTGCAAGCTCCTACCCCTGTACCAGGACTTGGTGCCCTTCTCCTCCTTACCCTCCAGTCTGGTACATGCCAAAGTGCTCCCTCCCATCCAAGCGATCCCAATTCAGCCTCCAGAGCATGCAAATGAAATGACGCAGTCAACATGATGCTGCACGGTGCCGGAAGGAGTCCATCTTCCCCCATAATGAGGTGACCTGCTCAGCACATGGTGGCTGTCTATAGACGCATTCAGCAGCCCGCTCCATTCTTCTACCTGATGGGGGGCAGAAGTGATCTAAGAGTGGCCCCCCAGCTGGACGTGAAATTGTAAAGCAATTAATCAAACCTGCTAAAAGGCAGAGCTGACAAGAGCCAGGCCAGCCACGTTATCTGTCAATATTGCTGTATTTATCATGGAAATCCAGCGGGGGCCCAGAGAGGCTGCGGTTTGTTTCCAAGAACCACCAGAGAAAGTGCTTGACATGTGTATGGCGCTCGTCTCCACCCTTCCTCGAGTCTTTCAGAAAAGAAAAGCTGCACCTACTCACCCTCTAGAGGAAAAAGCTACACACAGGATTTGCAAGCACTTCTTATCAGCTCATAAAGGCTCACGCTCCCAAGCTGAGAAGTGATGCCCACAAGAAAAGGGCCCTAGACCTTCTGTCATATACACTGCAGAAACTGAGCTGAGAAACTTCCTCATCTCCCTCTTTTCCCCCCTTCTCAAGTGGTGACATGGAGCTGGAAGCACCGCAGCAGTTACCTGGCCACATCACATAACACTACACCTAGCAGCCCAAGATACCCATTGCTTGGGTGCTAACCTCAGAGACCAAGCTACATGAGCCCAGAGGACTCAGTCAGATTTTACAGAGCAGGCTAACAGCCAAGTCCTGTATCACTGGCAGGGGAAGGTTGTGGAGGGGGAGAAGGCAAAAAAAAAAAAAAAAAAAAAAAAAGAAAAAAAGCTGGGAACTGCTCAGAAACTAAAAGGGGGGAGCAAAGGTTTTACAATTGGTCACTGTTAAGAAAACCCCACTAATGTCCTCTCTCCCCTACGCTGCCCCACAGGCACTGGGAGAGGAAATAAGAAGAATCGGGTGTCTTGCATCAACATATGGAAAGTGTAGTACATCCATCCTGGTCCAGGCCCCAAAAGGCAATGCTACAGCCATCACTCACTTGACAAAAAATGAAGGCTGCAATAGACTAAGAGCATAGGCACTGTAAGAACACCGATTACAAGGTGGTATTACAAAGCTACAAGCACTCAAATCACCATACAACTAGTAATTAGTCACTCCAGAAAGCTTCTGATCTGGCTGGGTAAGAATCCCTATTTTGCTGTTGTGGAAACAAAGGTAAAAAGCTACCCTTCACCCCCACAGCGAGCCTGTGCCAGGCCTTGCACTTGAATGCTAGGACATCCAACTCCGCTACCTGCATTTATCTTTTCAGCACACAGTGCTCTCTGTAGTCACAAATGCTCCACTTCAGTGCACTGCTGAACAACAAGTGACCTTTTCTGATCCTTTATTAAGAATGACTAATGGATACAGCAATAAAGTTTCATTATAATTTGATTTTTCCATACATATAACTCTCACTTGTGAGCTTAAAATTTGCTTTGCTTGATCTTTTGCCCAATTGGACTGTTCAGTGAGATCAAGCACAATCACTCTGCAATTTCTGCATAATGGGGAGAGCAGGTGTTTTTTCATATTGAAAAAAGTTTTCAGGTTTGTGAACAGGTTTACAGCAAAGAACAACATCTGAAAATGATTGCAGATATACTGCTGACATGCCCGTGTCCCATATCTGTGTCCCTTGTCATCCAGTAAGGCAGGAGTTCAGGGTGCTACAGGGGCCAGACACATGGAAGGGAACAAGTGAGATGCAGCAGGGGAAAGAGGTCACAATACACTTCATCGCAGGCTCAGTCCTGCCCAACAGGATGGCAGGAAACTAAATGCCACTGAAACATGGCACAATGCCCTTGAGACTCTGCCTCCTTTACCGTTGTAGCTAATCTGCTCCTATTCAATTCACCTCACCTCTCCTGAGGCTAAAAGCCAACTGTGATTACTTAAATACTAGTTAAGGCACATGTCATTCTTTCTGAAATAAGCAGATAGAAAAATTAAATACAACTCCTTTGATATGTCAGTGTATTAACTCAGAAGCATCGCAACAATTCAGAGCGATAGAGCTCTCCTACTCCTGGCTCTAATCTAAGTACTGCCATTACCCGAAGCGTAGCTCGTGCTCTATGATAAATTGAGACTGCTGTTGATGCTCTGGTTTCCTAACTGTCTTGGGGTTGTACTGGTTCTTGAGAGGAAGGCCAGATGACTCCTTGTCCATCTCCTAAGCATGGAGAGATTCAACAGCTAAGGCAGCCAAGGGGCCTCCATGGCAGTGAACGTGCTTGTCTGAGCGAGACAAGGTGCACCAGTCTGTTCCATGACAGGCTCAGATACAGACAAATCCTGCTGCTTCACTTTATTCATCAGACACTTCAGGTACATGGCTGGAAGCAGCTACTGTTATTACCACATTCAGAGACCTCCATTTTATCACATGGCACTCACAGAAATCCAGCATGACGAAACGACTGTTCTGCTTGTCCCTGATAAACTGTCCTTTAAACGAATTCTGTATAAAAAGAATCCACAAATGAACCTGCCTTTTCTCAGCCAGCTGCTTGTTATAACAAGCTTACTTGACAGCTCTGCATGAAGAGCCTCTCTTATAGATTGTGAACAAGGGCCTGGAGAGTACAATTATGAGTGAGAGCACCACAAAGAAAACAACCACAAGCGCTTATAGCTTATTCCTATGCTGCATTCACTGGCCACTAAATACCTGCAACTACAGAAAACTCCAAAGCCTCACACTGTCAGGCAGCAAGAATGCGACCATCCCAAGGGAAAAAGATTGCAAGCTCTAGTATTTAGTGTCACCAGACCTACCTTTGCCTATAACAAGACCACACTTATCGGCTGGCACCGTGTAGGTTATTTCCTGCATGCCCCCAGGTGTTCCAACACTCCAGTCCCCACGGCCACGACCTCTTCCTCGGGCAACAGCCAAGCTTCCAAAGCCATCTCGTTCCTTGGGAGGCAAAAAATTTGTATCAGTGTTTTTTTGCTGGTCCCAATGCACGTTAAAACCAAAATAAAGCAAGGTAAGTTAAACTGCATTATAATCAATGCCATTGAATTAAGATATTCTTGGACTTCAGTTTCACATTCAAGATTTTGAAGCACTTTAAAGAAATGCCAAGTAACATAGGTTACAGTTGCCTTCCTGACTCAGGAAGATATTTATATTTTTTAAATGCATGCCTTTACATCTGCTGAAATAAACCTATAAACAAGCATCAACTACTAAAGGACTTTTAGTTTGTGATGGGGGCTTTCCTTAGAGCAACCAATAGATCTTGGCACTGACACACACAGAAGTTGCTTCCAAACCCTTTCAAGTGTCATTCTTTAAAGAACTGCTGGAATTACTCAGCTGAAATGCACATTTTCCAAAACTTCCAAAGGAAGCTTTTAAGTTCAAAGACACTTAAAGGACATACCTATTTTGGGTAACTGATTTCTCCAAAAGCAAAGGCCACGGGCAGTCAGAGACTATCATGACAGACCTCAAAATTTAAGTGGATTATTAAAAGAATTATGAAATCAAGTATTCAAACCAGATCTCGGGGCAAGAGGAGGTATCAAGACCTACCCTTGATGGACAAATTATGCTCAGGTATCTGGTGTGGAATGGCTGAACATCTTTACTTGTCATAATACAAAGGGATACGCAACCTCCTTCATGAGTCTGCCCTACTACTTCACCCATCTTTGTACTTCTTGCTCTTGGGCAATGCAATATGTTGGTGTCTGTCTTGGAGCACGGTGACCGCGTATGTGAGAATTCATTGCCTTCCCCTGCCTCCCACAGCCACTAGACCAGAGGACTGGAGTCTGAAGAGGAGGCATTACTGAGCACTGTTAATGCTCTGCTGTCTAAGGTTTACTCAGCCCTACTGAGCAAAGCCTCCAGTCACTGTCTCACACTACTGCTGGACTCCATTCCACCAGGTCACCATTTCCAAATAACTTAAGAACAACGAAACATGGGGGGTAAATGTGGAGCTATAATGATAAGGCCTCATAATACTGCCTGAGAATAGGAGACCTTCCCATAGCTCGGTTAGCCCATATTACATTAAAAAAACCAAATAAACAAAAAACAAACCTAGCAGCTCTGTCCTGGGCAGCAGCATGTGTGGCCTACCAGAGGCAAAATTTAACACTGTTCTTCAGATGGCAGCATCCATCCACACAGCTGCATGCATGCAGACTACATTCCCATGTAAGCACCTTCCTCCCAAGAGCCTCCAGAACCCACCTGTGCTGTGAGAATGAGCTCACTGATGATGTGTGCTGCGTGTTGACACCTATCGTGAAGCCCCATGACCTGTGCGACTCTTTCAGAACTAATCCCATCATCTGTGAAGAGAGGTGGCAAAGACTAAATTAAAAGGAGAAAACATCCACCCGCCAACAAAAGCTTCCTTTTAGCACCCACCATTGCTAGCAGCATTTTCACATAACATAACTACCCCAAGAGCTACCTCTTCCCTCCACTTTCAGCCCCTCTTCCATGGGCTGAAAGAAGACAAAACCCAACCCACATTGCAGAGGGAACAACATTCAAAAGGCAACACCTTCAAATGTCAAAAAGCCATGAAAAAGACTGATATGATTTTAAGAGGACAAAGGCAGCTTTGATAGGTGATCAGACAGCCAAGGACCCAGAGAAAGTTACTTAGAATTAATCAACTCCTGATCCCCAAAGGCTTTAATGTCCTGAAGGAGAATTCCTTAACAGGAAATAAAAGTTTCTTTGTTATTGTTATTTTGTTTATCCATATAATCACCACTCAAGACATGACTGTTGTGACATCTAATGTTTGCAAATGAGCTGTATATCTTACTCTCTGAAAACCAGAAAGTGCACAAGGAAGCAGCAAATCATATTTAAATGGGTTTCAGAAAGAGACACAATGCACCTTTAAATTAAGAAAGCCTAGCTGCTGTAACCTCAGATCAGATTCACATTAGCAATTGCAAACTGGAACACTGGTCAGAAAGTAATGGCTCTCCATCCTCACACAAACCTGGTTTAAATTGAATCCTAACTCCAGCATCATTCTGAATCTTTTTGATCATTTCTCCATTTCTTCCTATCACAATTCCAACAGCAAATCTGGGCACAGAGACCTGATGGGAAAGGCAAAGCAGTATGAAAGCTCAGAGAACTAGACTAAATTACTCTGATTTTACAAGGAGATGCTCTTAACTATAAGGACAGGCCACATTAGGCAGCTCCAGGCTACAGAACCATATCGCTTAAGAAAAACAAACATGTGGCCACAAATTCCTTCCCCGCTAAATGAACTCTGCACTACAAGAATGCAGCTTAAAAATACAATTAGAAAAGCGCCATCTGGGAGTCCATGAGAACTCCTCTTCTTTGCAGCCAGAGTCACTCTTCTGGCAACAGAACACAATGCATTTAAAAATAAGCTTACAGGTTACATGTGCAATTTGATGACTTCCACCCACTACCCATCCCACAGGGAGGTTAGCAGAGTACTCGTGAAGAAAACATACCTCTATGCTGCCTCCTCCCATTCTAGAACTGAAATCATTGCGTACGCCTCGGAAGTCTGCCTGATCTTTCTCTCGGATGATCTCCAGTACCATTTCCCTTGCTTGCTACATGGGGAAAGAAGTTACAGTTAGCTTAAAATTATTCTGCTTGCCATCTTGGTGTTAGGGCCTCAACAGTGGCTAATGGTCAGGCTTCAGGCAAAGCGATCTCCATCTGCTTAACAGAAACAGCATTCTGATTTAGAATTTATTCTACCACAGTCAATGGAGATCTGTTCTTGATGGTATCTTCCATGTCTGACAAAGCCTGCCACGTGTGCAGGGTGGCAGTTTCTTGCATGCAATTGCTTCCTTCGGTCTTTCAAAAAGGCCCTTTAGCTTTTAAAATATCTTTGGGGGTTTTTTTTTTTGTTTTATTTTTAAATTAAAGGAAGCAAAGGCCCTTTGCTATTGGATAGAACTGAAACCAATATAGTAAGGCAGAAGCTATGGTAGCATATCAGAGATCATGTCCGCTAAGAGCTAGAGAGCACGTACTAAGGAGGCAGGTGGGCAGTAGTGAGCTTATTGACACTCAGAAAAGTTAAGCCCAAGTCTGCAGCAATCCAGCAAGACATTTTCTGAGACAAATGAATATTCTTCCTACCTACTTTCAGCCCTCAAGGCCATTCACAAGCTAGTTAAAGTGTACCTTGGAAATAAGCCAATAGTAGTCACCATTAAAAAAAAGCCTACATGTCAAAACCAAAGCCTTTGTTTCTAAATATTACCAGTTAAACTTTTGACATTTCGGTTCTATTTCCAAGTTTGAGGGACACTGGTGAATCTGACTCCTTTCACATTTTTATGTATTTTCCATGCCCCTGTGGTATTTTCTACAGAAAGAAACAACTCAAGACATTTCAGAGATGCCAAGACAGAAATAAGAGCAATGGAAATTTCATAGGGGTTTGAGGGAGTTAAGAAACACTGTTGCAGCATCCAGAGAATCCCACCAAACCTAAGGATTCATCCAGCTTCTTAAGTGCTTTCTAAACGTGCTCAACTTTTCTAAGTGCCTCAAAGATCTTGCAGCCTATGCAGTCTCCATGATTGTTTGGCATGATTTATGGCATGGAAGATACGACAACAGCAAATCTTGCAAGGCAGAAGCTGCCACCTGGGAAGTAGCAGCACTGAAAGTACGATTGGGTTAGAAGTAGCAAGACTGCCACTGAACTCTTTTGCATATCTATGCCTCCACAATAAGTATAAGAATTTTGGGGGAAAAAAAATTTAAATCTAAAAGCCCACTTACAGTAAGAGCTTTGAAAAATACAACCCAAACATACCATCCCTGAGCAACATCAACTGTTGCAGCAATTTATGATTAGGGAGATCCTATGAAATAGAACTATTTTTATTAGAGACAGGAATGCTAAGCTAGATTTAAGTACTTAGCAAGGTATGAAAAGCACTTGCTGAGAAGTGGAACATGCCACAGCTAAACTTTAATTCTTTAATTCCAGCACTCCCATCATGCTGCAATCTTCCAGTTTCCAGCTGATCATGGGTTTTTGCTTTGAACCGCAGGTATGAACATATCTGTAGAACCCTGACACTAGGAGACTGAGGTATCAATATTGAGCAAACCCCTTGGTTTCAGGAGTTGTTGTGGGATTATTTTTTTAATTACCTGCGTCAATTGGCTGTCTGAGATAGTGAACCTTCCACAAATCTTTCTCAAATGTGTGATTAAGTTAGTCACTAAGAACCCATTTGCTCAAGTAACATATAGCTATGATTTTGTGCTACACAGACTGGAAAGCGTTCAAAGCTACTTTCTCCAAACCCTCCTCCTCAGCTCTTCTCCTACCCATGTCTAATATCTGTGTGGAGTGAGAGCTCCTAGGTTACGCTGTAAACAAGCCAGTGCTTGCTAGTCTGGTGTTTTACCTTGCTCTACTCAAACTTCATCAACCTTACAGAACAAACAAAACCAGCAAGGATCATTACATTTACAGTTGGATTTGACTCCATTAGATGCTCACAAATATGCTAAAGTTAAAATTTCTCCTCCGCTCTCTGGGGCAACTGCTTACTTTCATTACATACCTGTACTTTAAATGCATCTCCAGTAATACGGAGAGGTTTATCTGCTCCAGTAGGCAACGGACCATCTTGGATCATAATCATTTTCACACCTGTTCGCTCCTGAAGAAAAAGCACAGAGCACTTTGCTAAGCAGAGTCCCTAAAACAAGGGACTATATTTTGGTTACTAAACATTACGTAGGTCAAATCAGCAGCTTTACAGAATGCTACTTTAGCTCTTCACAGTAGTTAATAGCACAAATTCAGTAACAGTCCCAGAGTGTAAAGGACTGCCAGAAAGTGTGCTACTCCTGAAGTTCCCAGATAGCTGAATTCCTTGCAGCAAAGAGAACCCCTCTACCTCAACAACTGATTTTTCATCCCTTTCCAAAATCTGTAGCTGTCTGCATGTAACAGTTATTAAGTGACCAGCCTTAAAACTATTGGATGACAGAGGCCTAATCAGGGCACTCAAAACACCTACATTTTTGACCTAGGTGCTTTTCTGAACCCTCTAGTCTTTAAAAAACTTGTACCAGATGGAGGAATAAAGAATGTTTAGGAACATAGATTTATACATAACACAACACTTTTAATTAGAAAGGGGTGGGATGAGAAAAAAAAAGGACAACACACGCCAGCTTCATCACAGATCAGCAACAAAAGAGAAGCACAGCACTCTACAACAGCGTGGCTGGCATTAAAAACTATTGCAGCAGCAGACTAGACATAGCCTTTTCTTGGCTACAAGAATCCCCTCCTAAACAGCACGCACCAAACGTTATCTAAAGCACACAAGTTTCTTTCACAGTTCTGGCAAAACTCCACTACATGCGTAGCTGGGGCCAAACCTATTTTGTTTGTAACACAAGATTGGATTTGAGTCCAGCTCTTTGAAGGCAGAAGAGTAGTCCCTGCTGTAGAAGGTTAGAGCATTCAAGGCTCTCCATTTCAGCACGCTCTTGTTGATCTAGAGAAGCTGCAGTAGGGAAGAGAGCCCTAAAGTAAATGCATCTTGCGCACCTGCAACTGTTTTATTGTTTCACCTCCTTTGCCGATGACTAGACCCACTTTGGATGCCGGGATCAAAATCTCCTGAATCGTACTGTTGCCATCAACATCGTTGTGAAAACCAGGTCCGTTCCGACAGCGATCTACAATCTGCCCCAGTAGCCGTTTTGCTTGTCTTTGGAAAAGAATCGAGGGAAACAACCATTAGACAACATTGTTCCACGTGACCAAGAGACCAGGAACCATCGGAATGGGAAGTGATCAGGGAGAGGAGAAGAAGTGAAAAGATGGAGGAAACCATAGTTAGCACAATGTTTGCCTTTTTTTTTTTTTTTAACTCTGTGATGTATATTTTCCCCATCATGATTACTTATAAGCAGTTTGATTTTTGAAAGGGGAAGACAGAAGGAAGAGCAGCAGCATGCTCTGACCTCTTCAGAAGTTAAGAACAATAGTTGAGCTATAGCATTTGGGGTGCTTATTTTGAATGAAGATGCTCTAGGTTCTAAACTTTTCTAAACTTTTTAACATATATACAATATTTGGTAAAACTCAAGCTCTGTTCTTCTTGGTCAAGACAAAAACCACACACTGCTTTGATACTAACACAGCACATTGGTTAACCACTCTCTGATCAGTCACCGGCAACTGCCTTGCTCTTCTCTGCCTGCTCTTACCAGCAGCAACAGAACACTGTTCTAACACAGCCTCTGCCCCAAGCAGTAGGTGCTGAAGCTACACCACGAAGCGAGGCAAGGATACTGCAGCAGCAACCAGTGAAAGACTGGGTTCTTCTACTCCTGGTGAGAAGAGACACACAAAGAAGCATTTGGGAGATTAAAGATCCCTCCTCTAAAATCTTTTGCATGTCAGAGGTAGCTGACAGGGTTTCTCTTTACCTTGAAGACTCCTAGTACCAACACATCCCTTTCCTGCCCTTCTCCCACAACCCTTCTCAAAGTAGGTAGAAGAAAGTCACCAGTTCCCTATTCAGCCTAAAGCAGTATCTTCCCCTCTCTCCACTTCATACCAAGCCATATCAGGCACCCTAGGAGGACTGTCTTCTCTCTGGCGATTTGAAGAAACAATACAAAGTCATCCCTTGCAAGTAGACATTCACCCAAGACAGCCCAAGGGGTGGTGATCTGAGGCTGCACACAGATCAGAGCACTGCTTTCTCTTGACTTTCTCGCAAAACGAGGCAAAAGGTGGAATTTCTGGAAGCCCACTTCAAATATTCTGGAAGAGTCTTAAAGAGGTTTTATTCATCTATCTTCATATTTTGCATAAAGTTCTTTTAGTGACAAAAGAGAGACTACAACAGTTAATACACAATGTATTTCAGATGAGAAGGGGTCATTTGGAAATTAACCCTATTAGTTTGCCACTGGATATAACTCATGGAAACACTCCTCACAAAACCCTTCGAAGTCTGACATCTAGATTGGTTTCCTTACTTAATTTTCTTTTTCTACAAGTAGCCTGAAAAAATAGTTCAACCAACCAACTTGACAAGAATTTTAGCACAAAAGTAAATTAAATTTTGCCTAATTCCATGTCCTCAACACCTTGTTCTGCTTCACAAACTGAGTATTCTTACTTTTTTTTTTAAAACTTATTTACATTTTCTTTAAAGACAGCCTTGGACATGACTACATTTAACCGCTTATTTCAGAACCATGAAGTCTTAACTATACCTCTCCCCCATTTTCCCCCAACTGCATCTCATCAGGCATCCCAGCTTTTTAATATTTTGCTCTTGTTCTGAAATATCCTTTGCTAAAGGGGAAAAAGCACTTCAATATCAGCAAGAATACATTGCCTGCCCTATAATGTGAGCTTGCCAATTATATTTATTCTGGCTCACTGCTTGCAGTATTATGGTAGAATAAGGAGATTTAAGTACCCTTAGATCTCTTAGGAATGGAAGAATGATGAGTGTCTTCTCTTTAGAGAGACAGTCTTTGCGCCCATGTATTTTCACTATCAAATGCAACTCAAAGATTTCCAGATGGATTTTAAAAAACCCACCTACCCAAAGGCTGGGGAGAGAAAGAGCAGCTCCATATGTTAAGTGTGTTCCTGTAAGCCTGAGGATCCTGGATCCAGTTCCAGCAGGAGGTCCTCAACTGGTTTGTGAGAGTCTCAAACTCAGCTCCTGGGAAGGGGGAGGGAGGAAACACTGTCCCTAAAGTTTCTATAGGTCTAAAGAGTAGAAACCCCTGCTGGCTGGCCACGTGTCTCTACCATGCAGGGATCAGAATTCAAGACTTTGGTTCAGTCCTTTGCTTCTTGTTGGCAGCGATGCAGAGGCAAGCACACCCATGGGCCTCATGCTGCTCTGCAACAACACCAACACCTCCAGATTATTCTGGAGTGGCACCGACAGGCTTTGGAGGCCTCATGCAGCCCTTCTTCAGCTGGAAGGATGGTCATCTCAATAGGAGTAGGGAAGCGAAGGGGAGAAGAGAAGTGCCCTTCAACAGCTTAGCTCAGTATCCTGGAAAGCTGCAGTTAGAAAACTGCATCCTAGGTGCCCTAAGAGCAACCTTGCCCTGCGGAGGGGAATTCCACGGAAATTTCTGCAGAGGGTTCAAACTGCAACTGGAAAAAAGCCTTTGAGGTGCACAGTTTAAAGCATCAGACCAAGAGGTTCTATGCTCCAGAGACCCTCAAGTTTCTCTAGGCCAACATTCACTGGTGTGGCTAACCAAGTAGCACCACTGACAGAGCACAGCATTAGGGAGAAGAGAGAGAAGGAGAAAGGAGAGAAATGAAATCAGGACTCACTCAATGCTCTCTGGCGTCCCAGTGAGTACACAGGGCCTCTCGGGCATCCCACCACTGTCTACAAAAGAAACAAGAAGGAAACTTTTAATACATGGAATTAAAAAAATGGCAGCTGTTTCAGTAACTATCAAGCACTAATGGAAGCGCTGCCCCCCTGCCCCCAGCACACAGAGCACATTAATGAATTCGAAGACATCCAGGGTCAACATATTTTAAACGATTCACTGGATGTCTGTATCCTTTTAAAGCCTTCCCCACCAAATAAAAGGAGGAGCAAGAACTTAGATTACATTCATCAAGTTTCCTGTATAGCACTGTAGTACAGTGTTCCCCAAAGCAAATAGGCACCAGCACAGAACAAACGGATGGTCCCATTTTTTCAATGCAAGGCGAGTTGTACGAACAGCTGCTGCCACCCTCCTGAAATGTCTTCTGCCAGGAGTTGGAGCTGACCAGACTAATCAGGGGCAAACCACTGAGTAAAGTGGTACCACCAGGAGAGAACTCAACACCTGCAATTTCAGGTCTAAGTACAACATGGATTGTCCATTTGCACTGTACTCATATGTTGCTTAAAGACAGTTAGTTCCTTAATTGCTTCATTCCCCAAACCACCTGACAAACCTGTTTGCTATGCTAGTCAGGAGGTCAGTCCCACAACAGCTCTCCCATGCATCTTAGCCTAGTATATATTAGTTGTTAACTGTGATAACACACCATGAGCACGGCAAGGCACCTGACCTAATGGACATAACATCCTTCAACATTAAAATCTGTTCACCTGCCATACAGAGAGGCTCTTACCTGGAGCAATTTGAATTTTGCAGCCAGACTCTGCCTGAATCCGTGAGATCTGTTCTCCTCCCCTGCCGATTACTGCAATGAGTTCAACAAGCATCAGAACATACCATTTTTCCAAGTAACTGCAGAGCACCTCCTGCTTTTACTCTGCTGCAGCTATCTATAAGGGAACAGTTTGACTCCAGGATTGCAGAACAGGCACCCACAGCATGACCAAATTTATCGTAGCAGAAAAACAGTAAAATACTTCCCAAAGTTGTTCTATTTGCTTGGAAAAACAAAACAAAAAAAGGGTGTCTTGCACTGGAATGGAAATACATAATATGCAAGAATAAGGCACCAGTTTGAGTGCTGCTAGAAGAGTAATTTAAGTGTATCTTGCTCATCCTGAACCAATAAACTAGTTATTTGGGGTACTAAAAAAGGCAAAGACTTTTGCTTTTATTTCTTTAAAATTCCTATTTTACTGCCTCTTTTCAATGGACATGCTATTTGGCTGGTCTGCACTCAGACAGAACTGCTACGTACTGAAATGCTCTATCAATCTTAAGTGAAAACAAATACCCATCTCCCTTAACTCCTGGAGTCGGCACATTGTTGTTTTACAATGAGACATACTGAGGAGAGACTATGTGCCAATCACCATTCATATCCTTCCCAGACTGCAAAAAGAGCAAAACTGTCAAGTCAAACAGGTATGCCTGGCTCAAGATGCTCCCACAGAGGCATCTCTCAGCTGTGGGTTTGCCACCCTCCTGCATCTGTCTGCCCCTGAACCAGGATTAGATTTAACGCAGAGATGATGCACCAACAAAGCATGCAAGCTCCCCTCTCACAGAGCTACAGCATCCCTCCAATGCTCCCCCACATGTGGTACCAGGACCGATAAGTGAAGAGGTCTGGCAGGAGAAGAGCAAGTGTTTCCTTTGCAGGAATTTGAGTTACAGTTTTATACTGTCTTTAGAGTCAGGACAAAACTTCACGCACTAAGGGGCAATTATCATGGCCTGTTATTTTCCTTTTTACTCTCCATATATCAAATTGGAAGATATACACAGATCTAGCAGTGGAAGAGTCTATGCAATCACTGTAGTAACACATCAGCAGGAGGTGCCATTGAAAGGAAGAGTAATGATCATCAAGAGGAAGAGAGAAATTAGGATCAAGCTTGAAAGAGATCAGGAATGCAAATCTAGGAAAAATTCTCATCTGAGCAATGCATGCTGGTTGCGTTTCCCCACAGCATATGTATGAGAGATTTAAAATTCTGTTTAACTTGCCTTGAGTCAACTCTTATTTTAACATTTAAACGTTGTTTTCTTCCGTCAACTCTCACAGTTTTGCATACTCAAAGGAAGTAAAATGCTTCAGTGAGGGGAAATAAATTCACTTTTGACTTGTTTATGTACTATGCTAGTGGGAATTTAAAGGAGAGAATCACTAAAACTCTCAGTAACTTGTACCGCACAGTCTTGTTCTTATTATGGGACACCAAGCTTTTCCATGCAGTTTGCACCTGGATTTTAAACACAGATCATCTGGTCCCCATGAAGACAGCATTAGACAAGGCTTATCCAAGGCTAGTAAGCACAAAAACTTGTGAGCATGTCAGAATAAACAGCATTCCTGCACAGAAAACACATCAAGAAACATCAAAAGGATCCAAGGTACTTACTAAATCCAACCATTTTATCAGGCACTTTGAACTCTTCTGTTATTACAGCCCTAAAAAAAAAAAAAAAAATCGTCACTACAAAGAACAATTTGGAAGACAACTATGTCCCTGCCGTGGAAACTAGGCACAGCACAAGACTTTTGCACACACAAGTAAACACCACATCACAGTCAAAATACTTAGTTTTGGAAGGGACCTCTCGTGATCACCTAGTTTCTTCCTATGCTGGATACATTTCCAGTCTACCCTCCACTATCTTCAATGGAACTGATTGAAGAACCTCTTTTTGTCATTCTTGCTCCAGACAGATTTAACAGAATAACGGCAAAGTTTCTTTAATATTTAGCCTAGACCTTCCAAGCCGCAGTCTCCGCCTACTACTTTTGGATAAGCTCTTGCCAAGAGACACTAACCAAAGCCAATCCTGATATGAATACTGCCTCTGATAGTCACAGATTTATTTTTTTCCCCGCTTGTCCTTATTCTTTTCCTTGGAATTTATAAAAGCTGTCTTCAATTATCCTTTGAAGTCTTACTACCTCGAGACTTCCCTATCTATTGCTCTTTGGACTTTTTCAGTGTGTGTCTGCCTCAAAACATATCACCCAAAGCAATTTCTTAAGACCTGACCGTAGTCAAGTAGAAAGGAATTAACTCCGATTGTTTTTTTGCGTAGCCATTTCTATCTTGTAGAAAATACAACACAACAAATATGGAATTTGCAAACTCCATATATTTAGATATGCATTATATACAATTTGTTCAGCAATCTCAAAAGCAATGAAACCCCTGCATAATAAGTTCAGTGCAGGTTTTGTGGTGAGATACAAAAAAGTCTTCCCATTTTTTGCTTTAGATCAGTTAGGGAAGGTATAAAATACACATTAGACTTCACCAGCTAAGCTGCAGATAAAGTACCTCTCCACTGTCCCAAGGCTCACTAGTAGCAATGCAAAACCAAAGTGCCATCCATACCTGCAGCAGAACAGACTCACTCGCTACAGGGAGGTTCAGAATTACAGTTGGTTTAACCTGCAATAAACCCAGCCTGTTGCCAACATGTCCTATACTGCAACATTTTCAACTACCCTGTATTGGAGGAAGGGTTGCAGCTGAACAAAGGAGCTAACCTAGCAGAAAACCAGCCACCAAAACCAGAAAGAAACCAATTCAGGCTTTTCAGCCTAATCAGTTCCCTGCATGAACATCACTCCTGGCAGAAGAGAAGTGGCAGGTAGCAGCAGAGGAGACAACACTGCCCACCCCTTTCTGTGCTGCCCTAGCTGGATATTAGCTTTAACCTAACCATCAAAAACTGAAGGTTCTACAATCTTCATGTATATTGCTTGTCCTTTCTGCTGAGGCCCCCAACAAACAGCTGGTTATGATGGAAATGCACTATTCGCCCAAAGGTGAATCCAGCTTTAGAAGTGCTCTCCCCTTACTACCCAAAACAAGACAGACAACTCCTTAAGAACAGGATTCAAGAAAAACTGAGAATTTTACTTTTGTATTAGATGTTAAGACATGCTGCATGACAAATCATGCTTGCTTCAGTCTCCCAAAACCATCTTTGACAAAGGAGTCACCCCAGGTCATATTACACCAACAAAACTAAAAAATAATAATAAAAAAAATCTACCTGCCCATTTAATACTTCCAACTTTCCTCAAAATGCCACAGCATTTTTTACTTTTTCTTTCTTTCCTGCCCCGCACCAGGGCAGGGGGAAAGGAGAGAATTTATTCTTCTTGGTCCTGCAGATTTACAGGAACCAAATCCAAGTTTCAGGTCAACTCTTCTTTCTTCATCAGAACAAACAATCTTAAAGGGTTAGCAGAAACCCCAGCCTGGAGAAAACCCAAGCTGACAGTTTCTCCACATTCTCAACCTCTGACTTCCTAACACTACTACAGATGGTGGATCAATAAACAATTAGAATTGATCAATAAATAATAAAACATAACCCACTGCTTACCTTTGATGTACCAGGGCCCCTAACTGGTTACCTACTGTGGCAGAGAAAGAAAAAAGGAAAAAAAAATCAAAGCATTAGCACGGATAAACTAACTTCATCCCTATAGAAAGAGAGTTCTTACCATTTCATCAAAAAAGAAAGAAAAGCAAAACAGTAATTTAGGTTCAGTGGCTGAAATGAATGCGTTATGTGGTACAAAACAGGAGGGGATTTCTTGATCAACACACACCATAACCCAGTGTCCAGCTGAACACAGGATAGGGAATTGATTTGCGTCTCCCCATGCTGAGAGTCATGGGAGAAAATCCTGCCTGCCCAAATCCAAATCCCTGCAACTAACCTCCCCCCTTCCCAATTTAAGCCCAAAGTAGTAAAAAAAGGGAAAAAGGGGGGGAAGGGAGGAAGAAGAGGAGAAATTTCAAGCAGACTGGTATGTATTAAAAAACAAAAATAAAAGCTGAGCAGACTCAGAGATTTAGTCTAGGCAAAAAGCATTAAAGACCACTTGCACATACTTCTCTCTGTGTCTCTTATCTGTGCTCCATGGAGCCCACTTACACGGAGACCTGTTAAAGGAATAGGTCTGTTAAGTAACCTTGTGGCACCCAAACAGTATTTTTTTTTTAAACAACACATTTTACTGAATGCACACATTCCAGGCATATCTGCGATGTTAGTTGGTGGTCCATTTATGATTAGCAGTTATGTCCCCAGCTGACAACCCTCAAACAGATTTCTCCCCCCAACCCCAACAGATTAGATCTTTCTTCCAAATGTTAATGGGGAAAATATCATTAGACCAACTCATGCAAAATGGGAACACATGCCCTGCTGGGCTTCGTACTGGACTTTGCCTGCAGCAAACCAGCTAAAAACCACACCATTTGGTCCTAACAACCAGTTGAAAGATTATATTGCATGCCTGGAGGGCACAAGTAGCGAAACAAATGAAACTGGCCAACATGTGAGCTGTGATAATAAAGATGCTATTTCAAACTACCTTGCAGCAACCTGCACATTCTTTGACCTGAAATAAATTGACAATCAGCTGGCAGGGTTAGAAAGCGGATGCATCCCACACTCTCTAAATCCGGTAGAAAAATGCATAAAGTTTGTGGCCAAACACTTTACTCAAATAAAATAGACAAAGAGAGTCAATACTGTATTTCTGCTGCGTGTCAATACCTTCATAATAGTTCAAGACCAAAATATCGACAGCATATATATTTTATTACTCTCCTCAGCTCAGTGATAAGACAACTGCTGCGTTATTGACTCCGTTAGATTTGTCTTTGCATATTCTCACCCTGAATATAAAAAGCTCTAATTTGGTAACTATCAATACTGCAGTTGAAAAAGGTTGGTGATGTAATGGGGAATATTTGCTCTAGCTGATAAGCTACTACCACAGGGCTGAGCAAATACAGCCAAACTCAGAATCTCGCCATCTTGCCCCAAACTGTGATCCACGTATTTTTACTATAGGCAATAGGTCTGGTGGCTATTGCTGTAGCATGGGATTGCCCTTGCCACGGACCAGGCCGCTCATTATCCCAAGATGCCAGAAAGAGTGGTCTTCACATTACAAGGCTGTATTTAAATATCCACTTCACATTTCAATTCACCATAACAGCTCTCCTAACAGTCTGTTCTACTGCAGCCGCTGCCCACAAATTATGAGACAGACACACATCCTATAATCAACTCCTGAAGTTCACACAAAGAACTGAAGAGCCTTCATTTTGTAACACAATCCTACACTTGAAAAAGACAACTTCTTAGGGAAAACTACGAGCACAAGAAGTTAAATCAGTCAGGGGAAGAATGCTTTAGATGTACATAACATAGTGTCTCCAACCCATTTCAAGTACTATACAAACATAGTAAGCCATTCACCACCCCAGGCAGCTATCAGCCCTACTGTATATTTATTGTACTAATTAGTTAAAAAAAATTAAGCCACAGTAACTTATGTGTGAGATCATTCCTTCCATATTTCACAGATAATCTCTCCAAGAGCTGAGATAGAAGGCAGATGGACAGAACTGGGAGTGATTTACCTCAAGTCAGTTATGATTTCTCTCTGTTTTCGGGGAGGAAGAAAAGAATGACATGGCTCCCAGTTCCAACAACCTAAAGGTCCATTCCTTCTCCAACATGCCCATTTTGCTCTGAAAGACGGACTAATAGAGAGGCAGGGCTGGGGCAGACCACACTCCCTGCAATATTGAAAGCTGATGTTCTGTTCCACCATCTCCCTCTTCACACCAGGGAGGGGGGGTGAACTCTGGCAAGCCATGTACATATTTCCCCCTTTTACATCTATTGAGTACAATTTAATGTAACTGCAGTCATTTTACTGCAAATAAGGAAAAATACTGAATAAAATCAGCACAATTTCCTATTAATGGCACCTGCTGGTTGATAACTCTTCACTCTGCTTTAGGCTTCACCTTAACTGAATTCTACGTAACAGACACTCAAAACATATGCGGATTTTTTTTTCCACCCCATAAAACAGAGCAATGCCTCCCACTAAATTAATGTGCATGATGGGAATATACAATCTCGTCAAGAATATCTTCATGGCTAGAATAAAATCAGAGCAACGCATCTCCCAGAGAGCAGTGGAACAGGGTTGCATTTCATACTTTTGAACCAAAACGGGATCATCATAGATTTTAGAAAGCTACAAGGAAGACATTAGTTACCCTAATTCTTTATCATTAAATACTGCCAGGCTTTTCTTTAATTAAATGGTCAAAAGCTAATAATTTTCGTGTCTGCCTTCACTGCGAATCTTTATGGGCTTTTTCCCCCCTCCCTTAAACTGCCTTATTTTAAAAAAGTTGATCTGTAAAGTCACAATTTTGAAGAACACTGGCATTTTGTGTATTACACTAAACCTTTTACTGAAAGATCTGGACTTCTGCCCTGGACATACTGCTGCTACAGATGTGCCAAGGAGCATCACTACTAACTTTAATCACCAGTAAGACAGGGGTAAGATTTCCTTCTGCCCATTGCTATTTTCACTGAAAACATATTGGAGCAGAAGAATAAAGTATTCCATACAACAGGATCGTGTTGTGTTTGAGCCCCTCGGCTCTACTACAATCAAGTTTAATTACATCAAAATGGGCCATCTTTGTACCTGGATGCACCACAGAAGCTTGGAGAAGGCAGGGGATGGAGAGAGGGGGGTGTGAGGCTTCTCCAAGGTCTCTCATCTTTGTTTTCCCAGACTCAAAGGATGCCCCAGCCTTCAGCTGCAACACTGCTGCTTAACTCTACATATATCACTGGAAACGTCTTCAAAGCAGTCCAAAACAGGGCAAACAAAGGCTAACGTTCTGGTGATCAGTCTCTTTCCAGCAGACTAGATCCCTGCTTCCTTTGAACAAAAGAAGGCTGTTTCTTTAAGGATTATTTAGCATTAAATAAACTTATCAAATTGTGCTGGTAATTAGAGGGACCCATTAATTAGAACAGAGGCCAGGAGCAGCCATTGGCCCTTAACAGGAGAGCTGGGATCTATCCTCAGCAGCAAGATGCCACCAGGTCTCTCTGTAGCTCAGACTAACCCCATCTCTAGTGCTCACCTTCGCTGAGAAACATTAACTGCGGCAAGTGGCCATATAAATGCCGACTACGACTTCCTGCAAGCAGTACAAATAAACCTGATCTCCTCCCTGCACTATAGCTATTTGCAGGATTACTTTAAAGTTGTTTCCAGAAAGGGGAAATAAAGAAGCCAGGGAAAAAGAGAAATAATCAGGTCTCAAGCTCCATCTAATATCAATAGGCCAGGTCACCAGGGCCAATCCTAGCAGCTCTTCATTTCAGATGAAGGTTATGTTAAAGGAAGTGCAAAAGGCACTCACACATTCTGGTTTCAAATACTATGACAAACCTATTTTTCCTGGAAATGCTCTAAAAGCAGCTGAATTTGTTTTGACCAGCACACTGTCACCCTGTCTTAAGACCACTTCCTAAGCTGACATCAATCAGCCACGCCAGCAGCTGTTTACAAAAATGGACAGGCAGAATTAGATTTTCCTGAAAGACAGACAGCTTTCTTGTCACCTTAAATACTTCCCCTGAACCCAATTTTTTCAGGAGTATTAGGAACAGAAGTAATTTTCTAACAGTTACACAGGGATAAGGAAGCAGCGAGACCTGCACCCAGCCGTGAACATGCAGTATACAGAAGTGAACAATCAAAAGATTTACCACCAGATTTGTTTCCAAGCTATCCAGAGCAGCAGAATGTATCCAAACCCCCACACTATAAAATTTCTAGAGCATGCGTAACAACATAAATAATCGCTTCTTGACAACAATGTTTCCCAACTGCGGTTCACAGACAAGCAGAAAATGGAGAAAGTGTGGGCATGCAATACCGACACCCCTTGTTCGCAGCTAACAGAACTAAAAGATCATCCAAATGGGAAGTGCTTTCCTAATTGAAATGTCCTATTAAAAGCAACTGCCACCTTCCACATGCTTAAAGCTAAAGCTGCATTACAGACTTCTAATGCCACGGCAGCAAGAGCAGGTAGCCTAAGACTAACTAAGGTGTGGATCATACCACAAACAAAATACAGAGCAAGAAGCACTCGCAGCTTCAGAAGTTCCTTTGCCAGGCTGCAGTTCTGGGTATGCAGTTAAAGACCAGCGCTGGGGGATTACGTGGTTAGGTGAGGAACTCGTCACACAATTGTTATTTCAGTACAGGACTTACTAATGCCATTAGGAATAAAACCCAAGATGACCAAAGCTGAAAGAAGCAATACAACCCTTGCTCCTACCCTGACAAGTCCTGTTTCTTTGTGAAATTCTAGCCCTTTAAAATATTACTTGCATCATTTCTCTTCTCTAAGATCTCACAGATAAGATTTTTGGGAAGAGAGTTGGACAAAAGCTGTAAAACCTACAGATGTATATGAACAACCCAAGGGCAAATACAGCATTGGAGCTACTTTAAAAACAGTTACAGACAAGGGCCAGTCCTGAACTACAGGGTGAGCAAACACCCATAGGTGTTTACATCAGCAGAAGAACTGCCAATACAAGTCAGGTGTACAGCCACTCTGGAAGGCTCTCCCAGGAACGATACCTGCTCCACGAAGTTATCTATCACAACACAAGAAGCCAGCAGCAACATACATTTATAGCCCAGACTGCAACTGCATTGACACGGTTTGTGTCAACACAAACAAGACTCAGCAAGTAATAGGGCTCACCAGTAAAAGTTTAAGTACAAAGTCTAACTTGCGCTGTCATTAAGCACTATGACCATTTCACAAGTTAAAAGTTCATAAAAAAACATTTTGTCAAGAGGTCAGATTTCTCAGTTCAGTGTGATGAACCAGTGAAAGAAATAGGCAGGACTAGTGTTATGAATGACTAGTTCCTAGAAGGCTACTTTTATTCTTTTTCACATATAGCCACTTACCTAAGCTATTCAAACACAGCTCAAAGCTGTTCAGCATTCTTCAATGCTGAACAGCCTGCTTGACAGCCGAGCACCTTCCCATACAGAAACCAACACATACCAGTAATACCAGGCGTCTGGCTTCTCACAGACATAGTGATGCTCCAGCCTGAGATATAAGGCGCAAGGGCTCACCCAGATAAACCCATTCTTTCCTAAAACACCAAATCAAAGGAGTAGCAACCTCTTGCTCAAATAGAGCCAACACCAGAGAACAAAGTGGGTGGTGGCATGTGTTCAGAAAACAGTAATGGTAGCAAGCCAGAGGCTCCACATGAAAGAAACTTCTCCCCATGCTCCAGCACGTTTTTTCAGAATGAGAAGCAGACGTGCAGTATTTTCAGTCTTTGCATCAGACAGAAAAAAATTATTTTCAAAACAAAGTGCTAGGCAGCAGCTTTGCTTATCTCCTCAGTACTCCTGAACATATCTGGGGGGGAGAGAATCACTCTGCAGGGCTACCTGTGTCAGCCAAAATACTAGAGGAAATAGGACAAGGAAGACATAGCCACTTTTTTTTTTTTTAATAACCAATCACAGGAAAAGGTGAGCTCTTTGCATCTATCCAGAAGCAGATAATACAGTTTAAACACTTCTTGTAACAGTGCACATCATTAGATTTGTAAAAAATAAAACACCTGTTCTAACAGTTTCATTGTCATAAGAAACTAATAACTTATTTTAAAATTGTAACACTTCATACAATATTAACTCATTACAGTTAACAAATATGGTCTAGCCAGTAAATTATTCTTTGGCTGTGGCCAATGTTACATGCTTCAGAGATTTAAGAATTCTCAAAGAATAACGATGAAAACTAAGCCTAATACGGGAATTTTCCTTCTAACCTGCATCAATACCCTTTCTCCTGAAAATTCCTGTACAAAGCAATCAGAACTCTTGACAGCAACTCAACTACTGTGCTGTGACCACTGCTACACATGGAAAGGAGCACATGTAATACTGTCCCTATACACTGCCTGCTCTTAGAAAATAAGGGTCATCAGGGAAGAACAGCTTTACTATGTACATCTGGTACTCTATACATGGGCTCCAGCACAGTCCCAATAAGCATGTCCCTCCCTCCCCCAGCTACCATAGAACAAGCTTTAAATCACAGAGTTCATTTGCCAATTCCCAAAGTTCATGAACTAAGAAAGAATTGCTTCACATTAATAACACTAATAATGCCTAGGAGTGCTGTGTTATCTAGATAAGACTAAACAGCACAGGGAATCTTGTATAAAATTTCTATACACAGAAAGATGCATTGATTTCTGTCCTTAAAGCAAACAACTGCCTCCATAGATACATACAACTTCAGGAGCTGCATCCACAAGATTGACTGATCATAGCCAGCTTACCTCCGTCATCCAGTGGCCGTTTCTGCACTCCATAACCGTAGACTGATGGGTCCACAAGTGTTGTAGAATTATTCAAGTGAGGAATATCTCCAATTTTAGCAGCAATCTATAAAAACAGGGGATAAAAGCATGATTAACATACCTGAAGTTTCAGCCATCACAGCTGAACACTCTTTCTTCCAATAAGGCATTCACCCCAGTCCAATCTTCTCTCAGCTATTTACTATACAGGTGGCTTTATAACAGTTCCAAGACAGCAGTGCTTCATTTGTAAGGTAAACAATTTGTGCTTGCTTTTAATATTTGTTTAATTAAGATCTTATTTACCCAGTTTCTCTTCCTGATCATAAGTAGGTATTTACCCCCCTGGAACATTATATTCAGGTTTGTTCACTCCATGGACAGCTGACAACCTAAATCTTGCAAAGATGAGAGTTCAGACTAGCTCACCAGCTTTGTCCTGGAGAAGCTGCCACCACCATAGGCGTGTAGGAGGACACATGCTTCCTCCTGCATCCGCGCATATCCAGATACATAGAAAGACATACTCGCACATCAGTGCGAGGAGCGGAGGGAGAAGAATGTGAAAATACACAGCACAAGGACAGGTTTGGGAACTCGTTGTCAAAGAGACTGGATCACCCTGTGTTTACTGTACGAAGAATAAGCCAGTGGGCAAACTATTAGCCCAGAATTAGTTTCAATTTCCTGCAGTGGTCAATACAGCATGAACACGACCAACACTGCCTGTGCCTCTGGTTCCATCTCTTAGACGGGTAACTGCCATTCCCTGCCAAGCCAGGATGCATGAGGATATTTACAGGAAAGAGGAGACAGTCAGGTGTCACAGTAAGGGGACTACAGTAAGCAAATAAACTAGGTGAGAGAGAGACCTACCGCCACTTAATAAAAGTGAAAAGTTAAGCTCATCACTAATGACATTTGGGAGACATCTATACAGACGGATGCTGACAGAAGAAAGCTCTTTCACCTGCTCTCCAAGCTAACTGATGTAAGCCTACTCTAGAAACATACAGGTGCATTGCTTCAGTGCTGCACCCAAGTTAACACCCCCTTCAGGGACAGGCAAGCTGCGGTCTCACAGCACCCCTTGCCTACATAAAGTACTTGGCTATAATAAGCAAGTGCAGAACAAAGTAGTTACAGAACAACTATAAAGCACGGTGCATTCTACAGCTTTTGCTTCCTTTTCCAGCAAAAAGAAAACCACTGAATAGGATCTTTACCAGCAGTCTGATGCCACTCTATTATAACTGGGATTTCACCAGAGAATAAGCAACAGGAACAGATGAAAGAGCATTTTACACAGATATGCTTTAAATGAAGACAAGGGCAAATGACAAAATATAACTAAAATTTGTGTTTCTAAAATTTGAGTTTTACTGCAACAGAAGGACATCTACAGCAACTCTGGTTGTTGACACCATCAGCTGCTGCAGTAGAATAAACAACTGCCCAAGATTCAGAACCACAGGGTACTGAAAAAAAGCTATCTGAAATAATCTTGAAAGATTGAGGGCCCTGCATTTAGAAAGAGAATAGAAAACATTCTCTTCAATGCCTTGCATGAAAAGGGCTGCAAGTTTTGACCATTTTCTTCTCACAGTCCATTCCATCCTGCCCTCTCTTAGAAAGTCAACAACTTTATTGTGTCACAAATGCCAGGAGCTAGAGAATAGTCTTCCTGCAGGACCAGCACAGTGATCATGTAGCAAAGCTTTGATGATGAGTGCCTTGTATACCAACATCTCCAAAAACTAATAGGTCCATAGAAATCTGATTCAGAAAGCATTAACACAGACTACCCCTTGTCCACTCGATACTAGGGAGTGTCAGGTGATGCCTTGCTTTTTTGTTGAAGACTGTACTGCATCCATAGTTCCAGCCCTTTGCCCACATGCTTTCCCCTTCCATTTGGGATGCAGAGGATTTGAATGAAGGTACAAAGAGCATAGATGTTTCCTGCCTACTTCAATGCTGAAAAATAAATTTAAAATTATATTTTATAACAATCTACTAACAGCTTTCACATAACTTACAAACATATGCCAAAAGGAAGAGTGTCACATACAACATACCCTGGCATGTTTTGGAACATTTGATTTTAACATGCCCTTCATGAACTCTTTCTGTTAGTAGTTATTTACTTGAAAAAAAATCTGTAAGTTGTGGAAACTGCTAGCTGATAGTCTGGAGCTGAAATCACACACCACATGCTCAAGGGAAAGAAAAAAAAATAGTCCGGATAGCAGAAGCTGGCCTACAAAAGGAAGCTAGCATGAAGCACAAAGGCGTGCATGAACAGATCACCAACACTAAGGCTGTCCACTCCCAGAGCAGGAGAGATTTGCAAACCCCTGCTCGTGCTTAGCACAGTTATCGCCCTGGCACAGAACACTCCAAGTAAAGGGCAAAATAAGAGAGTCAAAGCAATTTTTACATTATCAGCTTTTGGGATGTTTTCCTCCCCCCCCCCCTTTATTTAAACTTGCACCCTTGTCTCTAAAGCCTCCCAGCTGCCACTGGATTATAGGCAGGCAACACACCACCTCACTACAGCAGGAAAAAATACCCTGCAAAATTAAGAGCTGAGCTTTTTAAGTGGACACAGCGGTTAAAATACATTTTAACTTCTTATGTTCAACTTAAAATGGGAACCTCAGTTTTTACTATAGCTTCAGCAGGGAGATAAGCACAAAGTTAGAACACAACAAAAGTAAGCAGACCTAGCCCTTATCTGACTAAATGACCTTGAGTAATGTACTGCTAGCCACTGCTTTTGTCCTGCTGTATGTCAGTCTTCATTTTTTTCCTTTTGTTTTTTTTTCTAAACCCAACACATCTGTATTAATAAGCTCTGAAATACACTGGAAAAAAGCATCACTACCACAGAACTGTTTCTGCACCTAATTTCCCCAAAATAAAGCTCTCCAAAAAGCACTTTAAGGGACATAGCATAAACCTGAACTACAAACTGCAATGGTAAAGCCAAGAAAAACAAACCTATAAAGTTGGGTGAGGGATACATGCTTTCCTATACCTTGCTCTTCTGTCCTCCTATACCTTTAACACCCTTTAAAAATGGTGTAATACCAAACTGCTTTTAAATATGAAGCTTCTTTGCTAGACACAGCAGGACTCAAACACCAATATTTCCAGAATTCTGCTTTCAAGAGAAAGGGCCTAGCTTCGGGGAAGAATCTCTCCATGCTGTCCTGCAAAAGAACAGCAATCGATAAAATCACTAATTCTAGGTATTAGCATGATATAAACCAGTAAGGTGCTGTCACCTCACCCTTCAGACAATTCTAGTGTTTCTGCTACTCTTCCCATTCGTTGAGCAGAATACTCGAGTTTGCGTGACAGACATTTCTCCAGGGCTCTGCAGGAAGCAGCAAAACCATCCACAACCATTTAGAGTTTCACATCACAGGTGGTTTTCCTAAATACCAGAGTAATTGCAAAGCCCTAAATCTATTTGAGGATGATCTGAAAAAGTACTCATAATAAAGATAATAAAGATAAAGAAACATTGAGTCTTAAGACCCCTCCATCCCCATGGAAATTAGAAGTTAGACACTGATAATAGAAAGGGATTTTAAATATACAGCCTGTTGACTCTCAGTAAGTCTCAGGATATTCATCCACTTCCAAGGTACCAAGATGGCATGCCACAGGCTTACCAAGCCACAGCCCTTACTCTTCATAGCATTCCCAAAAATACAGATTCAGACAGTACATATGGCAGGTTACAAGAAGAACAGGACATGTAAGAAGAGGGAACCAGTAAGTGCTGCAAATGTATGTGTTGTACTGAAAATGAGACTGCCAAGGAGAACAGGAGAAGGTAGGAACCAAGCAAGACGCTGTTTTGTCAATAAGAACAAGATTCAAGGACAGTCTGATAGAAATCCATTTTTGTCCAAAGTACAGGCAGCTCTGCTTTTCTCATCCCATTACTCAAAAGGGGAGCAAATATCCTATGCCCACCCCCCAAAATGCCACAGAAGAAAAACCACCCTGCCTGGGAGCAGCTGGACAGATGGACAAATCAGGCACCACCTATGAACCATAAAATAATCCACTCACTTGAGGCGTGGTGCAGAAGATGCAGGACAGACCATCTCAAAGCCCCAGCATTCACTTGAAAAAGTAATTTTTGATACATCTCAAATATTTAAGAGTCCACAAAAAATCCAAGCAAGTCTAGCACAGACACTGAAAGCAACGTACAAGTCATTTCTTTCAAAGGTATTCCAGATTTCTGACTCATGTCATCTCACATCCCAGTGACTTTGAGGAATGCAGTTACTGTGACTGATCAGGAAAGTCTTCCCTGTCCTGAATTAGTTATTAATAACTAAGCACTGTATTCCACAGCCTGATTTTAGTGTTATGGCTCTCTTGAGAACTGAACCTAGTAAATTTGATTACTACTCTTAAGTCTAAGATTAAACTTCGAAAGAGTTCAAGTGTCAAGCCAGGGATGCCATACCAACCTACGATGCAAGAACTACAACTGATTTTTTTTCCTCTGCTCACTCTCCCCCTTAAAGCAAAACTAATATTCAGAAAGAGCTGCAGCCTTGGCCAGAAGCAGTAAAAAAGCTGACATCTACGTACCAGATCAGTATAGTTCAGGCAAACACAACATTAAACACACTGTGTGAAAGCTCTGCCATCACCTCCAGAAAAGCATTAGACGTAACTGCCTTTACATCCCACCTGATTCTCAGCCAGGAGTTCCATCACAGATTGCTTGTGTGGTGAGGTAAATATCCATCCACTGAACAGTTAAGACCATCTTCATTCACACTTGGTAACAAGTTACTAGTGACAATTTAGTCCTGCCCTTCTGTGCAGGAAAAGGCTACCTACTCCCTTACAAAGCCTCTAAGGAACTAGATTAAATCAAGTACTTTTGCAGGGGGGAAATATTTTAGCACTTGCCAACAATTCTTTTCATCCCACAAACACTAATGGAAAAAAATCACATTCAACAGGCAGCATACAACTCACTGCACAAAAATGTAGGCCACTGCACTCCCATGAACATGTGCAGAGCGCACGTTTCTCAACACACTTGCTTCCAGCGTGAAAGATAGCAGTGAGGTTGCTATGCTGCAGCGCCTGACCTGAAGTTGGCAGCTGGGAAGATTTTGAAATCTTCCAGTTCAGACTAACTCCAGTTAACTCACAGAAACCCAACACATTCTTTCAAGTATAATGAACTTCAGAACAGCAAGATCAGAGTAAGCGAGCACAGCTAGGTTACAGAATTGTTTAATATTCCATGTCCTTCACGTGTGGGTTAGGGGGCATCACAGATTCACGCTACAAACATGATGACAGCAACCACTCAACACCGATTCAGATCAATTTTCAGTTCATGCTATATTTTAGCCTAATACCGTCTGAGGCATCCCACTTTCACATTTAACCTGTTACTGAGCAGATGAGTACTACGTATTGTGGCACTTCCAACATACTCACAAAATAATTTCAACAAGCTGCAACTTACCGGCAAATAATTATTTTCTTCTACATAAACAGGTTATTCAAAGAGTATTCATCTGCTAGCAGGCGATAATATTATCCGATATTCAACGAGATGTTTTTGCAAGAAGAGGCCTCTGGTAAAAGACAACCAGGTCAAAGCAAACACAGCTGCAACACCTCTCAATTTAACTGCATCAAGTAGATAACCCTGGGCTAACAGCAAAGCTTTCAGACATCACATACCACCAAGGCCACAGCGCTTTGTTAGCCACTGAAAAAAACGACGCGTGGCCTCATCCAGGAGGCAGCTAACAGGCAACTCGCCCACTGTACTACTTATGCTGAGAAAGAAATCAACGACCGAAGAGCAGACTAGCTCGTGATCTCCTCTGGGAAGGTGCAGGGTGTTCATCTAGAACAGCAAGTGCCGCTGTACGGGTCGCTGAAGACCGCACAGAACACTGACTTGCTGCCATACTGATTCACAAGTGAGCCACGAGTGACGGTAAGCCACTTAAGTTCCATTAGAGCTATTGCTTGAAAGGTCTTAGGGTCCAGCTTAGTTTCTTCAGAAGTTTCCCAGTGAAATGAGAAAAGCAAGTCTGGGCAACAGAAGGAGATTTCTCCCACCTGGCCTGTAACATTGGAAAAAATAAAGTCAGGGTCTTTAAGCACCAGTTGGGCTGCAGTCCTGGTATTTAGCTGCATTGCGTCTTGTTAAGGTGCAGCTACTAAGCACAAGTAGAGCGCAACCGGCTCAGAGATGGAATAAACGCCTGCGACAGACACGGAACAAGAGACGTGATGAACAGTCACAAAACCTGCACTGTGAGCAGCAGCTTCTTGTTTCTGGAGCCACTTTCCGCAAACTGAGGAGCGCGCAAACACTTGGAATATCCTGTACTGAAGACGAGGGTGTTGATTTCTGCAGGTCTGGGCGCTTTCACTAAAAGTTTCCATTTTAGCCCCGTGTAAGCTCAGAGATTCCTTTGAGGAGCACTCTCCCTCCCAGGAAGGAATGCAAAGCTCCCCCCTCTGCCAGGGTTTCTATCGATCAGCCTAAAGCACCACGAAGGCCTCGTTTAAAAAACGAATCCACGTTAAGCTCACACCCACCCACTGCAAAGAGCAAGACGAGACGAGAGCTCCCGCAGGCTGCAGACCGCCTCCTTCCCCGCAGAGCACCGTTTCTGCCGTGTCACAAGCCCCGGCCGCGACCCGCGCCGGAGGGAACTGTCAGAGAGCCCCGCCGCCGCCCCCGGCCTGCCCCTCTCCCCGGAGCCCGCCCGCCCCCAGCAGGGAACAGCCCCGGGGGCGGGGGGGGGGAAAGCTCCTGAGAGGGGGCCGCCGGCTCCGGCCTCCCGGGAGAGGGGCAGCGGAGCCGCGGCCCTGCCCCTCACGGCGGCTCCGCGCCCCGCCTCAGCCCCGCGGCCTAGCGGCGCCCCCGCGGCCTCCTCCTCCCGCCCCCGGCCCGCCAGCCGGCGCCTACCTGCCGGACCCGGTGCAGAGCGTCGACGAACCCCTCGGGCTTGATCCCCACGGGCGCCGCGCTCTGCCCCTGCGCCAGCTCCGCCATGACACGCGCCCCGCGCCCGCCCGCCGCCGCCGCCGCGCCGTCCCGCCGCTCCGCCCGGGGACCCGCACCCGGAAAGGGAAAGAGCCCCCCGCTTCCGCCGGAAGTGGGCCGGGGAGGGGCGGGGGCGCCGCGGCGGGGCGGGACCGGGAGGAGGAGGAGGAGGTTGGGGGGTGGTCGGGCCGCACGTCACGGCCGCTCACGCGCCGGAGGGGTGGGCGTGGCGAGCCCTTGCCCCGCCCCACGGGACCCCCGACACCGGGCGCCCCCGGGGGCGGGGGCCGCAGGGGACCCCCCCGGCCCGCAGCGGGACCGCCGCGCCTGCCCCTGCCCGCCCGGCCCTGCCCGGCCCTGCCCGGCCCATCCCTGCCTGGGCCGGCCCCTGCCACACTGGCCCCTGCCAGCCCAGCCCTGCCAGACTGGCCCCTGCCAGCCCCTGCCTGTCCCTGCCTGTCCCATCCCTGCCTGGGCCGGCCCCTGCCACACTGGCCCCTGCCAGACTGGCCCTTGCCAGCCCGGCCCTGCCCGGCCCATCCCTGACAGCCCGGCCCTGCCAGACTGTCCCTTGCCAGCCCCTGCCTGTCCCTGCCCGTCCCTGCCCGTCCCATCCCTGCCTGGGCCGGCCCCTGCCAGACTGGCCCCTGCCAGACTGTCCCTTGCCAGCCCGGCCCTGCCCGGCCCTTCCTGTCCCATCCCTGCCAGACTGTCCCCTGCCAGACTGTGCCAGCCCCTGCCAGACTGTCCCCTGCCAGTCTGGCCCTGCCTGTCCCTGCCTGTCCCATCCCTGACAGCCCGGCCCTGCCAGACTGTCCCCTGCCAGCCCCTGCCTGTCCCTGCCTGTCCCATTCCTGCCTGGGCCAGCCCCTGCCAGAATGTCCCCTGCCAGACCGTCCCTGCCAGACTGTGCCAGCCCCTGCCAGACTGTCCCCTGCCAGCCCCTGCCTGTCCCATCCCGTGCCTGCCTGTGCCATCCCGTCCATCCCTGCTGTGGCAAAGGCCACAGAGGTGCCCCACCAGCAACACCCTCGGTGGAGAGGCACCGTCCCACGGTGTCCCTTTCCTGCCCGTTTTCCTGCGTGTATTTGAGGACCGCGTTCCGTGGCTGGGTGCCGCCGTGGTGTTCGTGACGCCTTGCACGAAGCTCCCGGACGCGGGGTGCCGGCGTGCTCCGGAGAGCTCTGCCCTGCTCCGCCAAGAACTGGAGCTCCAGGACAAGGACCAGTTAGCCAAGGCTTCATGCAAAGAACGCGCGATGCTTATTCCTCGAGCGGGGTGCTGCTGCACGGCCCCCGCCCAGCCCTTACGGCCCAGGACATCTGGGCAACAGCGGTGCTTTTTGGGGGTGTCCCACGAGGGCTGTCACCCAACCCGCTGCCCAGGCACAGACCCTCTCACGTCGGGCTGCACGCCTGCTGTAGGGTTGAGCGTTCACGTATCCTCCGGGATATGAGCAACGCCTTGCCATGGGATGGTGGCACGGGGAAGGGACAAGAGGCAGCGGGTGTCAGCTCTGTCAGCTGGCGGCGGGACCCCGGAGCAAAAAGGAGGGGGTCGGTGGTGGGAGCCCAGGCCCGGCGATCGGCCCCCCCCCAGCCTGGCAGCATGGGGGGCCTTGACCTAACCCCCCCCAAAGTGCAGCTGTGTGAACGGGTGAGAGGTGTTACCTCCCAAACTGCAGCCTGCATCCAGCTCCTGCCGTGGCTGGGTTTGCACACCGAGCCTGGAATAGTGCAAGTTTCACTGAGCCCAGACCCCATTTCCCAAAGCCACCGAGTATTAAATGAAAAATTCAAACTATGGCCCAAGTTGTGTTGCGTTCCTTCTCAGCTGTTTCTTGCTCTTTCCAGTTTTATGCATCTCATTTGCGCCTACATGAGTAGGCAGGAATTGCTGAGGCCGATGAAATTATCTGGTGGCTTTCCAAGAGCAGGGAACACGTTTCTTCACTGGCACGCACAGTCTGCTGCTGGTCACCTACGTTACACCAGTGGGCTTGCTGAGCACCAGCCTCTCCTCCTTTCAGAAGACGGGATCATTTTCTTAAGCAAAAAGCCCATTTATTGTAGGAGAAAGGAAGACAGCCCATAGGGGAAGGATTTTAAGATGATCTGTATCACCGCAGCCACCCCATCATCTTCCGACCATGGTGGAGGCAACTTCTCCAGCCATGCCCAGGGCTTTGCTTCTTCCTCTCTTGCAAACAGCCTGGAGAATTTGCTGGATTCAGGGACATTTTCCCCCTCCTAACCCTGGCCGGGAAGACCCAAGAGGCTCAGCACCAGCTTTTCCCCGGCTGCCCCTTTCCCCAGGCAGGTCCCGAGTGGGGAGATCACCCCGACAGCCCCACTTGGTTCTCGGGGGTGCCCTCTCCTCGGCAGGATTTGCCCCGTGACCCTCCAGCTAACGCCAGCCTCAAAGTGGCCGCAAAAAAAGGTGACCAAATCTGAAGCCTAAAGCCCCCGGCGCCGGGACACCGGCTGAGAGAAGCCACAGGCTCCGCTGCCAGACCCAGCGCGGCGCTCGGGGCTGTGAGAGCCGAGTTTTGGCAGTCTCAAGCCCTGACAAGAGGTGCATGAACCTCCTTGGTGCTGGGCAGGACTGGGGCCGAGGGACCAGGCTGCCAGGAGGGTGACGGCGAGCCCCGGAGCTGGGTGGGCAGGGACAGCCGGGAGGGAGCCCGGAGAGAAGACGACATCGGGCAGCAATTGAAAAGAAAGAAATTACAGGCCTTAAACACTTCTAGAAACAAATTTCTGATGTAAATCTTCCTTTTGAAGGGGAAAAAAAAAAAGGAAAAAAAAGAAAGGAGTGATTCTACGCCTCCATCACCCGCCTCCCCCCGCCCGAGCCACACACACCTTCACACACACACGCGCTGAAATTAGTTGTGACAGCTGAAATTCTCCTCTCGTCGGACGCTATTTGACAGGGTACTTAAAAAAGGAGGAGAAAAAAAAAAAAAAGAGAAGAAGAAGAAAAGGGAAAGTGGTTTGGTGTTGCATGGGGGAGGCGGAGGGGGGTGATGGGGTGGGGGGTTTCAAGTGATACAAGGCGCATAATTCAGGCTTCTTGGATTGCAAAAGCTCCTCTTACCTAAAGGGCCTGCTGCCTTTATTTTTATCCAAATGGCTCAATTACTGCAAAGCCCCACAGAGAAAATTATGGATGTTTGCCTCTATTTTTCTCCCCTTGTCTCGACAACTGTAGATATTTTGTTTTCCTTCTTTCCATCTCTTTTTTTTTTTTTTTTTTTTTTCCCTTTTGGTGGTGGTGGGTGCGGGGGGTGGAAGGTGGCCGGGAACCAGGATGGGGGATGGATGGGGAGATGCGGGGGACCCAGGGCGAGGGACAGGGCGCTGGCACGCAGTGGCCCTGCCACCATCACACAACTTGGTCCTCTCTCCGTCTCCCCCGCGTCACCTCGCACCTTTGGCTCCTTGCGTCCCCGTGTCCCCCACCCTTCTCCCTTCCGCCAGCCCTCTCTCCCTCTCTTCTCCCCCACCTCCCTCCTCTCCTTCCCCCTGCTCTCCTCTCCATCACCCCCTCCCTGTGCCTCTCAAAGCCACCATAATAGCAGCTTGTTTGGCACTTCACTTGGTCTCAATGAGAAAATTCCCCCCTCTCCCTCTTTTTGCCTTCGTTATTTCCAAACCCTGCAATAGCTCCTTTGCTCAGGGCTGCGGGAAGTGCCCATTTTTCAACATTTTTCTTTGGCTTATGTTTGTCATCCTCTGAATTACCGCACCGGGGAGTCCAGTCAGCCCGACACCAGGCCCTGCTATTCACGCCTCTCCTGCTCCTTGAGATCATGTAGGGAGAAATTAGTTATTTATTTCAAGCACCACTGCAATGCACTTCCCCACAGAAGTGTTTGTTTTGATCCCCCGCTGGAAAAGGAGGCTCCGCGGGGAGCGCCGGCACGCCGGCAGTACCGGGTCCGGCAGGAGACGCGGTGAGGGCAGGACAGGGTGCGGGCAGCCCCGGGGGCTCTCGGGAGAGCTGTGAGCATGGAGACCCCCAGCGAACACGTGGCCTGTGAGATGGGTCCCCCCCCATGCTAAGATGCTTCCCCGAGGCTCCTCCTGGAGCAGATGCTCTCTGCAGGTCCCGAGAGTTTCCAGGTGATGTAGTCCCATCAGGGAACCTGGTTGTCCGTGGTTTTATCCCTAGGTCAGATATGCCATGGTGAGATGGATCCCGGGACCGCGTGGCGCCGGGGGAGCATCCCACCCCAAGGTGGCCATGACTGCACCAGGGAGTGCAACCCAGGAGGCACTGAAAGACTGGACAGATTTGGTGGCTGGAGGAAAAAAACCCTGCTCCAGCCCAGCCCACGGTCACCAGACACGGTCCCCAGCCCGGCTCGCTGGCTGCTGTCCTGCCCACCCCGTCCCCCTTGGCAGAGCGGTGCCAGCCCTGCACGGGCAGCCGGGCTTTTGGGCAAGGGCAGCACAGACCAGGAAACATTCACTGGCTTGGAGAGAGTCCCGGATGACGGGAGACGGGAAGGATGCTGTCCAGGGAAAAGCCATCCTTGGAGGTTGTAACCCACCTCCCCTTCTCCCTGTGCCAAGGTCAGGAGTCAGCGAGACCCATCGCTCAGCCCACCAGTGCTGGTGCAGACTGGGCTGGCATGTCTGCAGCTCAACAGCCGCCCTGGCAGTCGGGATGCTGCCCACGCCGGCGAGCCCTTCTCCTTGCGGAGATGCCACGGGCAGGCACGGGCAGCACCGGCACCAGCCGCGGCAGGCTGTTGGGGAAGGGGCCCAGGGAGCTGCGGCTTTAAAGAAAGAAGAAGAGCAGCGGGAGGAGGAAAATGCAAAATTGGCCCAGTGGGTAGACCTGCTATTTAAGTGCAGTTGAGAAGCGAGCGGGAGGAATTACAGGAGAAATGATAGTGCCCTGACAGCTGCCATTTCCCACCGCCAGTCTCCCCTAATGGAGTCCTAATGTAGTGGTGGGTTCTTCGCTGACAGCCTAGCCCGAGACAGGGCTCGTCTTTGTGCTGGTGACAGATGGGACAGTCCGGCAACAAACCTGTAATCCTCTGATTTCTGCCGGCGCTGGCTCAGCTTAACCCCTTCTTCCCCCGGCACCCGCTCGCTGCCCAGGTGTGTGGCCGGCGTGGGGTCCGACCTGCCCCCGGGGTCCCCCATCGACCCGCTGCGGTGTGCCGGGTCTGGCAGCAAAGCAGGGCGCTGGGAAGAGGAGGCAGCTGCCTGTAGCTCCCTCCGCATGGCTTGGCTGCTGCCGGCCGGGGCAGCGTGTCAGAGGCTCAGCCTGGTCACCAAACCGAGCCGGAGCAGGCAGCAGCGTGGCTCCCTGCGGGAAAAGCAAAATGCTGGACCGCGCTCTGGCCGGGTTGCCCATGCTGCTCTGCCTGTGTGACATTTAAGCAGGCAGGTGACTGCAGGCAGGTGAGCGCGGGCAGGTGTGCTCTGCAGCACGGTACCTGCCGGGAGGGCTCTGGGCTGCCTGCCCGGCACAGCACCCGCCGGGAGCCTCCCGCTACCGCTGGCTGCCAGCTCTGGCACTGAACCTCCTTGCCTGCCTCAAATTAGCCCCAAACCAGGCTAGGATTAGACAGTTTTAAGCTAAAAGGTGTGACAGTTCCCCCATAAGACCAGGCTGCCTTGACTACACGCAGCTCTGGTCGCTCCCCGGGATGCCGGGGGTGGCAGCAGGAAAAGCTGCTGGAGTTTTTCTGTAGAAAAAGAAATGCAGCTACTCCACGCACTTGTCTGTCTGCTGGTGGGGAAGGCTGGGCATGCTGGGGGGCCCTCTTCAGCAGAGGGCTGGGCAGAGGGATGCTCTCGCTCCTGGGTTGCAAAGGGGGAGATTAACCACCTGCTGATCTCTTGTCCCCCATCTCAAAGGGCCCAAAGGATCCCTGGGGAGGGATTTTTGGATGCTTCTCCATTAGGCAAAGGTCCAAGCCCCTCTGCCTCCTTCCCAGCACAGAGCATCTCTCCCTTTCACCCTATCTGCCTTCCAATGCATGTCAGGGTCTCCATCCCCTCCAGTGAAACCCATCGGCATCCTTCCAAGCTGCAAGGGAGTTCTCTCCCATCAGCACGGGGCAGCCAGCTCTTCTCAGCCCTCAGATACAGAGCCATCACCCCAGGATCACAGGTACCCAGCAAAAAGTCACTGGCCCAGTGGGGTCCCAGCACCTTCCTCCTCTGCTCCTGAGCTCCTATCCCACTGGCAGCGTGCCTGCCTGCTTTCCTGCCCGGGCAGGAGTTAGCAGGTAGGACAGATTGCTCCAGGCAGCTCTGCTGGGTCCAGCTGCTTGTCCATCCCGCTGCAAAGCGGGGTCCTGAGCTGAGCCCTGCTCCTGGCTCTGCGACCATCCTCTCCGGCCAATCCGGACCTACCCAAGGCCAAGGGAATAAAAACATCCCCATCCCACATCTCCACCCCACCAAACCCTGGGGAGCAGCTGAGACCCCAGGGACTATCCTGGTGGATGCTGAGGGTCCCCATTATCCTCTGCTCAGCAGGGAGCCCCAGCCCCCCGGCAGCGTTAGACCCTCCTCGGCAGGAAAGCGCTATGCGACGTGCGCAGGTCCTCGGCACAATTAGCCAACAAGTGGCTGTTTTGTGAGGGATTGTTGCTGATGTGTTTTAAGTGGCTTTCTGAGTGGAAAATGTTAGGCACTGGAGAGGCCGGCAGACAAAGAAGGGGATGCATTAGGTTTTATTGGTCTGCTTTGCACACATCTGACATCACTCCATGGAGCAAGTTCTACCCGGCTTTGGGGAAAATGAAAAATAATGCAAGAAAAAGAGGCCGAGGGTACAGGGACGGGGGGGGCATGAACGATTCAAGGAGGCAAGTGGGGGCTTAATAGCAGGAGACACTGGAGCAAACTGTGTCAACCAGATGGGACCCGGGTGCTGCGGGAGGAGAGGTGAATTAGCCAACCCGCGCTTTGTTCCAGCAGAAAGCGCGGCCCTCTCCCCCCAGGAGCTGCCTACATGTGATATAATACAGCCCCTTTCAGCCGCTAAGCTGGCCAAGGACAAAAGTCACTGATAAATAGCAAGAGGGCGAGGCTGAAAGCAAAAGGCAGAGTTGCCAAGAGCCCCCACTTTCTCCTTGGGCTGCCCACGCTGCTGCACATCTGCCCTGGCCACTGGTGTGGGGACCCGTGGGCACGGCGGTGGCAGGGCTGGGGGTGATGCCGTGGGACAGGGCTGGGGGCAGGAGGGGTTTTGAAGGCATGATGCCTTCAGCGGGGGCGATCGCGTCCTGCGTGGCGTTTGAGGGTTGTCCATGTTTTCTCTGCCTTGATTCCCTTAGCCAAGCCATAAGAGCAAGAGCCCCCGTGCCTTGGGCATCATCCCCCAGCGCGCACAGGGAAGGGCTGGAGGCTGCTGTCCTGGCCATGTCTCCCGGCAGCCCACCGCTTGGGCTTATTAAGCCAATGTGCATCCTTTACCTTCACTTCCAGGCTCCTGTAAAAACACCCTCAGCATCAAATAAAACAGTTCAAAAATCCCTCACCCAGTCCCGAACACTGGGGAGCCAGAAGCAGACCCCCACCAAGCACTCTCCCTCCAGCTGCCTGCTCACGGCTGTCGGCATCCCTCGGTTCCTCTGCCGTTCATCCAGAGCCCGGGGAGCACCCTGCTCTGCCCCCACCCACTGCCACCCCCTCTACCCACCTGCTGGGTGCGGGGGCTCGAGGGTTGAAGCCACCCCAGCTCCTCGCATTTTGGATCCAAAGGTATCCTGGCCATCGTGCCCCGGCGCAGAGCTTGAGACCCACAAACTGGAAGGAGGACACCCCAAACATCCCTGGTCTGAGCTGGCACCCTTGGTTTGGGGTGTCCCTCCCCTCCCAGCCCCTGGCAGGGACCCAGCCCGGCCAAGCGCTAAACCAGCCGTGGGGCTGTGCAAACAGGCGGGACCCCCCGTCTTCTCCACCCCCCCCGCCCCCAGAGGGGTCTTCCTTGTTCTTGCAGAAATATTGATTCAGATAAACCAGGGAGACACATTAGGTGCCCCGGGGGGGTCAGGAGATCAGCGGCTCAGCTGGCCACCCGCCGCCCCGTGGCCATGGGGTCCAGCTACGTAGGACTGGGATGGGCAAGGGGAGCACCGAGGGCCTTGGGAAGCCCCTTATGCCACCGAGGGGGCTGGGGCCAAAGTGCTTTTGCCAAGGGGAGGTAAAACAAATCGATGAGGGGCCGCCGTGACACGCTGACCCTGGCGCTGAGCCGTGGTTTTAACGTGTGACAGTAAATCTGGGTGGGGGGCTCAGAGGCAGATGGCTGGAGGGGGGAGGCGAGACGGGGCACTTGATGGTGGGACGAGGGAAGGGCGAGAGCTCCCAAACTGAGCGGAGACCGGCAGAGCCCCTGGGAAAGGGAGAGGAGGTGGGAAAGGGCAGCTCAGATGCTGACATGGGGATGGGTGATGCCTCTGCCACGACCGGGATACCGCTCGTAGCCGAGCATCACTCCCAAGTGGTCCCTCCTGCTGCTGCCCATGGTCCGGCCAGGAGGGCTGCGGGGTGCTGGAGCAGAGACACCCCGAGGCTTTCTCCAAACACATTTCCATCCACCCGACGGGAAGCATCCCCTCCGAACGGAGGTCTCAGTTTCCAGCCCTCGGCTCCTCGCTCCCACCTCCCATCTCTCACCCCCTGCTGAAGCCAGAGGAGAGGGCACGAAGGCACCAACGGCCGTGGATCTGGTTACCTGCGGCCAACAAAACCTACCTGTCCCTTCCCGGCTGCTCCCCCTGCCCCCTCTCTGGGGGGGACAAACCAGAAGGACCCCCCTGGCCCTCCCCGAGCATCGCCAGGTCGCTGCCTGCCACGATCGAGTGACCAGATGGACGGCGGGCTTGCACCGCAGCCTCCTCTGTGGGTCCCTTGTCCCCCCTCCCCGAGCCGGCTGAGCTTTGACGCTCTGTCCCCCCGGGGCAGCCTTTTGTCAGGGGCGTGCAGAAGGGCCCCTGTGTCCCTCTGATCCCCGCCGGCCCCACGGCAGCGAGTCCCCGGCCGGAGCATAAAGCTGGCTTTCAGGGACCCGGCATTGGGAAACTCCCGGGGAAGAAGCAAGGGAGCTTCTTGTTAAACGGGGAGACAAAGCCACCTTGTTAAGGGGTTTACAAAGGCGACCATCTCCCCCTTGCCTGGGAAGCTCGCGACCGGCGACTCCCAACCTCACCGGGGGGATGGCTTTTCCTCGGAAAGATAGAAACACTTAATAGCCATGCTGTGCTTGCAGCCCTGTGACCCGTGTGCGGGGCCCAGGGCGCCTTCCCCACTCCCATGAACCGCTCAGAGCCACGTCTCCGAAGGAAAACGGGAACCAAACGCTCGTCGTGGGGGATCCCGTGATTTTCCCGCGAGTACACCGTCGCTACCGGTGTCCCTGCTGAGGGGACGCCACCCTCGGTACCCTGGCCCGGGGACCACCGCCTGCACAATATTATGTGATATTGGGTAGCACAAGAGGATTTTCTGTCCCTCCTTTGGGAGACGTGGGCCAGGATCCCCTCCCACACACCCCATGGAGGGGGAGATGGAGCCCCAGGAGGGGATGTGATGGGGACACAGTCCCACAGGGTACAGCCACACAAGACCTCCCTGCTTCCCTCCTGCAACACATCGTCCCTTTTGCTCGCATGGACCCGGTGATCCCTTTCTCCACCCAATAAAATAAAGTTTAAGCAAAAACCCAGCAGCCCCAGAGATGCTCTGTCCCCCTGGGAATTTTCTTTTAACACCCATCTATTCTTACCATCTTTTGCAGAAAAAAATCCCCGCCCCGAACAAGGTCAGCGGGATCTTTGGCATGACCTTCATGGGATCTGACAGCAGCTTGGCCTCTGATGGGCACCCCCAAGCCCCTGGGCCCCCCATTTTGCAGACCACGTCTGGGGACTCCACACACCGGGGCCACATCTGAGCCCCCAGGATGCATTGCCCAAACCTACGCATTGTTCCGAGTTGTTCTTGGCAACGGTTGCGCTAAAATCCACATGCATATTAAACCTTAAACCCAGTAATTACCTCTACCTCCAGAGGAACGGGAAAATTGATTTTGCCATAGTGATGCAGCAGGCTGCAGTAGCCAGCATTGGCTGGTCAGCTTATAAAACCCGGCCCCCCTGGGCACGTACAAAGCCCGCCTGGGTGCGACAGCCGGCTCAGCAGGGGAAGGGGAGACCTGCCTCTGCTAGCAAGCCCTAGGGACGGGCAAAACGGGCCAAGCCCCATGTGGTGAGCCCCGCCGAGCAGTGAGCGCGTTGCCAAAAAAGCCAAATGAACAGCCAGGAGCTTTTGCCCCTGCTTTTCCCTTTGGCATGTGCTTGCCTCCCATCTACGCTTGCAGGTGGCACTTTGGGGTGTCCACATCCCTCCTGGCATCATCCCCACATCCTCCTCCTCCTCCTCTCCCTGGGGAAAAGCCATCCCTGGGTGAGCGAGGATGGAGGATACGTCACCTTCTCCGCTTTGAGCCAGCAAATGTGGGCTGCTGCGGCAGCCTGTGCTGCGTGGTGCCACCCTGGTTGCCGGTCCTTTGCCGGGAAGCCCCAGCCACGGCTCTGTACCCCGTGGGGCTGGGCTGGAGGCAACTTTCCCTCACCGGGACCAGCACTAAATTGGACTGCTGCAGCTTTAAAGAAGTGTGTCTGCTCCTTGGCTGGCTGCAGGGCTGGTGGCAGCCGGGAGAGCCGGAGGACACCTGCGGAGATCCTGTACAGCTGGGGAAGATTAGCCTTTTCCACTAGACAAGACCCATTACCATGTTCCAATATACCATCACTTCCGCTAGGAGAGCCTGCAGATGAGATATCGATTGCAATGACCCCGGACAAGCCCTTCCCTGGAGCCTGGCAGGGCGGCAGAGCAGCCCCACGGCACGGCCCTCGGTGCAAAGAGGGGATGCGGCTTCCCAAGGGCATCCCCAGGGACCCCCAGCCCCAGGGTGGCAAGGGGCTGCCTTGGAGCAGGCTGGAGCTCAAGTGATGGGCGATGCTGCGGGGGGATGCGCAGAAGAGTTTCGAAGCCCAGCAGTGACCCAGGTCCCTTCCCGGGGTCCCTCCACGCTCTTCCCAGCTCTGGCCTGGGGATGGGGAGCCCCCAGCCCACACTCTCCGCCCTTACAGCCAGGTGGGTGTTGCAGAAACAAGCCTGCCACCTTAAAAGCCCAAAAAGTTATTCCCAAAAAGCCTCTGCCGGGGAGTTACCAGGTGGCTCAGGAACTGCTCAGACCATGCCGCTCGCCCACTGCTCTTCCCTCCTGCTGCGATGGGAGGCTGGCAGCCCCAGACCCTGAAATACCTCCCTGAGATGCACCAGGAGTGGAAGGATGCTGGGAAAGTGTAATGGGGGCAATGAGAAACCACCAAATCATGGGAACTGGAAGGACTGATGGTAATTACAGTAGTAAAGTAATTAAATGTGGTGTTTGACTCACAGCATCCTATCGCTGCAGCCGCCAATAGCTGCACCAAGGGGAAAGGGCAGGCACTTGCTAGGTCTCCACTGTTCTGCGGTCCCACGATTTTCAAGATTTTTTTTTCCCTCCTGCAAGACTCACACTGGGTTTGACTTGGCTTTTTGAATACACCGAGCTCTGCTTTACCAGCACAATGCGCTTTCAGCCCAGTTGGAAGCAGCAGCTGGAAGCCAACACGTGCTGCTCCTCCAAGGCTCACCACAGCCACGTCCACCACCACCTCCAAGAGCAACCCTGCGCTGCCTGAGGAGCTGGAGCTGCCGTGGTACGCAGCATCCTCTAACCGCAGCCGAAAACCTCGTTGTGCATCCCAGCGGGTGCAGCGAGGCACGGGCAACCGCGGCACCCTCGGGTCCAGGCTCCGAAGTGCTGCAGCGTGAGTGCTGGAGGAGATTCGAGGCCCTGGATTTAAATAGCTTTTTCCAGCTGATGATTTAAGCACCCTGGGGAGAGGTGGCCCAGCTGGTCCGATGAGCCCTCCCGGAGCACGTCCAGCATTTCTCAAGCATTGGGGCACAGGAAGCTTCTGCTGTGACACTTGGTTTTGGTTTTTTTTCCCCCCGAAAAGTCATCAACTCCTCGTTGCACCAAGTTCTTTCAAACTCCACTTTGCCGGTGGAGACTTCAGTCATGGTCAAGCCATGTAGCTGCCAAGGACGGGCAGGGGAGGTAACACAGCTTACAGGGCTGCCTGTTGTCCCATGGGCCAGCTCAGCACCCTTCCCCAGCGTGCAGGAGAGCAGCGGCTCTGTTCCCATCTTGCTTTTTGGATGATCCCCCCAGGAGATGGCTCCTGATGAGGTTTCAAGCCCTTTCTCCCATCTGGGAGGGGGCTGCTGTGGGAGGAACGGGGCTGGCTCGATGCCGGGCACCCATGCTGGGGTGGGCTCAGCAGCACACCCCCGCTGACCACCACCACCGCTGCGGGACCCCCATATGAAGCTGCACTTTCAGCACGGACTTGCTGCTGAAAGCAATGGGATGTAGGGAACGCGGCGGTCCCGCACAGCATCCCCCTCCCCACACCCCACGGGGGTCGGACAGGCTCTACCAGCCCAGAAAACCATTTCTCTCCCCTCGCCTGACAGCCCTCCGCTGCTTTCTCCTCCCAAGATGGTCGCTGCCAGTAATAGCAGGGAAAGTCACATCCAAGCTGGGAAAATAACATGTTATTTTCCCAGCTGTGATGTCAGAACTTGTCATGCTTGCCGGCTCGGCAGCAGGGTGGGCAGGACATGCCTGGATGTCCCCAAACAGCCACCGGGCCAGGCTGTCCCCTCGAGGGCTGCAAAAATGTTCTCCTTGGTGGTGGCAGCTCTGCTTTTGCTCCCTAAATGGGTGGGAAAATGGCACGTCCAGGCTGCCAGGATGGGGCTGACCGGTGCCCCGTGGCTGTGCCGGGCACCGCAGGATGCAGCACGGCGAGTGCATCGCTCCCGGCCCCAGAGAGCATCTCTGCTCCTGGCCTGGGGACACCCACCATGGGGACACCCCAAGCAGGGTCCTTCCCCATCCTTGGCGGTGCGGAGCAGCAGCGGAACCCAGGTGTCTGCATAGGTTAGAAAGTGTTTTCTTTCCTTCCTCCTGCTTCCACTGTAGTTTCAGAGCAGGTCTCCCTCACCGAGCCATCCCTGCATCCCGGCCGAGCGCTGCAGCCTGAGCCCCCGGGGACGGAGGGACTCGCAACTCGCCCAGGCACCATGGCAGAGAAACCCGCTGCCCAGCCTGGAGCAAGCACTCCTCTCCTCCTCGCCTCCCACAACACCATCAGAGGATATTTCCCCTGTTTTTTCCTTTTCAACAAGCCCCAAGTCTGCTCTTAAAACGCACTAAAATGAAGACAAAAGAGAAAGGATCAAATCCTCTTAACCCATCCCCACCACCCAGCTCGCCCCTCTGGACCAGCGCTGTGCGGAGTGATGTCCTCCGCTCCCCACCTTCACAGCAAGGTACCGACAAACCCCCCCACGTCCTTCAGAGGCACTTAATCCATTACAAATTTCACAAAGCCCGGCTTGGGGAAGCGCTGGGCCAGAAGAGCAAACAAACAAGGCAGGAATAAAGCCCGGCTCTCAATGAGCAGACCCAGCGCGTGGCTGGGTTTTTATTTCTTTCCCCACTTCTCCTCTGGCCGACCACCTTTTTTTAATGATTGCATTTCACTTGCCGGCCGTAACAAAGCCATCACCTCCGCCGTGACTCTGGGGAGACGAGTTACAATTACAAATTACCACCACAATTAGTGCTAGTTCTTAGAGAAATTAGAAAGGGGAGCAGGAGGCTCGCGTGCGATTGATTGCTATTCATCCTGCTTTACGGTGACCTTGCTCTGGAGACGATGATATTCCTTCAGCCTGGAAACCGGATTAAAAAAAAAAAAATTAATTGTAAATTAACAGTAATAACACACATTTCCTTTCAATTAATTTAAGCAGAATGAGGGGGCGTGAAGAGCAGGCATTTGTTAAGGCCTGTACAGTTTAATTATTTTTTTTTTTTCCACGAGATAATGTAATTAATTTATCTTAGAGGGGTGGGGGGACATGGCGGATGAGGGAGAACAAAGCAGTTAACAGGCAATGGAAAAATTAAGAGCCCATTATGTAAATGCAGTGTGTTTTACAGCCCTGGGGTTGAGGGGGAGTATGGTGGGGTCTGAGAAATAAGTAAAATAACGAGACCGGCTGTGCTGGGGAAGGCTGTAATTAGGCAGGGCTGGTTCGGGGGGGGCTGGCTGCACCCCGGCAGCGGGTGGGGGCTCGAGGCGAGGCCTCGGTGCACCCCCAGAGCCCGAGCTGGGAAGGGGAAGAGCCCTGGGGGTGCTGGGGGCTTTCCCCCCTGCTCGGGGAGGGTCCCGCCTCGACCCCACAGACCTGAGCGAGTTGATGTTGATGAAGCCGGTGGCGTCGGCGGGCTCGTAGTCCCCTTGCACGTTCATGCTGCGGAGAGAAAGGCACCGTCACTGGGATGGGAGGTCCTGGAGGGGGACGGGGGGGGCTTGGGGCTGCCTTTTGGGATGGGAGAGGACACAGTGACCCCGGAGCCGGCTGCTCCCCCGGGCCGGTGCCCGCTGTTGCCCCCTCATCAGTTGCTGGTGGGTGCGGGGGGCTCAGGGCAGGGTCCCCGCCAGCCCCCGGGGAAGACCCCGACGGCCATCCCCAGGGCCTGCTGGAGACGCAGCCCCAAATTTTCCACCGTGGTCCCTCGCGTGCAGCATCACCCTTCCTCCCCGTGCTCTCGCATCAAGCAGGGATGCTCGCCCTGTCCCGGAGGTGTCCCCCAGGTTTGGCTGTCCCATGCCAGGCAGGGACATTGCCCCGGGGAGGGGACATTGCCCCAGGCAGGGCAGCGGTGGTGGAGGACACCCCCGGCACCGACGGGGTTTATGGCCACGGCGGCCGGTGCCTCGGCGCAACACCGAGAGCATCCCCCTCCTCAAAGGCGGCAGCCACCCACCGGATCCCGACTCCAATGGTTTCCTACATCCCCAAAACACACGGCTCATTTCCCAGAAACTGCAAACCTTCAAGGAGGAACGGGGGGGGGAAATAAAGAAGGAAAAAAAAAAAGAAAGAGTTTACAATGATTTTACCTCCCCTGACGGGCTACAGAAAAACCTCTGTGCTTTTATTTTTGCTCATTCGAGTGGTTCTGACCTGCTCTATAATTACGTTACTTTCTACCTACTGTGCAGAGGCATTTCCACACAGCTCTGCCTCTCACAGCTTTCTCTCGGGTTCCTGTGACGCCGTCACTCAAAGGCTTTCAAACCAGCGATGTAGAAATCAAAAAGAAAAGGAAAATGGTTGGAGACGCAGGGAGAATAAGTGCCCCTGCTTTTCTCTCCCTCTCTCTTTTTCCTCCGTCCCACCCCCCTCCATCCTCCTTTTTTTTCTTCCCTCTTTTTTTTTTTTTTTTTTTTTATACTTTATTCATTTAATCTCTCCAAGTGAGAGCGCGAAGCATAATGAAGGGTTGGGACGGATTATTAGGAGCTGTTGATTTTGAGGGGGAGGGAAGGGGGGAAAAAAAGCCAGAGAAGAGAAAGAGAGAAGATAATTTGACATTTACTCCGACTGATCTAAACTCATTCGGGTGTATTTATGGCTTATAAAGTGTTTAGAGAGATTGAAAGGGGTTGAGGGAGGGCTGGGGGGGAAGCGAGCGAGCGAGAGGGAAAACAACGTAAAGAAAAGGGAAAAGCCAGAGAGGAAAAAAATAATATTGACTTGAAAACACGGCTCGTGCTTTGGCCAGGCGCTTGGCTGGGAGGATGGCATCGCTGGTGTCACTGGGGATGGGATGGAGTGGGATGGGATGGGATGGGACAGAGTGGGATGCGACGGGATGGGATGGGATGCGACAAGATGGGATGAGATGATCGCTACCACCCCCCCTGCCCACCCTGGTCCCCCAAAGCCCACTCACCTGACCAGCTCCTCGTTGTACAGCGACCGCGGGGACTCCCTGCCCAGGACGTAGACCTGGCCCTTGAAGACGGAGAGGCGCACGGTGCCCACCACCGCCTCCTGCGAGCGCCCGATGCACTGCCGGAGGAATTCGCACTCGGGGCTGTGCCAGAAGCCTGCGGGCAGAAAGGAGGGTCAGCGGGGGCACGGGGGAGGTCGGGGTGCCCCAGGGTGCCCGTGCAGGGTGGTCCCCCAGGCTAAGTCCTGCAAAGCAGACCCTGGGTAATTTTCAAGGGAAGGGATGCGGTCATGGGATGGGGAGAGGGAAATGAGGTGCTGGGACACCCAGGTTCAGCCCTGAGGGATGGAGACCTCACGTGTGTCCCTTCCCCTTGGTGGCCCTCGGGTTCCCACCCAGGAGAGGAGGCTGGAACCGGCTGGTGGAGAAGAGGCAGTGGGGCCATTCTCCTTCCAGCTCCGCCGGGTGGGGGTGATCATGGAAATTAAAAGCTTCGTTAAGGAAGTATTGAACTTATTGAACCACTCAAAACCCACCATCTTGGGAGGGTCAGGTGGAGACAGACAGATGGACACAGAATTGGGGGGGGGGTGGGATCAGCTCACAGTCCCCTGCGAAGAGGATGAGCTGTTCTCCCCTGGGATGGGCAGGGCAGGATTGGCCCCGAAGGACCAACCTTGGGGGGACACAGCCCCCACAGTAACACTTTGCCCCTGGACAGCCCTGGGATAGGAAAACCCCCCAGCAATGGAGGTCCCAGTGGGATGCGGAGCAGAGCGCTCCCCCCAGGTAACACCGGCAGGGCTGACCCCGGGGCTGTATCGGGCTGCACATCGGGGCACAGATGTCTCGGCAGCCCCGGGTGGGCTCACCTCCCCGGCCCTTCCTAGGGCAGCGGGGGTCCGCTTTCCCCCACTGCCGCTCGCCGTTTGACTTGTCCCCCCCAGCTCCCTGGAGCGAGGGGCTGGCAGGATGCGGGGAACCGGTGCTGGCACCCACGGAAAGCTCCATCTAACCACAACCACGGCAAGTGCCTCTCCCTCCTGCCCCAGCTCTGGCCAGCGCGGCAGCCCCCCCAGCGCCCCAAGCCCCCGGCAGCCGGGCTGAAGCCCAGGCTGGGTGTTGGGGTGATATGCGGTCACACCACGGCTCCCCAAAACGCATCCCGTGGGAGCAGCCGTCGGCATTGCCGTCCACTGAGGCCACTGCGGGCGCACAGAGGGGCTGTGGCCCTGCCTGCCGCCCCTGTGCCCCCTCCTGTCCCTAAGCAGGGTAATTAGCTGGAGAGCCTTCGGAGACCTGGAATAAAGCCTGGGAGATGGAAAAGGAGATAGAGGCAGTGAGAGAAAGAGCCCATTCACCACCCTCCGGTCATCCCCAGGTTTTATCTCTCCCATCGCCCTCCCGCTCGGCTCACACACCGGTACCCTCTCACCTTTCCCTCCCCAGCTGGGCTCTGGGGCCGAAGCCATTAAAGAAACAAACAATTTCTTTTGTTGTTTGGCTTCGCCGTCCCAAGCGGGGCCGTATCCTGCAGCCTCGTCCCCAGGATCTACGTAGCCCTGCTCTGAGGCACGGTGTCAAAGCCCTGTGACCCCTCACCACCAAAACCACCTCCCTGACCCAGACCCCCACCTCAGCCGCCCCACCATGGCATGGCTGGGGGGTTCGGGGACCTGTTCCCCGCAATCAGCACTGCCCTGCAGGCAGGGACCCTGGCTCCAGGCAAATACACCCCTCTCTTTGGTAACCACCCTCCAGGTACGACTCCTGAAACATCAGGATTGACGTAGGGCTGTTGCATCCCCGTAAAAATAAACCCAAGACACATTAAAATAATAACCAGCTACTTAAACCCTGACTCTGGCAGGTCCAGGTGCAAGGAAACATTCCCCCCTGGCCTTGCCCCCCACCGGAGACCCATTCCCCACTGGAAGTGAGCCCCCTTAATGACCTTCCCGCCTTGTAACCGTCATGCTGCCCTAATCACGACGCGGGCAGGGGGACAATGGCATTTCCACACCTGGCCGTACCTGCCGGGACGGGAACTGGCTTCAAAGCCACCCCTCCACAATGGGATCAATGGGGACGGGGAGAAGGTAAACACTAATTCTTCTAAAATCAGGTACTAGTTGTAATAATGAGGTGTTAAAGAAAGATGAGCTTGAAAGCCTGGCCTCCGGCATGGGGACCCACGGGTGCTGTTTGCACCCCCTTGGGGTTGTTCCTTGGATTTGGGCTCGGCTGCCAGGGAAGTCTAGGACCATGCTGAAAATCCCTGGGGATTCAGCATCTGGACCCAGGGAAATAGCAGCCTTCGCCTGGCAGAGGTAGGGAGGGAGAAGCGATTCCCCAAGTGGCTCTTTAATCTGGTGGCTTCACAAAACGCGAGTGGTTAGAAATAAACAAACAGGTTTACGCTTAAACTGAAAAAAAAAAGTCAAAATAAAGGCAGCCCAGGACAAAGTCTAATAAAAATAGCCAGAGGCAGGAGCGGCATCAAAGAGTGAATTAAGGCAGGGGCTGTGATTCAAGGGAAAGGTAACTGAGACTTCTGCAACCCTAGAAGCCCTCGCCCTGCCAGGGCCCTAAAATATGGTTTAAGCAGCAAAGGGGCTTGGGTATTAAATGCCAGTTGCTGAGGAAGATGCAGGAGGGATTGTCCTTGGAGGGGAAGGTGCTGAGGACGAGCAAAGGCATCAGAAACTGCAGGGGAGAAGACAGCCTGACCCAGTCCTGCTGGATCTGCTGCTGCCCAAAGCCTGAGCTCCCAGAGTCAGGTTATTTCCAGGGGATCTTCCCATGGAAGATCTCACGGGAATCATCCCAGCCCTTGTGGTTAGAGATAAATGCCTGAAAAGTGATGGGAGGAGGAACCGGGAGGCTGAGAAGTCAGGACATGTGAAAGATAAAAGTGTTTGGCCAAGGGGCAGGAACTCTCCCCAGTGTGGGGTCTCCAGGGACGTCAGCTCGGAACCGGGCAGGGGACAGAGGAAGAGCCGGGGCACGGGGACACACCGCTGTGCTTGGGGCCGTGCAGCAGGCACCCAGGTGTGGGCACTGGGGTTTTGAGCCCACCTATGGCATTTTGGGCTAACCCCGCTTCCTTCAACATAGCACCAGCGACCGACTCGGGCTTGATCCAAGGAGCAGACCCTGGAGCGGTGCTGATGGCCCTTCCCGGGGGTGCCATTCCTGGCCCCCCCCAGGGGCAGAAGCCTCATGGCCGGTGGCGGGCTGTTCCCTGCAGCGCTCACCCCAGCAGCGTGGGGTGACTGAGCTGAGACCCCTCAAACTCAGCTCACACGGGCAGCTGAGCAGACCCGAGCTGGAGCCACCGGGTGCACCGCAGGAGGAAGGACAAAGGGCTTCATTTCTGTCCCTCACTGCGGGTACGAGCCAGCATCCCCTTGTCCCTTATGGCTCCCAGCCCAATCCGGGCAGTGCTGTTCTCGCTCAGGCCCGGCTGTGCTGGAAGCAGCTGGAAGCCCCTCCTGCAGCCCCCAGCAAAGCCACAACTCGCAGTGCCCCTGTGTGGGCTGCACACCGCATAGCACAGCCAGGACCCTCCTGTCCCCTCCTGCAGCCCCCCTGGACCCCAGCGGCCAGGGCCACACTGCCCCGAGAGCCCCCCCATGCCAGGCACCCCTGTGCTTCCCCCCTGCCAGGGTACGGGGAGAGGTCTCCGGCTTCAAATCCCACCGCGGGGACATGCCGGGAGCTTGGGTGCTCGTGTGCCCCATATCCCGGTGTGCTCCCATCCCGGTGGGACGAGGGCAGGCAGGGACATGGAGGGAGTCGGAGGGGAGAGCTAGGGAAAGGCTATGGGGGGACGATGACAAAGGGACAGTGAATTACAGCCTGTGAGACAGCCAGATGTGTTGGATGGGATGAAGCGGTGGCACGGGGCTGGGAGAGATGCCGGGAGCATTCCCCACCGGCAAACCCTCGTGGAAGGCGGCATCGCCTCCTGAAGGCGTGGAGCCCCTTCGGCAGAAAAGCAGGCAGAGCGTGGGGCTGAGCTCAGCCCTCGGCACGAGCAAACCCGTCTTTTCCCCCCGTGAGTGGCCTCAAAATCCACACCTGAAGTTTACAGCCCTGAGCGCATGTACCAGCGGGACCTGCAGCCTCCGGTAGCAACAAGGGAGGAGGAGGAGGAAGGCTGGGAGGATGCTGTGGCAGCAGGGCCGGGCTGAAGGACCGTACGTACCGTTGTACACCAGCTCGGAGAATTTCAAGGCAAGCCCCTGCTTGATTTTCCGTACTTCCCGGTCCATGGTGAAGGCCTCGATATCTAAATGCGCATGGTATAGGATCGTTCCCGCTGGGGTCTCATAGATACCTAGCCATTTTTCCAGGCAGGGGGAAAAGCAGGAAAAGAGAGAGAAACGAATGAGACCAAAACTGTCAGCAAATGACAAAAAATAATGACTTGGCTGACAGAAGGAGCTGTGGTCGAGTGCATTCAGTCTCAGCTCGCTGTAAAATGCATCTGTCATTATATTCATGCTGGGGCTGAGACAGTCCACTCCGCACCTTGCGGAGAAAATTTCTAGATTCCCCTCTTTGAAGAGGCACTCTGACGAGGCTAAATGACAGGGTTTGGGAACCGATCCCCCCACCGATCCATGCCCAACGGTCTGCGGCTGAAAACCTGTAATTAAAGGAACGACGCGGGGCACAGGCACGGGGAGCGGAGGGCCTGAAATACCCTCCTCTCCCCTCGGCTGGCGAGAAAGAGCCCCGCGCATCCGCTGTGAAGCAATGAGGCTACCTGGGGGCTGGGAGGGCAACCTCATTTGGGGCTGGCAGGGCCCCCCCCCAGTCCCTTCCCGCCTGCCCCCCCATCGCATGAGGCCTGGGGATGGAGGGATGCTTAATTATTTCGGCGATGGGGGCTAACGCCGCGGGCGAGCTGCTCCCTTTGTTCCAGCCGCTCTGGGCTTATTTGCCGCATAACGTGTTTACTTGGTGTTTAAATACGAGGGCGGCCATGCGGTGTTCTGCTCCGGGTCGGATGCGGGTGGAAAGCCGGTGGGGGAAATGCTGAGCCAGTCCGGCAGCAAACACATGGCGGGCACGGCTGTAACCTGCCTGTGGCCAGGGCTGCTCCGCCAGCACGTCCCTGTCCCCTGCCCGCCCACGGGGACGATGCCTTCCCAATGCCAGGCATCTGTGCGATGGCACGGCCGTGGGAATGGCAAAGGGCACCTGCACGTTGGGTTTTGCTGGCACACAAAGAAACCCCATAGGAAACCGTCCCTGCCGAAGGGGACGTGTCCCCAACCAGCCCCAGCGCTGAGAGGGGGTGAGGGGAACCCACAGGGCTGTCAGGGGGGCTCAAACCCGCACCGGGCTCTGCCCGCTCCGTGCCCTGGAGAGTGGCACAGGCTGAAGCAGGGTCCCATCCCGGGGTTGCCACAGGTCCCACAGACACGGCAGGAGCCCTATCTACCACGGCAGCCCAAGCCACTTCCATCAAACCTCAACCCTACCAGGGTCCATGATCTCAGCATCCTACGGGCACGGGATGGGTCTCCATCCCAAAGGAGAGCCGCCCCGTCCTCTCAGGCCACTCCAACGATGTTGCAGCCCGGTCCCCGGGGGCAGGTCACTGGGTGCTCACTGAGCACCCATCCCCACGGGGCTGTGGGAGGAGACAGCCACGTTAGCACCAAAAACCAGCCGTCCCCACGGGCACGGCGGTGGCACAGGAGCACAGAGCGCTGCTGTATGCCCCCTCCAGCCCCTGACCGCGAAGCTGAGCCTGCGACTAAAACAATTAATATTCCCTCTGCTTCCCCTTAGGAGGTGTTAAAGCCAATCTGGGCTGACGGAAGGTTTGGATTTGTGTCTTGACCCCCACCTCCCGCCCATCTGCCTGCACCCCTGCCCATCCCATTCGACCTGATGCTAGAGGACCAGGGACCAGAGCGTGACAGCCGGGGTGGAGGGGAGGGGGGCTGACAGCCGTGCTCCCAGCCGAGGAGACAAGAGACACCTTCAAAGTGACACTCGCAGCGTCTCCAAGTGTCTATTTTCATCTCCCCGTGTTTACAGGAAAAAGACAGAGGTGTCAGCACCGCAGCCTGGCGAAGCTTCAATCACCCCGTAATTACTGCTGGGGAAGGGGGGGACTGGAGCGGGGGGGGGGGGGGCATGGAGGGGGGCAGCCAAGGAGACAGCTGCCGCTGCTTAAAATTTTCTAATTTGTAACCTCGGCTGTCAGTTCACCTCCATCCGAGCAATTTTGCTGTGCTGAGTGCGGGCTGTCACTCCCGACAGCATCCATGGGACAGGACGGGATGCGGTGGCTTCCTGAGGGGAAGGGGAGGGCGATGCTGCCCATGGGAAGACGCTGCCCAAATTTCTACCGCTGGTCCAGGGCTGAGACCGAGTGTGGCCTGGTATGGGTTCATCGCAGGGAAGGGGTTTTCCACTTTCCTCCTCCATCTGCTCAGCGCATCGAGGGGAGGAAAGGGGAAAAGGAAAGAGAGAGCCGAGGGAAGGAAAAGCCCCAGCCCAAGGCAGCGCTCGGCTCTTTTGGCAGCGGCTGTCCCCTCCTTCCCACTTCCTCCCCACTGATTTCATTTACTTCACTTAATTAGCCCCCCTTCGGAGTTAAAAAGGTAATTTGATAATGAGGATGTGAAAAGGCGGGAGAGGCAGGGCCGCGCTCCCGCTTGCAGCCAAGAGCCCCCGGCCGAGCCGTGGCCCCCCTGGCCGGCTGCAGCGCCGCTCCCCGGCACCCCATAATTAGCCACCCTCCTCCCACTAAAACAAATATGGCAAAATTGAGTTAATAGGGCTTAAAACGCTGGCGCGGGTGCGCTCGGCTCGCCCCTCGCCCATTAGGCCTTAACGAAGTTCAATTAGGAGCTTAGTAAAAATCAATGCAAATGAGTTTTTCTCTTCTCTGACTCCCCAGGTCTGGGAGGCGAGGGAGAGGAGGCACCTGGCGGGAGCCTTCGCTTCCACCTCCGCGGCCGCGGAGGGCGCTTGCTGTGCTGCTGACTGCCTGTGCCTCAGTTTCCCCTGCAGAGCAGGGGTCCCTGTGCTGCCCCAAGGAACTTGCAGAGCCCTGAGCCATCGGGGCACTGCACACCGCTGGGATTTAAGGGATCATCCCCTCCCACCTGCGAGCCCAGGTTCGGTCTCCTGCCCTGTTGACCCTATCCCCATTTGGGGTCCAAAACGCTCCTGCAGAGTAGCAGTGGGACCACCCCGAGCTGCCCTGCACCCCAGTACCCTCCTGCTCCGGCCTCCTCTCATCCAAGCTCTCCATCTCTTCTGCAGAGCATCTCTCGGAGCAGACTTCAGAAAGGTTTCTACTAATCCCAAGGAGCAAAACCGGGGGCAGGATCCTGCTCAAAGCAAGGGGGAAAACCCACCGCCAAGGTCTCGTCCCCGAGGTACGTGCACCCCTGCTGTCCCCAGAAAGCCCGGTCCTCCCGCATCTGCTGGCACACAAACACGGCAGCGATCGCTTGGCAATGTCACGCAGGAGACAGACGTGACAGTTAAATGGGGTTTAGAGAAATTATTAAATGCTGGAAGGGTCACTAGAGCATGTCAGTGGCTCTTAAAAAAATAAAATAGATTTTGACAAATTACTCAGCATCCTGCATGCAAATGCGCAGGCTGCTATGTGTGGTTTGGGGTTGGGGTTTTTGTCTTCCTTCTTTTGGTTTTAATATGATTATTCAAACTCGGATCAAATGAGTTGGGGTTTTGTTTCTTGCCTTTCGTGGCTGATGCTCTCACAAAGGGACCGGTGCCCTGTGGTGGGGAGGGAGACCGCGGGCTGAGTCTTATCAAAATATTTGCTGATGCCCCGCACAGAGGGCAAGTTTAAAGAAAGGGAGCATCTAATTAGGTATTAATGAGATTTAAAACAAAAGAGTGGGGGCAAGGAGATAGGAAATGATGATGAGCCATCTTGTTACTTAGTTCTGCGCGGCGCAGCTTGCTGCCTCCAGAGATTTCCAATGAAGCTGATCCTAATGGATGATCAATACTAAGTCACAGCCTCAAAAATGCATAGATAAATCAAAGAATTGCCTTTAAAAAAACTTCAGTGACTTGCATCGGCCTCCTACACTTTGTATGCATGTTATAGAGCCTTGCCCCTTCCAGGACCTCCCATGGGCATCCTCCCACGCAAGCCCACTGCTTGGTGTTTTTCCCACTGGAGACAGGTCTCACCCAAAACCTGGGGTCTGTGGTGGCACTGGGACCCCAGGGCTGGTGCAAACAGTGGCACTGGCAGCGAGCGGGCAGCTCCCTTCATTAGAGAGCGATGAGAAGTCCCTGTCACGGGGAAATCTCAGTCAAAAGCTGATGGGGAGGGAGCGGTTGAGGGCTGCTGGTGTGACCTGAGCCAAAGCACCCCGGCGACGCAGAGCACCTGCCACGTCCCACCAGGGTTTTCCCTTTTTTTGCTGTTTTTAGGGCAGGGATGGCACCACTGGTGGGTGACTGCTCACCTCTAGACTTCATCCCGACGAAGCGGTTCTCCACGATGTCAATGCGCCCGACGCCGTGCTTGCCCCTGCCGAGGAGAAGGGAGGTTGTAGCGGCCCCGCAGTGGGATGCAGGCGGCCGCGAGAGGTGGGTCGGGGGGGACAGACAGTGGGGGACAAACCCCAAATGACAGTGTGGCCAGCCCCTCAGCAGCACTGGTGACCACCAGTAGTGACCCCCAGATAGGACGGGTGATAAGGAGACAGATTTTCTCTCCCTTTCCTCTCCTCTTTGCCGTGCCACTAGCCTCTCCATCCTTGCTCGCTGCTGGGGCTGGCAGCGCCGCAGGCAGCCGTCACACTTGGGCCACCGGAAAATAAACCAGGCAAGGGGGACAAGCCATGCCGCAGGTGTATTCCCGATAGTTGAAGTCATTTTAAAACCACTTAATTAACATTTAAAAAGTGAACTACATGGAAAAGTTCATTCCCATTCAGCACCGGGGCGATAAAGGCAGAGGCACAAAGGATAGCCGGGGACTGGGTGGCACTTGGCGTGGGGCAGGAGGAGCGGGCACCCTCATGGGTGCTGCTGTATTTTTGGGCAAGCCCCTGAGGATAGCTCTGCCCTGGTGGCAGCAGAAAGTGGGCGTGGGGTGGCACAGGTCAGAAAACCCCAAAGGCGCTGCTGCTGCAGACGCCGGGGGAGGACAGGGCGATGGACCTGGCCAGCATGTCTCCGTGCACCAAAAAAGTTGACTCTCCACCCAAAAGGGACACTGAGCCCCTTTGGGCAGGCAGGGTGAGGCGATGGCCCTCGGGACGCCGGAGCCGGGGGTCTGGGGCTGAGCTGGGACCAGGGGCAAAGGGTGCCTGCAGGCAGGGTCTGCCCCGGGGGCTGGGGCAGGGCAGCCCTCACCCAGCACACGATAAATGCAAAGGGTTGTAATAAGACTTTTTAGCCCTCCTTGTGCGCAGGGAGCGAAACCCTAAACACCCCCGTGCTCCTGGCCTCGGTGCCCAGCTCTGCTTGCTGGCATGAATGGTGCAACTGGGACCCAACTGGGACCCAACTGGGACCCAGCTGGGACCCAGCTGGGACCATCCCATCCTCACGCTGCTGACCACCATCGGGCTCGTCGGGACGTGCCCGCTGCGAGCATCCCGCGTCCACCCTGCCCTGGGGACCCCGGGGACGCCGCCGTCGTCCCCGCTGCCAGCCGGCAGGCAGGTGGCAGGGGACAGCGTGGCACTCACGCGATGTCGTTCAGGTACACGAAGAGCTCCAGGGCCGAGCGACGAGTGGCTCCGTCCCCGGCGTTGGTGACCTTCACGGGGACACCTGCGGAGGCAGGGAGGGAGAACGGGCAGGATCAGCCGGTGTCAGGATCCCCCCCGGAACATCACCCCGCGGGCGTTAAATAGATGTGACAGATATGAACTCTAAATAACTTCTTAAAAAGGCATATCCAAGCTGGTGCGGGGGGGGAGGCGAAAGGAGGGGGACCCACCTCGGGAGAGAAGCGAAATAAATAAATAAAAAAGGCCATAAAAACGTCCCCCCCCCCCTTCCCCTCTCCTCTCCCTCTCTCTTTTTTAGGGCCTGTGAAATTGCAACCAGGCCCTTAACTAATTGAATTTCACGCTCGGCAATTGTCTTACGGCGCAGCACCTTCTGTCCCACCAGCCCCTGCCGGGGGGGGGGGGGGGGGGCTGACAAATGTGTCCCCCCCCCCTCCCCTGACAGCATGGGGGGCGTCTGGGGGGGACCCCCACACCGGGGCACGGCTGCTCGCACACGCACGCACACGCACCCCGCGGCGGGGCGCTCCCCGCCATGAATTAATTATTGCACCTTTTTTTTTTCCCCCCTCTTTTTCTCTTAAATTTTTTTTTTTTTTTTTAAGGGCGCTGGGCAGGAGCAAGGAGGGGGGGCTGCTGAATAGAAAGAGGCATTTTTCTTTAGCGGTGTGAAATGAGCAATAAATGTATTAGGAAGCTGACAAGGGGGCTGCGGGGCCCACAAAGAAAAGCGGTGCGGAGTTGGAGGCTAATCCCCCCTCCATCTGCCCTCCTCATTACCATTTAACGCACTATCAGTTGCCAATCAGCCTCAATACCTCCCTTTCTAGTCTTTATTACGGAGGCGCCCGCGAGAGCCCTGTCTAGTGATGGGGGCTGTCAGCTCCCCCCCCCACACCCCCCCCTAAACCCCCTATTTTCCAGGGGTTTATAAACTCAGTTGTAAATTGCTATTAAATGTAACTCGCGGCAATAATGAACCTTAAGCTGCTTCTCGGCGCGGGCCCCCCCCTCCGCGCCCTCCCCTCGCCCCGGCTCTTTCTATTCGCATCCTCCGCCGGGGTATTGGCCGGGGTCCGCTCGGCAGAGAGCCGACGTTGTCGGGGCCGTTGTTGGCGAAAGCTGCTTAGCCTTTAAAATAGTTAATAATTAGATTAAAACTTCAAATAAATTAACTAGGGGCTGAATGGGCTGCTGGGAGGGGGGCTGCTCCTTGCAGGGGGATCATTATAATGGAGCAGGGATGCTGGCGGCGGGGGGGCGGCGGGAGGGGGTACCCCTCCGAGCGGGGTCTCGCCCCAGCCCGGGCTGGGCTCGTTCCTGCTGCCAGGATGGATGGCGGCACAGGGATGCCCATGGCTGGCAGAGGTGGGAGACGCTGCCCCGTGCCCCCTCGCCGGGTGACGGCTCCGGCACTGGGCCCTGCCGTGCGTCCCCAGGGATGGAACGGGGTCTCCCCGTTTTCTTCGTGCAACACTGATAGCACCGCTGGCCGAATCCTGCCGGAGCAGCTTCCCACTGGCCAGGGCCACCTGCGTGCCACCCTGCAGGAGAGGGACCCTGTGCCCACTGCACCTCAGTGGCTGGGGCTCGGACCCCTCTCCGCTCTCAGGGGGGTCCCAGCAAGCCCCCCGAGACATACCCAGACCCTCCGCACACCTCAAAGAGCCCCAACGTGCTGCAAGCACCATCCTGAGCCCCAGTGCCACGAGTCGGGGCTCACCCCGCCTGCCCCCACCCCAGGGATGCTCCCGGCGGTCCCCGCTCCTGGTTGGGGAGCGGGCTTTGGCTTTGGGGGGCAGAGGCGTGAGGAGCCAGCTGCGAGGAGGTGCTTACCCCGCTCAAACTCGATCTCCAGCACGTCCGGGGTGTCGGGAGAAGTGGCCGGATCGCGGGTCTTCGTGTAGAGCCCAGGAGGGGCCTGATTCTGCCAGGGGAGGTGGAAGAAGAGAAGAGGGAGAGTCAGTGGCATTGGCATGGCCAACACTGCTGGCAGCCCCGACCCCGGCGCGCATCCCCCATCCCCGATGCGCGTCCCCCATCCCCAAACGTGGGGCCGGCGTGGCACAGCACCGGTGCTTACCAGGGCCCCGGGAACAAAGGGGTTGGAGGAATCAGGCAATTTTTCCCCTCAACTTGATCTCATCTTTTCCTCCGACGCCCCCACAGCTGGAGGCGGGATGGCTGCGGAGAAGCAAGTCAGGCAGGGAAAAGCGGGACGATGGCAGCAAGCGGCAGGGCGGGCGCCCGCACGTCCCTGCGCTGCGGCCGGGCTTATTCGGCACTGACCGAAAAAACTAATGAGGAGGCCTGACCCCAGCAGGTGCTCCAGGCGCACCGGCTCTTTCATGGTGTCCCTGGGGTTAATACACATGGGGGAAAATAGAGGAACAAAGCAAAAACCCATTTCAGAGCACATCAACCTTTATGTATATTTTTTTTCCTAGATTTATAGGAAAGAGGCATCTTATCTCCATCAGAGCCGGGCCACCAGAGGCTCAGGCGCCGACGACGAATTGCCGCAATTGAAGCGCGTGCCAGAAGAGTATGGTGGTGGGGACTATAATAAAAAAAAGCTTTCCATCCCGGAGAGCAAATGCTTTGCAATTTCGCGTGCCCCCCTCGGCACTCACGCACGACGTGACTGCGCATGCTGACCCCAAAACACTTTCCGAGCGGTGTTTCCAAAGTCCTGTCTCTAAAGGGATCCCCCACCCAGCCGCAGCTCCGGGAGACGGAAGGGAGGGAAACTGAGGCACGGAGCACCCAGGGCATGCGCAATGTGGTGGAAAGGCAGACAGAGCCGAGGAAATGAACTGCAGAGCCGAGCTGGGCCAAAGCCGTCCTTGGCCGATATCGGAGGGAACATTGCAAAGGATCCTCCGGCTGAGGAGTCCCAGCGACCTAAAACCCCCTGTGCAAGCAGCTCGGATGGAGTTTCTCCAAACTGAGCAGTTCCTGCAAATGTTTTAAGGGATGGTAAACTGGTATTTCCACACAAAACCCAGCTGGTGAGAGCTGGAGCTCTGGGCACCCCCTGAGCAGCGGGGTCCTGCCTGCACCCAGGGCGCTGCCTGCACCCACCCACCCACAGCCTGGCCCACGCTCCCCCTGTTTCTCCTCTCCTTTTTAAAGCACAGCTCTTCTCCTGCTCACTTTTCCTCCCTTATCCTCCTTTCCAGCAAGGAAAAAAAGGACAAAGTAGAAAGCAAGCTAGGAAAAAAAAAAAGCAAAAGTGATTGCTTGGAAAAAAATTTTAAGCTTTTTTAAGGGAAAATTAATTTCTCTTCAGAAGAAGTTTTCATCTAAAATTTGTAAAGATGGGCAATAAGCCTTTCAGTGAAAACTTCCTTTTCTTTTTTTTTTTTTTTTGGTCCAATAAAGAGCAAAGCCCAATCACTGCCAGCACCCGCAGGCAGGCCGCCCGGCTGCGAGCACCCCTGCCGCCCCCTCCACACCGGGGGGACCCCCCTCACCTCACCCCAAATCCCGGGGCACACATCCCAGCAGCAACCGCAACCGAATCCTGGGAATACAGACATAACTACCCCAGCACACACTGCAGCAAAACCACCCTCAGGTTCCCATTTTATCTCATTTTTTGCCCCTTTCCCTTGTTTTAAACAAGAGGCACTTGCAGGCGTGCCTCTCCCGTGCCCCCTGCGCGCGCACACGCACAAATTACACGGGCTGCGGATTTCAATTTTACATCGTCTGGCCTTTCCTAGCCCTGATCACACTTATTAACTAGACGAACCCGTGAGAGATGATGAAAAACTTTGAGTTCAAAAGGAAAGATGGGGGGCGGGAGGGGAAAAAATACCGGAAAGTATTAAAAACTCTTTACTAAACATTGGAAGTCAAAGTCAGGTAGTTTCCAATTTTCCGAGCCAACTATGAAAACCCCTATTAAATAAAATAACTAAATAGAAATAAAAGTGACATTTGGCTTGCATTCCATCATTACGGTGCGAGTCTGTCCTCTTTTTATTCTCTCTCCTAAAAGCACAGTTCAAATGACAAATAGTTTGTTGCAGTGTATCAATGCCTTCTATTTATCCCTCCCCGCAGGGGGGCTAGTCCTGCAATGTCATCTTTAAAGGGGAGAGAGGAAAAAAAAAGGGAAAAGAAAAAAAAAAAGGGGAAAAAAAAAAAAGGAAGAGTGTGTGGAAAGGGAGAGAGGGAGGGGGGAAGAAAGAAGCAAGAAAAACGGGGCAAGAAGAGAAGAAATTGGAAGCAAATGGTCCATGAAGTAAACCATGATGCAGAGCTATCGATGCCGCAAATGGTTTATTCATCCGGCTGATATTGTTGTGCCCGGGACTGAATGAACTCTTTCAGAGTGCCATATGAAGTTAAAGCAAGTAAATTTCTATCTTTCTCCGCATTAGCTGCCTCATTGCCCTTCAATCGGGCCTCACAGAGGCAGAAAATAGCTCAACCATCTGCTTTCAAATCCCTGCGTTTGGCAGGTCCCGGGGGCTTGGGGAGGGGAGCCCGCCGTGCCTGGCACCCCGGATCCTGCCGCGGCCGCCCCGGTGCCCGGCACCGCTTCCCAGGCCGGGGAAGGGGACGGTGGTGACACCGCGCTCCGGGCAGCCACCTCCCGGTACCGGCGGAGGAAGAGGTGCCCGAGCGGAGGATGCTCGGGGATGGGGTCAGGGCACCGGTCGGCCCCATTTTCTGAGCCGGCTTTGGGAAGGAAGCGGGCTTGGCGGAGCCTCGGGACCGGACCGGGGGTCTTCCCCAAGAGGAGAGGGGCTGGGTGCGGAGGGGTGGGTCGGGATGGGTGCGCTGGGAAGGGCGCGGGTCAGTCCCTTGCTAGCTCCAGCTAGAGGCACGAAAGCCCATCCCTGGGCCAACCGCTCTCCTGGAGGAGGACACCCCCTCTGAGGGCCCGGCTTTGCAAAGCCTGACCTGCAGACACCCCTCCGGAGGGCACCAAAGGGGGAGCGGGACCCCCTCTCCACCTTCCTCTTCCTCACGCCCCCGCCGCAGGCACGCGCCAGCCCAGCCGCGGTGAGCCGGCTGCGGGCGCTGAGCTCCAGCCGGCTCCTCTCCCTCTCCGCCTGCCTCCCCCTCCTCTCCCCGGATTGTCTAATTAGCGCTGATGGATAGTTTCAGTAGCCGCCGAGCGTGGTGACCCGCTGGAGCATGAACAGCGCAGGCAGGGGCCAGCAGGCAGCCGGACCACGAGCGCTCTTCGGAGGCAGCCAGGGCCAGGCCCACGCTTCCCGGAGCGACGTGCCGCGCTCGCCCGCAGCACCCGGCCGCAGCACCCACCGCCACCGGGCTCTCGGCCCCGTCGGCAGCCAGAGCTGCCCGGGGAACTGGGGGTCCCGTGGGTGCCCTTGGGGTCTCCATGCACCACCCCACGCATGCGGAGGTTTTACTGCTTCCCCCTGGATAGTGGGGACGGCAAAGCGAGGAGGGCTGGGCGAGCGGCAGGCACAGGCAGGGGACCCGAGCTGCAGGGGCCAGCCCGGACCTCCGTCACCCACCACCAGCGCCTCATCTGTCTAATTGCTCCTTTATTGCTGCCCCATGACATTGTCCCCTCCAGTGTCACCTTGAAATGGTCCCTTCCCCTATTTACACCGGCAGCAATTAACGTGCCGGGAGATGTGGAGGGGCCGGGGTGGGCGGCAAGGCCTCCCCACCGCACGCGGCCCGCCGTGAAATTTCCAATTAGGCTGCAAATACACGAGACGCCCTCGGCCCTGTGGCTGCCATGCCGGCCGGGTTGCCGTGATCGATTACCTTGGGGTTCTCCAGGATCCCGGCTTCGTAGCTGCAGCAGGCAGGGAAGGAGAGAGAAGTCACTGCAGCACCTGCAACCTGCAACCCCCAAACCCACCGGGAAGACCTCCCCACTCCAACCACCCCATGAGGATGGGCGTAAATACGTGTTATGGATCTCCAGGGGCTTTTAGAAGCAACCCTGCAAGGAGCGCCAGGCTTGGGAGAGCCCAGGAGATGGATGCTGCCACATGGGACGTGGACAACTGGGCAGAAAGGAAGGCTGGAGGTTTTGGGGTCACCCTTGGCCAGCACGTGGTAGAGCAGCCTGGGACTCTGGACATGCAAAGGGCTGTCCTGGCCATGCAGGACAGGAGGATGGGGGCCCCATGCTCTGCTTCCTCACCCCACAGGAGTTCCCCACCCGCCTGGCCTCTCACCTGATGTGCATGAGGTTTTCATCCATGCTCCAGGGCGTCTGGGGCGTCACGGGCACCGGGATCCCGTGTTTCTGCCAAGAGAAGGGGAGCAGAGGTGAGCCAGCCTGCGGGAAGATCCAGCTCCCACCAGCACCGGCTTCTGCTGGGATCAGCCCCAAAAGCGCAAAGGCACAACCCATGGCCACCAGCAAGGCAGCACGGAGCAAGGTGGACGTCCGTGTCCCTCACCGTGGGTAACATCAGCTCCCACCACGAGGGCCACCTCGATGGGGACATCAGGGACACAGCGCAACTGGGAGGAGAACGGCCGCCCCAGCCCTGCCACAAGCTGAGACAGAGCCCCCAGAGCACCCCACGAACCCAAGCGATGGAGACGTCAGCACGGACACTGTGTGCTTTTTCTAGCTCCACAACAGTGCATTCCCCCAGCTTAGCTCCTCGTCAAGGGGAGGTGACATGGGGACAGAAGTCCCCAAAACCACAGGATGCTCTCCACCCTAACCAGGACTGATGCTCTGCCGCGAGGGGACAGCACACGCGTCCCCACAGCCTCGTGCGATGCAGACACACGGCACACGGGTGGCAGGCATTCTCCCAAGCCCTGGCACCCCAAGCGCACCGTGCCCGGGGACGCACGGCCCCGCACCGGCTGCCTCCCCAGCGCAGCACACAGCGCCGGGCCCAGCTCCCTAACAAGGTCACCGGCGCGCTCAATTATCCGCTGACATTTCAATGGGGGAAATTGCCTGTGAAGACGAGGTGAATACGCAGGGGAATTAGCAGGAGAGGCGACGGCGGCGAGCTAACAACCGGAGCCGGCGGGGACGTCGCCCACCCTGCCGGCATGCCGAGCCGCAATGTCCCGGCTGCGGGATGGAGGCGGCGGTGGCGGCTCCGGGTTCCCACTGTGCCTCGGTGTGTCTGCACAGCCCGTACATTGCCGGGCAGCTCTGGCATTGCAGAGTCACCACGGCAGGGACATCAGCCAAGGGCTCGGCCAGGAACAGAGGAGGTGGGGTTGAGCAGAAGCTCCTTGTTTTCTGAGAAGAGGAGAAGGAAACACTTGTGGTTGTTAAATCATGGTCATCAACCCATCACCTGAGATGGGAACAAGGTTCTGAGATACCTCCTAAGGCTGCAGAGGGACTAAATCAGCCCCGCTCCTGGGGTGACATTGCCCTAGGCTCATGGGTCCTGGTTTGCTGGTCCCACACCGTACTCCCAGTGTGGGACCCTCCGGGATCCCCGTCCCAGGCTTTGGAGGTGGGTGCTGGACAGCCTTCGCCTGCTCTCCTGCCCGCAGACCTTGCCCACGGGGAAGAGCAGGCAGAGCACATCAACACTTCACGTGGGCTTCAAAACACAAGCATGGGCTTGCTGGGAGGGCAAAACGCTGCCTGCTGGGTGCAAGTGCCAGGGATCGCCTGGCTTCTCCAGGAAAGAGCGAGAAGATGCCTCTCCCTGTCCCAACCCTCGGACGGTGTCCGAGCCACAGGTGCCTCCCAACCCCCCAAGGCTCCACCAAATAATGCTAAGGGAGACCGAGGGCTGCGGGACAGACCTCAACCCCGCCTGGGGTCAGACCACGCTCCCATCGGCACCTACCCCCTCCTCCTCATCCCAGCACCCTCGTGGATGTTGGCAGAGGACATTTCACCTTAGTTAATTAAAGCCAAGCCATTAACGCTGAGGGCTGTTTACCCTGAGGGGCCGCACTCAGCCGCGCGGGGCTGGGGGACGCCGTCCCCTCTGATGGGCTCTCCCCGTGCCATCGCTCACACCCATCTCACCTGGGACGCGTAAACGCATTTTTCAGACCCAAATACCCACTGATCGTGAACCACAGGCCCCCGTTGATTCACATTCCCAGGCAGCCCCCTGCCCTCTTGCCTCTTCCTGGCAGCTGAGGAAGCCCGTGCTCCCCAGCCCATCCTTGCCCCACGGCAATTTTCCATGTTATCACTTCAGAGGGGATCCTCCAAGTCCGGACCCATGTACCAACGTCCACCGAGCCCCGGCAGCACAGCCCCAACGAGCTCCGTTCCACCCGGCTCTGCCCGCAGCAATGGCTCATCCTGGAGCAGCATCCAGGAGAGCTTCACCTTTCTCAGTAAGGTGTTTTCAGCCTCGGCTGTTTGTGGGGATGAAGTGGCCACCAAAGCAGCTTGCTGCCGGAGCAAGGTTGGCTCTAGCCCGCAGGCAGCGAATTGACGGCAAGAGCTCTGCCGCGGTGGCATGGATCCCCGCTTTCCCTGACAGCAACCGATCCCCAAACATCATCGCATCAAAACCCGCCGAGCGCCGAGGCGAGCGCATCCAGGTGCTGAAAGGACCTGGCCACACATCTCCCTCTCCCGAGTGCGAAAAAGAAGGGACCTTCCCCACCTTTTTTTTTTTAATGCTGGACATAACCAGAGACCGAGAGGCACAACAAACCCTCAACCCCAACCTTTTCTCTTTGAACAGGGCCCCAATCCATTTCACTTCCCTTTTTCCCCCTTTCCAAACAAAAAAACCCAACCCCAAACAAAACCTCCAAACCCAAAACACATGTTCCATTTTCCATATAATAAAACCGCGGCACTCTTAATAACTCCCCTATTTGACAATTTGTTTGGCAACATATGGAAAGCTCTCGTAAACTCGCCCCTTCATAATACAACGGCAGATGGCAAACACAATCCTCAACACGCTGCTCTCGGCGGCCCTAATGGGCTCGGAGGGCTCCTCGCCCCACGCCACGTCCCTCCGGCTCCGCACCTCGCCTTCCCAGAGATCACCCAGGCAGCCTCGACGGCAGCTATTTAAAAACTGAAGCAATTTTCTGGTTTATGCACAGAGCTGCCTTTTCCCTTTTGATTGATTGAGCCAAGTTGTCAAGCATTTCCATGAAGTCGCTAAAAAAGAAAGGTACCCTGGTGGGCACGTAAAAACCTGATGCAAAACTTCTAATATGTTTTATTGCAACTTGTACTTCAAAAAGGAAGGGACAACAAAGGCGAACGTATTTGCTTTGTCTGTTACGCAAGTCAGGGAGCTGGGACCCGTTTCCTTGGAAAGCGGGTTACCATTAATAGCCACGTAATTATGGGGCTTTTAGAAAGGAAGGAGAAAAAAAAAATAGAGGGGAAATAAAACCCCAACCAGAAGGCTCCAGCGTGGTGCTGCAGGGATGTTGTGCAGGGCTTGCTGCTGTCACCCGCCAAGCCGTGGGGAGCATCCCACGGCCACCCGGAGCATCCCACGGCCACCCCGCGCCAGATCCTACCTTGGCATAGTCCATCAGCTCGCGGCGCCCAGGGAAGCGCTGGTAAAACTCGGGCAGCCTCCACGGTGCGACGACCTGGTGGGAGGGCAGGGGCATGAGACGAGAAGCCCCCAGCCCCCTTGCAGCCCCTGGGCACCCTTTGACCCTCGGCACCCCCCTGGGCTCCCCGCAGGCGAGGGTTCCTGGCAGCCCTGGGGAGCGGGGACCCATGGGCTGCCGGTCCCCCAGCCGAAATTTAATCTCCCTGCGCAAGGGTGGAGTAACCCAAACCCCTGACCCTAACAAGGCACTGGATGCAAGGGGCAAACAGGCAGCATCGATTATCCAGCAGCTGCTTTAGTACTGTTTCCTCCGTGGCCTCGTGGTGTTTGGGGTAAAAATAGGTCAATTAAGGATCATTACAGTCCCCTCAAATGCCAAAACGTCGCTTTGTGCAGCTGGCAGCTTGTTAAAGCGAGGCACGGCCGCTCACTTCGGTGTTAAACCAAAATTCCCTACCAGCTGGGGAGGGGGCCAGAAGCCCGGTGGTGGGGCCCCAAGGGACAATTTTGGGTGTCTTACCTTGATCTTAGGACACAGAGCGTAGCAGGTGAGCTCAAACCGAACCTGGTCATTGCCCTGAAACACAGATGGGAGATGCTGAGGGGTCACCCCACACTGGGGCAGGCTTGGAGGTGGGTGCCCCCCACCCCGATCCCACTGACGGGGGAATGGGGCCTCGTGCCTGGACCAGCTCGCCCAGGGCCATACAGCATCCTCGGGAGAGGAATGTGGCTTGGCAGGGCTGCAGGAAGAAAGTGCAAAATCAGTGAGAACTGTTAAAAAAAAAAAAAAAAACAAAACAGCAGTAGCATTAAAAGTGCAGATGACAAAACAGCAGCTCCCGGCTGCGCTACAGCCCCACGGCTTCATCCAGGGAGCTGGAAGGCTCAGGGGCTGCTGGACGCTGGGAGAGCACGTGTGCAGTGGTGCACACGTGTGCGGCGGTGCACATGCGTGTGACAGCACACGTGTATGGCCTGTGAGACGCTGCTCGGCTACAGCATCAGCTCCCCTTGCAATGCTGGAGACCTCAGGGACGGCGGGCAAGGACCCATCGTTTCCCTGCTCCCGGCTGCTCTCCCTGCGCAGGGACAGGACCAAAATCCCCTCAGCAGAGAGCTAGAGGGGACATGTCTCGGGGTCTCAGCTCCAGCCAGCACAGGACAGCCACTTGCCCTATATCCACTGGGAAAAGCATCCCAGCCCATGGCTCGGGAGACCCTGGGCTGAGCGGGGCATTTGCAAATCCCTGCAAGAGCCACCAGCCAAGAGGAACGTCTGGCTGATGCTACCCAGGATTCATAGACCAAGGGGCTCTGTGCAGGAGGGGGATCACACCTATTCTCCCAGTAATGCCACTGGGATGGGAATGCTGGCAATTTCCACTGGAAAAGCAAGGCCTGAGGCTAAGGACTCATCTATCTCTCCCAGCACGGAGAGTGGCAGGAGGGGGTAGTGGGTGCCAGGACCTGGGCTGGCTCTGTCCTGCGGAGTCACTCCTGGTCCCTCTCCATAGCTGGTTTGAACCCCAAACCACCTTTTCTGGTGCTCCTGAGAGCTGGGTGTTCAAAACCCCGATGCAGCTCATTCACCTGGCTCCAGGACCCCAGAGTCACCCAAGAGCTGTGCTCTCCCCTAGGCTGACACTCCTAAAAACTGAACCAGCAGAAACCCAGATTTGGGTATTTTTCCGCAATAGGCATCAGAGGACACGTGGAGGGAGAGGGCAAGGTGAGTGGGGGGAGGGAAGACCATGGTGACCAGGAGGATGCAGCAGCTCATAATTAAATAGCTCTGAACCTCCCTTTATCTTAATTGGCCCATGCTGACGAGGTCCTGCTAATGAGGCCAGGTAGTCAGGAAAGGGCGAGGGGCGAGCCTGGGAGTTATTAGCACTTCCAAGGGAATAGTGCTCACCAAAGCCTATTTTCCACCAGCACCAAGGGGCGTAAAGACAACCCCCCCCCCCCTTTCTTGGCCCCAGCCTGGAGGATACATTTACGGCAGGGCTGGGAAATCCCCGAGGACTATTACACGCAGGCAAGTACATCCACCAAAGCACTCATTTCCCTTACAGGCCCAAAACAAGTCCATCTGCTCCGGCAGCGGGGACACCGCAGATGGCCCACATTTAAGACACCGTGGCCTCAGCCGGGGACGGGGTGCAGCCGGGTCGAGTTACCCGCAGTCGGTCCCTGCCTGCGCCCGCGGCTTAATGGCTTGGGGAGCAGGCAGAGCCTGGGGAGCGGCCGTGGCTGCCCCTGCGAGCGGGGACGGCCGGCGCTGGTGGTACCCAGGAGCGGAGGGGACATCGTCGCGTTGGGGGTGCATTACTCCAAGGCACCCTTGAGCGGGGGCTTTCAAGAGGGGGCTGCTGGCATCGGGTGAGATGGACAGGGAAGGGGTGCGGGGAACCCATCGCAGCAGGAGCAAGAGTTATTTCAGCCACAAAGTCCCCCCCAGCCGCCCCTCTGCCCCATCTCCCCGGTGCTGGCATGGCCCTTGGCTATCTCCTGGCTGCATCTAACATCCCCCCACCATAGCTGGGGACACCCGAACCCAGCCCCTCGCACTGAGACCCCTCCAGGTGGGCTCCTCGCCTTTGCCCCTAGACCGAGACGGACACGGTCTATGCTTTGGGTCCCAGTGGGATGGGATGGAGGGGGCATCCGGCAGGTCCTGGGTGCACGCACAGCACCCAAAAGCCCCCCCAGAAGCCTTTGGTGACAGTGCCACCCTGCCCCAGGTGTCCCCGCACCGGGCTGGGCAGCGTGAGGGTGGGGGCTGGAGGTGACGGGGGGGACCCACGGTCACGTCTCGCAGGTCCCACGTCCCGTCCCGTCCCCCCCCCACGCTCCCCGTGGAGGATTGCCCCTCTCTGGGCAGGGGCTGGCCCCGAGCATCCTTTCCACGGTCTCTGGCTGCCTCTAGTGGCAAAGTGTCCTCCCTGCGGCCAGCGGCGACAGGGACAGCCGGGGATGGGGACAGGGATGGGGACAGGGATGGGGACGGCCGCAGCCTGCCCGGGGTCCCCCAAAACTCAGCCCCAGCCGGCTCCTGGCCCGGGCAGCCCCTGTCCGTAGCAGTTTTTAAAAAGCTGCTGCTGAAAGTGTGGGGGTGGGAGGGTTGGCTGTGATCCGAGCCTTCCCGGCAGGGAGAGGGAACCGAAATTAGGCACAGAAATCCCAGAAGGGAGAAGGAAGTGTTGAAACGTGGTTGGGCTTTGCACAGCCCCGCAGAGCACCCAAAACACACCCGGTGCACTCCTCCTGGCACCCACAGCTTAGCCAACGGACTGACCGGGTCCCCCCCGCTCCAAGCACCCCGTGCCATCCCTGCCCCAGTGCCCCCGTCCTCCCTCACCTTGCCGGTGGCCCCGTGGGCGACATACTGGGCTCCTTCCCGCTGGGCGATCTCCACCAGCTTGCGGGCGATGCAGGGCCGTGCCAGCGCCGTGCCCAGCAGGTACCGGTCCTCGTAGAGAGCGTTGGCCTGTACCGCCGGCCAGATGAACTCCTCCACGAACTCCTTGCTGATGTCCTCAATGTAAACCTGCCAGGATGGAGGAAACCTTGTCATGGGACGGTGACTGGGGCAGGGGGGAATCCCACTCCTCTGGGATTTTGGGGACGGTGCAGTGAAGGGTCCCTTCGCCTCCCCTTTCCTAGATGCTGCTGAAAAGCTTTGATGCAAAACCTCTGGGAAAGGAATTCCTCACTGGCACTGTCCTGCCCCCCCAGCCCCTGCAGTGGCCCCAGCCATGGTGTGTACGAGACCCCAAGGCTCAGCCCCACGGCGGGGAGCAGGGGGAGCTCAGAGCCCCATGGGCACGGGAAGGGAGGGACACCGTTACCTTCTTGGCCCCCAGTGCCAGTGCTTTCTTTCGTGCTGCCTCAAAATCTTCTTTCTGCCCGATGTTGGCCTGGAAGGGGGAAAAAAAACCAGACTGAGTTTGAAAGGAGACCACAAAACGCAGTGCAAGCCCAGCCTGGCTTGGGGCATCATGCACGGCATGGTAGAGCCTGTGCTGGCCAGGCTTGAGGCCACCCAGGACGGGCAGGAGGGGGGTTCCCCCCCAAGACAGCATACCTCGGGGCCATATCTCCCTCTGCTAAGCCCCGTGACTCTGCCCCGATGCGCTGTCCTCATTAGCGGAGGATCATTTGCTGGCAGGGACAGGCTGTGCCACACAGGGCTGGCAGCTCAGCAGAGCAGCACCCGGGCTGGGCGATGGTTAACCAGCGAGAGCAGGGTCACCACCATGGCCACACATGCACCAGGACCCCCATCATCCACCCAGGTCCCCAGACCCCTGGTCCAGCGTCCCCTCCATCCCCAGCCCCCGGGGAAGCGTCCATGCGGCAGGGCTCGGCGCGGAGCTCACCAGGTAGGCGACAACGTCGTAGCCCTGCTCCTTCAGCCACACCAGGATGCAGGAGGTGTCGAGGCCGCCGCTGTAGGCGAGGACCACCGTGCCCTTGGGCTGAGCCATGGCGCTGACAAAGCAAAGGAAAAGGGGTGCACGATGGCCCCAGCCCCTGCCCTTGCTGAGTGCAGGGATGCTGCAGCCATCAGCTGTGAAACCCTCCCCCGTGTCCCTGAACTGGCCACGGGGCCGTCACGGTCCAGACGGGTGCTGGAGCGTTCTAGGCGACACAAACATCATCCAGGGAATGAATAACCAGGAGGCAAGAAGCAAAGCTCACGGCAAACTAAACACTCAGGGCTGGTAGTGGTTGAGTCGGTAGAGGAGCGTGTGGTGGAGCTGCCGGTACCGGGACAAGCTCTCCACTTAAAACACGGGCTCCCAATGCTGCTCTCATTCATGGGCAGCGAGAGATGCTGCCATCAGGTGCTGGGTGCTCCCGTGGGACCAGGGCCGTGGGCAGCACATGAAGCCGGGCCGTGCTTAGCCCAGGTCTGGCTGAGCTCCCTCTTCTGCCGGGAGCTCCAGGCTGGGAACAGTGAGCAGCAGGCGGCACAGGAGGGGACACGCCGCCGCATCAGGAGGGATCAATGGGACCAAGAGCCCTCCCAGGGCTGCAAGGAGCAAAGGGGAGGGCTGGGGGCCGGAGGAAAAGCCATGGCACCATGGCCATGTCAGGGCTGCAGCTCCCAGCCAAGGAGGGCACCCTGCAGCAGCCAAGTGATGGGGGAGGCTGGGGCAGCCATCAGAGCCGCTTTGCTCTTACCTTTGCTCCACGCAGCTCTCGCTCTGGCAACCCTGGCACAGCCTGCTCCGCTTTCTGCAAGCACCCTGCAATGCCGAAGGTCCGGGACTCAGACACAGGCACCCGGCTGTGGCGGAGACGCAGCCCGACGCCTTGCCCGGGCACGACCCGGCTCGTCGCGGCCCTGCGCCAGGGCCGGTGCGGAGGAGACAGGCACAGCCACCCACCGGCTCTGCCCCAAGCGCCCGCCAGCGCTGCTGGGTGTGCGGTCACTGCAGGGCTGGGGTGCTCGGCAGCATCCCCCAGAGCCCAGCCCAACCCCAAGTCTAATTAATGCTTATTGGGCATTTGTCCTAATTGTGCTGCCCCGTGTTTTCCTGCTGGCATGAAACACCTATGCGGGAATTCGGTGCCTCTCACCCTTTGGCCAAGGTTATCGAGGTCTTCTGCCAGCAACAGGAGACGGTGAAGGATGCGGCATCCCGGAGGTCAGGGGGAGGGATGGGGGGTCCCGCTGCGGGAAGGGTCTCGGGGCTGTCCCCGCAGTCCCCGAGCAGGGCTGTGAATCCCAGGGCCTCACGAAGAGGCGATGCCAGCTGACCCTTGGCCGGGGAAGGCGGACAGCAGAGCCGGCCAAATCCTGTCCTGAGCAACTTTCATGCTGCTGCTGCCAAGTCAGCACAATCCTGCTCCTGTTTTTGCTGGGGGGGGGGGAAGGTGCTGTGCCGAGCTCCTCCAGGCTGGCCCACCCAGCACCTTCCACAGCGGGATGCGGTTACACCGGAGTGTGCCTCGGCACCCCGGTCCTGCCAGCGCGGTGTGGGGCCAGCGACCCACGGGGCATGGCTTGGAGCCGGCCCAGGTGCAGGATCTGGCCTGCTGCTGCCTGTTTCTCACTGAAGAGCAAAGGGGTCTGGCAGCCCCGTAACCACGATTCGGTTCCCTGAGCCTGCCTGCACCCGTCAGGCTGCCTGCGCAAGCGGTGCAGGCAGCACCCAGCGCCCAGGCTTGTGCAACCAGTGTTTCCCTACCCTCAGGGCCCCACGGGTGTGCTGAGCTGGGCCCCTGCCCGGGGAGGCTCAGCCGTTCCCCTTCTTACCAGGGCATTTACAGGAAGGCAGTCGCAGTTCCCGAAAGGACCCAGCCCAAGCATGACGCTGCACCTGCGGCTCCTTGCTGGGCAAATTCCCTCCTTTACACCCAAAACCCATCCCCGCTGCGGCCGCCAGCATCGCTGTCGCAGCTGCCAGCCTGACTAAGCACCTCTGAGACCAGGCACGCTCGCTTCACAAGTGGCCCAGAGGCAGGTTAGAGGAAACGTCTCCAACTTTTGCCAGCTCAGACACGTTACGCTGCCCATGCGATGCCCAAAGGACCTGGGGCACCACCTTGCCCTGAGGTTCCATCCTGCACCCCGGGAACGGTGCGGGGCCACCAGCATTTCCAGCTCCGGAAACGGGGCTCGTGCCAAGCCCGCCTGCCCAGGAAGGGAGAGCCCCGAAGTTTTGGCGTTAGGTGGTAATAAATCAGAGCAAATAAAGCTCAGCGAACGGGAATGTGGCGAGACTTTCTCAGCCCTGATTATTATTCTGTAGCAATTTCCGTGAATTGGGGCAGGGTTTTTACCAGAGCAACTCTGGCTGCTCTGCTCCGCAGGAACATTGTGCTTTTGTTTTTAAAACCAAGGATAAAAAAAAAAAGGGGGTGGGGGGGGAGAATAAAAAGCTTGAAACTTTGGTAAGGAGAGGAACTACGGTCGCCAGCCAGGCTGGAAGAACAACCTCTGCTCCGGCGAGTGCTGCCTGCGGGCCGGGATGGGGCAGGCAGCAGGGACAGGCAGCACGGCCAGGTTCCCCAGGGGTTCCTGCAGCAGAGGCATGTGGGGATGTGCTTACTGGTGCTGGGGTTCGCCTCGGCACTGCTTCTCCATCCCGTGGGGGTCCCATCCTGCCTCTCAGCATCCCCAGAGCAGAGCAGGGAGGGCACAGGGTGGTGCCGGCCGAGGTGCCAGCTCCCCTCCCTGGGGGTGCCCAAGGGGTCGCCTCAGGGAGATGGGACTCAGTTAGAACCCCCCACCCCAAAACCGAGCTAGAAAGGGCTTGACTACAGCCTGCACCTCCCAGCGCTGGGAAGGGACTGGCACCCCACTGCCCCGCTCCTGCAGGGACCAGCAAGCCCTTCTCCAGCACCCAGGGGTGAGGGACACCCACGGGGGGGTGGAAAGGGGACAGCCAGGGACAGAGGGGACAAGTCCCCGAAGGCAAAGGGCACTCTTTCCCCTCGCTCCCCCCCCCCCCCATGCCAAGTCCACACTCACCCACTCCCTGGCTGCCCTCGGCGCTGCGGTCCGGTGCCTGGAGCATCCTCCTCCTCCTCCTCCTCCTCCCTTATAGCCGGGCGTGGGCAGGCGGAGCTGCCGCAGGACTGTCCCCTCCGTGGGCACCGTCCCCCGGCGAGGCTCTGCCCTCAGCCTGCCCGCAGGGTTCACGGGCAGAAAACGGGGGGGGGGGGCAGCTCGCACCCCAAGCCGGGATGGAGAGTGTGCCCGGCCAGAGCCCGCTGCACGGCTGCGCTAGGTGCTGTCACCCACCCGTGTCCCCCCCACTCCTGTCCTCCTCATCGGCCTCCACGGAGCACCAAGGGGTGCCCCCCTCCCGGGGGGGGGGGGGATCCCACAGAGCCACCTGCCCTGAGGGGTGGGAAAATGGGGGGGGGGGCAGAGGGGAGCCGGTGCCTGGCTGCTTTGTGATCACCCCACTTTGCTGCCCGGCCCAGCGTGACAGGGGAAGGTTGAATTTATTTGAAACCCCAGGAGATGGCAAAGCTGGAAGTTGGGAGCTGCCGCCCCCGGGGAGCCCGGGTGGGCAGGAGGGGATGGGGCAAAACCACTTTTTCCCTTCACATGTGCCCAGGGGACACCAGAGCAGCCGCAGACCTGGCCTTGGGGGACGGCAAACCCCTAATCCAAAGGACAGAGCCTTTTGGGGGTGTCTCGGTGCTCCTACATCTTTGCAGTAAAGAGCAAGCTCCGGTGATGGGCTCCAACCGCAGCACCCTCACCTGGGTGCGCAGCCATCACCAGACCCAACAGCCCAAACGTGGCGATGTGCGGGCTCAGGTCCTCGGGGCCAGCACCCCCGGCCCCTCCAGCCAGTGCTGTGGAATAGGACTGAAATGGCTTTTGGGGAACAGCCTCCACCTACACCATATGCAGAGAGGCCGCATCCTGTTCTTGCTGACCGAGGGACCTGACACTGGGGCAGGATTGGACCTTCAGATGCTGGACATTGGCCCTCTGGCGTTGCCACATCCAGACAATCTCCCTTCTATGGTCCAAGGCCATGCGGAGAGGTGCTTAAAGCCCTGGGAAGTCAGGGCTGCTGCTGGGGCAGCCCCCTCCCGCACACTGAAGGAAGCTGCTTTCTTCAGGCACGGCTGATATTTAGCCACAAAACACCTTTATTTGGAACAAAACCATAAATAAATAAGTATGCACAGAAACCAAGTGGATTTAAAAAAAAAAAAAAATTGAACACAAGGCTATTTCAATTTAATATATGATAAATGCCAGGGTGCCCTGCGCCCTCCCCAGCCTGGGGGATCACACCCTGCACCCCAGTGGGGCCCTCACTGGCTGCTGTCGTCCTGCTCATCCCCCCCCCACCTAACGCGGGGGCTAATTGCAGCCAAGGCCATCAAGAGCTGTGTTTGCTCCAGGGCTGCCGGTGCGAATTGCGGGGTTGCAACAAAACCTGATTGCGAGAGGCTGGCGGGACATCTTGTGACGCCCAGGACCTTGCTGAGTCAGGGACCGGCTCCGGGTGAAGGCAATGCAGGCAGGGGCTGCTGGGGGGGAAAGGGGGGTCCAGGGGGGAAAGGAATGGTGCAAGCTCAGCTCTCCCTGAGCCACGTTCCCCCACTGGTGCGGCGGTGAGGGACAGGAGGAGATATGACCCCACGTCCCCTCCTGTCCCTTGGCTGTGTCAGTAGGGGTAAGGCGAGATGGAGATGAGGAGGAGGAAGATGCTGGGAGCCCGCTGCCCACCCGGGGCCAGCGCCTGCACCTTGAGGCGGTGGGTGCCGGGGTCCCGCAGCGGGCGCAGGGTGGAGATGATGCCACGGCCCTGCTCGGTGCGGAGGACGAAGGGGCTGCCAGGCTCCCGCTCCAGCAGCGTGAAGACGGGGCGGTGGCGGAGGGCAGCGCCCGGGGCGAGGTGTACCACGTCGCGGCCGGCAGCGATGCCGAGGGGCAGCGTGAGCAGCTGGTACCACAGAGTGGGGGGGCCAGCCGAGCCACAGTCTGGGGTGCAGCGACCGACACACACCCTGCACGAGAGCAGGCGGGGGATGCGGGATGCGACAGAGTGTCAGGAGCGGCCGGGACACCTGGGTCCGCGGTCCCATGAGGAGTGCGAGGTGGGGACCCCCAGCCCCGCAGCGTGACTCACCCGGGGCTGGAGCCTCTCCGGTACCCGGCCGGGCATGGCGCATCCATGCAGTGGGCGCCTCCACGGGTGTTGAAGCACATCTGGTTCGAGCCACACTGGATTGTGCCCTCCGTGCACTCATCCATGTCTGCAGGCAGAGAGGGGACAGGTCTGAGGGTGCCGGGGTGCCCATGTGCCCCAGGCTGCGATGGGGATTCAAACCCCAGCTCCCACATCTTCCCAGCCCCTGCCTGGAGCCTCAGGATACTGGGGCAGCGAGACAAAAGCAGCCAGGCTTGGCAGTGTGCTGAGCCTGGGAACAACCCTCCTCCAGAACAAGAAAGACTTGCGGCCCCAAAGGGATGGCATCCAGGGCACCGTGGGGACTGGGTTCACACCCCAAGGAACACAAGCATCCCGCCAGGGCAGGGGCATCCCCCCGGCACCCCCACACTGACCGTGGCAGGTCTTCCCGTTGGGCAGAAGCTGGTAGCCAGGGGGGCAGACGCAGCGGTAGCTGCCCAGGCTGTTCCTGCATTTGTGCTGGCACTGGTTTGGCATCTGGCACTCGTCAAGGTCTGCAGGGTGAGAGGGGTGAAGGCAAGTGGGGAAGCATTGGTCCCCTCCGGCGCCTGCCGCCCTGGGGCAGCCTGGCTCTCGCCTCCCCTTCCCAGCACAGCCAAGCCCAGGGAGACCCCAACCCCGCAAACAGGGGTGCAAACAAAATGGGGGGACAGGGCAGCAACGGGCCCAGAAGCTGCCTTTTAGGCACAAAGCAGGCTCCAAACTCCCTGCAAAGCCCTTCCCCGACGCACACTCACCGGTGCAGGTGCCATTCCTCTTGACAAAGCCCGTGGGGCAGGGGGGGGTCCCGGGCACCCAGCCCCGCAGCCTTCGCCACGCGGCGGAGGGCGAGCTGAGTGTAGAAGGATCGTCCCCGCAGGTGGGGACGCAGGGGGGGGTCCCGGGGTGTGCTGCTCATTGTGCCCCCTCCATCCACCCCTGCTGTGCCACAGTCTCCACCTGGCAGCAGGGTCCTGCCGGGGGGGCACAGGCACTCGTAGGAGCCCCGCAGGTTGCGGCACCCAAAGGCACACGGTGGAGGAACCTGCAGGCACTCATTTACATCTGGTGGAGGAAAGAGATGGGGACTTGCAGCTGGACGGGGAAACTGAGGCTGGAGCAGGGCAGGGGAGCGACCGTGGCCCTGTGCCCAAGGATGTGTCCCCTGAGACCCCAGCTCGTACCCAAGCATGGCCAGCCAGCACCCAGTGAGTGGTAGCCAGGAGGGCAGGCACAGCGATAGGTCCCTGCAGCGTTCTGGCAGAGCTGGTTGTAGCGGCAGGCGTGGGACCCCTCGGCACATTCGTCGATATCTGGGGAGCAGAGAGGGGACGGGGTTGGGGGGACGGGGAGGGGGCACCACGCAGCAGGTGCCCCTCGCCATCCTCGTGCCCCCCTCGGGAAGGGTCCGTACCAACGCAGTACTGCTGCCCATGGCCCAGGATGAATCCCAGTGGGCACTGGTCACCATCGGCCCCTGGGAATCAAGCAGAGATGATGAGAAGGGACAGGTCACTGCAGGGACATGGCCTTTGCACCCTTAAAGCCACCCAGGACCGACAAGGGATCCCGGCGTCTCCATCCCCAACCCTTGGAATCCCCTTGTTACCCGCATCAAGCAAGGCACGGAGCTGGAAGCTCAGCTCCTCCGAGGCCGGGTTGTAGGAGGCTTTGATGGCACTGGCCCGCACGTGCCGCACCCACGGGGACTGGGGGCCCGCGGGGGGGTCGTACACGATGGTGTGATTGCAGCGGGCACGGATGATGTGCCCGTCCCGCAGGAAGCTCTGCACCGAGCTCCCCGAGAGCCGCCCCGCGCCCGTCTGCACGTAGCGCTCGCTGAAGTCCTGGGGAGAGGCAGGGAGGGGGGGTCAGGCCACAGACACCCCCCACCCAAGCTCCCAGCATGGGAGTCGTGGCCCCACGGGGAGGACGGGCAGAACCGGCACCTGCAGCAGCACCGCGGCCTCGCCGATGCTCTCTGGCACGGAGCCACTGATCACGCTGTCCAGCAGCAGAGCACCAGCGGCATCCGTGCCCCGGGCGAGGTGGGTGACCCGCAGAAGCTCCCCTGCCGGGGGGGGGGGGGGGGGGCAAAACGGTGAGCAGAAGCCCATGGCACCCCCAAACGCAGCTTCATCTCTGGCTGTGAAGCTCAGGTGTATGGGGGAGATGGAAGCTGAGCCAGGCAGGACCAGGATCCGCAGCCCCCAACACACCCTGGCATCCCTCACCTGTGGCAAACTCCAGCTGCGACTCGTGCTGGAAGGTGCCCCGGGTGAGCAGGAACCCACTCCGGGCCCCCCCGCTGGCGTGCGCCAAGGACCAGTAAACGGGTGCAATGATGGTGACCAGTACCTGCATCAGCGGCCCTGGGGGTGAGGGAGAAAAGATGCCACCACAGAGCCAGCGCGCTCCTAAGGGTGCACCCAGCCCTCCCCAACCACCCCGGCCCCCCTCGCCCATGGGGCACAACACAGACGTGGCGTGCAGAATTTGGGGGAAAATCTTTCCCCCCAGCTTTTCACCTGATACAGGTCAAAATCCTCCCTGGGGTGAGGGTGACTACCTACCGACGGTGGGTGGGATGCTGCCGATGCGGCTCTGAACGGTGACGGTGCCGGAGTGCGGGTCATCCAGCACGCTGGCATCCAGGGAGGTGACACCGAGCTGGTGGGCGTTGATGACTCCACCCAGGCTGCCCCGCACCCTGCGCGGCTCCCCTGGGGCGAAAAGGACAGGGGCAGTGGCGCTGGGGCTGCTATCCCATAGGAAAGTGGCGTGCTTCCCTGTCTCCCCTCTCAATAATTTGTGTGTCGAGAAAAATCTCATTTTCTGGACGTGAAGGCAGCCAGAACAAGGCAGGCAGCATCCCTACCTGGCTGCAAGCACAGCCCCCAAAGACCCCATGGATCCGGGCAGCACGTCGGCAGGGGATGCTGGAGCGTGGCCCCGTGCCTTGTGCACACCGACATGCACCAACACTCCCCAAATCCTGCTCTGTATCAACCCCCATCATCCTGGCCACAGCCCCGAGCTTGCGTTTGCTTCTCCTCCAGTGTGTCTGGCAGCAAAATGCCAGCAGCCGCGCGGGGGGCACGCAGGGCACCCGGCGCTTCCTCCGCATTGCTGGCCGGGCTGGCCCTCTGCTTCCTGAGGGGCATTGGGAGGGAGCGTGCCTGTGCATTTAGCAGAGCCCCTGGGAAATGGGAATTTAATCACGGGCAGCAAATGCAGGAAGGCTGAGGAGAGGCGAGCGGGGGCGCAGGCTGGCACAGGGCGGCTGCTCGGGTAAGGGTTTGTCTGGGCTCAGACCTTCAGATGAGCAGCCGAAGAGAGGGCAAACTAAAGTATGAATCAAGTGGTTTCGAGCAAGCGAGGAAAGGCAATATCCCTCCAAACCACTGTGTAGGAGGCCTTACCCCAGAGTCTAACGGTGCTGTGGGCAGCCCCGGCCCCCCAAGCCAACCAGAAGCCCCCCAAGCCCCGGGGCGGACACCCACCTTGGACGGCCAGGGAGGCATGGGCGACGGCAGACCCCAGGAGGTTGCGAGCGAGGCAGGAGTAGCTGCCGGCATCACGGCGGCTGACGGCGGGCAGGAGCAGCGTGGCGTTGGGCAGGACGCGGGCGCGGGGACCCTCGGGCAGCGGTTGTCCGTCCCGCCGCCACTCCACGGAGGGGGTGGGCTCCCCCGACACGGCACAGTGCAGCAGCACCCGCTGCCCGGCGCGCACCACCGCCGCTCGTGGTGTCACCGCCACCACGGGGGCACCTGGGCAGGGAGAGGGATGCAGGCAGTGCCGCAGCATCCCAGTGGCACTGGGGCCATTCCCCAGGGGTCGGGGGTGGTCCGAGGGGCTGAGGGGTGACCCGATTTGCAGTCGCTCAAAAGGAGGGTGCAAAGAGGGGTAGCACTCACTCTGCAGGGCCAAGGTGACAACCTTTGCCGCCGTGCCCACGTCGTTCTCTGCCACACACCGGTAGTGCCCCGTGTCGGTGCTCTAGCAGTACCAATAGCGTTAGCACAGCGCTTGGCTTTGCCACGAAAGCTCCCCAAAATGTACCGGCAGCCCCCAGGCCCCACTCACCCCCATGGCACGGATGGCCAGGGAGCCGTTCTGCAGCTGGCGCAGGCGCCCGCTGGCTACCACCGGCACCCCGTCCTTGCTCCAGCGGACGAGCGGCACGGGGTGGCCCCGGGCGTCACAGTCAAGGAGGGTATCACCCCCGGGGTGCTCCACCTGGTAGGTGCTGGGGTCCCCCTGGATGATGGGTGCCTCTGGGAAAGGGAGAAGAATGGTAGAGGAGGGGGGCTGGCCAGGCACCCCGTTTTCCCTGCCGGCACCTACCTCTGATGGAGACGAAGGCGGTGGCCCTGATGGCACCGGCGCTGTTCTCGGCATGGCAGACATAGGTCCCGCTGTCGGCGCGGGTGACTGCCTCCCGCCGCAGGGTGCTCCAGCCGCTCTGCCCCGACACACCGTCTGCGGGGTGTAAACCCCCCAAAAAGCATGCTTGGGGACAAGCTGGTTATAACCCCGCACCACCAGACATGCTGGCACCCCGGGGACCCCGAAAGGTGGAACAAGGACTGGGATGGCATCAGGATCACGTCCTCCCCCCTGGCTCAGCATCCCCTGCCCAGGCGCAGAACTGCCCACGTACCAGTGATGCGGTGCCCGTTGACCGTCCAGAAGACGCGGGGCTGGGGGCTGCCCGCGGCGGCACACACCAGCTCCAGCCTCTCGCCCCGGCTCAGGGTGACGTCTCCGGGCAGGCGGGTGAAGGTGGGCAGGGTGTGGATGGAGAGGGAGAGCTGGCGGACAGCCCTCCCCGCCGAGTTCACCGCAGTGCAGGAATAGCTCCCGGCATCCCCTTCCTGCAGGGGGAAAGGGGAGGATGAGAGGGGGACAGCTTGGATCTGGGGTCCAGCTGCAGCTCTGGCTCACTGGGCTATGGCTCTGCTGGCTGTTGTGTACCCAAAAAGCCACAGCCACTTTTTCCAGCCCACGTTAGCAAACCCACACTGCCCCGACCCGCCAGCCTGTTGCAAACTACCGCACAGGGCTCTCCCTCTGCCAAATATTTTTGAAAGCAGCCAGGGATGTGGCAGGGCGCAGAACAACCTGGCCTTTCTTTTCCGCAGCAAAAGACACTTGTTTCTCAGCTCTCTGACCTTACAGCTAGCTTGGCTGCAGGAGGGGACGGTACTCACCTGGACATCCCGGAGCAGCAGCTCCCCGGAGGGCAGGACGGTGGTCTTCCCCCCGCCGCCCCGCACCGGGGCTCCCTCCCGGCTCCAGGACACACGAGGTTCGGGAATGCCGCGGGCAGCACAGGGCAGCAACACCTCCAGCCCTTCCAGGGCAGCCAGCTCCACCGGGCCAGCCACGATGACGGGGGGCACTGGATGGGGCAAGGAGAACAAGGACTTGCTCACACCTTGACGGCCGCATTTCGCTGCGAGGTGCCGGGGAAGGAGAGGGCGAGGTGCTGGGGCCCCGGTTGCTGCCTTACCTTGCACGATCAGCCTGGTCCTCCCCGCAGCGGTGCCTGAGGGGTTGCGAGCCACGCACAGGTAGGTGCCCGCGTCCGCTGGGGAGGCCCGGAGGAGATGCAGCTGCCCGTTGGGGAGCACCTTCAGCCCGGGCCCTGCGGGGATGGGCAGGGATGAAGGCAGGGATGAAGGGCAGGATGGGGCAGCACAGCCGTGCCGGGGCGTGGATGGATGGCGCGCAGGGACTGCTTCCCCTGCCAAAGCGCCTTTTTCTTGGGAGTCCCCGGGGAACGGCTCCGCCAGCCGCCGCGCTCACCTTGGACGGCAGCCGGGAGCCAGGGGGACCCACGCACAGTGCCACCCAGCACCCTGCTGGGATGCCTACAACTGCTGGGCCCCCAAATCTCCCCCCCGCCCCGCGCAAAGGCTGGCAGGCAGCGTGGGCTCTGCCAGCCTCCAGCGGGCTCCCGCTCACCTCCGGCAACGCTGACACCGTCCTTCTGCCAGGTGACCTCCGGCCGGGGGACCCCGGTCACCTCGCAGGACAGCACCGCGCTGGTGTTGACCATCACCATCACCATGCCAGGCAAGGGCTTCAAGGCGGGGGGCTCTGCGAGCAGCAGGGAAGTGTTGCCCACCGGGGGTCCCCCAAGGTGGGCCGAGGCACAGGGAGCGGGACCCCCGGGAGCCGCGCGTACCGTGCACCGCGAGCCGGAGGTGTTTTCGGGCCGTGCCAGCGGCGCTCCTTGCCGTGCAGGTGTAGCGGCCGGCATGTGCAGGCAGCGCCTGCCTGATCTCCAGGGCCCCTGGGAAGACAGCGGGCAGTGGGGAGGCAACGGGAGGGCTGGCGGGGACCCGCCGCCCCGCTGGGGCTGCACTGCCCTGTGCCCGTACCTGTGGGCAGGACACGGTAGCCCCCTCCTCGGCTGCCCAGCTGAGCCCCCTCCTTGCTCCATGACACCGTGGGTGGGGGCACGCCGGAGGCGTAGCAGGTGAGGACCGCCGGGGACAGCCGGGCGACAGCCACGTCCGTAAGGTCATCGGCAATGGTGGGGGGCACTAGAAAGGCGAGGGAGGGAGGTGAGCGGGGCTGCGTGGCAAATGCTGAAGAGGAGTCTATCCCCATGCACATGGGCACAGGTATTTCTATTGCTTTTTCCCCTCTTGCCCACCTCCGTGCCGAGTCCTCAAGAGGGGACCCAACCCCGCGGGGGGGCTGGAGCACTCCCACATCACACTCAAGGTGGTGACAGACCCTGGGAAAGCCACTCTCGGCAAGACTCACGGCCCCCAGGAGCTCACCGTGGACGGCCACGAGGAAGACCTTGCGTGCCTCTCCGGCCGCACTGGTGGCGATGCACTCGAATCGCCCCTCGTCCCGGGGACCAGGGCTGGTGATGAGCAGTGAACCTGAGGACTGCAAGCTGTGTGGGCAGAGCATGCCTCGGGGTCAGCCCGCCCCATGGGGAGCAGCGAGAGAAGGCAAACCCCACGCTATGGTGGGACCCTTCGGTGGGCGAGGTGGCCGGTGCTGCAGGTACCTGTAGGCGCCGGGTGGGAGATGTGGGTTCAGGGGGCGGCCATCCTTCTCCCACCTGATGTGGGGCTCTGGGGATCCCCAGGCATCACAGCCCAGCGTGGCCGGCTGCTGAGCCAGCAGGGTGAGGTTGAAGGGCCCGGGGTTGATGGAAGGAGGGACTGCGGAAGGGCAGGGCGGTGATAAGCAGAGGACAGCAGCACATCGTTGCACCGATGAGAGCAGCCCGGCAGCAGTAGCTTGCAGAGGGGTGAGCCCAGGAGGGATCCGTCTGGCTCTTCTGCTTACCCAGCACATGGAGGTCCAGGCCTTGCCAGTCGGAGCCGGCAGGGCTGGATGCCATGCAGAGGTAATAGCCCGAATCCTGGACCTGAATGGGGTCGATTTGCAGGGAGCCGCCTGGCAGGAGCTGCAGCCTGGGGAGGGAGAGCAAGGGAGCCCCGTGGGGGCTCTGCACGGCCGGGCTGCAATGCATGGGGACAGGTGGCAGGGAAGGTGGCAAATGCCATTGCAGCCACAGGTGGCACGTGTCTGCTGAGCTGGTGTGGGGACAGACCGCAGCTCTTCGTGGAGGGACAGTGCTGTCTCTGCTCCAGGCACGCCAAAACACCTATTGATGTGGAGGGTGGCGTGATCCGAGACCCAGGTCTTGGTGTCACCAACCCGCAGAGCCTCGTACCTGTTGCTCCCGTGAAGGGGCAGGAGCCGTCCGTCCTTCCGCCACGTCACCCGGGGCACGGGCCACCCCTCCGCCCGGCACGGCAGCACCGCCGAGCCGTTCAGCAGTGCCCTCGCCTCCTCGGGGCCCGGCTGGATCTCTGGGGCCACTGCGGCAGCACCCAACCAGCACCGCAGAAAGTCGGAGACAGGGCTCAGGGGATGGGCAACATCAGCCCAGACCAGCACTGGAGGCTGGGTACCATCCAACCCCGCCTTCCCATTGCCCTGACGGTAGGACATCTGATAATATTGCCCATCCCTGAACTAACAGGGAAGGAGCTGGCGCTCACCGCCAGCAAAGCCCCGTGGCAGGGTGGCACTCACCGTGAACCTCCACCTGGACGCGCAGGCTGGTGTCCCCCAGCGCGTTGGTGGCCCTGCAGCTGTACTCCCCGCCGTCCGCCGGCCCCACGGCCTGGATCTGCAGGAACCGTCCCTCGGCCAGGACCTGCCTGCGGGCATCCTCCTAACACCCCCGGGAGCCCCTGTCAGCAGCTTCCCCAGGCATCGCCCCCACCACGAGCCTAACGGGACTGGTGAAGGTGCATCCCAGTGCCTGCCCGTGCACCGTCCCAGGTCCCATCACACATACCCGCAGCGGGGACCCCTCCCGGTGCCACTCGATGTGGGGGGGTGACACAGCATCCTCAGGGCACTCCAGGATGAGCTGCCCCCCTGCCACAGCGGTGATGCTGGCGGTCTCTCCAACGCTCGCAATGCTGAGAGGTGCTGTGGGATGCGTGCCAGGTGAGCCAGGGGGTGCCATGTGGGTTGGGCACCCCCATACCTGTCCCCATAAGTCATGCACAGACCCCTGCTCTGCAGGACCACCACGCTGTGCTCCAGACCCCTCTTTGGAGGCTTACAGCCCCTACCGCTCTCCCCATCCACTCCCCAGCAATCCCAAGGAGGGATGCAGGGGATGCTCCGGCTCTCTGGTCCCCCAGAGCTCTGACCACCCTGCAGCACCCTCCTCGCTGCACCACTGGGGCCACGCTACCTTGGATGCTGACATGGAAGCTCCTGCTGTCCTCCCCAGCAGGGCTAGCAGCCAGGCAGGTGTACAAGCCAGCGTCGGCCACCTACACAAAGCCAGGAGAGGGAAAAATTGAGGCATGAAAACAAGATGCAGGTGGGGAGAAGAAAGAGGAGCCCCTACCTTAGTGCTCTCGATGTGGAAGGTGCTCTCGTTCCCGGATACAAGCCAGGGCCCTGCCAGCAGCCGTCCATCCTTCTCCCAGGTGACAGTGGGCACAGGGACGCCCGTCACCACACACGTCAGCTCTAGCGGGGTGCCCACGGCGATGGACATCTCAGTGGGATGGGACGCAGCCTCAACACGGGGCGGCTCTGCAAGGTGCACGGTGAGGCGGGTGGGCTCATCCCCTCGTTGCTCCCCAAAAATTGGCTAAGCTGCCCTCCCCAAATCCCCGGGGGAAGACACGCACCCATCACCAGGAGGTGGAAGGCTTTGCTGGCCTCCCCAACCTCATTCTTTGCCAGGCAGGAGTACACCCCCGTGTCGGCCAGCCCCACGGCTGCCAGGCTCAGCCGTGGGCTGCCGGGCACTTGGTTGCTCCGCCGCCCCAGGGGCTCGCCATCCTTCAGCCAGGTCACTGCCGGTGCTGGGGACCCGGTGGCTTCGCAGCTGAAAGTCACATCGGAGCCCTCGGCCACCATCTGCTCCTCGCTGCTCTCAGGGCTCTCCAGGACGGGGGGCACTGGGGAGGGAGCGGTTCCCCTTAGTGGGGCCGTGGGAGCAAAGTCGGGTCCCCAGGCACTGGGGACGGGTTTGGCAGTTCCCTGGGGTCTTGCAAGCACCCAGATGTGGCTCAGCCTCCCTGCAGGGTGCTCTGGGACTGCTTTCAGGCTGGTCCTGCCTCGCTTCGTCCTCTCCGAGCCCACCCCGGTGGCCAAGGGATGGCTCAGGACCCCCCGCCAGAAACAGGGCCGCAAAGAACAACACGTGCTTTCCCAGCAAAACTAGTGCCCAGGTGCCCCCCGCCCTCTTCTCCCCAAATCCCTGGCTGCCTCGTACCTTGTATCTGCAGGACGAAGTTGCGATCGGCCACTCCTGCCCGGCTGGAGGCGATGCAGGTGTAGAGCCCGGCGTCAGAAACCTGTGCCTGGGAGATCCTACCCCATGGAGTGGGGCATGGAGATAGGGAGCAACCATCATCTCCAGGTCCCCCCCTGCCCCCCAAGTTCTCCACGCTGGGATGCAGCCACCTCAGGGTGCAGCCACGGCCATCCCAGCACACAAACCTGGGTACCAGCCCCAAAGCCTGTGGCCCGGCATCGCTCCAGGGTCGCTTCTTACCGAAGGACGTGCCCGGCCGAGAGCAGGGTGACGCGGGGGGACAGGCGCAGGGGCAGCCCATCCTTCAGCCAGCTCACGTGCAGGGGAGACGACCCCCGTGCCCGGCACTCCAGCGTCACCGCCGCGGACAGGATGCCACGGACCACCTCCGAGTCGTCGGCACCTCTCTCGATGGTGGGGGGGACTGGGCGAGGGGACAGAGGGGCTGACGGGACTGTTGGGGACGGGTGACCCTGGCACTACCCCACAGGACCCGGCCCCGCTCACCCAGCACGCTCAGCATGTGCAGCCGTGCATCTTCGCCCACGCTATTTCGGGCCAGGCAGGTGTACGCCCCTGAGTCGGCGGCTTGGAGCCCCTCGAGGAGCAGGGAGCTGCCGTCCGGGGACATCCTGCGTGGGGAGGACGGGACAGTGACCTGTGTGTCCATCCCTAGTGTGCCCATGGAGCAGAGATGCTCTGTGCTTGGTTGCAAGCCGAGCTGCAGGTTTGGGGCCATGCTGCAAGGCCAGGGCAGCAGCTGGGACCCTGCCAGGGTGACAGTGACCATGCCAGGCTGCAGCACCATCCGGGACACCAGGGCTTTACCCAGGATGATGTTCCTCAGCAAACAGCTCGGACGAGTACGTCCCAGCCCAAGCAGGGAGAGGGGGGAGAAGCAGCAGAGTTCAGCCTGCCTTGCGCCGCTCTTTTGCACATGGGGAAACTGAGGCACGGATAGGGCTGTGCCATGGCTAGCCTGTGGGGTGGTCCGTCCCCCCCCCAGACTCACCGGGCATGCAAAGGGGACTGCAGCCTCAGAGGCTGCCCGTCCTTCAGCCAGGAGATCTGGGGGGTGGGCTGCCCCTCCGCCCGGCACTCCAGTCTCACTCCTCTGCCCTCCAGCACGCTGTGCTCACTGGGGACCCCCGCGCTGGCGATCCGGGGTGCCACTGCGCCAAGAAGAGCGGGAGGCTGAGGAAGAGAAGGGGGAGGAAGGCTCCCCTCCGAGGGAGAGCCCGCAGGGACCCCTGCCACCTTGAGGAAGCCCTACCTCGCACCAGCACCACGAAGTCCTTGCGCATCTCGGTGCCCGCACCCCGCGCCAGGCAAGTGTATCGGCCCTGGTGGAAGGGCTGGAGGGGGCTGAGCAGCAGCTGGCCCCCCCCGGACACCAGGCCCCACTCTGGGCTGCTCTCTGGGAGGAGACGGGGTGAAGGAGGCTGCAGCAGTGCTCCTCTGCCAAGCCCTCCCCAGGCATGTGGTCATGCACCCCCCTTCCCACCCCCAGGACCCAGGTTTGGGGACATGTTGTTAAAGCAGAGGTCAGGGCTCTGCAGAGCAGGGTGTTTGCACTGTGTGTTGCTGGAGCTTTTTAGGAGAAAAGAGCCACTGGTTTGGGGGTGGACCCCTGTCCCAGCAGGTACCCCACGGGCTGGTACCCAGAGAGCTCACCCCCACATCCCTCTATCACATCCCATGCCCACATCCCATTGCTTCAGCTTCAGGAACGAATCTGAGGCCTCTTAAAAACATGCAGGGAAAATGCCAGCCCCTTCGTGCTCTGCCTCCTCCCCTGTGGGTCTCTTGCAGCAGGATGAGAAATGGGGAAACCGAGGCAGGACTGCTTCAGGCGGGGCAGCACCGCGGCTCGGCATGGCAGCCCAGCACAGCATCCCCCCGCGGACATACCCAGCGGGTTCCCATCCTTCAGCCAAGTGACGGCAGGCGCGGGCACGCCAGTGACTTGGCAGGTCAGGACGAGGGGGCTCCCCATGTCGGCGTCCAGCACCTCCTGCTCTGGGTCCTGGATGCCTGGGGGCTCTGAGGATGAGGAGCGGGGATGGGGTGAGCAGGAACACGCAGACTGGTGTTTGCCATCAGGTCATCGGTGTGCGCTTGGGGACAGAGCTCCTGGCCGAGGCCTCGCCGCTTACCGTGGACAGTGAGGATGAAGCGCTTCTCATCCCGGCCGGCCACGTTCAGTGCCACGCACGTGTATGTGCCTGAGCTGGAAAGCTGCAGGCGAGGGAGCTGAAGCACCCGTGAGCCTGGAAGAAGCAGAGAGCAGGGAGTTAGGGCAGGCTGGAGCAGGACCAAGTTTGGGCCACCGCACCGGCAAGCTGACCCATCGCCCAGCAGCCGGCCAAGCTCCATGCAAGAGGCGTCTGGCCATCAAAGTCTCTCTTTGAGGTCCGAGGCCTCACTGTGCACAGCAGAAAAGGGTGCTGAGCTCCTGGGGAGCAGCAGCGCGGAGTTTGCAGGTTGCAACCCTTAGTCCTCTCCAGAGGGAATCACTCGGCAGCAAGTTGTTAGCGTGTGGTGCGGCCAAAAGTCTGAGCTCAAGTCCCGCATGCAGCATCCAGAAGGGCAGATTAGAGGAGTTAGAGCCTGCCGTCAAGAGCTGGTGGCTGTGCCGCGGGGGACAGGCTGTCATCCTTGCTCATCCCCACGTACCTGGGGTGACAGTCACCTCCTCACCAAGCCGCAGGACGCGGCCATCCTTGTACCAGGTGATCTCTGCAGCAGGGTGGGATCGCACGTTGCATGCCAGTGAGACGCTGCCGTTGATGACGCCGTCGATGCTTTCGGGGTTTGTGCCCACAATCCAGGGAGCTTCTGCTCCAGCACGCCCCAGAAGACAGTGCCAAAGGAGAAGCGTCAACACGGAGGCTGAGGTCTCCCCAGGGGGAAATGCACACCGAGCATCTCGCCTGCTCAGCGTGCCGGCGCCTCGACCTCCTCCCGTGGGGCGAGTGTGACAAGCACGAGGGGACGGAAGCAGCCATGGGGTTCGGGAGCCACGGGAGACTCCAGCTGGCAGAGGAGGAGGAGTGGGGTAAATCAGCGACCTGGGGAAGGGTCACTGGGGATACCTTACCCTGCACGGTGAGGGCAAAGTGCTTCTCAGCTGACCCAGCTGGGTTCTCGGCCACGCACGTGTAGCTGCCGGTATCACCCGCCTCCACTGCAGCCACCTGCAAAGGGGGAGCAGATCCCCGCTGAGGGCTGCCCTGAGCTGGGGACCTGCTGGGGCTCCCGTGAGGACCTCAGCACCTGGCAAGACTAGGGCAGCCTCCTCTTTGGGGAGGGAAGAGTGCCCCGTCCCCTCCACCCAGTGTCTCCCATGTTGTCCCCCCCGGCACAGCCACCCTGCCCGGGGGCACACCGACCTGCAGCACTGTGCCACCCTCCAGGAGCTGGTGCCGTGGGCCACCCACAACGGGGACATCGTTCCAGAGCCAGGACACCGTGGGCGCTGGGTGCCCGCTGGCTTCACAATTGAAGCGAACAGTACCGTTGATGGTGGCCGTCATCTCCTCGGCCAGGTCCTCCGTGCCGCCGTGGATGGCCGGGGCAGCTGGAAGCAGGCGGTTAGCGGGCTGCCACATGCCTCCATCCACTCCCCGCCCCGGCCCCGTACTCACTCAGCACCTCCAGCTCGTAGTGCAGGCGGTCCCGTCCTGCCGCGTTGGCCGCCTCGCAGGTGTACCTGCCCGCGTCCTCCTCCCGCACCGCGGGCAGCTGCAGCACCCGGCCCCCTGTGGCGCAGGGCAGGATTGGAGCAGGGGATGGGGAGGGCTCCGCGGGGGGTCGGAGGGTCCCCTCCAACCTCGCTGTGCAGACCCCTATGCAGCCCCAGCGACCCTGCACGTCCCATGCCTGCTGTTTGCGCTGGCAGAACAAGGGGACAGGATCCAACCTTCTCCGTGCTAAGGATGCTCTCAACCCACAAAGCTGCTGCAGGAAACCCCCCCAAACTCCAGAGTGAGGGTCCACTCCCATTACCTAGCAGCATCAGCACCCCCGGGCCGGGGGAGAGGGGCTCCCCATCCTTGTACCAGGTGAGATGGGGAGGTGGGATGGCATTGGTGTCACAGTAGAGTGCGGTGGGCTGGTTGAGGACAGCCTGCCGGTGCTCCGTCACCTCCCCATCCTGGTCTTCCTCCCGGTAGAAGATCTCAAGGGCTTCGTTGGGGCTTGTCTGCTGCTGGAAGAGGGGTGGCACTGCGGGGACAGGCTGTGGTCAGCTGTAGGGAACGGGGACTCACAGCCCTATGTGCAACCAGAGCATCTGCCCAGGCCTGACGGGGGCCGAGGAGATGCTTATTTTCCAGCAGATACAAACTCTTCCTGCTCACCCTGCTCTGCTCCCACAACGGACCCCACCAAGGACCCCTCCTCTTGCCGAGACACCCGCTGCTCTGGGCACTGGCTGGCCGCCCAGGGCTCACCTTGGACATGCACGATGAAGTCCCTATCATCTTCGCCCACAGCATTGGTGGCCACGCAGGTGTAGTGCCCCGAATCCAAGACGCCGACTGGTTTGATCTGAAGGACCTGCCCCTCGCTGAGGATCTGGAGGTGGCCGGCACTTGCCAGGGGCTGCACGGGGACCCCAGCCCCAAGGCACGAAAGAAACAGAAGAGCAGGAGGAGGATTACACACCCAGGAGTGGGATGGAGCCCAGCCAGCCTTATAAAGGGTGTCTTCCCACTCCATCTACCTGGGAAGGTCCCCAAACCCAGCAGCTTCTCCCTGGTTGCAGTTAGGACCTCACCTGCTTGTCCTTGTACCACTGGATGGTTGGCTCGGGCACAGCCCAGGTCTCGCACTCCAGCATCACTGTACTGTTGACCCTGGTTTTCACCTCTTTCACAGCAAATTCCCCCAAAAGGTCATCTCTGGCAATTGAAGGAGGAACTAGTAAGGAGAAAAGACACAGCTGGGATAAGAGAAGAGCCCTCAGTGCCCTTGCTCTACCCTAATCAGCAACAGGCAGCACCTTGGCGTACTGCTGACAACCCCCAGTTGAACCCTTGACAAGTGGGTATTCTGTATTGGGACCAGTGCTGTTTATTATCTTCATCAATGACATAGACAGTGGGATTGAGTGCACCCTCAGCAAGTTTGCAGATGACAACGAGCCGAGTGGTGCGGTTGACACATCTGCAGGACAGGATGCCATCCAGAGGGACCTGGACAAGCTTGAGAAGTGGGCCCATGTGAACCTCATAGGGTTCAACAAGGCCAAGTGCAAGGTCCTGCACCTCGGTCAGGGCAACCCCCAGTATCAATACAGGCTGGGGGATGAAGGGATTGGGAGCAGTCCTGTGGAGAAGGACATGGGGGTGCTGGTGGATGAAAAACTGGACATGAGCCGGCAATGTGCGCTCACAGCCCACAAAGCCAACCGTATCCTGGGCTGCACCCAAAGCAGCGTGGCCAGCAGGTCGAGGGAGGGGATTCTGCCCCTCTACCCCACTCTGCTGAGACCCCACCTGCAGTACCGCGTCCAGCCCTGGGGCCTCCGACATAAGAAGGACATGGACCTGTCGGAGCAGGTCTAGAGGAGGGCCATGAAGATGATCAGAGGGGTGGAACACCTCTCCTGTGACAACAGGGTGAGAGAGTTGGGGTTGTTCAGCCTGGAGAAGAGAAGGCTCCAGGGAGACCTTGTTGCAGCCTTTGAATACTTAAAGGGGGCTTATAAGAAAGATGGGAACAGACTTTTTAGCAGGGCCTGTTGCAATGGGACAAGGGGTAATGGTTTTAAACTAAAAGAGTAAAAGAGGGTAGATTTAGACTTGACACAGGGAAGAAAATTTTTACAGTGAGGGTGGTGAAACACTGGCACAGGTTGCCCAGAGAGGTGGTAGACGCCCCATCCCTGGGAACATTCAAATTCAGGTTGGACGGGGCTCTGAGCAACCCGATCTAGTTGAAGATGTCCCCGCTCATTGCAGGGGGGTTGGACTAGGTGACCTTTAAAGGTCCCTTCCAACCCAAACCATTCTATGATTCTATAACCCCTTTGCCCTCCCCGGGGTAGACCAGAGGCTTTTTGGGGCCACGTGCTGATACGCATCTGACTGAGCACCAGCTGCATGAGGTGCATCTCCCCGGGCTGAAGGCATGGGAAGGGAAGGAAGGGGCACTGGCCCGGTTATAGTGGTGGGATCACTGCAGGAATGAGGAAGGACATGGAGAGCTCCCGCACCCAGGACCTTCACGGAGTAGTTCTTCACGGCCTCCCCGGCTTCGTTGGCTGCGACGCAGCTGTACGTGCCCGCGTCCTCTTCCTGGGCATTCAGGATCTGCAGCCCGTGGCCACCTGGGCAAAGGGGGTCTCCTGAGAGGGTCACCGCACACAGCCACAGCTGTCTATCCCCATGCAGCACAAGAAGGTATCTTAAGGGACCTGCTGATCACCTGCAAGCCTGACTTGAGGGGGCCTAATGCTCTTCTAGTGCCCAGTTTCCAGGCTTATAAAAACCAGTGCTGTCTCACCGATGCTGCTGAGGAGGCTGTAGCTATCATCAGATGATGCAGCACGTGGAAAAGCAGCATCCACCTGATGGCCTGAGCCCCTCGGGTCCTGCAGGATGATGACTTCTCACCATCCCACTGCCCTGAACCACAGCCAGACCAAGAAAAGACCCTGCTCCCGCTCTCACTCCCCCAGTCATGCAGCAAGGGGCCACCATGGTCATGCAGAGCCAATGGACACCAGCATAATACCAGGGAGCAGAAGGATATTTCTAGACGCTTTGAGGGGAACCTCGTCCTTGAGCCAGGTGATGTTGGGAGATGGGTATGCCAGAGCCTCGCAGACCAGGGAGATGGGGTTGTTGATGATCACTGTGACTTCTTCTGCAGCAGCATCATGGGCATCTCCAGCAAAGGTAGGACTGGCTGCAGAGATGTGTTTGTGTTTCGATCAGCATTAGCACCAACTTGGGCTTCCCAATGCTTCATCCCCCCACCAGAGGCCATGATCCGAGTTCTGGGAGTTGGGCTTGACCACCTGTGAAATGCACAGCACGTACAGCACAAGCCCAGCTTCAGACTCTGCCCTGTCTTGGTGCCCTCCAAAAACACAGGGGGGACAGAAGACACACTCCCCCTTCCCACAAGCCATCATCAGAGGTGGACCCTGCACTAGATGGACCCTTTATGTTCCTCCAAGAGGTCTCACAAGGGCTTTGGGACAGGTCCAGGACCTCATGCCATGCTGCTGGCTGTAGGACTAAGGGATCCTCACCACCTACCTGGGGCAGGCAATTAAAAACCCCTCTAAGTCCATGTCCCCTGCTCCCACCTGAGAGTCTGCCTCCATCCAAAGGCATCTCGTACCAAAAACATCTAGCAGGTAGTGCTTGGTTTGATTTGCCACAGAGCTGGAGGCCATGCAGGAGTAGCGGCCAGCATCAGACAGGGAGGCTTGGGGGATGTGGAGCATGGAGCCATCCGGGGAGATGGAGAAGTTGTCTCCACTGGGCAGAGGGTGGCCATCTTTCAGCCAGGTGATCTTAGGTTGGGGGTTGCCTGCGTAGGGTAGAAAGCAGGTTTTGGCCTTCATGCAAAGTTTTTCCGTGCGTGAGCACAGCCTGACCAGGGTCATTCCACCAGAGCTTTTCTGGGAAGCAGGGACATCAGCCCAAATCCAAAATTATCATGATCTGGATCAGGTTTTTAGAGGCTGCTGGACGAGCCAGCAAGAAGAAAGAGAACTGTCCTGAGTAGGAGATGATTAATTACTCCCATCACTAAAGGAGAAACCAGATTAGAGGAATTTTAGCTCCATTTGGGAAAGATTGGAGCTTACGTTGTGGAACAAGCTCCCCGCGTGGGAGCCCCCTCCCCAGCGCTTCCAGGACAGCCCAACCGCAAAGCCAGGAACTATCCCAAAAAAGCTCTTCAGCCGATTTCAGCTATTCTCATGTCATTGACTGGCGCCGTCCATTTGCTCCACGCCCCAAAGGGAGACTCAGGTCAGCTGCCCCCGCGTCCCATCTCCCACCTGCTCATGCCACCTCTGCTCCCTGCGTGATGCTCACCCACAGCCAGGCAAGACCAGGTGACAGGGTGACCCTCGGGTACTTTGATGGTCTCCTCTTCCCCCGCGTTCTCAATGTGGGGAGGAACTAGGAACACAAGCCACCGGGGACCTCAGCAGCTGGCCAGCTTCGCTGAGCCTCTGAGCTCCCATGCTAAGGCACGAAGGACTCCAGCACTGCAGCCCCCACCGTGCCCAGTCTTAACTCGTGCCTGTTCCTGTAAGGGTGAATGAAGCTCTGAAATCCCACCAGGAATCCTGCAGCAAACGGAGGACCCCTCCTTACCTAGGACCTCCACGTAGAAATGCTTCCTGGCCTCCCCAGCTACGTTGCTGGCCAGGCAGGAATAGTGGCCACCATCCTGGGCTCGTGCGTGGGTGAGCCTCAGCAGCCAGCCCCCTGGAAGCACGGAGCAGAGAGCTTTCAGGGCCCTGATCCAGGCACCAGCCCATCCCAGCAGTGCTCCTGCAGGGCTGGAGCTCCCCCATGTTTAAACCCATCGGTCCTGGGGCAAAACGTGTTCCCAAAGTGCTCGTCTCTCACAGCATCCATGCCTCATCCCTGACCTGATAGCACATGCGTGTGCTTGCTGGGCGTGACAGGAGAACCGTTCCAGGACCAGGTGACTGTGGGCAGGGGAATGCCGGTGGCCTCGCAGGTCAGCGTCAGGGATCCTTGCAGAGAGACGCTGATGTTGGTTGTCAGTCCTGATCCTTGAATGAACTCGGGAGGAACTGGGGATGCAGAAAAGGATGGACAACCGTTTGCAAAGCAGCCGAGACATTAAAGGAGCAAGGCAAAGGGGGAAACCTGGGTAAACCCAGCTTGTTCCCCCCCCTCCCGCTTTGTACAGTTTGAGGACGCAAGCCCAGAAGGACCATTAGCATCATCTGAAGTTGCTGACTTTGAAATTGTTATGGGACAGGTGACGCACAGCAAGTATGTGCTGCTTACCTGCACCCCCAGGCCCACGTTTACAGGTGTGACACCAAGCTGGCCACACACCCTGAGCCACCTCAGGCCTTTTTCAGCTCAAGTGCTTGGTACCTTGACCCATGAGGTTTCCCCGACTCCTTGGGAGGCAGATGACCTTATAAAGTGTGAGATGGTCTGCTCTGATGACCCTGGAAAGAAACTCCTGCCTGATGGAGACAATTCCACAGCTATGCCTGCAGCATACCCCTTCTGACCCAAGACCTTCTACGCGCTGGGTTGTCCAAGACCTACTCCATGTCAGGTTGCTCTCTGTGCTTATGCTGCATCAAACGTGTGGCGGGACATCACCACGCTCCTGAGCCTGCCTGCATCCATGCACCCCAGCCACCAGCCCCGTCCCGCACCCTTACCATGCACCGCAACATCAAACTCCCTCTGCTCCTGCCCCACTGCGTTTGCCACCAGGCAAATGTAGCGTCCTGCGTGGGCCACCTCCGCCTTGGGGATGCGCAGCCGCTTCCCTTGCTCCGTAAGCAAGATCCCATCCCTGCCGGCCACGGGCTGCCCGTCCTTCACCCACGTCACCGTGGGCGGTGGCGTCCCCACGGCCTCACACTCCAAAACCGTCTCGCCAGCCTTGATGACAGAAACCTTCCTCAGGGCTTTGCTGCTGCCCTGGATCCTTGGCAGCGCTGTGGGCAGAGGGACACAGGGCGGAGGTGACACTGTAGCAGCTCCCTTGGCCGTACGTAAGCGGACATACAAACGCCATCGGTCTGGACGGCGGCAGCAGGAGGGCGAAGTAAACGCGAGTGGGTGCAACTAGTGCAATTGGGCTGCTAGAGTGAAAACCAGCTGCAACCAGCTTGGTGCCAAGAGGAAAGCTGGAGGGGCAAAGGTAGCCTAGCTAGCAGCACCCTTTCCAAAAATCCCAAAGCAGCAGGCAATGGCTGTGAGCTTTTGGGTCCAGCTGGACCTTGCATTGAGAGAGATCACGGCACATTCAGCCACCCCCACAGACCCTCTGTATCTCTGGGGTCCCCCAGCTCACCGTGCACCTCCAGACGATGCTCCTTGCTGCTGCTGCCGGCGGCATTCCTGCACTCACAGGTGTACGTCCCCGTGTCCACCAGCTGTACCTTCTCGATGTACAGCATGCTCCCTCCCGTGGACACCAGCTTTGGGCTCCCGGGCTGGGTGGAGAGGGGCTCACCTGCCCGGGGAAGGAGACAACAGCATCCTCTCAGGTTCCCAGCAGGACCAGTTCCCACCCAGAAGCTGGATACTGCTCAACATAAAGCACTCCTTGCTCCAAGAAGACCAACACCTGTCTGGTGGCTCAACATGTGTGGAGAGGGATGAGGCTGAGGAGCAGGACCCTACCGTCCTTCCACCAGCTCAGGGTGGGGAAGGGGATCCCCTGGCACTCGCAGGCCAGCCTGACGGACTGTCCCTCCAGCACGGACACGGTGGCGGGCTCTGCCGAGGAGAAGGACGGGGGCACTGCAGGGGATGAGAGAAGAGGAGCAGCTCGCTGATGGCACTGGACAAGAGAAGAGGGGCAGCTCCCCGCTGGAGTTCCATCCTGCTTGGCTACACACCACCCACAGCTCCGCTGGGCTCCACACAAAGAACCGGCAAGCCTCCCCTGCACTGGCTCCATGTGGAAATAATAATCTTGACTCTCCAGCTATTAAACGAACGATGCTTTTAATTGCACGTGGCCTACAGCAGAGGATGACCGAGCATCCCGCGCCAGCCACACAGGCAGGCCAAGCCCAGGTTGGCCAGACACAGCCTTATTAGGTAGCACTGCTCGCTGAGAAGGTTACCTAACTCTTTCCATTATCAGATGCTGTTCTCAGTTGCTCATAAATACAGCTGGCTGGAAAACGGTAACTCCTTCCCATGAGGGATATCAGTTTGTAGAAGAAAAACCCTAACACCCAGAAACCCCTGAAAAACAAAAACAGCAGAACCCAAACAATCCACCCGAGCCAGGACGCCAGACGTGCAAACGTTTCCCCGGGAAGGGATCGCAGGAACAAGCCCGGATCAGGAGAACTGGATTTTCTCCACTCCCTGGCTGCCTGCCTGCAGGACTTCCACCAGCTGGCCGAGAGCATCCCCGAGAAAAGCCAGACCCTGGCTCAGCCCCCAGCGCTGCAGACGTGCTGAATGGGCAGGGAGGCTGCAAGGATGCTCAAATCGAGCAAGAAAAAGCAGCTGGTGCCCGTCCTGGCAGTGGCCCAGAACTACCACTGGCATCCTCCCAACTTGGGAAGGGGGAGAGAAAGGGGATGATACCTGCAGCGAGCGCCGCACTGACAAAGTGCAAAAAAAGGACAGAGAAGTCCTGGCAATAGCATGGAAGTCCCTCCACTCTCCTGCCCAAATTTTGGAACGACACCTCTTCTGCATCGTCACTGAAATCTCCCCCCAAGTCTCATGCAAACATTGGTTTTTTCCCCTCTGACACCTGTTCTGGTGGGGATTCCCTACCACCTCCAGCTCCATCATTTTGCAGAGCTTTAATATTTTGGGCTTAGTGTTTTCCAAGCCAGTCAACTACCCCAGCTACATATTATACATATAAACAAATAGTATGTAATATAGTATATATATGTGTATACGTATATACACGCACACATGCTATATTTGCCCCTGCTGGGCTATTTCAGCCACAGTGGCCCTTACCCCACACGTCGAGGTTGTAGTGTTTCTCTGGGTGTCCAGGTGCCTGGCACGTGTACCTGCCCGCATCCTGCACGGTGGCTTGCCCGATCTGCCAGAACAAGCAGAGACACTAAGATGCTCTGCAGCAGAGCTGGACCCATGCAGCCCCTCCACGGGGGGATTTTTGTGCCAGCACGGGGATGAGATCAGCATGAGGGGTGGGAATGGTGCTGAGCCATGGGCAGCAGGGAGGGACACCCCCTCCCTCTGCACCCACTCTCTCCCAAAGGTGGAGAGGGGGAGGTGGGGGCCTTCACAGCCCTGTTTCCTCTCCCATCCTCTGAAATGTCACCTGGAGCATGGTCCCCTCTGCAGACAGCTCTACGCCCGGCTTTGGTGTGAGTAAGTTCCCATCTTTCAGCCAGCGGGACCCCCGCGGGGGCACCCCGGGGGCCAGGCACTCCAGGGTCACCGGCTGGTTGACGATGACAGTGATGTTCTCCTCCTCGCCCAGGGTGGTGGGGGGCACTGGAAAACAGATCGACAGGGCAACACCTTCCCCAAGCCCCCTCCCTTTGGTACCCCTCCCTAGAGCTGGTCCCCCCAAGCCCTGCACGCTTGCAAGGGGACAGCAGAGCAGCCCCATAGTCCCGAGCATCACCTCCAGCCCCACAGCCACGCGGGCAGAAAGGGGCTGGGGGTGCAGCGGGGTACTTACACCGCACCTCGAGAGTGGCCTCACGTCTGTCCTCCCCCACAGCGCTGCTGGCCACACACGTGTATGTCCCCGAGTCCTGGAGGTGAGCGGTGGGCAGGGACAGCACGTGCCCATCGGAGAGGATCTGTGCTCCCCCCAGAAAGAGCCCAGATGAGCATGAAACCAGAGCTGGGCTGCAAGCCGGCACGCAGGAACAGGGATGGGTGGGCATAAGCCTGCCTTGAGCCCGTCCTCGTCACATCCCGGGGACCCTCTGCCCACCCGTGCCCCTCATGGCCAGAAAGCCCAGCGCAGGGCTGAGCAGGTCCACGCTCCCATGGACCAAATGCAGGGGCAGGTCTGGGCAACGGTGCATCTGCTCAGCTCCAGCAATTGTTTTTTTTTCAAAGCCAGAAGAAGGAAAAGGAGCATCTTCCTGGAGGAATGTCCCCACTGAGCCCCCCACTCCCTCAGGGGCCACCTCACCCACCTGCGGGCCACCCGCCGCCATGCTGGACACCAGATTGCCATCCTTCAGCCAGAGCAGCACTGGAGCTGGGGTCCCCGTGGCATTGCACTCCAGTGTCACCGGCTCATTCATCATCACCGTGACGGGGCTGGGGCCAGCTGTGATCTGCGGAGGCACTGGGGAGGGTGCGGGGAGCAGAGAAATGTCACCAGAAGCACCAGGGTGCAAAAGGGACAGAGTGTGTAGGAGACACCACGGCATGGACCAGGCAATACCCATCCACGGGGCCGTGGTTTTCTGGGACATTGTTTGGGATAGACATGGAGGATTGCATGGCTGGAATTGCAAACGTGTCAGAGGACAGGGGCTCTGCTAAAGCCATCTTCCAGTGACGTGTCCCGAGGGCTGGGATGGCCCCATCGGACCCACACAAGCACGAGAGGTCCTGGGGGGGAGCACTCAGCTCTCAGGCAGCTGCAGTGCTTCCCACCGTGGACTCACCGATCACCTGCAGACTGTACCAGAGCTCGGTGACACCAACCACGTTGGAGACCACGCAGCGGTAGCTGCCGGCATCGGAGAGCTGGGCATGCCGGATCTCCAGGCGCTTCCCATCCCTGGACAGGGTCCAGTTTGGCCCAGCCAAGAGCTGCTCATGCCCCTTGTACCAGGCAATGTCTGGAGGGAAGCAGGGAGCTGAGCTGTAAGGAGCGATGCTGCCGCTTCTCTCACCGAGGGGACCCAGGGAAAGCCCCAGGGGCATGTGAGCAAGAGCCGAGGGAGAGGACTGACTCACTGGGAGCAGGCAGCCCTGAGGCCAGGCACTCCAGGGACACCGTGCCGTTCTCCAGAATGGCCAGGTCCACCGCACTGGGTTCGATGTTGGGAGGTACTGCAACCCAGCACGCATGGTCGTCGGCTCCATGCAGCCTGAGCCGGCTGCAGCCGCACGGTGCGGTGCTGAGGGGCATGGCTGGGTGCACCGGGGGGCTCTTGGCACACACCAGGTCCTGGGAGAGCAACAGCCAGGGCCCCCCACTCTGGGAGGGCACCACATCACTACACGGTGCCACTGCTGTTCCTCAAGTCAGCTAGCAGATTTCTTGCCCCCTGGGATGAGATATTCATCCTTCCCAGGGCAGGGGTCTCCGCTCCCTGCCTGGTTTCTTACCCAACACCTTCAGCGTCACATCCTGCGATGCTGACCGAGGGGTGCCCTGGCCAGAGGGACTGGGAGTAGACCCTCCACCGGGAAGCACCCATCAAGGATGGATGCTACGGTTTACTGTGGTGTCGGTGGCCATCAGCTCTCAGACTCAGGTTGAGACTGGTGAAGGGCAAGATCCCAACGGATCAAGCCAGTGACCCCACACCTCCCAAAAAGCAGGGCCAAGAACACCCACTCCTTTGGCTAGCCATGTCCTCCCTGACGCATGGCATGGATAGCAGGTCTTGCCCCAGATGCTGCACTCACCTTGCACCGAAACCTGCACCTCCGCCTGGGCCACCCCTGCCCGGCTGCTGCCCTGGCAGATATAGAGCCCTTCGTGGCTGAGCCCCACGCGAGCGATCAGCAGGGTCCCACCGTCCTCAGACACCACCGCACCATCCTGTTCACCCAGCGGGTGCCCGTCCTTCAGCCACCTGCGAGGAGGGGGGCGGGCAGCGAGTCCTTAGTCTGTCCCACCACCCCCTGGCCCCCATTTCTGCCCACCGAAGGAGTGAACAGTAGGGTGCTGGCAGCGAGGACTGTCCCCTTGTCACCTGGAAAGGGGCTGGCAGTGCCCAGACCGCTAGGAAAAGCGGGATCCCAGGGGCAAGGAGCAGGACCGATGCCTCCCATCCTAAGGGACACCCCAAGCTGGGGTCTCCATCACCCGTCCTGAGCTCCCATCCCGATCTCTGCCACAGCTTTGCACGCTGGGCTGCAGAGCACCCCCGGGAGTTACGCAGCCCCTAAGGGAGCTCAGGGGGACGTGGGCAGGATCCTTCCCACTCTGCAGTACTCACTGGATCCGGGGTGTGGGGATGCCCACGGCACGACAGTGAATCCGCAGGGAGTCGTTGGCGACAGCCGTCAGGTGGCTTTCCCCATCGCCGATCAGCAGCTGGGGGGGAGCTGGGGGGAAAGGGGACCTCAGGCTGGGGCCACCCTCAGACCCTGCCACAGGGAGCAGCCAAGGGCTTGGAGGGTGCAGGACCCCGGTGGTACGTTAAGACCCACAGCCCACGGGAGGAGCATTTTAACCAGCGGACACGAACCTTGGACGTGCAGGCTGTAGCTGAGCGAGGCGTTCCCCGCAGCGTTCGTGGCCGTGCAGGTGTAGAGGCCGGTGTCCGTCACCTGGGGCTCAACCAGCCGGAGGGACCCCGAAGGGAGGACGCTGTGCCTTAGGGGAGAGGGAACAGAAGAGCTGGATGGGAGGAACAGCCATGTCCTCCATCACCTACCTCTGGGCAGGAGCTAAGGGCTGAGAGCTCACCGTTGCCTTGAGACAGCCGAGAGTAGGTCCCCAGGGCCACCTCCTGCACAAGGAGGGCAGCAGAGCTGTCCACGGGTGCAAAAATCCCTTTGCTCAGCTCCTGGGTGAGCTCAGCACGAGGCAGCAGTGTGAGCCACCCACCCGGGGGGACGGGGCTCCCTGCGGAGCATGGCCCCTGCAGCTGGAGCTGGCTGTGCTCTCGCTCCCGGCACTGTCTGTGCTCCACAGACATAACATCATCTCAGCCCACGGCCTCAAATTCCTCCCCGTGTGCTCCCATAAATCACCCAGGCACATGAGGACAAGCCAGCTGAGATGTGGAGAGCAGCACAGGTCAACCAGGAGCAGCCATGGGAAACCAGACAAGAATGACAAGGCAACACAGTCCCTCAAGAAGAGCAAACCCAAGATGCCTTCCTGCTTCTCCAGGCCACAGCAATCCTCAGGTGCAGGGAAAGAAGTGACTGACCCCAAGATCGGGGCGCATAATTTTAGGGAGCCCCTTCCAGCATGGTGTTAAAGTGCTGAATAAACAGGTCCTGCTTCTAAGGGCGAAGACCAAGGCACTTGCTAAACACATATCCAGCCACTCTCCAGGTTATCTTCTCTCATCAAATGGCATTAAACGACTGTCCCATCGCTGCCATCAGCCTCAACGCCATCAACAAATGAATTTGGCACTCCAGAAGTCACCCACTGGAACAGAACTGGCCTTTAAACCCACATTCCAATGCAGACAAAGCCACCGCCGGGCTCACAGCTGTGTTTCTGCCAAACTTCTACCCAGGAGCATTTCGATGCCTGAAGCCCATGAAGTCACCCCAACACGTGGGTTGCTAGAGGCAGGGGAGGCTGCAGCACCCGCAGCCTCCCCGGCTGCCTGTCCTCTCCACGCTGCTCTCCTCCTCCTCCAGACCTCAAAACTCCTCCTCGGTGCCCTGCAGCCACCTGGGTGTGGAGCAGCGTCGAGCCCTGGTCCAACACCTCCCGCAGGGATCCGCCATCCCCAGGCCCGTCCTTGGCCTCGCCGCCTCCAGCACCATGACGGCACGAGGCAGGAATGTGCATGAAGGCAGATGGGCGAGCGGGACTGGGGAGCTGTGCTGGAGCCGCCTTCCCTTCCCAACCCCAACCTGTGTCCGGGGTGAGTGTGCAAAGGGTCAGGAGCAGCTGCTCCATCCCAGCAGATGTTTGTATGATGGAAAAAACCGCGGTGATTCTTGCTCTGCTCTCTTTGAAGAGCAACGCTAATGCTGTGCTGCTCAGCTGTCTCTGCTCCTGCCAGAGCATTGAGCATCAGCTGCTCAGCACCAGGGATGCCCTTCATATCTCCCCACCGCTGCTGCCCTTCACGGACTCAACATCCCTCCAGCGAGACACACAGCACCAAGAGAGCACGGCCCCAGCACCCACAGCCCTCCTTACCTTGCGGTGCCGAGAGGCAGCGGCTGGGACTCCTGGGTCCACACCACCAAGGGAGGGGGATAGCCTTGGACCTCGCAGGGCAGGGTGGTCTCCTGCCCAAGCACAGCCAGGATGGTTACGGGGTCTGACGCCTGCGATCCGTTCACACTGATCCTGGGCTTCGCTGGATGGAGAGGGAGCACGGCTGGTGCAGGAACGCTTCAGGTGCCCCACAGCCCTCGTTGCTGCTCTTCCCATCCACGAAACCCATCTGGCACCTGGCTAGGTGGCCCAAGGAAGCTAGGCGAGTCCCCAGGTCACGCTTTCCCTGCCAACCACCCTCTGGAGGCATTTTACAAGGAGCTGGCGCCAGGACCTGTCCTGGGCACTCACTGCTGACAGAGAGCTGCATCTCCCGGCTGGAGAAGCCTGCCACGTTGGTAGCTGTGCAGAAGTAGGTCCCAGCGTCCCCAGGGGAGGGCAAAGGGATCAGGAGGGTCCCATCAGGGTCAAGGTGGTAGCGCGGGCTCAGCGAGATGGGCTCTGTGCCCTGCAGAGGAAAGGGAAGGGAGGAAGGAAGACAGCAGAGACTTTCCCATGAGCTGAGCATCCCAAGGGCAAGAAGGCGGCTCCGGATCCACCAGAGCAAGCTACCTCCAGTCCCGGCTTCCCAGGGCATTTGGTGCCACCTCCTCGGGCAGCCACAGCCACACTGGAGAGCTACACCCCCTCCAAACACATTACCCCACACCCGAGGGTGACCCACAGCCTGGCTGGGAGGAGGACGTCAGCCTGCCTCCTCCTGTCGCCTACCTTTGCCCAGGTGACAGTAGGGGGGGGCACACCAGTGGCATTGCACCTCAGGGCGATGGCCACTCCCTCGGTGGCGGTGATGAGGACAGGGCCAAGCTCAATGCTGGGAGGAACTGGGAAGAAAGAGAAGCACCTCATCCTGCACGGCCGGGGCCGTGTCCACCAGAGAGAGCGGTGCTTTGCTGCTTAAGCAGTGCAGAGGGCACCCGCCCCTCTTCACCGCAGAGCCGGGACGCCTGGTACCCTGCCACTCACCGTGGATGACCAGGGACACATCCTGGCTGTGTGAGCCGAGGGTGTTGGTCACCTCGCAGGTGTACCTCCCCGCGTCCCCCTGCGACGGCTGGTCCACGTGCAGGCTCCCGTCAGCCCGGACGGAGTAGCGGCTGCTCGGGGCTACCTGGGCACGGGCAGAGAGCAGAAAGCAGGACAGATGGGGGGGTCAAACATTACCGTATCGCTGTGTCTTTGGGGCGTATTGAGAAACTGATCCTTGAGCAGTAGGAACATCCTGACGTGGTGATAAACCCATGTTACCCTCCCAACCCAAATGCTCCCCTGGCATCTTTCACCAGCAGCTTTGGCCCTGGGAGGTTGGGGCACCCATCCTGCAGCAAAGCCCCTGCCCCAGGGCCATGCTCGCGGCTGCCTGCCCACCCACCACCCCAGCGGGCGCGGAAGCCTCACCGGCTGCCCGTCCTTCAGCCAGCGGCGGGCTGGGAACGGCCTCCCGGCCAGGATCACGCAGGGCAGCGACACAGGCTGGCCTGAGAGCGCACGGACCACAGGGGATGCAAGAGCTATTTCTGGGGCTGCTTGAAAGAGGGGGAAGGAAAACAATATTAATTGGAGATAAACTGGCCAGGAACGCTCAGAACAGATCTGGATTGCCTTTCTTCCAAGGTCCAGACCTTGGCTCGGCACAAGCTGGCTCCGATAGTCAGCTCCCCCAAGAATTTGGGGATATTCGTCTACAATTTGGGTTCAAGCGCGTGTCAGTACATTAAGCCAAAGATGTGGAAGGGCATTATCCAAGCCCTGCACTGGGGGGGGTTGCCGAGCATTCACCACGGCAGGCTCAGGAGCAGACGTGGCTGCACGAGTCTGGCACTTGCTCACCACCAGCACGGCCAGCGCTGGCAGCAGCCGGGATCAATACACCAACAAAAGCACGTAAAAGCAAACCGTGTCCGGTGACCGTGAGCTTGACCTCCGCTTGGATTTTCCCAAACTCATTCTGGGCTTCACAGATGTAGATGGCTTGGTCGTCCAGCGAGGCACCTGGAGCACGGCAGGGAGAAGCCTGAGCCTGGTGGGGGTGGAGAGCCCCAAGCAAGCTGCAGGATGGGGTGACACCATCCAGCCCCCCCACCCCGGCCCCAGTGGGTGAGAGACCCTGCAGCACTGGAGGCTTGCAGGCTGTTACAGCACAGCTAAGTTTGCACAAGTAAAAAGTGCAACTAAACCCACTATGTCAATGCTTTACTGCTGCAAAAAGATGGGCGTGGGGGCTAATCCCACTGCTGGGACACCGGCCTGCAGCAGGCAGGGGAGAGCACCCAAGGGTGACACTGCATAAGCATGCACCCAGGCGGGACGCCCGCATGTGCTCTCCACCACGCCAACACACGCTTGCACGCTCAGCTCTCTTACTGTCGATGAAGAGCTCGGCAGTCTCCAGCTTGCTGGAAACACCACGCGGGCCGTGCCAGCCCGTCACGGGCTTCCCGTCCTGCCGGGACCAGGTAACCCGTGGTGGGGGAGAGCCCTCGACGTGGCACAGCAGGCTCACGCTCTCCCCGACCTCGACCGCCGTGTCCCCCAGGGGCTCAGGAAAGTGAGGGGCAGCTGGAGGAGAGAGCAGCGGAGAAGGGTCTCAGGCAGGTCCGATACCCCGGCTTCCCCACAGCAGGCTCTGCACATAGCCGAGCCTGGAGAAGAGACAGGGCTGCAAAACCCACGAGCCAGGTGCCTTGAAAGGTTATGAGACTGACTTAAAGCATTTGGTGTTTTTCCAAAGCTGTTATAGCCGTTGCAGTTTCCATCCCTTCCAGTTATAATCAACTCCCCCCTGGCTCAGCAAAACCTCCTGCATTTTTTTCACCTTTAACTGCTTCAAGCCTTACCGCCCCCAACTCAGAACCTCCTCTGCTCCTCCTTCCCAGGCTCTTCCATCCCTTCTGCCTATGGTGGGAAGCCCTGAACATCAGTTGGGGTACCTGGGTTTTCAGACACACAGAAGCAAGCCCCCACCTCCACCTAATCTCACTAATTGCACTTTGCACCCCCAGTCGTCACGTCCCATGCAATAACATCTGCACCAGTCTTCTGCGGCTTCTTGAGCCTCTTCCCTCCTAACCCTGGGAAATCCCACCAGGCTTCAGCCCGCTTGTACTGAGCACTGACACCCCCATGCTGGGAAACACGGGACCTGGGGGCAAGAGGAACCTTGGGAAGCAGCAAGCAGGAGCTGAGCCTGGGAGGGACAGCGGTGGAGATAGGCTCGAGTGCTCGGTGGCACCCAAAAGGAGAGGCAAAGACTTACACCCCACGTCCAGCACAGTGCTGTCGAAGGCGACGCCAGCCTCACCGAGAGCCTCGCAGACGTATTGCCCCGCATCCTCCTCCCGCAGCGCCTGCAGCCGCAGGACGGCGCGCTGGGTGCCGGGCGGGAACGTCGCCACCGCCTGCTCGCCTGCCCAGAGAACCCCCCCGCATCAGCGCCCTGAGTGCCTCTGGGGGTCCCTCCCGCCGTCGGTCCAGGGGACCCCACGTGCGATGTCCCTGCAGGGTGGTGGAGAGCCCCCGGTGCACGGAGAGGGTTTGCTCCCCAGGTCCATCCCAGTCTCACCTTTGTACCACGTGACGTAGGGTGGGGGGACCCCCAAAACCCAGCACTCCAGGGTCACATCTTCTCCCACGAGTGCCTTCAGGCTGGGCGTCACTGCCAGGATTGCGGGAGGCTCTGTGCCGTGGGGAGAGGGACAGCTTCGGTGACCCCCTGCAGTGCTGGTTGTGGTGCCGTTCACCCGAAGGGGACCCCGGAGCCCTGGGAGCTGCCCCCCAACACCCTCCATCACAGACAGCCCCATCCCATAGCTCGTGTGCTGCAAGGTCCGAGCCAGCAGCCAAGGGACTGCAAGGAGGGATAATAAATCCCTCCTGCGGCAGCTCTGAGCCCGGGCCATTCCCGGGATGCTGCCGGCCGGCGGGAAGCAGGTACCGGTGAACTCCAGGGTGATGACTTGCTCGTCCCAACCCAGCGCGCTGCTGGCGTAGCAGCTGTAATTCCCCGCGTCCTCTGGGACGGCAGCCCTGATGTGCAGGGTACCCCGAGCATCCGTGAAAACCCTGCGGCAAATGGGGAGAGAGGGAGAAGCGAGGCCTGTAAAAACAGAGCCGATGAAAAATGTGTTGAAATAAATGAGCAGGCTTAAGGCCATCCTGCACACGTGCTACGTGCTGGGCATTTGATAGATGTGGGTTAGCACTTAAAGCCAGCTCCATCAGCTGCTGCAGGGAAGGATGTTACTCGGAACCAGGGAAAAGCATTGAGAATTGGGCTTTTTCATCTCCAAAGCAAAAAAAACTTTCCCCAAAGCCCACTCCAGCACTCCCAGCCTGACACAGGCAAGGAGGTGGAAGCCAAAAAGCAGAGGAAATTAAGGGGAAGCACAAGGAGTATTTTGAGACTTGAGCACACAATGGGCGTGCAAAGAACTTCGAGTCCCCCTCAGTGGGGATGGTGACCTGGATAAGGCAGAATGGCTTAAAAATAAATATATGAAATTAAGGCTAGCAGCATGCCAACCGTCTCAGGTGCACAGGTTGGGGATATCGCAACGCCTTCCTCTTTCCAGACCTATGGGCAACCCCAAGCCCCTCTCCCTCACCCCATGCATCCCTGCAGGGGTGGCACAGGGAGGAGGAAGGCACCCACGTCCCCCCGGGTTACCTCTCGTCCTGCTCCAGCACCCAGCCCCAGCGCTTCCAGGTGGTGCGGGGCGGGGGGTGACCCCCAGCCGTGCAGTTCAGCCACAGCTCCTGGCCCCTGCTGAAACGCTGGGGGCTGGCATCGACCTTCACCCACGGTGCCTCTGCACAGGGTTGGAGAAGGGTTCAGTCCCCGGGTGCAATCTGCCACCCACCCACGGGGCACGGCGTCACCCGGGCCAGGGTCCCACGTGGGACAGAGCCTACCCCGGACGAAGAGCCAGAGGGAGGCGGTGGCAGTGCCGTGGGCGCTGCGTGCCACGCACTCGTACAGGCCCCCGTCCCCCGGCTGCACGCGGCCGATCTCCAGCGAGCCGTTCTGCAGCAGCCTGGTCCGGCCGTCCCCCGGTTGTGCCGCCTTCCCATCCCAGCTCCACGTCAGGTTGTGGGGCACGTCGCCCAGAACTGGGCAGGACATGACCACGTCTTGGCCCGGTGAAGCTGTGATGTTGCCTGGGGCTATGAGACGCGGCGGCGGCTCTGCAAACACGGCACGCCGGGGTGAAATGAACCTGTGCCCAGACACAGACCTGGAGATTCACGGGCACCGAGGCTTGGCACGAGCAGTCCCCACCTGAGACAGAGACGTAGGTGTGAGCCCGCGTCGCCCCGAACTTGCTTGTGGCTGTGCACTCGTAAAACCCTTCGTCACTCTTGGACACCGCAGGGATCAACCAGCTGATGTTCCCCAAACTCCTACGAAAAGGGAGAGACTACGGGGTCAGCCCCACCCTGGGGCTGCCGTGCTACCACCCTGCTCCAAATCCCTGGGACCTTTTTTCCATCTGAGTCAGGCAAAGGGGTGCACCCCCACCTCCCGCAGAAACGTCCCTTGGGATTTTCCCCTGCTGCCTTGGGATGCTCAGAACTTGCAGGCACCCAGCTGGCACACAGCATCCCCCCAGCCAGCGCAGCTCGGGGGGCTGTTGCTGCCCACACGGATCCATCGTGGAGCCCACCGGGCCAAACCAGAGGCTCACCTGAAGAGCTGCTCTTCCCCGAGCTTCATCCTACCGCGGCTGAGCTGCAGGTGGAAAGGGATCTCGCTCCGTGCAGAGCAGGAGATCAGCTGTGGCTCACGGTTGTAAGCCTGGATCTTGCTGGAGATGTTCACTTTGGGTAGACCTGGAAGTAGTTGGGGACACACACACATATAACACTCTTCGGGAGCTCACCAAGAGCTGCACTGGGAAGCAGGATAAAAAAAAAAAAAAAAAAACCCAGCAGAAACCAAAGCAGAAGTGGTGCTGGAGCCTCTGGTCCCTTCTCAGCACCCTTGGGGACTGTGGGGACCACTCACCGGGGACCACGCTGGTGTAGGTGACCCCGGAGAGGCGGTGCAGGGGGTGGCCCTGGGTGTCTTCACCCTTCACCTTCAGCAGAAAGTCACCCGGGGGGACGCGGAGCAGCGAGCCCACCCAGAGCTGCCCCGAGGAGGTGTTGGAGAGGGGCCGCGCGGGCAGCGAGAGGAGGGCATGGCCGGAGGTGTTGAAGAGCTCGATCTCCTGCAAGTGCCCAGGCGGCTTCAGACCGGTGCAGTTCACCACCACGGAGATGGGCAGACCTGGAGAGGGAGAAGGGAGAAAACAACCCAGCCACGTTCCCAGCTGCAAGAAGCCCAGACACAGTACCCATGCCCCCGGGCCAGCACCAGCCTCACCCTGCACTGGCCGCTCTCCAGGCTGGCTGGCACCAAAGTCCAGCTGGGTGGAGAAGCTGGCTTGAAAATTAATGTTGCTGATGCCCGTGATCCTCAGCGAGTGGCGGCCGCTGCTCTGGGTCTGGAAGCGGAACGAGAGGCACGTGCTGAGGGCAGGGGAAGGGAGAGGCGATGGGGAAGGGAGGAGGTGGCAGCCAGCCCCTTCCAGCCCGCTCGCGCATCCTCTGCCAGGCTGGAGGTGGATGGGGGAAAAGCCCACGCCTGGCAAAGCCTGGCCAGGTAAATATCCATCAGGGGACGGGGTAGGGGACAACGCGCGGGGGCTGCCACCAGCCTACCGTGACCGACCATGTCCCTGGCTCATGGGGCTCCACAGCCACCACCATGGCCGAGTTGGGGATGCTGAGCAGTTCTTTCAGACCTTGGCCATTCTCGAGGACCTTTCCTGCAACAGTGAGTGAACTTCTGGGATGGGCAACCCAGGTCCAGCCTCTGGTCCCTGCAGCCAGCCAGGAGCCCCCTCCCTCGGGGCTCACCATGGTGCAGAGCCCATCACACAGCTCTCACAGCCTCGGCAGCAGAGAAAACCCTCCTAAAACCAGAGGCAAAGCCAACCCGGGAGGGCAGCAGAGCAGACGCACTTGGTGTTTAACGAGGACTTTGCAGCTCATTGCTTTTTTATTTAAGTTTTCAGCACAGGGTTTGGTGATCCCCATGCCTACAGCCTCCCATTTGTCCTGACATGATGGCTCTCCAGGAGGCAAAGCATCACCCCCCGACCCGTTCTCCTTTCCTGGGCTCCTACCTGCCGGATCCCGGACCTCGATCCCTGGGGCAGGGCCGCTCAGGGAGATGGTGACCTCCTTCAGGCTAGGGTCAAAGGGGACTGGCCACGTGTGCTCCCCACCGTCCTTGTGGTCCGTGGACAGTAAGTGGACTTTGGAGGCCTGAATGGCCTCTTCCACCCACTTCAGCACCTGGGGGCACATGGGGGAGGATTAACACAGATCCCTCCTCGCTACCAGGCACGGCCGTTTTGGGAGCAGGGCTGTACTGCACTGGGCAAAAATCTCAGGCATGGCTGCAAAACAGTGCCCGGGTGAAGGGCCAGCCCCAGCCAGGTCTGGCGGGTGCCAGCACGAGGGTGGCACGGGGCGGGTGGGCAGGAGGTGACAGCCCTGGCTGAGCCCCTCTTGCTACGAGCAGGTGCAAAAGGAATTGAGTAATTTGGTGTCATTGTTATTGCCAAGTGGCTTCTGCTCAGCCGCTCGGAGCAGATGCGTTATTACCCCACAGCTCGCTCGTGGGAATAGAAACCATTAAAACACGCAACTGCCGGAGGTTGGGCAGGGGCTGTTGCTGGGAGATGCTGCCCAGTAATGAGCAGAAAAGCACTTTGATCTTCTTCACGTCTCCCAGATTTCGTGCCAGTCGAGAGCTTCAAGGACAGGGAGAGGCAGAGAGGCTCCTCTCCCTGCGGCCGGGCCACCCGCCCGATTCCCAGGGTGCTGACAGCAACAGGAGCACCCGATCTTCAGCCTCAGCCCCAGGCAGACACCTCCCCTCCGCGGCAGCAGGCGAGTCAGCTCACCCCAAAGATCACGCAAGCAGCCCAGCAGCAAGCTCGAGAACAACCAGCCTTCTCCAGCCCTCGCTTTGCTTCAGGCTAAAGCGGGGCTCCCAGAGCAATTTGGAGGTGCCTGGGGCACAAGGATTAACCCAGGCGAGAATATAAGAGCAGCCGAGCTGGGCCGGACCACACGCACCTCTTCCACCCCGTCCCTGCTCCTGCGGGTCTCCCCGCTCACCTCCGTCACCTGCTGCTTGTCCAGGTGGAAGATCTGCCCGGAGCTGGTGGCGGCGATGCGCTCGTACACGCGGTACCCGGGGTGGCTCCTGTCCCCGCAGTCCCCCGTCAGCACGAACACCACCTGCCACAGCAACGGTCCCCGTAGCATCACGCGCAGCCACGGGGTGTCTGTCCGTCCCAGGGAAGGGAACGCAAACAGCATCCACCAGCCCCCGGTACATCGAGCCAGCCCGGGAGATGCAAAATTCATCCCGCTAACAGGCAGCGTAAGGGGGTTTACTGCTGCGACTCGTTGCCAGGAGCTGCCGTTGTGCTGCTGCAGCGTCCACCCAAGCCGGCTGTCGCAGGAGGTCGGCGGGCAGCACTGCTCACCTGGGTCTGCTTGTGCTGCAGCAGCCGCAGCAGATCCTCCTGCTGCTCGTAGTCCTTGGCCCGAGCATCCGAAAAGACATAGATGAAGGAGCCAGGGTGCGAGACCTCCACGGCCAGCCTGATGGCTCCCACGCTCATCTCCGGGCAGTCCCCTCCGCCCTGCGGCACACAGGGAGGGACGTGGCACAGGCACCAAGCCAACCAGCGCTCAGCCCTTCCCCGGTGGGCTCCCAGCAAGATCCCACCCGGTGTCTGCTCGTGGGGAGAAATTGCACTAGTTTGCTGGAGTCACAGCCCAAGCGCAGCCCGACCAGCGTGATGGTACCGCAGGGACACGCAGGATCCCAAGGACCCATCCCTGTCTCACCACTAACGATGATTAAACCACCCATTTGGGGATCCAGACTCAGAAACCCCTGGCTTCCCACAAACACCTTTAGCGGGCACGTTCATGCCCACCCCAGCCCATCACCCCCGACGTGGCAGGAGAGCCGGCCACCCCAGGCGAGCGCAGAGGCACACAGAGGACCAGCTCCCGCTTCCACGGGGCTTTGCACCCCGAAGAGCCGCGGCCGCAGCTTTACACCTCCCACCAAAACTCAGCTGCATCCGAAGGGAAACGCCACAGGGATTTAGCAATGCACGGGAGGCAGGGCAGGAGCAGGGATGGATAAAGCATTATTAAACTCCCGGAGAGCATTTCAGCTGGCAGAATGCAGCTGAAATAGTTTTTTTAAAACAATAAAAAAACTCAAACAATTTTCAGACAGCACTTCTAGAAGAAGAGATTTTTGGTTCCACAGAGAGTGTGTGCAAACTCTCCCGGGGAAAACATTCCCACTGTGGGTCAAGAGCTGTGAACTAAGAGCTCTTTGCCCCATTGCAGGAGCCCGGGGCACAGCACCAGCGTTACCCACCCTCTCCCGGCTCCCACCCCGGTGTGGTCAGCCTCCAGCAAGCCCAGTTCAGCCCTGAGTCCCTGCCACGCTCCCGGGGGATGCCAGGCCCAGCGGGGAGCAGGGATCGATCCCACGACACACCACCATGCAGGAACGCAGGGCCGGGCTTCCCACCAAGTGCCGACGCGCCAAGCCAGCCATGGAGCAGCACCGCGGGGCTGAGGACGCCTACCTGGACGTGGAGCTCTCGCAGGCGCCGCTGGAAGAGCCGGGGGTCCGCGGTGAGGGTGGCGGGTCCCACCTCTGCAAGCACACCGACACCATCGCCTCAGCCTCCCTGGCCGCCGGCACCAGCCTCCTCTGGTGCCACGCCGCGGGTGCTCCCAACCGCCCGCCCTGCCTGAAACACCCCTACGGGACCTGTGAGACTCAGGGTTAAGCGTCTCCCCTGGCTTGGCACCGAGCGAGACGTGGATTTGGGCAGACCGGCCCCGTGCCTGCCCCAGGAAAGCTTTCCCCAACACACCGGGTGGTCCCAGCCAGGGTGAGCTGCAAAGCCAGCACCCTTTTCTGCTGCAAAGCGATGCAGAAACCCATTTACTGGCTCTGCCTCCTTCCCTGTCTGGCTCCAGCAATTTTCATTCAAACTCGGCTTTTCTGCTGAAAATAAAGCCTTGGTCTCGCTCTCCTTGTAGGGGGGTCAGGGCTCTTTTGGAGAGCAGCTGCTATTTATGGGTGTGCACAAAAATCCCAAGGCAAAGACTGGGACAAAAAGAAATGATTCTGGTATTGCGGTAAATTACCAAAACCTCTTAGCGAGTGGTGCTTTTTATTGAGGCGACCTGGAAGCACATCGTGGACTTGTACAGAAATGCTCCCCCATAACTAGAGCAGGGAGATCGGAACAGGCTGGAAGTAGAAGAGCCACCCACAAGCGGGTGCCAGCAGCACTGGGATTAATCCGGAGAGAAATGGGTGGCCCTGTGTCTGCAGGGTGGCTTAGGGATGGGAGCCCCTGCCCAGCACCTTGCCCTCGAGCTGCGGCTCATCCCGTGCCGCCATCCCCACCGCAGCCGTCACCAGAGCATTAAAAACCGGGAAAAAGGACAGCGCGGGCACTTGGGAAGCGCACGCTTCAGCCCCAAACCCGGCCAGAACCGCACCCCAGCTCCCCGCAGCCCCGTCCCCCAGTGGGACGCGTGCCCTCGCCCTGTCCCAGCCATACCTGGGTCGTGGAAGGGGACCAGCGCGTAGTTGCTGATGGGTTTCGTGCTCCTGCTGAGCGTCCGCTCCAGGATGCGCGAGGCCCCGTCCATCACCTGCACCAGGTCGTCGTACATGGAGCCGGTGACGTCGAAGACGAAGGCTAGGGTGGCCCCCCCTGTGCCAGGAGGGGGCTCGGCGAGACTGGGGGCCAGCAGCAGCCAGAGACTCACAAACACCCCTCCGTGGGGTGGCATCGTGGGGGACCCCCTTAGGTGCTGGGGACACCCCTTTTATCCTCGCCCTGCTCTTTCCCCCAGACCCCCCGGGCACCGTCCCCGCACTGGGGAGGGACACGGGGTACAAGGGGCCACCCGCGGTGGGGACAGAGCAGGGACCCTGGTTGGGGGACGCCCAGCCGCCCGCAGCTGCAGACCTGCTCCTCCAGCATTCAACTTCTGGGAGAGAGGGAGGGAAAACAGGACTTTTGGAGCCAGCGGCGCGGCAGGGAGGTGGGTGGGAGCTGGAGGAAGCCGGGATGGGGATGCGAGAATTGGGAAGCAGGTCCTGCAGCCCACAGGATTGTCAGAAACACTGCCCAGGCCCCCTCCCAGACCCTGACACACACACACACCCCCCAGCCCAGGCTCAGCGAGCCCCCCGCTCTGCCGGGGGGAGCCGGGGGTTAGGGGAGGACACGGGGGCTCGCAGCTGAGCGCTTGCGGGGAAACCCTGCCAAACCCACAGCGGGGGGGGAGGAGAGCCAGCTGCGAAAGGGACCCCAAGGAAGCAACCCCCCCTCTGCTAGGCAAAGGGCCCTCCTTGGAAAAGGGGTCTGCAATTGGGCTGGGGGGGACAAGGGGCTCTGGGGGGGGGCTCAGAAGCACTTCCCAGCACAGACCCCCTGCCAGGAACAGGGAGCAAACAGCCACGCAAAGTGCGGACAAAGCTGGAGCCAGGACAAGGGTTGGGAAAGGCAGCCCTTGGCCGGGAAAGGCAGCCCTTGGCTGGGAGCGCTGGCCGGAGGCAGCGGGGCTTTTCCTGGCTCCCCTTGAAGCGGAGCGCTGAGCTCATGGCCGCTCCGGAGGGATGCTCCGCTCTTGCTCAACTCCCTCCGCAGTGGGACCCAGGGAGCGGCTGCGGCCAAGGGACGGCTCCAGGTGAAGCTGCGCACCGAGGGCCAAATCCTTCTCCAGGCTGAGCACCTCCTCTGGCCCCCAACGTCTCACTGGCATCAGCCCCGCTCCTCCCAGACACAGGGACTGGGGGAGATTAGAGACCACCCATCCCACATCCCCACAGACAGGACAGTGGGACCCTCTTGTGCATCCCTCTGCCCCACCATGTCCCTACAAGCCTGGGCTCAGCCCAGCACAGTCCCAGGGTGGGCAAGGACCCCCCCCCCCCATTGCAGCAGGGCAGGGGGGGCAGCCAGATGGCACCTCTGCCCCACGGAGCTGAGCCGAGAGCTGTGCCAGTGGCTTGTCCCCCTCCTGTCCCACAGCCAGGGCTGGAGGCTTGCATGCACTCACTTGCAGCCCCTTGTTCCCCCCCCCCAGGCTTGGCACCCCCGGCCTCACACTCACTGCAAGCTCAGGGGGGTCTCCCACCCCACTGTACCCCCAAACCTACCACAGAGCATCCCCAGCCCCTAACCCTGCACCCCGACAAGGAACACCTCTCTCCAACACTGCTGGCACCAAAAAACCCCAACAGTTTCTCCCCATCACCAAATTAATCCCAGCCAACCCTTCCCACACCCACCAGTGCTCCCAGTCCCAGGAGCACCTGCACTAGCTGGGCTTTAACCCTTTCCTTGCTGGGGGGGGGTTAAAGCACAGCAAAGCCAGGCACAGCCTCTGGGTAACTGCCATGGTTTGGAGTCTGCACCCGTCCTCACCTGCTCCCCAGCATGGGGGATAAATCCCCGGGTGCCCCCGCTGTGTGCTGGCACAAGGCACCTCCGAACAAAACCTCCTGTGCAAACACAGCCTCCTTGTTTAGACCGTTAGGGCATCTCCCCTGGCCTCCCAAAAATAATTAGTCAGCCTCGTTAGGAGAGCAAACAAACGAAGATGGGCTGGCAGGGAGGCTTCGTGGCACTCGTTTCCGGAAAACTTGGCAGGGCAGAATGGCAAATGCGATCCCGCTGCACGTGAAAAGCCTAATCCAGGCTGTGAGCACCCCTGCTTGCCCAGCCAGCCGGGGGGGGCTGCCAAGGGGCACCTCCGTTCTGGGCTGTGAGGCACAATTACGAGATATTAATATCAAGCTTCCTCGGTAGCCGTTGCGTGCCAAAAGCCACCCGATGGCTCTCAGCCCGCTGCATCGACAAGGGATGCTCGGAGGAGATGGGGACAGTGCAGGCGGGCACGGTACAGCTGCAAGTGGCTTTGCTGCAAAAGAGAAAGAGAAGGCTGCAGGTGCTGGTGCGGGGGGATAGGACCCGGCAGAAGAAAAGCTGTGTCTGGATAAAGGGAGCTGGAAGGAGCAGTGTTACAGGGGTGAATGGTCCCCGATGCGTGCCAGGCCTGGAGCTGAGACCTGACAGCTCATCGCATGTGGGCACAGCGCCCAACCGTCTGCCTGCTGACACAACTCAGTGCATCCCCGTTCGCAGCCACGCTGGCATAGCCCGGGCACCGCTCGCTGCTGGTGCCACCGCAGCCCCGCGTTTGGGGCACACAGCACCGGACAGTCGCACCCCCCGTCCCTCAGCCCCGCTCTCGGCCCCGCTGAGCACTGGGGCAGCTTTGGGGACCGCAGGAGGCAGCGAGCCCGTCCTGTGTCCACCCCTGAGCCCGTCTGCCTTTCCCTCGCTCACCCCGCAGCGCATCACAGACCACGGGTGCTTCGTTACTGTCATTAAGCTTTTATTTCCACTGTCACAAAGTTCCTGGGTTTTGTTTTGTTTTGAAACCGTTTCATTTGCTTGGTTTGCTCTTGAATTCATCTCAAGACAAGGCAGCAGGGCATGCAAGCCGAGACACCGGCACGGACGCACAAACAGGCTTCATCTTTACAAACAAGGCTCTTTGCTGGAGCTGCTGTTTCTCAGCTTGGGGCTCAGCTGCCCCCGGGCAGGGGTCCCGCGGGACATGGCACCCAACCCAGGGCTGGCGGCTGCAGGAGCAGAGAGAGAGAAGGGAAGGAAGGACGGCTTTCCTGCAGTGCCACTGGAACACAGTCGGGGCTGGCACGTGTGACCGAGACCCCAAAACTGCTCTGCAAGGAGACCCCCAAGCTGTGCACCGAGACCAGGGCCATATCAGGTCCCTCCTCTGCCCCCAGCCCTCCCTCCTGTCCCACCGGCCACCGCCACCGTCCCAGCCGGTCCCCTCCCCTCCAACATCCCCGTGACGGAGGGGTGGCTGATACCTTCTCAAAATGCCCCAGATCCCCACCTTTACCCTGGGACTGGGGACGATGGGACAGCGAGCTGGCTGCAGGTCACCCACTCAGCCCATCCAAACCCCCCCTGACCCTAAATACTTGGGAAGAGGGCAGCTCTGCCAGCGATTTCGGCTGCCCCCATGCCGTGCCTGGCCCCCACTTCGAAGCCAGCCCGGTGCCAGTCGGGGCTTGGCCCCACACCCCAAAGACCCTTCCACCCCCCCAGGTTAGCGCAGCCCCACGGCAGCCCGGTGGCAGACGCTTACTTGCACCCCTGCCCGTTTGGGGGGAGCAGTGGCTCTGGGATCGGGGTCCCACAGCCTCAGCCCCCTCATCCAACTGGGATGCGGTGTCCCGACGGTGTGGGAGGCAGGCACCGACAGGCACACGCTTCTGCACCGTGGGGTGAGATGCAGCTGGCACCCGGCACAAATGGGGTCTGGGGTCCCCCATAAGCAAACACCCCCATCCACGAACCCGGCGGGGAGCGCTCCCGGGGGCTGCCCGGTCTCGTTACAAATCACAGCAATTAAAGGGCTGCTCCGGAGGAAAAATCCACTTTGCTTCTCTCTCTCTCTTGGGTCCTGGTTTGTGCCATGATGGGGGGGGGAATCTGCCCCCAGAGCCTTCTCCCACGTCCTTGCTCTCCAGGGGAAACAGCTCAGCCCAGCCCAGCCCCAGAGCTCAAGGAAAGACGGTTACAAAGCAGCAACAGTCAGCGCACAAACAGAAAAATGAAAAGAAAGGAAAGTACAGACACGGCATTTTAATGGGGTAACACCGACGGGGACAAATGAGAGGTGGGGGGGAACACGCCGCAGTCGCCGGGGCCGGATCCTCGCCTCTGCCTGGCTGCGCTTTGGGTCCCCTTCCCATCGCCAGGGCTGCAGCCGGCTTTATTTCAGACACGCATCAGGAACCCAAGTATAAAGAGAAACAAATCAGGTCTTGTCAGCTGTTCGCTTTTAATAATGAGCAGGTGTAAAAAGAAGACCGAAATTAATTATTTGCTGATGTAAACTCCGACCCAGCGGTTCACGCACCGCTCCCGGTGCTCCGCACGTGCCTGATGTTCGGTGGGTCCTGCCAAACCCTCGTGGTCGCAGCCGTGAGCTGTATCCAGCGCTCGTGCTCCCCTGGGCACAGGCGTCGAATCGCGCTCTGGAGAGGGGATGGCTCACCCAGGCCATTTCACCGATGGGGAAACTGAGGCACGAGGAGGTTAAGGCCAACATTTCCAAGGGCGAGATGCTTCAAGCCTTATTTTCAGCAGTACCAAGAACCTGCAGACCCTGGTGATGTTCAGGAGTCGGGGGCCCTCGGTGCTCCCCAAAGGGAGGCTAGAAGCATCCAAGCCAGGGTCCCAAATCCGCAGTCGGGGGGGGGGAATACTGGGGCCAAAATGATTTGCTCGGGGACACTCAGCATGCCAAGAGTGGGACAGGACAGACCCCACGCTGGGACCCGCTCCGCGGCCAGAGCCAGGACGGAGGACAAGAGCCAGCCCTGACCCTGCAGGAGGGGCCTCTGCCCCGGAAAACCCATCGTCGCCACCAAACCAACAGGGTCCTCGTCAGGCAGCACAGAGCTTTTGAATACAGGCTAAAACCTTTTCTCCTTTTTGCTCCTTTTTCTTTTTTTTAATGTGCAAATGTTTAACAAGGGGTGAGGGAGGATGAGGCGTCGGGCTCCATCCCTGAGCCCACCAGCATCAGCGGCAGCAGGAGGTTGCTGGTGATGACAGCAGCACCGGACACTGAATTTGGGGATTTCTGGGGTCTGAAGCTCTCCCAAGCCAATGCTGGTCCCTCACCCCACCCGTGATGGGGGCCGCACACCCTGCTGCCCTTGCAGGGCTGCCTCCCTGGTGAGATGTCGGCGAGCACTGATGGAGCTCAAAGCATGGTAGGTCCTCTGAAAATTAAAAGCCTTTCAGGGGAAAGTGTCAGAGCAAGTGAAGTTTGCCTTTGCCTGGGAATTATGTCAAACGTCGCGGGGTCCATCATTTATCAGCGGAGGCGATTACAGCAGTGTCACATTCATCGGGAACATCAACTGGCACCAGGAAGAGACCGGTCTGGCAGACGAGCGCTAGAGAAGTTGGAGGCACTGCAAAGGTCTACCCAAGAGAGTTGCGTTTTGGCCACAAAGCATCAAGGAAAAGAATTTTCCACGGGAGGGAGCGAGGTGACCGCCTCCAGGAGCCCTCAGCGATGAACCATGGGCACCCTCAGGGGCAGGAACTGCAGAAGAGGCAGAAATATTGCACGTGGACGTGAGGCCGGTCTCCTTGGGGATGGGGAAGGGTGGGTTTTTTATGGGTATTGGAAAGTGCCACCAGCACGCGGCCCCAAAACTGGGGAGCAGGGCTGTACAGCAAAGGACCAGCATCGCTTGGCCGGAGAGTCCGTCCCTGCCGCGCGGGGACGATTCAGACTCCGCCGGCGCACCGTCTTTTCTCCTGCATCGTGGGACACCTGTGAGAACGTCCTCCACGTCCAGCCATCCCCTCTTGCTGCCACGGGGATGGTCCCCGTGGCTGAGAGCTGTGTGGACCGGCTGGGCTCGGCCGCGGGAGCTGCAGGCATCCCGGTGGAGAGCGGGGCGGAAAGGTTTTGCCGTGTCAGCCGTACCGGGGATGGAGGGGTGACCCCCAGGGCGGCGGGAGAGCAGCATCGGTGTTACTGGGCCAGGAACAAACCACACCAGAGCAGGAGGGGTTTGCACCCCGGCTGGCGTTAGGGGTCCCATGGGTATCCTGCATTTTGCTCCCAAGGAGGGGCAAATCTCTCCTTCCCCAGGGCAGGGGCCAAGGCAGCTGGAAACGGAGCTGCGGCAGCATCCACCTAACGCTCGTCCTCCAGCAGAGATGCCAACGGTGTCCCACGACACGTGTCCCGGCACGGCTGAGCCCTGCTTGGGCACATCCCGGTGCGGTGGCGAGTGATGGAGAGGCCGTGCGGGCACCGCTCGTGGCCGGGGGGGCTATTTCCAAACCCCACGCTCGGGTGTTTCCAGGTGCGTTTCCCCAGCCCTCCGCCTCCCCCGAGGCAGGAGCACGAGGAGCACCACGGCGCGCGTGCAAGCAGCTCTGCTTTGGGGCCGTGCTCTCGGTTTACAGCAAAACCTCCCACGTCCTAAACGAGGAGCAAGGGGATAAGGAGACACCCCGAGCTGCGCGTCTCCCAGCCCGGCACCCCTAAGGCAGCAGATGCCGCATAGCCCCAGCCGGGATGGGGGGGACAGAGCGAACCGTCCCCACGGGCATCCCCTCTGCTCCCCCAGCCCTGCCGGCACACAGGCTATTCCCAGCCACCTCCCTGGGGTACAAACGGACCTTCCCACCGTTTGCAAAACAGAAAATATTAAAGGAATATTTGCTTGAAAGCAAAGTCCAGCTCTCAGCTCCATTGATACTTTTTCATGCAGTGAGAAAATGAAAAAAAAAAAAAAAATGGAAATAAGGACGTTCTGGTGCCTGGTGGTTTCCTCGCCCTGCCCAACTGAGGGATGGAGCGGGCACAGTTTGCTCAGAGCCTGGTCTGACTGAGCCTTGGCTGAGCTCGCAAAGGGAAGGGTGAACAGAAAAATGCAGGAAACAGGGGAATGGGAAAAGGAAAAGAAGCTACAGCATCCCCTTAAAACAGCAGCCAGCCCACGGAGCTTGGGATACAGGGGGTGGGAGGAGAGGGGGGAAGGCAGATTTTTGGCTTCATTGTTATTGCAGGCTCCCGGTGCCCCGCAATAGTGTACGAGCATGTAAACCTTACATATCATCACCTAGGTGGTCGGACACACACACGAGAGACTAAACACAGCAGCAACATTGACAACAAATAAATAAGGATATCGATCGTCGAGACAGGCATATAAAAAAAAGCCTCAATTTTTTCCACCAAAGGAAAAAAAAACAAAAGAAAAAGCACAATACTGTCTCACCAAAAAAAATAAAATAATAATATAATAATATATATCCCTAGTGAGCCGGGCCGGGCTGCCAGCAGCATCGCAGGTGACACCAGGACTGTGTTCCCAATCGCCATCGGTGCCTCGGCTCCCCGGCCGCCCCGCGCAGGCAGCACCCTGGGGTGCGCGGCCCCCCGGTACCTTTGGGCTCCATCTCCAGCCGGCCGGTTCCTGGGAGAGGACCACGCCGGCACCGGCGCATCCGCAGTCCCATCCGAAAATGTAGGAAAGGGGAGCAAAGAGGGCGAGGAGGCTGGGGGTGGTTCTGCCTTCAGCGACGCTCGACCCGTTCCCCCGGCCCTGAAGTCTTGGGCGTTCGCTGCCGCTCAGACCGGGGTCTGTCGCGGGGTTTTTTTTTTTTTTTGGAAAAAGCAGAAGTTGGCAAATGGCAGCGGCTGGTTCAGAGTGCAGAGAGGGGGAGTGAGCTCGCGCTTCGAGGGCATCCTTTGCTTGCAGAACAGAAAGGAAGGCCGAGAGGGACAGGCAAGCTTCGCGCGGCGGTGGTCGGATGGCACGGAGAGCGTCTTCCCCCAGGCATCTGCAGGAGAGGGCGGGTGGGGGGAGAAGGAAAACCGGGTGAGAAGGATGGGCAGAAAGCCCTGCGGCCATCTCGTGCGACACCAGCACAGCTGGAAGGGCAAAGCTGGAAACACGATAAAGATTTTGAAAAGCTCAAAACTCCAGCGGGGTTAAAAAAAACCCACCACCCATGGTTGGACACTGCCTGGACTGCGATGACCAAAATCATCCCAGGAGACACCTCCGCACGGCCCCACGGGTCATGGTGAGGACCACGGGGTGCTCGGCCCAGCACCCCTGGGATGCTGCGAACCACAGCGTCCCTGACACCACCATGCCAAACCCTGCCAGCTCCAGGGCAGAACATAATGAGACATAATATAAATAAAACATTTAATATAATATCTCTCTGGAGCATCCCCATGCCCCCAGCACGCCAGCTGCCTCCCTGCCGCCTCTGCAGCCGCATTTGCAGGCGAGAGCAGGAGTCGTGCCGCAGGCAAACGCCTGCCAGCTGGGCGGCTTGTACTGCATCCTCGTGGGCTGCGGTCCTGGGGTGCTCTGTGGGACCGGGGGAGACTGGGAGAAACCCATCAGTATGGGGGCAACATCCCCCCCCAGCTGGACATGGGGGGGATGCCCGTGCTTTGATGCCTCAAGCAGAGGAGAACCAGCCGCCCGCCCCAGGGGAAGGTAGGAATGGCATCAGGCGGGTGGGAAATGGGGCCCCCCCGGACCCCCCCATGCCGCACTCACCGCCGCTCGGCCCCGGGACTATACGAGCCCGTCGTAGAGGGAGAGCGCCTGCACGATGGAGGGGTCGGCCTTGGAGCCCTCCTGAAACTCCTGCAGCGTCAGCTTCCCGTCCGCGTTCTGCAAAACACTCCGGTCGCAGCGCCGCTTCGCCCCGGCGAGGGAGACGCCGAGCACCCCGGGACCGAGCACCCCGGGGCCTCAGCAGCACCCACGCCATCCCGCACAGCCGCCTGGGTCCCCCCCACCGCCGCAGCCTCAGTTTCCCCATCAAACCGCCCATGTCTGCAGCCAGGGAAGGGTGCCATTGAGGGTGCAATGACATCTCAGGGACCCTGAAATGGATATGGGCATTCCGGAGGGATGCGGGGCTCTGCAGCGAGCCCAGCGGCAGCTGAGAGCTTGTATTGGCGGGGGAAGGAGGCACCTGCAAAAGCCGAGACACGGCAAGGGGGCCCGCAACTGCCTCCTAAATCCCTTGGCCCCAGGGAAAAAAAACCACTCGAGAATCCTCACCTTGTCCATCATGGCAAAAATCCGATCCACCCTCTTCTCCGGTGTGTTCTCCTCCTCAGGAAGCTCCACTGTGTTTCCCTGCGGCAGCAGGACAGGACGCGGTCACGCACCCGTTTGTGCCCTGCCTGGACGGTGTCCCCGGGCAAGGACACCCGTTTTGCCCCCCAACACCCCCCACATCAGGACAGGGCACGTTGGCACCAGAGCCGTCCTCAGCGGCCAGACCCAGACCCTGCCCCGGTCGCGATGGCCGCAACGCCCCACCAAAAAAGCCCGGGGAGGGAATCGGGGGTGTTTCAGCATCCTCCCTGCAGCCCCCCTGCCCACAGAGCCAGGCTCCAGCCCAGCGGGAACCCCCAGGGGCTGCTCGCCCCATGCCCCCCCCCCCGCTTACCACCATCTGATATATCGCATCCACAATGTCCAGCATCTCGTTCCTCGTGATGTACCCGTCGTTGTCCAAGTCGTACAGCTTGAACGCCCCTGCAAGCCAAAGCAACGCCGAGGTGCTGGCAACCGTGGGCCCCCCCCCCGCCTCCCACCGCCAGACATGCACCCCATCGCCGTCCCCGTGCCACCCCCTCCGGCCCCTTCACGGGGAGCACTTACACCTCAGCTTCTCGTCCAGCGTCCCCCGGGAGGTGACCGACAGCGCCTGGATGAACTCCGAAAACTCGATCCTCCCATCCTGGGGGAGGGAAGGAGGGGGTGAGGGTGCCGCTGCCACCCCCCACCCCACAAACTCCTCCCTGCCCATGCGTGCCCTCTTAGGGGACACATCCGAAACGGCAACGGGGAGGGAGGAGTGATGCACATTTATCTCCAGCAGCGTGATCCGGCTGCTGGTGCCCAGCCCGGCAGCCAGCATCCCGGCAGGAGCGACTCCGGAGCGCGGGGGGCACCGCGCGGGTGGGCTTTTGTCAGCGGCACCAAAACATCACGTTTCTCCTCTCTCGCTTGCCACTTCATCGCCTTCTCCCACGTGACTCTCATCGACTAAAATAAGCACGGGGGCTCGCTCGCTACAGCTGCGCCGTTTTGATTTCATGCCCCAGGAAGCACTGGAATATTTTGCTCCTCCGGTGCTGCGCAGCCACGTACCAAACCCATCGTACCATCGCCACGGGCTCAGTCCCGACCTTCCCCCCCGGACCGTGCCCCTGGCTCGCAGACTTACTTTGTTCTCATCGAAGACATTGAAAACAAAGGTGGCGAATTTGGTTGGGTCGCCAAAGGGGAAGAACTGCTTATAGATCTTCTGAAAGCCGGCGGCATCGAGCTGCCCGCTGGGGCAGTCCTTGATAAAGCCCTTGTACCTGCGAAGGAAGGGGAGAGGATGGGCACCAGGCGGGTCCCCCCGCTGAACGCTGTCCCCCAAGCCCTGGGGAGCCGGGATGGGGCTCTCCCCGGCGCTGCGGTGGGCTGGAGCCGGGAAGGTCCCCGGGTCCTCCCTGCGTCGCTCCCATCGCCCACCCGCAACCTCCCAGCCCCGTGGGACGAGGTCCCTGCAGGCACCGCAGCGAGGGCGGCAGCGGGGAAAGCCTGGAGAAGCGGTGAGCGGCACCGGTGACACCGAGCGGTGCCCACCGCACCGCTCCAAGCCTGCCGCGAGCCCAGAAGTGGCAACCGAGCCACAACCAGGCTCCTCTTGAACACTGTCCAGGACCTGGGAGGGGACAGGGACCCACCACCTGGCCAGGAGCACCCAGAATAGTCCTTTAAATCTCCTTTAAAATAAAAAGCCCTCTGCATAGAGTCACATCCCACCAGCACGGCCACGCTGCAGGCGGAGGTGCCGGGGCAGGCGATGCCTGGCTCGGCCCCGAAGCCGTCACGGGGCACGCAGGAGAGCGTTTGTATCCCTTGCTCAGATCTTCGGATGCACGCGACTCCCGAGCAAGAAGCTGCAAACGGAAAGCTTCACCCAAGGGCCAGAGCTCCCCTTCCCCTCCACTGCTCTGGCATGGCCCCGTTATGTCAGGTGCATCCGACCGGCTCGCCGGCACGGAGGCGGCTGGGAAAGCTCCCCCCGAGCTGCTGCACCACCACGGGGGAGGGACTCACGATCAGCAGCAACCCCACGGGCAATTTGCAGCCCACCGCTCGGCACGCACGTCCTGCAGCCATGCCCTGGTAAAAACCAACAGCACGGCATCCTGAAGCACCCGGCGCAGCCAAGGCTCCGTGACGGCATTTTTTGCACCACCCCAAGTGAAAAAGCTGCTCAGGGGAGCTGGGGGGCACGGCAGGGTTACTGCATCCTCGGGGTGGCACAGCCAGGGCATCTCCCAAAACGCGTCGGTGCTTAAACACCCCCGAAAACCCTTGGTCCCAGCTCCGGGCTGGACCTGGATGCTGCAAAATGCCACCCCGGAGGGTGCAGGGGAAGGGGCTCGCCGGCTCCGTGGGTGCGGGGACCACACGGGGACCACGTGGGGACCATGCGGGGACCACGCGGGGTGCGTGAGCATTATGCAACACGTCACCCAAATCTGTCAGGCGTCCGCTACAGCGGGCCGAGGGCTGGAGGAGGAGGGGAAGGGGGTGGCGAGGTGGGAAACCGAAGTGACGGTGACATCGTTTTCACGCTGCTGCAGCTATGACTCATTGGAGGGGGGGGGGGGTGCGGGAAAGGATGAGAGAAAGAGATAAAGAAAGCAAACCTTGACTGGTGGGATGGGAAGATGAAAGGGAAGCGGTGGCTTTTCTAGGGCGTCGCGTTCCGTGGGGCGGAGGGGATGGGGCGAGAGCGTGCACCACGGCCCCGGCCCCTGCCAGCCTCTGCAGGCCCCGCTGCAAACGGGGACACGCTGGGACAGCACCGGCCTCCTGCAGCCGGGGCCACGGCCACCAGCTGGACAGTCCCCACGTCCCCGCTCCCCTCGGCCGCCCATGTGGGGAGGGAAGAAGCGAGAGGGAGCGTGCACCGTCCCACATGGGTGGCCGAGAGCAGCCAGAGCCATGCCCCACCATGTTCCGTGCACAAGGTGTACAAGAAAAAAAAACCCTCTATTTTCTGGTCTCCTGTCTATGAGCTAACACCTGCACCCCAAAACTCTCCTGCACCCCAAAACTCTCCTGCACCCCCTTGCTCTGCACGGCCGGTGGGGTTGCTGAGCATCGCCGGCTCCCACCCCGTCGCCCGCCAGCCCCGCGCCCCGGCAGCTCACCGCCATGCCGCCGTGCCAGAAACACTCACCACTGCTGCACCTCCTTCTCCGTAACTGCAAGAGAAAACAGGAGAAAAGAGAAAAAGAAAAGAAAAAGGAATTTAGCGCTTTCCCAGTGACGGCTGGTGTTTTGCACTTCACATAAGAGACTTCCCTGCCGGGGATGCCGCAGGGCTCGCTCGCTCCACGCGCTGCCGTGTGTTATCCGTATGCAAGCAGCTGCCGTCGAGGCACAGCCCGGGAGTCCTCTGCCAGCCCGGGAGGTCGATGGGGCCGGGGCTGCAGGCACTGGTGTCCGTCCAGCTCCAAAACTGGGGAGCCCACCAAGACATTTTGCCGGGGGAGCGCAGCACCGTCGCTGCAAGATGCTTTGGACCACGCAGGGGCCGGGCTGGTTCATGCCTGGGGAGGATCCGGCCCTGCCCTCTCACCTTCCCAGAGGCAAAAGATCTCTGGAAACATCTGCCAAAACATCTGCCCAGAGGTGGCTCAGGGAAGGCGCCTGCCCAGCCCCGACATCAATGCACTGAACGCACACAGCCCCAGGGCCGGCATCCCGCCAGGTACCAGCTGCCTCCGAATCACACGGAGAAACATCGTCAAACCCATCCCAGGGCCCTGGGAAGCTTTACCGGGCTCCGGAGAAACCCCAAAAACGTGACAAGCTAGAAAATGGCGAGCGTTGGCAAGCCTGAGCGTCCCCAGCCTGGGGACAGCTGCTGAGATCGCAAATGTCCTCAGGAGAGGAAAGACTCTGATGGGATGCGGGATGCCGGGGAGCCCAACAGGGCGGAGGGCTGGTGCTTGTCCCCGTGCCTGGCCGGCATGCCAGTGGGGAGCCTGGTGCCAGCAGGCGGGCACGGGAAGGGGGAACGGCCTCATTAGTCATTTCCTTTGCATCGTGCCTCTAAATAATAATAAAAAAGCAATAGGTCTGAAAGGCGCTGGGATAATGAGGCGGAGTGGAGATGTGTCAATGTGCAAAAGGCTGATAAAAATAGAGACCCAAGACACATCAACAGATGCCAATTACCTTGGATGGCAAAAAAGAAAGAAAGCAATTTTCCAGCAGAAAGATTTATAACATGCCTGGCAGAAGGCACAGACCGCAGAAGGTGAGGGCTGGCAGGCGGCAGCAGTGGGGCAGCCGGGAGGGCACACGCCAGCCCCCACCTCGCAGCTCCTGCATCCCCGTGGGCAGGAATCGCTGCGCCCGAGGCTGTCCCTGTGCATACGGCGGGGGTCCAGTCCCTCCATCCCACCTCCGGGACCACTGGAGGGACAAAGCCTGCAAGACCCCCCAGAAAGGGCTCGGCACAGGGCAGCCTCTCTCCCTGCCTCCCGGGAGAGCCGGCAAAGGGCTGCAGCGGCCGTGCCGGGAGCGCAGGGACCAGTCGTGCCGGGAGGGTAGCAGCACCCAACGTGGGGTGTCTGGATGGCAGCACCCCAGGAGAGGGGAGGCAGGCGCGAGGATGCTCGGCACCTGGGCTGAAGGACACGGAGGGCTTTGGCCGCACTGCAGGAGGGATTTGGAAGGTTGTTTTGGCAGGGCCATCTGGCAAGAGAAGAGCAGACAGGGGAAAGGACAGAGGTCTCCTGGCAGGAGGGAGCCGGGAAGGACATGCTGCATCCAGCGGCTGAGCTGGGGTGGGCAAAAACAACAGTCACGCCGGTCCCGAAGGATTCCCCATCCCAAAAAACCAAAGGGCTGCATGGCAGCATCCTTCCAAAAGAGAGATGCTGAGCGACGTCTCTAACAGAAACAGGCTTCCCTGCACACGTTCCCCACAAGCATCGAGACACCAGCCACGAGCCCCACGCTGAGGATGCCCGAGGGATGCCGCAGGCACCAGCTCTGCAGCCCCGATTGCCCACAGGCACAGATGAAGGCGGGTGGGAGGAGGAGGAGGGTGGGCAGCAGGACTTCGTGCAGCCCTCGGGGCAGGCGAAAGGGGCAACGGCAGCAGCCCGGGGCTCGGCTCAGCCCCTCCAGGCAAATCGTCTTCTGCTCTCTCTCTCGTTCGGCTGTGTTTCCCCCAGTGTGCTATTTTGGGCCCGGGAGCTGCCTTTCAACTCCAGCAGGAAACAATTAAGAAATTTGTGCTTTTTTTAGTACAGGAGAAACGCTGGTAACGACATGCTCGGGCTGGGGCGGGAGGAGAGGGATGGAGCCGCAGGAGGGATGCGTGATGCTCCTGGGAGAGGCTTTTCCAATGGAGGGGCCCGTTCAGGTGCCAGCCTGAATACCAGCACGAGGCCCCGGAGGTGGGATTTGTTAATGTGCATCCCTGGAACAGGGCCATGCAAAGCCCCATCCCTCCTCCAACACAGTGGCACCGATGCCCTTCCTCCTGCCCCGGGTGCGAGGGGAAGCTGCGGGGTTTGCCCTGGGGTGGGAACGTGACCCCATCTCCCAGCCCTTGGAAAACCACCCACCTCTGGGTGCATCCCTCTGCTGCCACCAAATCTCCCCTCTCCCTGGGGCAGAGCATTCCCAGTGCAGGGAAACACCATGGCCCCAAGCCCAGCATCGCTGCGGCTGGGCAAGCTGGGGCTGAGCGGGTACCTGCCTCCCCGTATCTGCAGTTATGGATCCGAGACAGATGATGACTTCGCGGCTGCCACTTCCCAGCCACTCCAACCTCGCTGGCTGTTGACACTCTGAGTGGCACTGATTAGGGATGCTAACGCCTGTCCCCGCAGCAGGGACCCGTGGCCATGGAAGCCCTGGGGACACGCTACTCTCCTGGCCAGGCTGAGCCACCCATCCTGGGGCTGGGGACAGGAGACACACGCAGGGGCAGGGCTGTCCCTCCGCTCTCCCTGATCCATCCTCTGCAGCAACCCGGCGTGCAGAGCCCAGCCGAGCTCACAGAAAGTACCTGTGCGGCGGCGGCTGCTGCATTTCCCTCCCCTGGCATCGATTACGGCGCGACGCTGAGCCGATGCAAATCAATTTACAGCGATATAAACCTCAGCCAGGTTTGACCCCGAGCGTTCAAGGACAAGGGGATAACCCACAACAGCCCCATTGCAGCATCCCACCGGAGCGAGGGCCGGCTCCCTCTCCCTACCCCTGCTGAGCTGGGGCTGCGGCTGGGCTCAGCTACCGTGCCACGCTCCCCAGGGATTGCCATTCCCGCAGCCACTATGGGGATGGCTATAAATAGCACCCGTAGCAGCTCGTTAGCGGATGCAGCGTGCCCTGGGATCCTTGGGGATGAAAGGCGCTAAATAAAGGCAGGGTATTAGCATTCGTTATGAACCGCAACGCTGTAAGAGGCATCGCTGAGCTGGGAGCCCCAGCTACACCCCGCAGACACCCTCCCGTACGTACAACGCTCGTGCCGGCAGCATCTTTGTTTCCGCTGCTTTTAGCAAAGCGTGGGGAAACGCCAAGCGCAGGGCAAGCGCGGCAGGCAGGAGGGGCAGTCACCCCAGGGCAGCACAGGAGCTGCCCCGCACGGCCAAGCCATGGCCACGGGTCCTCGCTGCCCCTTCGCAGCGCTGGTCGGTCCATCCCCGCTCCCATCTCAGCCGGGAGGAAGGTTTCAGCCACGCATCTCATGCAGCACAGAGGGGCAGAGACTGCCCCATGGGGCTGCACTGCAAGCGGCCTCCAGTCCCCTCCTCCCAGCTACCGGTACCCAAAAACCCCCAACCCTCTACCCCCAACCTTTCCATCAATCCCCAAAGGCACAGGCGAGGACTGACAGCTCCATCACCACCCGCCCTTCGCGTGCCCCCTCTCTTCCCACCACCCAGCTGCCGCTGCAGCAAGAAACAGCTCTGGTTAATCAGTGCTCAAGCCCGTTAATTTGTGTTTGCCAGGCAGAGAGGAGAGGAGGGACCCGGGACTGCAAATCCCCGTCCGTCGTCCTGCCCGCGGGGGAGCTCGTTGCTCGCTGGACCACAGCGGGGACAGGGCGGCAGTAAGGAGTGCGGGAGAGGTGGCCGGATTCGGAACGGTTTGGGGACCCTCGGCCACGGTGGGATGCATGAGGTGACGTGATGCTCCCGCCTCGCAGGGCTTTTTTTGTGCTGCCGTCCCATCCCGCAGCCGTCCCCTTCCCTGTCTGTGCAAGGGCAGGGGTTTAGCCACAGCCGCAGGGCCGCATCCTGAGCGGGAACACGCACGCTCAGCCTGGCCCCCGTGTGCCACGGCCACGGCACACGTCTGTCCTGCGGGCTCGGGCTCCCAACAGCTCAGCAAGCACCGTCCCCGCGCAGCAGCCAGCGGGGAGTCTCCACCGAGCCCCCGCATGTCCCCCCTCGCTCTAGTTGCTACAACAGCACCTTGATCCCGCGGGGCCGCGGGCACCACCGCCTTATCAGGGAAACCAGGGTTAATTATTTCCAGGCACAAAACAGCTCCCCCCTCCCCGTCCCCGCTGCAGCTCTGCCACGTCGTGGGCTGCGCCGCCAACCCACGGGTGACTGGTCCGGCATCACCCACCCACGTGTGGCAGCGTCGGTCCTGCGGCATTATGTTTCCCCCAGGGACTTGCTGTGGCTCCTTCCCGGGGTCCCCGCAGGTCCCCCCGCATCCCGGTCTGGGGGAGCCGGCACATCACCCCATGCTGGGGCTCCTGTCCCTGCCTAAACCTGCTGCGGGTGATCAGCCCAGCACCCAGAGGAGGGCAAATTGGGCACCCATGCGTGCGCAGAGTGGGTGCTCCCGCGTGAGCAAAGTGGGTGCTCAGGTGTGAATTAATGGGGCACTCATGCATGCACTAACCGGGCACCCATGCCTGAGCTACATGGGCACTCATGCAAAAATAAATCATCGGGTGATGATACATGGACTAATTGGGCACTCGTGCATAAATTATTTGGGGGCTTCTAGGTGAACTAATTGGGTGCGCATGCATGAACTACCTGGGTGCTCAGGCGTGAATGAATGGGGCACTCATGCATGAATCAGCGGGGTGCTCATGCATAAATTTTTTGGGCACTCATGAATTTATCAGGCGCTCATGCATGGACTAATTGAGCACTCATGCGTAAATTCACTGGGCACTGCTGCGTAAACTAATTGGGCACTCATGTGTAAATTAGTGTAATTAGTAGATAACACACTTGTGCATGTACTAATTGGGCACTCAGGTGTGAATGGATCAGGTGCTCATGCATAAATTAATTGGACACTCAGGCATGAACTGATTGGGGGCACATGCACCAATTAATTGGGCATCCATGCATCAGCTACCAGGGTGTTCACGCACGGACCAGTGTGCGATCCAACACAAATCAACGGGGCACCCATGCATAAATCAGCCGGGTGCTCATATGTCAATTAATTGCGCGCTCGTGTGTGTGTATTAATTGGGTGCTCATGCATGAACTTATTGGGTGCTGATGCAGAAATGACTGGGGTGCTGATGCATGAGCTAATCGGCCCCTCATGCGTAAAATACCACGGTGCTCCGGGGTGAACCCCGCACACCCTGCAATTTATGCCCAACACACTCCACCCCTCGCCTCTGCGAAACACATATTTAAGAATTGCCTGAACATAAATCCGCTACAAACTCCACTTTCAACATTATCACAACATTAATATTCACCAATCACAAGCTCCCCCCTCCCTCCCCGCCGATCGGGCGATGGGGCTCAAGTGTGTGCACACGCTTGTTTGGATTTTGCTCCTTTCCCCTGGGACCCAGATTTGGGGGTTAGCATCAGAGCCCGAACAAACACCCACCGCAAAATTAGCCCTCGGCCCCCACAGAGCGACCACAGGGCTCAGTACAGCAGCCTGAACGGATGCTCGGTGCAGACTTCACACCCTGCTCCTGCAAACATGGACCCAAGAAGGTCCCACCAGTCGGCACAGATGGACCCATCCCCAGCGCCAGCCCCTGGCCCTGCAGAGCAGGTTACGCGGGGTAACCGCATCGTAACCTGACCGGTCGTTACCGATTTCAGACCTCGGCCCTCCGAAACACGTGGCCAAGAGCACGGCAGCAGCTCAAGCTGTTGGAGGTACCGACGAGTGCAGTAGCTGTGGGACTTCATCCAGCCCCCAAACGGGCGCTGGGCAGCATCCGCTTGGTGCAGCGTGGGCATCTCCCCGCAGGGAGAGGGAGGGTGCCCCGCAGACGGGACCTGCTGTGTGCTGGGCTGTCCAGAACGATCAGCCTGGGCTGTTGGGTGGCTTTGCGCAGGCCAGGGTGGGGGGAAGTACCCACCGGCCCCCAGGGACAGCTGGAGCGTGGGCATGAGACTCCCGCAGCAACGCACTCCCCTGGCTCCGGCACCAAAGCCCCGGCACGGAGCCCAGTGCCTGCGGGAGCTGCACGGTGCCGGGGTGGAAGGGGTGAAAACACCCCCCAGGCTGCCGCAGGCTCAGTCCTCCCCCCGGGACCGTCTGTCACCCTGCCTTGGGGCACCTCAGAGCTCACCCAGGTCCCCATTCAATGACGGTGACTTTTAAGATATGCTGCACGTCAGCACTTTGGCAATTTGGGTTGTTTGGCCCCGACGACTCGGCCTCATTACAATTCAGGTTTAACTACATAACCAATGTCCTGGTTAAACATTACAGAGCACACCGTCCTCCTGCCTTCCGTCAGGGCTCAGCCCCAGCTCCGGGGCTACGGTTTGCTCCTGCTCCCGGGCCGACGCAGGGCTAGCTTTGGGGAAGCGGCGTTAAAACACGACCCCGGCAAAACCTGGCTGCAGCACCGGTGTCACCCCCCGTGGAAACAACCACAGCCAGAGCCTGCCCAGTGACATTTTCTTTTGCTCCCGGAGATGACCAGCAGCAACTTGTCCAAACCACCGTGCCTCCGTCTCAGCCCAGCACATCCCGGCGGTGCCCAGTCCCCGCTCCCGGCTGCATCGCTCACGCGCCGGGGGTGTCCCCATGCCGGGGTCGTCCCCGTGTGCGTACCCATCCCTGCAATATCCCATCGCAAAGGGATGTTGGAGCAGCCTCACCGCGTGGGCACCCACACAGCTGGAGCTGCCTACCTGTCGGAGCAGGACATCCCCATCCCAGCTTACCCATCTCCCTGTGCATTTGCCCAGTTTGGCTTCTCTCCCCATCAGACACAGACGTCACCAGCATCACGGCGAGTCCAGGAGCCTCCAAGACGTTCAGAGCACAAGCCCGACAGTGTTATTGGTGTCATTTGTTACTGCTGAGATACAAAGCAATATGCGGAGAGAACTGCATGTGCGTTTGGCACTCTTCTCGCCGGCGGTTGCCATTAGTGGTCTGTCTTTCTCCCAGACTGGATAAACAGGTCCATGAGCAGCTCTGTTCTCATCTCCCCCGGGGCTGGTACCAACAGGAAAGCCAATATGCAGCTAAAATCCTTTTTAGACTTTATTAAATATTTAAGGGCCCGACATTAGGCTTTGGAAACTGGGTTCGGGGAAAAAGCAGCAGTTGCTCTTTGCAGCAAAGGCAGCAGAGGAAGGGCAAAGGACAGTGCCTTCATTTGGAAATTAATGAATCAGACTGAAACACACCCACAGCAGGAGCCGGTGGCTGTGGCAGGTCTATCCTGGGCTGGATTTAATCCTGGCTTCCCCACGAGCTGATGCAGCGATGTCCCACGGCAGGGCAGAGCATCCCCAGTGCTGCCGGGAGCAGGGATGGAGCAGCCCCCCTGCCCTGGCTGTACGGGGGGCAGCTGTGTCCTGCCCCCTGCTCAATCCTCCCCTTGGCTCCAGGGATTTCGGCACAGCCCGGCACTCCAAGGTGCTGTCCCCAACCCACAGAGTGATTCCTGCCCCTGGCAGAGGACAAAACTCCCCTCTGGACCCGGCGCGGGCAGGGGAAGGGAAGTCCCTGCAATTCAGCCATCGGATCCTGGAGCCAAGGGAAGGTCAGGAGGATGCTGCAGGGTAAAGCCTCGCTGGCAGCAGGGCTGCCTCTGCCCCCTCCCTCCCCGTCTCACCCCCGGGGATGGGGCTGTGCCAAGGGTTGCCAAAGCAGAGGGTGCTGGAGGCACCGAACGCCCACCCCTCCACGGGACGTAGCACAGACACCCGGGGCATCTCCACGGGGTCCGGCCATCGGTCAGGAGGTGCTGGAGAAACACGGGTGGATGAAGCACAGGCAGCCCTCTTTCCATGTAGAAACCAAAAACGTGCCTTGATGGGAGAACACCGTGCAGGAGGTGTGGGAAGCGAGCCCCGTGCCAGCACTGCCGGCCTTGGGAAGCCGCAGCAGCGGCGGTGACGGGAGCGACGCACACCGTGCCCCGGGGCTGAGCACCCCCCCGGCCACCCCTGCCCTTGGGCAGGGAGGGCAGGCAGGGGTGCAGGGCACGGACCCTGGCTCCCTTTCCCATCCAGCTCCCTAGAAGACCTGGGAGGATGAAGAGGGGAGGGAAGAACAAAGCAACCCCACAAATGTCACCCCGATAACGGCGCGAGCGCGTCTGCGGGCTCCTCCCTGAAGCAGCCGCTTCCTTTGATGCCTTCAGAGCTTCTTGTTTCACAACCTTAATTATAGCGGCAGCAGCAAAGGTCAGGAGAGTGGTTAAGCAGATCCATTAACATGTCAGGGAATAAATGAAATGTGATTCTTCTGATGCCTGAGCAGCAGCAGGCAGTGGCACGAGCGTGGCCGGCAGGGACGGCTGCTCCGCTCTGCTGCAGAGGGAGCCCTCAGGGCCCTCGGTCACGTCTACCCTTTCCCACCCCGGCACTAAAATCACCTCCCGGGGACTGCAGGGACACCTCAAAACTTGCTTCTGACACTCCAAAACTTGCTTCGCTTGCATCCACCCGCAGAGCCCCAGGTCCACAGGCACATGGGATACCCAGTCATGAGATTCGCTCGGAGCAGGTTGGGGTCTCCTTGGGGAAGGGGCTGGAGATGCCTCCAGACCGCCACAGCCCTCCGGAGGCAGCACATCAGGTCCCCATCGAGCTCGCAGGGAACCTGCGCCGCAGCTGCCACCTTCGCAGCTCTGGGTGACATGTGGCTGCAGTAAAAACAGGCTCCAAACAAAAGCCAGCCCCTGGGCATCCCTCCGGCGCATCCTGCCCATCAGCCTCCCTCGGGGCTCCCTGGCTGGCTTGGGACAGCCGACCCGCTCTGCTCCCCTCTCCCCAGCGCATCTCCAGGGCGCTTGGGCAGGTGCTCTCCTCCTCCCCCCAAAAACCTGCCTTTTGGGCTCTTGCAAATCCTATTACACACCGAGAGTGCTCGGAGCAGGCAGGCACACTCGACGGGTCAAGCAGCCAGCAGCAGCTCAGCCTCAGCTCTACATACCGGGCGTGCGTCCGCCTCGGCATCCCGGTGCCCCTCGCCCAGGAGCGGGTCCCACGGGGCTCCCACCCCGGAGTGGGGTCCTGCCCACTGGCTCTCTGCCCACGGCTGTGCAGGCAGCCCCAAAACGGGGGCTTGTAGGGCCGAGCGGAGCCAAGGGGTACGGGGCTGGCGCTGCAGAGGTGAGCGCAGGCAGCTGCCAGACGCAGGCAGGGAGCCGCGTTTCAGCCGGGCTTCGGGGCTCCACGCTTTAGGTATTTCACCCAGCATTTGTCGCCGAGGGATAATGGGTGCGTAACCACCTGGCCGGCTTGCCCCGCTTTCTGCCGGATAAGCAACAGGAGGGATTTCAACACAAACCAACCTGGCAGAGAAACCCAGTACCTGGGGCCAAACACCTCCAAGGCTAAAAATAAACCGGCAGCGGGGAGCCACCGAGGTCCCTCCTCTCCTCTGCCTGCCCCCCTGCTCCTGCCCACCATCCTGGCCGGCACATTTCCCCGGCACCAGGGCGGCACGACGGAGCAAAGCCCCAGCCCGGTGCCCCCAGCGAGGAACCGACCCATTTTCCTGGCTGAAAATTGCTGCAATTGCAGAATTTTCTTTCCTTTCCCATAGAATTCAACCCGCCACTACGTACCTCCGTAACTACAAATCAATATGTTTGTAGTTTGCTCTTAAACTAATGCCCATTAATTCAATGCATTACCGTCGAGCAACAGAGCCAATTTTGTGGCTTATTGTAGAAGAGCAGAAAACGATGATGCCAGAGTGAGTTTAAAATCCACAAAATAGATCACAGTGGGTGGGATGCAGTTCTTGGGAAAAGAGCATCTTCCTCTCCCCGCGCCCACTCTGCAGCCCAGGCCTCCCAGTACCGCGGGCGTCATTTTGGCACCCTCGCCACGGCTCCCACGCTTTCACTGGAGCCTTGCTGCGGCCTCCGGAGCCCCGGGACTGCTGTCCTGACCCCCTGCCCGGTCCCAGCAGCGATGCTGCTGCACCGACATGGCTCCGAGCACGCTGGATTGCATAGCTATTGCAGCTGGTGTTAAAAAACAATACAGCATTAGTAGTTCTGGACACGAGCAATAACTATGAGAAGTGAACCCTGAAATCCAATCCCCCCCTCCAAATGACTAAAAAAAAAGAGCTAAAATGTGCTCTTCTGAAACAGCCTCATATTTTTAAGCCTGTTTCATGATTTTATGGGTTGCCAATGCTGTGGCTGGGCTGGCCTGGGAGCACTGCTGCAAGTAGGGATACTCAGCACCGCATTTCTTTCCCAATTTCTCTACCAGGAGTCCACGTCAAGCCATTGCCACCCATGACACATGCTCTGCACCCACAACTGCACACGTGCGCTTTACACAACTTTATGCAGGCTGCAAGAAGCAGCGATACCGCAGGACCTTCATGAATCTCCAGCTTAACAGAACTCTTTGACCACGGCCCGGCAAGGCTCTTAAGCACAATCCCAAATCCCACCACGGCTCTGAGCCACAAGCACCTGGCTCAAGTTAAGCCCAGGCTTAAATCCCCACCGAAGAGGGGCCAGCAGATGCGATCCAGGGAGGACGGTGGTTCCTTTGAATCTTGGGCATTATCACCTCCTGGGACAAAACACACAGCGGCCAAAACTGCTTCTCCAAGCTACCTCAACAAGGCATCAGGAAGATTAATAAATTAATGATTATAAAGCACTTTAAGAGCTTTTAGATGAAAGGCTCTATGGAAGTACAAAGAATTACATAATTTATTATTCATTATTATTATCACTCAGCATTGGCTTCTCCCGCACGCTCCTATATGACACCGGTCTGGCCTCTGAGGAAGGTTAAATCCTCGCCCCGCAGCCGGGCTCTCCCCGCCAGCGCCGCTCCAGCACCTGGCAGACGGGTGAGCTTGGCACTGCCAGATATTCCTGGGCACTCAGGTGCCCAGAGATGCTGAAAGGCACACGGCGATGGGTCCAAATCAACAGGACTTGGGCAGCCGGCACTTCAAAGAAGTCCTCGGATGTCCTTCTGCGCCTTTACGTGTCCAAGTGCCATTAAAATCTGGCCCCCGGCACCGTAAGTCAGGAGCGGAGTGGGGAGGGGAGCCAAGAGACGAGGTTTCCTGCCCTTCCGTGTCTGGTTCCCAGCAGGGCCCCGGACAACCCGCTCTGAATACCCGCAGTAAAATAATTCTTGCATCTCATGGAGGCCGCTGATGGCAACCCTGCAGCATCCTCGGCACGACCACCGTGCTCGCGACTGCCCTGGCACGTGAGCAGTCCCACACTCCTCTCCCGGCTGCTCCCACCGCCTTCTTGCCCCAGGATTGCTGCAACCAAGGCACGGCCAGAGAAATACCACAAATAGGAGATGGAGAGACCAGAGGGGACAGGGGACAGTGGCTGGGGGACGCAAGAAGCCACCAGACACTGGAAGAGCACCAAGGGGTCACGGCACAGGCTGCAGGTCCTCTGTGTCCCACGGATGAGGTAAATCTGCAGAAAAGCCACATGGGGCAGGGAGAGGGGGTAATGTCTCCCCATCCCTCTGATCCTGCAGAACCAAGAAGGGGCTTTTTGTTACTTGCTTCGTTTTGTTTGGAAATCGCACAAACAGAAAATGATGCAATGGAAAGCAATCCCATTGTGGGAGAAACCCTTCACGTACCGCTGCCACGGGAACTTCCCTGGGACAAAAGCGGGTCCCCGTCATTAGCTGCCAGTTACGGGCTCCCAGAGACATCTGCCCAGATGTGCTGTAACAGCAGCAGAACCAGCACCACGCATGAGGCAGGGCCAGCACCCGCTCGGTAACGCGGCAGCCAGCATGCGGGAAGGGCACCACGTGCCAGGGATGCTCTTAGAAGGATGGTCATCGCCGGTCTGCCAGAAAGGTACCAAAATGCCACGGTGCTATGGAGTAAAACCTTTCCAAAGCAGACCCCCAGAAATTCTCGGGTATGCCACGGATTTGTGGGTACAGCTACCCCTGCTCGAGCTGGTCCACTAGCCGTGGCACAGGGGTCTGCATCAGTCCCTCCCACTGTACTCAGTGCAACCCTGCGCTCCTACCTGCATCTCCTCTGCCCAGATTCCCTGAAACACAGAAGGAAATTAATATCTTTCCAATCACTCAGGGTCTGAAGATAAATCAGAGGTTCTCAGACGTGCCTGGGAGGGCCCTGTGAAGTGCTTCACCAGACAAGGGAACACGCGCTCGCCTTGACAGCTGCAGAAAAGGGGCAGAAACACTCAGCAAAAGTAATTAATCCCAGAGACAAGAGGTGGAACAAGCAGAGCTCAAGAAACAGAGCCTGGTATTAGCGACGGCGCTCCCTGACAGGCATCGCACCGCCAGCCGCATGCTGCCAGGGCACGTTGGGATGCTGCACCAGGCTCCGGCCACGCGAAGGGCCACGTGCAGCCCCACGGCACGGCTGCCCAGGCGCTGCTGCCTCACCTGCACAGGTACACGGGGCTGGTGCACCTTGAAAAAGAGACAGCGAGAGGCCCGGAGCGGGCAGGCAAAACCCCAGGCAGGCCAGGAACTCATCGAGGGAGCGATCAGAGGACCAGAGTCTTTTTTGGAGGGGGTGCGGTGGAAAGGGGAGTGTACCCAAGAGAGGGGAGCAGAAAGTTAGGAATAAAGTGATTCAGAAGGCAACGACCCTCTGCCAGCCTCATCCAGCAAAAGAGATATCCCCGTGCCTGCAGACGATGGTTTCACCAGCGCTGTGTTTGTTTGGCATCCGCTGCCGGTAAGACACGGGGCATCGCTGCCCGTGTGCCCTGCCATCGGCCCCGCTGGGGTCGGCACCTTCCCCGCGCAGAGAGGAGCCACCCCAGGGGTGCAGAAAGCTCAGCATACAAGAGATCACCAGCAGACGAGGCTGCGCCGGGGCCGGCTCTTCCCAGATCCCTCTCCGTTGGAGATAGGGATCGTCACGGCGGCTGCAAACCAAGCGGGCGATTGCAGCATGGCAATAACCATACCCGCCTCAGCGCGGCTGCACCCGCCGTGGGTCGCAGCTGCAGTGAGGACGCCAAAACCCAGGGCTCAGCTCCAGCTCCAGCCGGGGTCTGTGCCCAGCCGGCACTGCCACGTTCTCACTATTTCTTCTCCCAAAGCCACTTCGAGGAAGCCCAGCCGGGGTACCCCAATGTCTCCTACCATCGCTCACAGTCTGGCTACGCGGACATGCCCCCCCGCAACCTGCCCTCCTCCTGCCTGCTCCCGGCTGTGCCACGATGAGAGAGCAACCCCGCGTGTAGGGTTGTGCAATGCACCAGTATTGCCTCTTCTCCATATGGGAGAACTTGCTGCATCCTAATCTATTGCCTTTTTGGGTAAGCGCTGCCGTGGGACTGCAGCAATGACAGCGGGGAGAGCTCGCAGGTCGGCTACACGTTAGGGGAATATCTCCGACCTGCAAGCGGAGAGGCAAACTTGAACCACCAAAGCCTTTGTTTCCTTTGTGCATCCTTCAGGAAAAAAAAAACTCATTTTGCTAAAACTGGATGGCTCAGGCACTAGCCACGTTAATAAGATTACAGCGGAGGTTCAGACAGGAAAGCCACTCACTTCGAAAATCAGGTTATTAAACTGATACTGAGACACTCATAAAAAAATACCAAACTCTCTGGCATCGGGCTCTTTTCTCCACTTCAGAGCATAATAACAAAGGAAACCCCTCCGACTAATGCACCCGAACTTTGAAAAGCCACCCAGTCGGTTTGGCTCCCCATTTAGGGAGAAGCTGCCTGGCTCCAGGGAGGCAGCCAGGGGAGGACAACCATCACGGCCAGTCCCCTGGGTACCCGCCTGGCAGCAAAGGCCCAGGGCCAGGCAGCCCCGAAGGAAAGGATGCTCGGAGCAGGGGCAGGAGGGGGGGTCAGGAAAAGGAAGGCGCATGGCTCCAGGTGGGCACAGCAGGCGGGCAGGATGCGGCCCTTGTCCCACACTTACTGGAGGCTTAGAAATAGGCCACGGAGAAATTGTTTTTATAAGAAAACAGAGCGTTTCTCTGGCTCCCTACCCGTCTTCCTTGCCTCTGCTGCCTCGTGGGGTTTTTTGGTTGTTTTTTTTTTTTTTATCCTCCCAGGCTAATCTCCGAATTCTTGCAACAAAGCCCGGCGGAGCCTGCGCCCTCCCCCGGGGAACGGCCCCGGCAGCGCCGATGCCCGCAGGAATCCCAGCTCCCCGCTGCAAACCCAGGGACGAGCCGGGGGAAGAGGCCGGGGCCGGCCCCGCGTCTCAGGGCCGGGCCGCGGACCCCACCAGCCCCATCGGCTCCCCCCGGCACCCGGGGCCTCCCCAGGCAGCATCCCCGCCGCTCAGCACCCCCCCCCCCTCCCCGCTCCCCCTGGGCAGAGCAGGCCCGCTTTACTCACAGTACGTTTTCCTGGTCAGCTCCTCCACAACTTCAGGCTTCAACTTGCTGTTGGATTTCCCCATGGTGGCCGGCAGAGCCGTCAGCCCCGGCAAAGCGCGCAGCGCCGGCTCGCCCGCCGCCTCCCGGCCTCACTGCGGGGGCATGGAGGGACGGGGACGGGACACACACGGGACGGGGCCGCGGTGCCTCGGTGGCAGCTCCCGGCCGGGCTACATCCCGCGGAGGGGACGGGCAGCGCCGCGCAGCGAAGCCGGGAGCGGTGGAGGGTGGCGGGGGGGGGGGGTTCTTTGTTGCCGGGGCTTGGCCGCAAAGGCGAGCGGCGCGGCGCTGCAGGGCCGCCCTGCGTGCGTGTGTGTGCGTGTTTTGTGCGTGTGTGTGTGTGTGTGTGTGTGCGTGGCCCTGGTTACACGCACCCTCCCCGCCCTCCGCGGAACGGCCGCGGAGCGCTGCGGGGGCGCGGAGGGGCGGCGCGCCCCGCCCCGCGCTGCGGGATGGCGGCGGCGGAGGGGGGGGGGAGCTCCGGCATGGCCCCGCCGCCCCAAATTGGGGGGGAGCCGGCGGGAGGGGGATCCCAGACAGGCCTCTTGCCATGGGGATTGCCCCTTCCCGCCTTCCCGGAGCCGTTCGGCAGGGATTAGCGGGGAAAAGCCGGAGGAAAATGTCGGGGGGGGGGGGGGGGGGGGATGCTCGGCTGGGGTCCTGCTAAGCGGTTCTGTCGCTGGAGGTCGCGGTCCTGCGTGGAGGGCCGATGGGCAGCAGGAGGATGAGGGGAGAGGGGAGCTCACGGTGGGAACGCGTGGGCTGGAGCAAGGCTGAGCTCAGGGCCTAGGGGACGAGGGGGGTGACCTCGGTGGGACGCCAGCACCCTCCGTTGTAGAAGCATCTTCCAGCTCCTGGCTGCTCCCAGGTGAAGGCAGGTCTGTGCCTCTCACCCCAGGATCCTCAAGGCACTGGTGAGCCTTCATTCACTCTCTGCAACACGCCTGTAGAGACCAAGTTCAATCCCTTCAAAAATCCCACGGACTCAACCTACGGCGGGTTTGCGGCAAAGCCAGAAAACCATACAAGCGCTAAAAGCAGCGGCACTCAGCTCTTTTCCACCTCAAAACCATGCAGGACTTTATGCTTCTACAAAAGCTCTCTGTGTATGTGTGCACACATTCATTAGCTGTACCGATGCACACGATAAATACAGTTTTCTTCCCGCCTATGGTGCAACACAGGCCCCGCTGGAGCTGCCCAGGCATGCCTGGACTTCTGTGGTAGCAGCCAAGCAGGGGAAAAAACCACACTTGGATACAGTAAAACCTGTCCGCAAGGCTGCAGAGAGCCCAACACAAAACACATGGGGTATTTGCAAAGGGGACAAAGGAGCACAGCTGATACAACGCTGGTCTTTGCACTTTTTTTTTTTTTTTTTTTTACCAGCAAAGGGTTGCCTGACACTCACTTCTCCAGGGATATATTCCCCAGGTCGATGTTTCTAAAATGCATAGGCCTCCTATTTCCCAGCCTTCCACAAACGAGGTCATTAAGGCAGAAGAGTATAAAAACACCATCACCACATCCCAACTCAGGCACCCAGCAGCAGCACACCCAGGGGACGAACAGGAGGATCGGCACTGAGCAGCGGGGGATTTGCAGCACGTAGCTGCAAGAACTCAGCAAGGCTCATGTCTTCCCTCCAGCATCCCTCACAGCCACTACTAATATTTGCATGGCTTTTAGGGAGAAAGGCCCACCTGAGACTCGGGCACAGGCCCTGCTGGATTTCAGTTTGGTCCCCAAATCTGCTGCAAAATGCCCTGTGCAGCCCCTTCCTTTGCTGCCCATCAGCAAAATACCAATTTTTTGCAAGTATTTCCCTTCGTCTGCGGTCGCAGGGCTGCAAGCGCGTTGCAGCAGGGGGGTCCTGCTGTGTGCAGAGCACGACCTGTCCCACGCCCAGCTGGGGTGATCAGCAAGACTAATGTCCCAAACCTTCCCCATGCAGCACAGGCATTTTAGCACAAGCTCTGCTGATGCAAAACTGATGTTAAAGGGATTTAATTCTATTTAAAACTCTACCCTGCCTCCACCACGGGGAATGCTGAAGGGAGAGCTCAGATCACACAAGTGAGAGGAGAAAAGTAATTGGAAACTGTGCAAGCCAGTCACTTTCTCTTCCTAATTATTAGCTTTAACCCTATTATTGCTTAAATAACAACACTAGTGGCACTTTTCTGGGATGCAGTGTCATTTCTACAGCTAGAGAAACACAGCCCCACCCCAGAAAGACTCCTGGGACCAGCAGGATTGAAATCTGAACAGCGACTGGGGCACAAAACAAATCCCATCCAGCTGAACGTGGTCAGTGCGCCAGGGAAGGAGCAGGGTTGTTCGCTCAGAAAGGAAAATCTAATGCAAGGCCAGCCCTTGAGTGCAGTTTTGCTTTGCAAATCCCCCTGCGTCTCTCTTCCAAGGCAGACCTTCAGCAGCCCGAGCAGTGCTCGCATCTCCCCACCACTAGCGACTGCAGCCTGAGCTTGCAGCCTGCCCAGCCCCGGCCCGGGCTGGCTTTTTTTATTAAGCAACGGCGTGTGCTGCTCGCAGCATATCCACCGTCTGTTCGCCATGTTGCAACACGCTGCTATGGAAATGATCATTCCCTGGGCGATATTTGCTGTCACCGCCGCTGTCGGAGCAGGGTTTTGTTTATAGGGAAGCTGCTACCTCTCCTGCCACGCCAGCACCAGAGGTTGGGATGGGATCCGAGGATGCTCCACGCTCCGAGTGCAAAAGCTGGGAGCTGTGTGGGCTGTGCAGCCGAGTCTGCGTCTGCAGAAAGCTTTTCCTTCCTCAGGTATTTACTTAAATGTGTTTAATAAAACCACTGAGCTCTTTTTCCCCAGGACACAGCAAGTCTGTCAGGCTCAGCCACACAGCCTTTTGTTCCACGTGGGCTCGCCACGCTGCGTGTTATTTAATAAAGCATCCTCAGACGCCGTCACGGGGGTTTTCCCCAACGCATCCTTGTTGATTTAATTGTCGGGATTCCAGTCACCTCCTGGGAATAGCGTTGCATGCAAGCAGGGAGCTTCGGTCCCCCCCGCTCTAGGGCACTCCCTCGCTTTGCTCCATCGCAAAAGGTCTTTTCTTTCCTCCCTTCGTCCCTGCTGCGGCTGTGCTCAGACCTGAAAAAAATCAGTGGAATAACACAGCCCATGCACAGCACCCTCTGGACCCCCACTCGGGCATGGCTGGAGCCACGAGTGGGGCTAGAAAGTGGGTATGGGGTAGTATCCCGTATCCTGCACTTGCACTCTTGGATGCGCATTGATGCAGGAGCTGCCCCGGGGAAGAAAGATGCAGGGGATGGGCTGAGCCAAGCCAGGTGGTGGATCTGCTGCTTGGCTCAGCTCAGCCCATCCCCTGCCTCTCCCCTCCCCTTCCCAGGGCTGGATGAGGCCCTGCACAGGGTCCATTCACACTTCAAGCTTCATCAACCCCCTTTTTCCTAGTGCATCACTAAACCCACACATCCATCTGTCTGTTACTGCCATCTTTGTGGCCAGTGTTACCCCCAGACCTGTTAGCTTGTGAACATCCCCCTTCCATATCTACCCATGCTAAAGCAGATCAAGAAGGTGCTCCAAAACCAACCAACGATGTGAGCGAGGAATCTGTTACTGGAGACAGCAGTGGCAAAGGCAAACAGCCATTGCCTGGCAGTGAACTCACCGAGCAGAGCGCACACAGCCCATACTTTGTGCTTTTTTGTGAAAAAGCCAAGTTTTGCTAAGAGCTTTCTTGTGCCAAAGCAGGGAGTTGGTCAGCAGGGGAGTGGTGAAGCCTCAAAGCCTAGGATGGGGAAGGAACATACACACACGAGATTAATTATATCAACTACAAAAATAGTGGCTATTTTAAGGTTAATGCTTAAGTGATCTGACTCAGTCAGAAAAAGAGCCAAAGAAATTATTGGCATCAATGTTGGCTGCTCCACCAGACAAGCCGTGGTCACTGCTGGCATGGAGAGCCACCAAAAGAGTTGCTTTTCAAGGGGTTTTGAAAAAAATGTCAGTAGAGGAAGTTCAACACCCTGGTGCAACAGCCACAAACGGAGAATGCAGGAATGCATCAACTAGTCCCGGGGACATCCTCACCCGTGCCTCAGCTTCCCAGCCATCATCCTAATCTCAGATTACAACAATTTTACATATGTGTATGATTTCAAGACTGTGGGCAGCTTTAAATGGGACTCCACACCTTTGAGCTCATCAACCAGGGTGTTCCTGAAGCTCTTTTAAGCTTGACAAGATGCGAGCGGTGCTGCACTTGCTTCACCCCTGGTTTCAGGGCGGGCCACAGCAAGCACCAAGCGCTGGTAGTTACCATTCTGTTTTGATAGCTGAGCTATATACACCTAAGTAAGAAAGTCCTCAGAAATCAGGATTTCTAACTCAAAACACTCTGAGACTCAAACTCTAGCAGCCCTACTGGCTATCACCGTTATAAATTAATTTCAGAAAGCACAGCATTTTAGTGCCAATACATAGCATGGCTTTAGAGAAAGTGCAACAGAAACAAAACATACCAGGTTTTTGGGCAAATAGCAGCAGGAATGGTGCCCTGCAGGCTCTTTCCCCAGAAAACAGAATTGCAGATGTTGAAATGATGACCAAATGCAGAGGAAGGTCTGGAAATCAGCACAACTGTGCCAAGGCTGCACATACAGCTGTCTTTCAAGACTGACAGGCAGCCAAGGCGCTGAGCGCTACAATTTGCTACGCTATTAATTTCTCTGTTAAATTCTAGTATATTTTCTTAAAGACTGTATTCTCTTTACAGCCTCTGGGGCTGTAATTGTTATGCTAATGTGGGAACCTGCAAAGGGTGGCTGTGGTGAACTCATCAGCTGTTCTCCCAGTTACCTGCCATGTGCAGCCAGCAGTCGGCTGAGACAAAGCCAAGCAGGAGGAGGTGTTGTGATCCTCCTTCATGGCACATCACAAATCGCAGCTGGCAACTGGGAAGCCACCTTCTTTTTCTGCTCCTGCCACACTCATCCTGCAGTACAGGAACTGCAGAGCTCAGTCCAGCCACCTTGAGCCTTCAAACAAGGCTCAATACTAGAAACAGGCAGCACAATTGTTCAGGGACAGAAAATAAAAGACTCCTCATAACAACAACCAAGCAAGCGCTGCGCAGTTGTGTCTGTGTGAGATAAAAATCACAGTCGCAGAGGTAGCAGCAGCTTTTTGCAGCAAAGATGCCCCGCAGCATCCACCAGCGCCATCAGGGCTGAAAGAGGGGTTGGAGAGACTGTTCTCCAGGCTGTGAGCAACGCTCTGTACAAAGTTACTTAAGCACCATTCACCAATTCTGCTGCCCAGCTTCAGCAGATGTTTTTATTAAAAAAAAAACCAAAACCAAAAACCCTCTTTGAGAGAAGTGTCCCTAAAACTGCAAGACTGGGGTTTGGAGCAGAACAAGGCTTTTTTTTTAAATGTGTGTACATAAGAACACAAGAACCATGACAGAACCTTCAAAATAAAGCGAAGGTATGCGGCTGCCAGCTGTCTGCTTTCCTGCCCAAATCTTCGCTCTGAAGGTAGCTCGGTGTCTTTGTCCACTCAATGCTGAACCGCGAGCACTCACAGCGGGCACAGGGGAACAGTTGCGGTGATGGTTTTCACGCCACGAGCCAGACAGAAGTCAGCCTCCTTCAAAGATTACTCATGAGTCATATTAGATCGTCGGCCTCTCGGTGCATGGAGTCTGTCTGCTGCACACACCACCCCGCCGTGGATGCTGCCGTGGAGCAGCTCAAGGAGCAGCTCAAGGGCTGGTCACTGCAGATCTGGACTGGTTTTAAGGTGAGACACAAGCCTCTTGAGCAAGCTTCATAAGCAAACTGCACTGTCAGCATTGACGTCTGTCCACCAGAACCCCACCCTGCAACTGTTAAAAAAAACAAACAAACCCAAAACAAACAAAAACCCCAAAACCAAAAAAAAACCCACCAAAACCCCCACAAAACCCAAAAAACACTCAAACATACAAAATCAGCCTGTACCTATTTTTCAAATTTCGTTGCCATAAGATGTTGAACCTTTGCTTCCCACAAGGATGCTCTGATTCATGGCAATACACAGGCATTGTGTGCTTGGTAAATCCCAGCAGGTATTTCTGCCCAGTTTTTGCAACAACAGTTAAAACCCTGACTTACCATGAATACAGATTAGGGAACACATGTATCAGCTTCATTTTAACGTAGTACTTTTAACATTCCTCCTATGGAGCAGCTGAGCTCACTCAAGGCATCTACAAGGTTTAATAGTAAAACAAAAATGAACCCCCAAACCAGAAATTATGCATGCAATATACTTCACACAGATAAGCAAATGGAAAAAGACTGAGTCAGGCATTTAGTCCAGCTCACAGCCAATAAGGGGTCATTCCCTGCAGTATATTTAGCAGTGGTTTGTCCAGTCTAGTGCTGATTATCTAAAACAACACAGAACTGCCTCCATTTCTCCAGGGAGATTGCTTGCAGCCAAACCCATCTCATTGGCAAAAGGTTTCTCCTAACATCTTGTTTTCCTCTGCTTTCATTTCATCTCACCTCTCCACAGCTCGGGCCTTGAGCCACACCAATTAATTCCCCACCCATTTCTGCAGTTTCCCCCCATGCAGCCATTTTGTAGCGTGCTACATCTCCTTGGCTCTCTTTAAGCATCACTTAGTCAGGCTTACAGCTTTAATTCTTGTAATCTTCTGTCATTGCCGAATTCTCTCATCTCAGTCACTGCAGCTGTTCTTTGTAGCCCCTCCAATTTGGCTACCGCCTCCTGATATGAGATCCATCCCAAAACGAACAAGTTTGGCTTCTCCCAGGAGATGTAGATCAGTACCTTTGCAGCCGTGCCGGGTGCGGGATTCCTTCCGACTTCACAGAGCTCCTGCAGAACAAAGCATCCTGAGCAGCTCAGGGGAAGAGGCAGCTGAGGCACTAACAATTGCTCTTCTACACCCCACAGTAACTGGTGGGTGCACGCATGTTTTTAGGGAGATAGGCTGCCAATGGAATATTGTGCCACCCTCCAAAAATGACTCAAGACTGAAGACAGTATAGAAGATCAGCACCCCAGAACACTGTCCTCAGGGACAATATAATTTATTTATATTATTTAATATATTTACTATATTTACCCTTGCCACAGGAGACCGATGTTGTTAACAGCTCCTCTCGCTGAGGATGCTGGAAGTCTCTTGGCCAAGCTCAGCACAATCATCCCAAGAGGGACCAGTAAAAGGAGTTTTAAGCCATCCCCTCCATGTCGATCCTCATCTATGCTACCCACCACCACTGTAACAGTCTCACCTTGCATGCCTATTTTTTTTAGTAATACAAGAGCCAGCTCATGCATTGTATCTCAGCCACCCCACTAAAAATATTCCACAGGGGAAAAGAGGCACGAGAAAGCAGTGTCACCCCAAGGTACATTATTTTCCATGGATGAGAGAGATGAAAGGGATGACATGTATATGTTATTACTTAAGACACATGAAAGCCCTTGTCTCCTAACTGAGGACCCCAATACCAGGATCAGCTGTGCCAATACAAGCTGTGTTATTACCTCTTCTGTACAAAGCAATTTGTTTTTATTGACCATTCACTATACAGGGCACTACAACACGCTCCTGCTCATTAGAGTCTGTCAGTCAGAAGGCAAAGGAAGGTAAAAAGAAAGATTTAAAGAGAAGGCAGCTCTTTGCAGTCATGAAGATAATCTTGCTAGAGCAAGAGCAGTGACAGCAGGCAGCCTGGACTGCAACAAGGAGCAGCAAATGATCAAGTCAGCTCAGAATTTCAGACACTAGAAGAAAATCCTTAAAACAGGTAGAACAATCTACCTCCCCTGGACAGGAAAACACCTACAAACTTGCATCCAAACACAGCACATTGTTAGGGCTCTGGTTTTGTTTATTCTCCCCCCTACCAGACAATCTCTGCTTGCGATAGACCTTAAATACTCTGTTGCAATTAGGACCTTTTTCTTTTTGGCTCTCCTTAGAGAAGATAGTCAGAAATCAAGATTTTTTTTCTCACATAACCCACACTTGGTCTCAGTCTCAAGTAAGTCTTCCCAGAATTTAGTCCCACTTTACACACCCCACCCCATTTCACTTTTCATTACAGCTGAGCAATTTTTTGGCCCAGTGCAGCTAACTCCACTGTGCACTTAACGGCAGGGATGAGTTCGACTGCTGTCGCTTTAAGGGGGAATGTTTTAAGGCCAAATATACATTAGCAAGAAAAAGCAGAGGATGTTCAGTTTGGAGAAAACTAACAACCAAGAACTACCTGCATAAAATAGATGTAGGCTACCCCAGTGCAACAGCCAGCCATCACCTTCATCACATGAAGTTTGTTTTATTCTACAGCGGGGCGTTAGTTAAGTCCAAAACCCATGTACTTTTTATAGTTTAGTTCCCTGGTAAAACACCACCCACCCAAAGGCTTGAGGCAATGCAGAACTGGCTGCTTGGGATTTGCAGGGTAGAGAACACAGGCTATTTTTGGCATTACCCCTCTGTGGTAAAGCGAGAGCTATAGGCTAAACTGTAAGAAACATCTTGAAGACTTACATTTTGTGATGAAGGACATATGCTTTTGAGGGGTGGGAGACTATGTGTAAGAGCACTTCACAGAAATACTTTGCCCTCCTCATCCCTGCCAACCCAACCAGTTTGTAGAACTGACATGCATGGCTAGATCCTGACATCTCAGGAAGAGAACAGCTACAGAAGTCCCTCAGTCTAGCCTAAGCCAAACAGGTTAAGGACTTGCCCCTTAGAGATGATGTAGCCAGATCCACAAAGGATATTACTTAAAATACAGGTTTCTACCCTTAATTTGTATCTGGTCACCAGGGTTCAAAGCACCAGCTCCTTGTCCTCCCTTGCATGGCAGGCTGACACCAAGTCCTGTGGAACGAGGAGACCGCAACACTGGCTAGCAGCAACAAGCCCTGGATGCAGCTGCCTTCCTGCCTGCCCAAGACTGCAAGGCCATGAGAAACAGGGGTATGAGAAACACTTCCATTCGAAACTCAGTCCAAACTACTGCATAAGTTCAGCTTACAAAACTAAAAGAGGAGCTTGGCACATACAAGCACAACGGTAGTACCTGGAGGTCTTTCAGCTCAAGGAAAGGCACCTCAGTGAACTCCACTGCGGGTCACTGACAGGAAAGCTTCCCCCCTAGAAAAGTTTTTTCCACACAAGATTTTTGTGATTTGGCCCTGTATCCATGATGCAGATGTTAACAGCTGCAAATGGAAGTCAGGCATGAGAAAATGCAGACTTTGGAATCAACAGGTCAGCTTGGTTGCTAGCAGTTCAGAAGCAGAAAATGAGATGCATTAAACTTCTTTCTGGTCAATCTTTATTTTACATGTTTGCATCACAGCCAGGAAACCAAGTTACACAGACTGTCCTGATTTGTATCTACCTTGCTTCTCTTCACTGTTTGTTGTTCTTTTAATAAAGTTTAAAAAAATACTGAAAAAAATCCATTTGTACATCTGAACATGAACTGAGGAATAGGATATTTACAGGTCACCAAAACCCCTGGAACTGGACCTTGCTGTACACAGGGAAGTCTTTTTGAGTTCTTTTGGAGGTCATTTACTAAATGAATTCAAAGCTACATTGTACAAGGTGCCCTAAAGCTGCTTAATGACATGAGAGGATCTAGAATTAATTATTAATAGTTACTAAAGGGAAAGGGAAGCTATTTAGACCCATACTCTGTTTTGACAGAAGAGGTACCAGCCCAACGCTCCAGTATCCTAGCTACAAGACAAAGTGCTTCTGATAATGCGGAGGTCAGGCTCTACTTTATTACACAGAGAGAACACTGAGTGAAATCCCACAGGGAAATATTTATTAAGAATTGTCCTTTCTACAGGATTGCTGCAGTCAAAATATAAATGGGTTCTTGAGCCAGTCAACCTACAAGGAGTGACTCTTTTCTCAGCCACTTTCTTCCAGTACCGTCACTTTACATGCGAGTATCGCAGTATTTTTCTTAAATCCTGTTCCAGCCATTTGCAAGTACATATCATGCGCAGTTCTTACAGGATCATTGCTATATCCAAGCGAGATACTACAAGGGGGAAAAGACACAGCTTCCCAATATTGCTAAGTAAAATTGATTAATAAGCCCAACAACACAGCATCATACCCAGCAGCTACAAGAAAAGCCAGATTAATCCAATTTACAACAACCTTCTCTTGCAAATCAACCCCAAGGAACACAAAGAAACATCGGTCAAGTGCCTCTGGGCTGCGCCACCTCAGTTTTCATGAAACATTCAGGTTACTGAAGTTACACACAAGGTCACAGGTTTTACACAGTGTAAGTCCCCTTACGTTTCAAGTATCACTGTACCTTCCATCTACTGCAGACCACAGCTCCATGCTCATTTTACAAAGGTGGGAAATGTTTTATGATTGGAGGTCATAACACAGAATCAATAAAACACATTTGCTTTAAAGTAACAGTAGTCTGTTAGCTGTCATGACAGGTCAAACTGAAGGAGACAAACCAGGTAGACTGAAGGAGGAAGTATTTACTTCCCTTCAATATCTGCACTACCACCCGATTACTTTTTTAATAGCTAAGCAGCTTCAGTTCTGAGAGCTCAACGGAACATACAAATACCCAATATTTGCCCCAAGAGCAGCCAGGCAACCCTTTCTCGTCAATTTGATTGTCACTGGCCAGACTGCGTTTCTCTTCTCTAAGGGGAGCATACTGTAAGGAAGAACGACAACACAGTAAAAATCTTCCATTGGACTTCCACCAAATGTGCACACTGGAGTGATTAGGACATGCCCTTTCATGGCCAGAAGGAACGTTACAGTGCTTAAGGATACACGGTGGATGCACACTCATGCTAGAGAGGTTCCACTTAGCTTAGAAAAATACATCTTCCACATTGCTAGCTCCAAGACAAAAATACTGCAATGCAGCAAATTTTTACAACATGCTCCCAGGGTATGCCAGCGTCGAAACCCAGGAACAGGGCACTCGGCTGGAGAGAAACACTGAACAATGCACTGCACAGATCATGACATGCTGAGTTAGATGACAACACGAAAGAGCATCTTAATAGGACAGCATGTGGCTTCTTCAACTTGAACTGCTACATTTTGAGCAAGCAGCAGCAATGTTCCAGATGACCCCATTATGTCTTGCTTTCTTTTAGTACGCCTCTTCATGAACCAGCAAGGAAAACATTTTCAAGCCTGAAGAATGCAAGAGTCTGGCAGTTGCACTGCAAGGAGGTTTCCTCTGGAAGACAGCTTGCTGAACAGTTACAGCAGGAAGGAGGAGTGCATCAGTGGCATTTGCATGTCATCATCACCAAGGATTTATTGGGGCATAACCTGCATTACAACTGAAGACTGAACCAATCTCATTTTTGTCTGCAGAGGGTGCAGAGTACTCCACTGCAGCAACATATGTGAATGCATTCAAAACCATTTATTCTGAATTGCACCAGACCTGCTTTTCCAGGACTCCCGTCATTATACCGCTGTGTACTCGCAGGGTGATTGCTTTAGTTGCTCGCTTCAGTAAAAGGCAGAGACAGGAAAGTAAGGCTGTATCCCAAAACGATCTGTAAGCCACAAGCAGCTCTTCTATTTTCCCCTCCCTGTGAAAGACAGGGCTTCCTACCAGATAAGACAGCCGTCAGCATTTGAAAAGCAAGCACTGCGATTATCCTGCCTGGTGAGCTCTAAGCTGCTGCATTTCACTAGCAATAGAGAGTCATGCACTTGCCAGTCATGCAGATGTGGGTTTGCCTTAGGAGGAAGGGGGAGGGAGTAGCTCTCCCTTTGATGCTTTGCGGTGCAGCACACAGCGCTGCGAGAGAAGCACAACTGCAGCCATCCTCCAACATCCCAGCCACTGTCCAATCCATCATACAACCCTGCAAGACAAATTTTTCAACCTGCTCTGAGGAATTCCAACAGAGAAACTGGAAATTCACTTTAGAAATGATGCAGGAAGAACCTTCTATCACTCTGTTTTCTGACTTGTGCATCCACATTCATTCTCTTTACTAATGCTTAGGTCTGACTAGTTACTGTTGGACTGCTGGTTAGCATCCTGCATTAAGTGCCACCTGAAGTTGGTTTTATAGCCGACTGCTGAAGCTCAGGCCTGAACTTGGAATAAGCTCTTCTAAAAACAGTTTCGGAATACTATCATGGCTTTTCATGCCAAGACAAGAAGAAATCACCCATTTTTTGGCCTTTGACTAGTGAGCCAGGGACTTGGCAGATAAACCTACACCATATGCAACTTCAGCAAAAAAAGTGCATATAAAAAAAGAAACCCAGGACTAAGGTAAAAGCGCTTGCCAAATCAGCAGCAACACTGACACCGAGGTACAGAATAGGCAGCTGTTTGGAACCAGCTCAGCATATGCTGGGATCCTGGCACAGGCCCTCGTGTTTTTGAATGAAATGCCACACCCATCAGAATTTCACATCTCCTTCGCAAAAGGTATTAACAGGTTGTAAGACAGCATCATGTCCAGATTAACGCTGTTATTGTGCTTCCGTTCCTGACAGCAAATCCTTATCCCTTACACACTTCAGTGCCAACAGACTTCAAGTCTCCTATGGACTACTCCAAACTACGTTTACAGCCTGAGTAGCCCTTTGGATGCAGACAGTGACATTTCCATAGGGACAGAGTAACTGTGCACAGTGAGAGGATGAGTTTTTCAGGTATTGTATTTAAGTGCACGATGAGCTGGGACTGCCTATGTTTGTTTATAATCCAATTTCTCACACCTCAGCTACTTAATATGCAGATTTCTTCATACAGAAGGTCTAAAAGGCTCATAAATCACATAACAGCCTTTCTAGTGGTGTAGGCTCTCTTTCCACTAAAAGTGTATCACTGCAAGACAACAACAGCAGAAGTCAAACTATCACTGCTGTGATTACTATGCAGTTACAGCTGAGGAGGAAAACATAGAAGAGGACTCTACCCAGAGAAGAGGGCTATTCTCATACTTTATCTGAAGAGAAACCAGTTCCAGGTATCAAAGCAGGTAGATTCATTTCCACCATTTCCATGATGCATAGAACCAACACCCGGGAAAAGAAGTGGCAACCAGAGAAAACAATGCTCCTCTTCAAACAGCAAGTCTTGGGACAGACTGCTCATTTAAGAGCTCTACAATCCTTGCTCAAGACTGAGGAAGAAGTGGCTCAAGGTTCCAAAGAAAATCCCCCTTCTAAACTTAAAGAATACAAAACCCTAGTGGCTAGTAGTCCTCTAATCAGTTGTGCCCCAGAGATGTAGTCCCTTCAGTCAAAAAAGCAAATTTCTAAATGAGTTTGTAAAAGATGCTAGCACATCCAAAGCTCTGTGATGATGCCTACCCCTGTCACCCTGACAGAAGCACTTTGCTCAGCAGCACCATATGTCAATGTCTCTACATGAATATTAAGGCTTCAGTGGGTCAGTGAGTTATACTTGATTTATTTTTCTTAACGCTTATCCTCATTGCATCAGTGAACCACTTCCATCCTCCCCCAGATTAACAATCATTTGCTATGCCTTACTACTCCAACTATGGGCACCAGCTTGCCTTCCTAACAATAGCAGAGTACTACAGACAAAACGTACGTGGCATTTGTAACATGTCTTTAAAGACACCACTGCAAGTTTGCACCTAATAGTCAAGACTTCATATTCCCCTGCATTGAGGCTCTGGTCATAATCTTCTCCTTTCCTGACAAAAAAACATTTACGACTGGGAGCTGCAGTTGCCTGGTTTTGACAGCAATACCATTTTGACCGGTTCAGCTCATCTCAAACAGTAGTATCATTATTCCTACATGCCAGAGAGGTACAAGTAGCCATCCGGAAAGGCTAACTAACTCAGGATAAAGGTGAACCAGAGATTGATGCTACAGCACATTTGCTAGACAGATTTCCACTGGAGAGTCTGGTACTGTTTATACTGTGCCAGAAAGGAGTGTCTTTTGAAATACCTTGAAAATATTTTATAAAGCGGATCAAAGTGCTGTGGGTCACAGCTTGAAGTTAAATGTTTAAGAAGCATGGCAGACCCCTAAAAAGCAAGCATCAGTCTTACACCTCTTGTGTACTTCTTGTCAGGTGGGTGTTAATCAAAAGCAACTCCACGAACAGCGGAGAAATTACATTAACGCTTATTGCACTATGGGCTAGTGCTTTTAATGGAGAACAGTGACTTGCTTCCTGTATAGCAATACATTTGAAAACCTGACACATTCAAGTGGATACCTGCATGAATAAGACAAGAAGATACTTAACTTTCCCACTGATGTCAATAGTGGCAGAAGTCACCTGATACAATACCCCATTTAGTCTCTCAAATAACTGCAGTTGTTTCTATTCATTTGTTTTGCAATGCTTTGTCCAAGCGAAAGGGAGAGTTTATAAAAAGAAAAAAAGAATACTTACATCTCTTATCTTCTTTTCCCACCTTCCAACATGCTTTGCAATTCCCAGTATACATGATACATAGCAAGTGTGTGTGTATATATATATGCGCATTATATAAAATATATACTTTACATACACACTAAAGGTCTCTCTTCACATTAGTATTACACATTCTGAAGAACACAACTGCAAACAATTCAGAATACCTAACCGATCCAGAAAGGGGAGAAAAAGAATAGGCTACCCAAAATCCCTAGGAAAGCTTCACACTCCTTGCAGGTACCAAGAGATCCCGTTTTCTTATGATCAGAGGAATAGTTATATTTCTGCACTGCTTTGCTCCCCCTAGACACACCCCACTCTGCAGTTTCAGTGTTGCGAAGTGCTAGTTGCTCCCTTTCCACTGAGAGTAATATTAATAAATTAAAAAAGTTTCTCTGAAAGTGCTGCCTTAGTCCAGTCCATCATGCCATGCTTTCCCACTCGCCCTGTGGCTCTGCTGAACCATTCACCACTTTCTTGACCTTCTTTATGCCCTCCATTACTCCAGAAGTTGTCACCCTGGAAGAGAAGGGAGAAACATCAGAGAACAGAACTTGAACTGTACCGTCTTGTTTCACCAATAGCCCACGCTCGTCTTCCTGCACATAGCAAGTAACACTTCTCAAGTGCCTCTTTACCAAGACCTAGCAGTCTTGATGTTCAGTCTCTCCTATTGCTACCATGTTGCAGGCCAGGTATCATCTTGGACACAACACTGATGGGCATTGGGAGCAAGGCCACTGTCCTTGAGAGCCTCAAGGCCCTCCTCATCTATTATTAAACTAAAACAGCAAATAGTATTCGCTTGTACTTGAAAGAAGATAGTGGGGTGGTTAAACAGTTAAACCAGGTATTTATCTGCTAAAGTTTGAGCAGCTTGCTTCAAAAACATTCTGCTATACAGGTGAACACCCTTAATTCTGTGCATTAAAGACCTCCTTCTGCATTTGCAATGCTATTAACCTATTAAATGCTATTTAACCTATTAAAACAGAAACAATGTATTATACAAATGCACACACAGTGGACAGTGCCCCGAATGAACCTTATTAGCTTAATGCACACCAACTCCTGCTAATAGCAAAATTACTCAATGAACAGTAACAAAACAGAAGAGAGAGGTCATCCTTTTTATACCGTCCAAGTCTGGATTTGTCATGGCAATCTGACCATTGAACTATAAAGCCTCATAATACCATTCAAACATTAGGCGGACTGAACTGTTTATCCAGCCAGAACAGCACCGCTCCTCTCAGGACTATCTTGGCTATTCAAAAAGCTCTTCAGCCCAGTAGCTTTTCCTGTTGCTACACAAAACAGGCTATTCGCATGCACAAGACATTTGCTTTATTTGCACAATACGATTCTCATTCCATGCAGGTATTTTTTCCCCACAAATGTGCTACAAAGGTTATTTTGGATGCTGGAAGTAAGAGTGCCAATAGCTCAATGCATTCACAAGGGATGCCTGGAAGCATACATAAAACTGTCCTGTTCAAAGATGCTGCTGTCAGCCTTTGTGTGCTTTCACCTGCTGTTTACCACGTAAGAATACTTTATTTGATCGGACTAGCTAACAACATTTTCACAGTGTCACCCAAGAGGAGAAGTAATCTTCAGATACATTCTTCTGATAGTGCCCTTAGTTCCACGTTAGAGATCAGCTTCTGTTCATGTACTGTAAAAATAATTTACTCAAACTGGTGCGTTCAGTGACTCTCTAGCCGTGGCAGTACTGGGATTGTCAGCAGTTCAGACACTTCAGAGTGGGCCTGGAGAAGTTTGTGTTTAAGGGAATAGGGAAAGGCTTAAAAGAGTACAAGTCAAATAGCAACTTTATTCCCTATTGAAATTTAAAAAAAAAAAAAAAAAAAAGGGAAGGGGGAGGAGTAGGCAGGTTACTTAAAGGAAAAAGATGGAATTAGTAAACAGTAAACATTTGCCTGGAAGAGATCACATCAAGCTTATCAGCACAGAGAACATGTAGATCTCAAATTCTCCCTGTTGACAAAGTTTTTCCCACAGTCCCATACGAAAAAATCAGGGGAAACATGAGCTAGACAAAACCAAAGTAGATGCATAACTAATTGGAAAAGCATGCATTGAGATGTACTTAATGGTTTCCTGTCAAAAATGAAAGAACATCGAGTGTGGTTCCAGAGAGGTCTGTCCTAGGTTCACTTCTACTCAGTATTTTCAGTAATTGCCTGGGTAATGGAACAGAGAACTTGCTTATTAAATCTGCAGAAGACACTAAGAGCTACATATTTGAGAACAGGACTAGAATGAAGAAAGATTCTGGCAAATTGAAGTAATGGTCTGAAAAATATGGGACAATGCAGCAAGACAGCTACAAAGTTTACTCTTCAGAAATAATAAACTTCATAATTACAGAGTAAGGGGCTAAGTATCAGTTCTTCAGGGAGGAGCCAGAGATTACAATGGACTACAACCCAAAAATAAGCAACTAACATAGCAATAGCAGACATACTGGGATATATAAATAGGTGTTTTACACATGCATGACACCAAAGTAGTCCTAACACTTGACTCACAGCTAGTAAGATCCCACCTGGCACACAGCCTAAATTTTAGCACTGCACTCTAATACAATTACAAACCCACTGCACACCAAGATGACGACAAAAGTGATGAGAGGTTATGGCTAAGAGAGAATTATCCACTTCCCACATTCATGGAGGGACAGAACAAACAGCTACATGCTGAAATTGCAGCCAGGTCAAGTCATGTCATTTGTTACCAGAGAGGCCATTTACTGTCCCCTCCCTGCAACGATAGCAAAGAAGTGGGAGAGATTTCAGGGAGGATTCCTCAACAGTGAAAGTTAAAGACTACCTGATGAGCACTGTTCTTGCCTCATGACAAGTATATAGCATAGCTCGAGTTCTCATTTTCTCAGATTGTTCGTGTACAATGGGCAATTCCTCTCCCTCTCAAAATCAGTTCAGCCAACACATTTTACTGCCCAGTAAAACAAGGGTATTAGCACTAAGACCAAGCACACTGCAATTCTCATTCTAGTCCTCTGAGCAGTCTCAGGACTTCAGTTCTGACCTGCCATACTGCAAGTAAACATTCCTCACTTGCAGTTTGCTGAACTGCATTTCTAGCCCACAAACTAGCAGTAGTTAAAATGCAACAAATCCTTCTCACTAAACTATCTTTCTCCAGAAAGAATTTTTGTGGCTGTCAGAGGGATACCTGTCACAAATGTGGCACAAAAGGAGTTCCCTGAACGCTCCATTGCAGAGTGCTACGTGCTGCAGAAATTTCATAGGTTTTTTTTTTTCCTCCCCTCTACATTGTATCCAAGGTATCAATGAATGACTAAACATTCAGAAGCATCTTCAGCCGTCCACAGTGGGGGATCTCAGCTGTCTTCTGGGTTTGTTTGTTTGTTTTATAGTCCAACAAGAAACACTGCAATACCAGCAGCAGCCAGCTTCTAGAAGCCATTGCAAACAGGAGTGAAAACTGACCAGCCATTGAGCAAAAAAGCTGATCTCTGCACAAGAAAGATGTGTTAGGTGAAGAAAATCACTTCTAATGGAGAGCATCATGAATCAGTCTGCCATGAAGCACAACCTGAGAGAAAGCAGAGAAAAGCAACCAACCAGGACTTCAAGTCTCAGCACAAAATAGGTTGTCTCACGATACAGTGAGAAACTCCAGATCCCAAGGCATAAGGAAAGGTAGGTCAGTGTTACCACAACAGTTCACTATGTTGAGGCTGTTTTGGGTGTTAAGGAAAAACAAAAGTTAGTCTTCACACACTCAGTAAGATGGATTTACTGAATTGAGAACAAAACCATTAATGGCTTTTCCTGCAATTCCTCCTCCAGTGGAAATATCTTAACCCCACATGCATGCGTGAACATCATTCTCAACCAAGATCTGTAGAAAAGCACTTTGGTACCTAACATTTAAAGCAAACTTACTGAGCTAATGAAATAATGTACTGCAAGGGGAAAAAAAAAACAAACCCAAAAACCACCCAAACTGCTTCCTTTCCCCTTTCTCACCCCCACCTCATCTACTGTACTGTTTATATTTTTGTGTCCATGCCCCAGAAATGGCATTAGGACTGGAAGCCTGACAACTCCTTCTGCCAAGTGTGGCTGCACCTTTTCAAACAGAGTACTTTAATCTAACAAACTGTCAGCGACAAGCCCACATACTGACAGAACGGGCTCAGGAGGCTGCCCAGCACAGAATACACAGAAAGCCACTTTGCTGATGATGAATGGCTATTGACCCTGCTTGAAAAAAGAACAGACTGGTCCTTACTTCAGGTTTAGTCATACTCTCCTCTCCACCAGGACAACTTCTGTTGAGCCTAGTGTAACTGAAGAGAAAGTCCTATAACATTTGTGGATGCTTTCTCCCAAGACAGAGGCGTGTTAGTTGAAAAGACTTATTACAAGTTACCTTTGCTGTTCTTGACTTAAGAATTTACAGAGGGAGGATTTGTGCCTTATGTTGCTTCTGTCACAGACACCTAGTCTTTGCATTTTTCTTGAAACTTTGCAGATTTCCACGCTGTCCTTAACAATATTTACATTTACTGCCAGACTGAGCTTTGTATAGTTTGCACTGCATGAAAACAGCCATAAGCTAGAGAGCTGCACTTAAAATGTCCTATTTTTGCTGGAAGACAAGCAAGCCTGGAAAACAGGCTTGATGACCTCACGGCTCTTCCCTCCATTGGCTCATAGAAATGTTGAGTCTAAAGAAACTGAATGCTTCTGCAGCAAATGCTTTAAAGAGCGATTTTAACAAAAACCCTCTGGGAGAGGAAAACAACCATAAAACCTGGCAATAAGACATGGCAGAACACCATGAAGTTTGAAGTTTGCAGGCTTTTAACTTCTGCCATAGCCTCTGAAGACAAGTTGGTATTTATCACATGAAAGACAAAACACACTCATGCAGTGGTTAGTCAGGATGCTGTCAGGCACTTAGTCACTTGCTCAAATAAGCCTTGATATTTTTTCCCCACAGAAACAACATTTAATATTTATAAAAGCAAAAATAGGACCAGCAAGACCAAGTCAACAAGAAATTTAATACACTTTCATCGCAGTGCTTCACCCGTCACAGAATGTGTATACACCATGCTTTTCAAATACATGCAAACTTAACCTCCCTGATGCAGCTGGGGAAGGGAGAACAAGACACTTACAGATTATACACTGCCAAGTGCCCAAACGGAGTAAAACTTCTGGTGAATCAGATGAGAAAAATTTAAGCAAGGCTTAGGGGAACAACCCACAAGGCACAACAATGGAAACTCCCAAAGCAAAGAGCAAAATACCTTACTAGGAAAAGGCTCACAAGGAATTCTGATACTTGAGTTTCTAGTAATGTCTACTTCACTATGGCAAGATGTAAATCCCTTAATTAGTTCATCAAACTTTCTCCAGCTTATTTCTGGCAAATTCTCCTAAATTTAGCAGCTTCTCCAATTTACTGACATCACTAAATATGAAAGGTGCCATATTATTAGTCCTAAAAAAATACCAAGTACAAATTCATTAGGGACGTAATGCAAAGTTGAAATACACTCTAACAGGCAAAAAGGAAAAAAGCTCATTTCTGTACAATCACAAACTCTGCCATATCTTCCAGTTCAGACAGCACCTTCCTAATGCAGATGTTTATTTACCAGCTTTCAAACTGAAACCAGTTTCTTACATTTAAACACCTTTAAGTGATAGTGATTTTAAGGTCACTACCCACTAGTTGGATTCCGCTTGCAACAATGACAGATTTTATGGACCCAAAGCAAAAATGCTAAGCAATTGGAAAAAAGATCTTTGTTACTAGAGATATTTCTGAGAAATTGAACTCCTTGCATGACATTTCAGACTGGATTCTACCTCAAACCTCCTTGTAGCAATTTCCCAATAAGGTCCATTTCTTTCTGGGCTAACTATGAGGGCAAACACATTCTGACTTTTTTTGCCCCCGCAATAAAAATTGGAGTGTCGACTTGTTTCACCCAAGAACAGGTAAAGGAGATTTGCCAAACTGGAAACACTCTTAGGAACAGGCTTCTGAGCCTGTACATGAATTGCAATTATGCATGAAATGTGTAACTACTAAAGAGATTAGGTTAGCTCTGCTCCTATTAAGGCAACAGAGTCTGTGGCAGTTATAGCTGTATTCAACACTTACAGCATGCTGAACTTCTTAGGGCAGTTTCTATTATAGATTCAGAAATACCACTCATTTTTTAAGTCCTCAGAAAACCATTGCAAAGAAAATGACAGGGACTTAGGCTGGGCCCTTGTATTGGGTTTGCGTGGCAAGGTTTTGGCAGTAGGGGAGCTACAGCGGTGGCTTCTATGAGAAGCTGCCAGAAGCTTCCCCTATGTCTGACAGGGCCAATGCCAGCTGGCTCCAAGACAGACCTGCCACTGGCCAAGGCCAAGTCCATCAGCTATGGTTGGTAGCACCTCTGTGATTACATATTTAAGAAGGGGGAAAAAAACTTGAGCCATTGGAGCCAGAAGAGAGGAGTAAGAACATGTGAGAGAAACAACTATACAGACACCGAAGTCAGTGAAGAAGGAGAGGGAGGAGGTGCTCCAGGCATTGGTGAGACAGGCTGTCCCCCTGCAGCCCATAGAGGCCCACGGTGGACCAGGTATCCACCTGCAGCACGTAGAGGACCCCACGCTGGAGCAGGTGGATGCCCGAAGGAGACTGTGACCCTGTGGGAAGCCCACGTTGGAGCAGGCTCCTGGCAAGACCTGTGGACCCACAGAGAGAAGAGCTCACACTGGAGCGGGTTTGCTGGCAGGACTTGTGACCCCACAGGGGACCCACGCTGGAGCAGTGTGCTCCTGAAGGACTGCATGCCGTAGAAAGGACCCATGCTGGAGCAGTTAATGAAGAACTGTAGCCCGTGGGAAGGGCTCATGTTGGAGAAGTTGATGGACAACCGTCTCCTGTGGGAAGGACCCCACAGTGCAGCAGGGGAAGAGTGAGGAGTCCTGCCCCTGAAGGGGAAGGAGTGGCGGAGATAACGTGTGATGAACTGACCGTAACCCCCATTCCCCATCCCCCTGTGCCGCTGCGGTGGGGTAGGTAGAGAATTTGGGAGTGAAGCTGTGCCTGGGAAGAAGGGAGGGGTGGGGGGAAGGTGTTTTAAGATTTGGGTTTATTTCTCATTACCCTACTCTGGTTTGATTGGTAATAAATTAAGTTAATTTTCCCCAAGTCGAGTCTGTTTTGCCCATGACAGTAATTGGTGAACGATCTCTCCCTGTCCTTATCTTGACCCATGAGCCTTTCTTTATATTTTCTCTCCACTGTCCAGTTGGGGAGGGGGAGTGATAAAGCAGCTTTGGTGGGCACCTCGCATCTAGCCAGGGTCAACCCACCACAGCCATACTTTATAATTTCTCCAAACTAACTCACGTCCTATTGCATTTGTGGTACCTCATGGTTTAGCAGCAAGGAGTAGAACAGGGAAGAGTATTGGTAAAAATCCATCTCCTCAGCTCAGTGTTACTTAAGATAAATTTCTGCAAAGCTACAGGCTGAATGTCAAGGTAGAAGGGACCTTACACCATTCTCATTTATATTCTGTAGATTGGTAGCTCATTTTTGTTGTTGGTTTGGTTGTTTGGGTTTTTTTTTTAAATATGAAGCATTAATGACAATCTGTAAGGCTTGTGGGTGTTCAGCAACATATATTAAACACAAAAGCTTTTTTACTCGATATTTTTACGGGCATCTTTTTGCCCCATGAAAAGCTTTACCAGCTTATTCCACACTGTTGCAATATCCAGCTCAGAGACTCCTATGCATATCACAAATCTCTTTGTTAGTTTAACACACACCAAATAGGCACCTCATCTTTAAATATGTGGGTAGATCCTAATCTTTTTCAAGGAAGGGTTTAGAGAGATTTAAGTAAGCTGTTTTTAAACATCACTTTTCACAAATCAAGTGAAGAGGTAAAAAAAAAAAGGGGGGGGCAGGGGGGTTCTTACACAGCTTCCATCTCCAAGTCATCCTCATCATCTTGAGAAAGCTGTAGATAAGGGTTGTCTGATGCTGGACGGAACTTGTACCCAGTGAGGACAAAGAACACAAGTGTGGCCATTTCATCCAGCAGCTGCAAGTAAAAACACAAGATTGAAGTTCAGTCCTGTAATCCTTCATGGTCATGAAACATTTCTGCTCATTCATAAGGTTCAAGGTTTAATGGCCAAGAAGCCTGTGCTATAGCAGAAATAACAAAGCAATTCCTGTCCTGTTATCATTAATCCCAGGCTAAAGGCTGTCAAGCCCTTTGTTCTTTCAGCTTTCCCTGTCACTTTAAATAGTTACAGTTCTAGCCATCACTCCAGTGCTTTTAAATAACTATGGCAAGACTTGGCTTTTAAATGAGGGGGGGGGGCAGGGTGGAATCATCCCTACGTTGTTTGGTATTTTCAACAGTTAATGTATTCCAAAGACTCCCTGCACAGTTACTTGGATTATATGTTAAGAAACCAAGTATTTAAAAGTCACTAGGCAAATAAAGCCTGTAGATGGAAGAGCAAAATCCTATTTCACTGGCTCCCTGGGGACTCAATTACACAGGGCAAACCTGACCAATTTTTTTCTCCTTTGTATGTTCTTGATTAATTTCCTTCAGACATTTTTAAATGGAAAGACTAAAAAAAAAATCAATAATGCAATTACTTTCAGACATCTCATGTATAATCCAGCAGCCGTGCTGGACAAACATAAAACTAAAAATATATTCCTGCCGCCCCAGGCACACCAGTGATAAAAATCAGGAGGAGACAGGGTGCAGCACTGTGCTTTGAGATGTTCTACTACAACATGAGGAACAATTTATGGATGTATTTCTTTTTGGTGCAGTTATATTTAAAGAATAATAGGAAAAAGAAAATAATATCAAGGAATGGATGTATTTTCCTTTGCTGGCAAATACCTGGTACAGCCATTTCCACTGGAATGGAACAGCAATCTTTATGAGAATTGCAATGATCCGTGTGAAGTAAATGTAACACACAATCTGGGAAGGAAAAGGAGAAAGCATGATGAGAACAATAGCACCATCCTTACAGAACCTCTTTTTCCTGAGAAATAGCTCAAGCAATTCCCAGACAACTCACTACATCAGACTAGCCTTATTATGCTCCTCGATAAACATGGAAGATATAGGCTGAGGGCTCTACTGCCTGTTGAACATTCAAACGACTCAAACTATTGCTAACATATTTAAGTTACAGCAGGAAACGCTTTAAGTATTAGGATTTTGTAGAACTTGAAGAATCACGATTGTAATTTATTATTCTTACCACTTATAAGAGTCTGAAATGAGGCTGTTAGAAATCATTAAGAAGCCTATGCTCTCCTGGGAGGTATGCTCATGGCTCCCACTGACTTAATCAGAAACTGCACACATGCATCTCAAGGCACCATTTGGTCCCAAGTTTAATTTTTAGCAAGTTTACAGTACATTATTCAAGCCCATCAATTCAACTGGCAGCTCAAGCTGTCTCCAGAGGAAATCAGTAAGTGTTACAAATAGCTGGAACCAATTTAAAGATAGACAGAAGGATGCAACCACTAGGAAAAAAAGGGAAGTTGCTTTGAGGATTGTAACCCAGTTGACAAAGATGCCAAAGCACAGCACTGCCACAGAACTAGGAACATCTCCACCACATCCATCAGCTATAGTAGCTTCCAACAAGTAATCCATCAAAAGGCTTGAATTGCTTCCAAGTGCTCTGTATGCATGCATACAGGTGTTTTACTTACCATAACATAGTAATGTCTGAAAAGCTTCAGCTTTGCTAGGTTAATGGCAGCTATCAAGAGAACACAAAAGTCCATCAGAAAGTTGTTAAAATGACAGAGTTTCTTTTGATGCTTGTCTTCAAGGTAGGTAAGTGGTCAAAACCAGGACTCAGGTAATCCCAGACTAGAAGGGTTTGTCCCACACCCCACTAGGCACTCTGAGGAGTGCCAGTCTGGCTTATCTACATACTGGACAACTCTTAAGTTGTGGTGAATTCCCTCTTAAAAAGGCAACTCAATGACATCACTTTTACACCAGCTTTTATAAGCACACACTCTGCAATATAGAACCTTCCTCTAATGCTTATCTGTATAAAGTCAACTACATACTGTCACCTCAATCCTGCCAGAAGGGCCACATGCCACCTGACAATGCCTCCTAGAAAATTCCTATCTTTTCTAGAGTACTTCCTGACCTGCTCTGTGCCTTCAGCTTACCTGAGTGACTTTGAGGTAATGACAGCTCTGGGAATGACTGCATCTTGTTGAACAGCAGCAGAAGTATTGTAACATATAAGTAGCGTGCTCTATCATTCATGGCTCAGTCACAACTTAAGTGAAATGGGAAGTCATACTAAATAGTTCTCATCGCAAATGCACGTGTTTCAGTCACAAACCATGTAAGCTAAGGCCCCAGGCTAACCTGCATTTATTGGACAAGTCACATCAGCTCTTGAGGAATAGAGCAGATATTCATGCGAATGAGCAGAGGTCAACAACAGATGGAACAGCTGTCAACTCTGGTTTGAGAGTCAGGTTTTATAGGTGCAGCAGGATTACAAATACAGACTCTTGGTGCTTTTGTGACAACAGGAGAGGCAAAGAGTCCAAGATAATGTTGACAGCATACAGAGATGCAATTTAGAGCCACTGAACACAAGATGCCAGTTAGAAAAGTAGAGCCACATATATACTGGTATTCCCAAGCTCTCCTTAAAATTTTATCAGATGCACAAGTGCAACACATTGTGCTTAAGTTCACCTGCACTCCCTCACAAAAATCATCCACTGCAAAAAGCAGATTAATAAAAGGTTGCATGTATTTGCACATAAGATTTTCTAGGTTCGCAACAGTGCAAAATATAGTATTATAAATCAGGAAGAAGAGGGGTCACAGCTACCAAAAAAAATGTTTAATTTCCTGTGACAAAAATGATGAAGCTCTTCTTATGGAAAGATAAATGTCAAATGCACCACTCAAACTGGTCTAGGTTCCCACTACATAAGCTACAGTGAAGACAGACAACATTCTGTTATAAATCTACTCTGTATAACCTAGAGATCAAGAGTCACTTTCCAAAACTTACCTTTAGCGTTCCAGGAGACCCACTGAAAGGTACGGACACCTTGAGACAGATACAAACCCTCCTCCAGCAGACATATTATGACAACAGCACCCAACTTACACAAGGCATAAACCAACTGACAGGTAGATAAAACTAAGCTAAGAGTAGTTTTGATTTAGTGCTGGCTAGTGGCTTCTACACAGTTCCAAACTGTATGTTTAACTTTTGACAGAGCACAGGGCATGTCAGTAAGAGAAAGCAGAGCCAGAGCTCAAGAGGAAAAAAGGAAACCTTATTTGTGAAGGAACACCAAGTTTGTTTCCATGCAGCTAAAGCCTGTACTGTGCAACACTCATCTGAACACCAGTCAGATTGGGTTGGCTTTGGGCAAGACTGCGCTCATGGGGGCAATCTTACAGCACAGTATGTCAGAGGAACACTAGCTCTCAGTTTTGGGAGGATGCTCCCTTCTGGACTGAAGCATGAAACACCGAACATAGAATAGCATCTACTTTGCAATACACAGTTCTGGACTCCAGAAAGCAATGCCCCAGCTCTAGACTTGCATCTGTAGAATATCAGCAGTGAAGCACAGAGCACTTCACTGGGCAACAGATGGCAAGACTTGGAACTGTTAGAACAAGAATCTAACTAAATCCTTGGTAGCTAAATCAGCCCTGAAACATTGGCTTACCTACCCCTCCCTCATTTCTGTCCCTCGCAAAAGCTGGTTTCCCCACATTTAAATAGCAAAAACTTAGGGATTTTCACAGGTCTAGTGCTCTACCAGATAACGTAATATTAAAAGCTTTTCATAATACAGTTGAAGAAAGATTAAAGCACATAAATATACAGGACAAGCTCATTAAATTGTGAAGCAGGGAAGCAATATTGTCTTATTTAAAGGGGAGCTACATTAAGTGTGACCATGAAGATCATGTGATTTACCACATACCGGTTTGTACACAGAAGGATCTATTTTGAACTCAACGCATTCATCTTTAAGAACTGCCACCAACTGGTGCAATGACAGGCCATGAGAATTACCAGGCTTTGTAGTTAAAGGAACACCAACTCAACAGCTGTGATTCAAACTGCCAGGCCATCAGCGCTTTACAGTCAACAACTGAGTGAGCTGGGGAGTCATTTCTGTTGGATTCATGCAGTGCATGGGAGGAAAGGATAGTTAAGCCAGATATCTGGCTGCCAAATGAAGTGTCACAATGCCACCTCTTCCAACTGACAGAGCACAGTTCAAGATCTCTCCTCATCATCATGATAATCAATACCAAACAGTCATAGGTTAGCACATCCAGATATCTAGAATGGCTAAGAAAGGAAAAGAAGGGTGAGGGGAGGAAAAAAGATAACCACCACCAAGTAGAAAGACTGAAGAGCCACCTCTGGAAGCTGGCTTGCTTGCTTATCACAACTAGGTGCTCTCCTTTAGCTGCCTCAACTTCAGGAATATTTCTCTCCACTATCAGATACTAAAGTCAGTATTAATGCACGTCTACAAAATTCTGCCAGTTTTTTTTAAACAGCTCAAAGTTACAGCACACACTGTTCTGCAGAAAGTCTAAAAATCATCATTGCTTGGCATCAGCAGCCTGGAAATTGCTTTTTCACAGGCTGAATGCGCTCTATAAGCAGTAATACTTGAGTCTCGCTACACTGGACACTTTAAGACTTCAATTCACCTTAGGCTGGCAGTCCAGACACTGACAGCAACACTTGCAAGGAGAGAGGCTAGGCCAGCAGCTGTCACTTACAACTTGAATCACTTGCAGCCTCAACCTGTAAAGCTGTGATAACACAGCAGCAATCACAGCATGCAGTAAAGGTTGGGTAAATTTATGTTTCAAGTATGATAACCATTCTTCAAGGAACAGTACTTAACTGCAGAGAAGGGGAAAAAAAAAAAAAGAGAGAGACTTTCTACCAAAGGTTTTACAAATGAATTCATACTTGTGTTCCATCTCTTTCATAGAGTAATTAAAAAGATAAAAGCCATCCTCCAAGAAAGGTTTAACATCTATAACTTGCTTCCCTCAGTTTTCCCTCTCTATCACCATTTACTTCAACAGCTTGTGCCTGCAATAGCCTGATCTGCATCAATCAGAACATAGCATACCACAGTAATCTGATAATCAGTCTCTTTTTCAGATTTCCCCCTGTGCCAATTTCAAATGCTGAGACACCCTGTAAGATGGGGAAAAAAAAGTCAGACCATCCACTAAAGCCTTGCACACCATCAGACAATAGCTTTTTTATTAATAAATCTGATCTTTTTAGAATATGTATGTAATAACAATAAGAGGACTGCAGCTGAGGGCATAAGGAGCTCAAGTCCAGAGAATACAGTACACAAGAGCAAACCGTAATGCATCTTGAGTGAACATGCTGAAGTACAGCTAAGATTATTTCTACAATGCTTCACATGATATACTAACACTGGTGCATTTGAGATGCAATCTGTGCCATTACCAAATAGTAAATAAAAGTTTTCTGTTCTCCCCAAGAATGAAGGCACACATGCAGATCTAGACCTCAAAAAGCAACTCCAGCAGTAACTCTGAGAAGTATGGCTCTATAATCTCTACAGAAATCCATTTAAAAGCATTCCTATACTAGAACAAAGTTGTCAAGCAAACAGACGCAGTAACTCTCAGTGTCATGCCTGAGAAGATGGCACAGCCTAGTTAATCTTGAATATTCTGAAACACATTAGCCATTTGGCACAAAAGTTCCCCACCAGGGTCAGAAGAAAGTCCAAAGTACAGGATAAGCAATATATCTCCAACACGTAATTGCTACATCAACCCTAGACAGCTATCTAGGGTGCCTGGAAGTGGTACACTAGAACATAATAGGCCTATTTCATTTCTCAACATTTCCCAACTCTCCAGTGCTATCCATTGAGGTCTCGACACTTAAATCACTAATCTTTATCTCAAGGTTTGAGATGCCCATGTACTGCCTAAAGCATGTTTACCCCTGCACTACCCCCTCCTCCTCACTAGAGAGCTGCAGAGGTGTTTTAGCATAGGTCTCCACGGAGTCATCGCCTCCAGCGTCTGCTGAGCTTAGCTAAACAGAGAGTGTTCTGCACCACGCAGGACCAGGCTCTTTGTTCACAGCATTTTCATGGTACAGAAGCAGGAAGACAATGAAGACAGCAAATGGTTTTTCCTGACATGCTGGCGAGCATGAAAGCATTAATCATCATTTGCCCACTGCACAGCACACAGGGAATGTTGCCTGGGAGCTACACACTGCAATGTATTTCCCCTAATTCTGCTGCCAACTATGACATGCTGCAGTGCTTCAGGAAAATAACCAAGCATTCATGATCAGACTGCACCGAGTTTCACGTCTCTCATCACACACATAAAAACTGCAGCGGTGTTTCCAGCCCTCCGTTTCTCCCTCAAACAATGGATGACATGACACACAAGAGTGGGTTATAAGACTCAAGAGGTCGAGCAACGAAGAACTTTGAGTTTCAAACAAAAATAAGCAAGTTTACTACAATGTACTCCCTCTCTTCCTTTTCTCACAATGCAGTAGTTGAGCAGCTTTCCAGCCCAAACAATTCTAGCTCAGTTTGCTGGCTGATTTCCTTAAATCCGCAGATATTTGTAATGCAAATCTAGAAACGGACAGAGAGCACAGGCTCCCATCTGAAAGAAGATACAGCGACAGACCAAAGAGCTGCAGCTAGGCACTTGCTTAAGTCTGAAGGTGGCAATTTTAAAAGGGGAAGAAAAAAAGCTTCTAAAAATGGGATGTTTACGCCCACTGCTGTGCAAGATCAGAAGCCTGTTTAGGTCAGATATTTTGCTTTAGAGTTAAAGATCACCTTCAAGGGAAAGAAAGCAAACGAGGGAGCTCAAACTCAGCTGCATCACTGTGCCATGCCTACTCCTTACTAGCAATCCACAGGATCTGTGCATGTAAGGTCTCCCTGGATAATTATGGCTTTAGACCCATTCCTCTAGCCTTCCCACTTTAGAAAAATCATCTTTAAAAAAAAAAAAAAAGGCAAGTTTAAATGACCATTAGCTAGTGAATCCAAATCATTGCTACTTTTCATAAGCCTTTTTAATAATTGTACATTGCTAATACAGATGCCTATGGCAAGCACAGCTGTTATAGATTAAAACACTAGTAGTCCAACCAGCCTCCTCCTTAATTTCTAGTCTAGTCACGCTGCAGTCGTAGCTGCACTTGACCCAAGGGAGTGCTATCTAATAAACAGGTTGTGAAGTAGCTGGAAGAGGACAAGACGGACAGACAGTCAGGAAATACCACCAGGATACTGAGCCATGAAGTCCCGGAGTTGTTAGTTCTAATAGACACAAGGAAGCAAAAATAATTTACCTTCGGTCTTTCTCACCAGCAAGAAGGTCACCAGAAGACTCAGCACCAGGAAAACAGCTATTGAATTTATAGTATATAATTTCCCAAGACACCCTATAAGTTAATGAAGTCTGTGTGAGAGAACAGGGAAAGCAGCCTTTGAGGTAATACTAGACAATAAATCCTAGCAAGCAATAGGCAGTCCAACTAGAACTGTCTGCACAAGATTCAGTCAGCTCTAACCACAGGACAGGCAGCGCAGCAGTTAAACTGCATATGAAAGATCTGGTAGTTTTCACCACTTCAGGAGAAAACTATGTTCATCTGCAGGAAAAAAAAAAAATGCTGGTTATTTTAGAGTTAGTGGTCCTATTTTTCTTGTGAGAGGCTAAGACACTGTGCAGCACCTCTGCAGCAGAACAGGGCCTCCGAGGGAAGCCTACAGAGTTAAGAGCATGTGGTTCTAGTCAAGACTATTCATCTATAAGCCTAACAGGAATGATTTTACCTTATTACAGTACAACCATATCACTTTTGGTTTTCTCAACCAGGCACGCTAGCAGCATGACATCATTAGGTAACATTCTGCTTCTGGCATCACGTTGCCATTCTCTTGCTCCCCATGGGCTTCTATCAACAGCCTCTAAATAGTCTAACCACGCTGTATTTCACAAGTGAGTCCCAGCACTGTGCCTGTCCTGGCCACAATCTGGTGCTTACGTTTTCCCTGAAATTTTTTTCCTTAGCTTCTTTTATTATTAGCATAGCATAACACAGTTGCTAAGTCCCTCTCAACACACAATTATTGAACTTGCAGGATCTGCACAACCAGATGGCAACGTCCGCAGGTAAAGCATGGTAACAGCAGGAGGTGATCCACAAGCAACGTTCATGATAAAGAGCACCATTATCCGTGGAGAACACCACAAAACAGAGGACTAAGAACAGTCCTTAGGGGCTACTGTGCATAGCACTGACTAGCTTTAAAGACAGAACCAGTTATTCTCAGATCAGTGTTTTCTTTTACCTCCATTATATACTACAATGCATCTTTCAGAACGGCTTGGTTTTACTCAGATCTGGATTCTACCCATTATGATGAACAGTGGACAGGTCCAGTCTGTATGCTGAACACCTTTGATGTTGGCCACCTCACTTTTCTCCTTCACTCAATACGTTCTAAGTTAAGCAAACTCCATAGCACCATCTTGTGATAAGAACCATCAAGTGCAAGGTAGGCATGGGGTGATCACCTGAGGCCACACAGAGCTAGAGGTTTTGTGTCTCCATTCCTTGCACTTGCTGCAGAGTGCTCAGCATCAGAATAGTCAGACTCCATTGCTACCCAGCAGTTCTGCCTTAGTTACAGGAAACCTGACCTCTATTTGCAGTCACACGCGGTGGCTTTAGCCAAGAAGCAGGCCTTACATATGTGAAGTCCTCAGTTCAGAAGACAGGGACTGCTTCAAGGAACATCTACATTTAAGCAGACTTTTTAACAGTAAGAGCATAAATACTCCAGAACATATGCTCAGTGGACAAGGTAAAATAAATTCATCAGTGAACGTCACTGAACACATGTGAACAACACTTATGAGAAAGCCACCAATAACGTCCATGTTACATTATCAATACTAACCTCTTTTACATTGGTTTCTATTAAAAATTAATATTTTTCCCCTTTTAGGTTGGGGGTGGTAGGGTGTGTATAGTAGTTGTTTTTTTTTTTTTTTTTTAACAGCTTGGAACCTCAAAAAAATGCTGGGCTCATCTTCAGTATTGTTTCAATTTAACAGATGGCAAGAAAAGGCCTAATCTGTGGTCTGCACAGAGCTGAGTTCAGCCTTACACTTCACCTACTAGACTACAGAAGCAATCTGCACTGAAATGCAAGTGTCTCAGGGGAAGCCAAGGGAATGGCTGGAGTTAAGTATCCAGACTGAGGAGGCTATGTCCAGAAAGGAGAGACAAGAGTTAAAGGATAAGACTGGGTTGAAAGGATGTTGCCAACAAAAGACCTTCTACAAATAAAGCTTTCAAGAAGAGTAAGACATCAAATGACAGAATACTGAAATGGCTGCTGGCTTCCAAGAAAGCCAGTGCTGTACTCCGTGGCTTGCATCTGCAGCCAACTGAGGAACTAATTCAGAAGAATTAAGCAGATATGGCAGGAAAAGCACACGCTACAGAAGCCATATTTGGGTTGGATTTCCATCTATCATCTCATTTCCACTGCTACAATAAACATAACTCAACTCTACACAAGCAGTCCTTTAAGCTGCTGTACAAACATGGGCAAGTCAAGAACTGTGTTACATTGAATGCCAATTTATGTTTTGTTTCATAATGAGGTTTGTTCTCTATTCTGGCAGGAACAGATTTCTGCAGAAATTGAAATAAGGGGGTCTATTTTGACTAATAGTCAGCAATTCTGGAATTCATTTCTAGTTCTGCTTCTGAAGACTCGAGTCTGAGAAAAGAATGCAAATCTGTCAAGATGACTTGCTCTAGATGTCATGTCCAGCTCAGAGAGCTGTGCAAGTACCAGAGAATTGAGTTCCACGTATGAGTTCTGATATTCAAAGCAATACATGAAAAAGATAATTTTCCAGAAGTTATTCCCAGGAACCCACTGAGGAAAAGCAGCAGTGTGACAACACCATAGTGTAGCTTTATAGTTTTAGTTTACATACTTTAAATCAGCATCATGCGTTGGAAGTTCTGGCATTATCTTATGGCACGTAGCATAAAACAGAAAAAAGTTACAGATTACTTGCCTTTCCCATCTGTTGCTGAAGCCTCCTGCAAATGTCTTATTGACCTGAATAAAAATAATAATAAAAAAGTAGATTAGCTATAATTTTTGCACTCTCTTTTCACTGCAGCCCTCTAGAACTCTGACAAGTTTTGTTAGCTCTTTATGGCTGGGCTATGTTCGTAATTAACTGCGCTTAGCGTGCTTGGCACTGCATATATTTTACCATCTCCCCAGTTCAGGCAGTTAGTTCAAGTATCTGTATCTCCTTGTGATTAAGCAAGCTGATTGCTAAAGCCTACTTCAGCCTACAGAAAGCTTTGTGGGAAGGAGCGAGCAGTGAGAAACTGAGGCATTTTCCAGCATGCTTTCCACTTGTACAATTAAGCTGAGCTGCTATTCAGAGTACTGCCAAGCATTTGGCATCTTACTGCTCTTTTAAGCTCTTTTCATTTAAATAGTTGATTACAGCTTACATGTCTACATAGGCAACTTATGTAACAGAAGCTCCCCTGCAGGAATGTAAATTCAAGGGCCAAGTCTTAGTCACCTTGCTCACGTGAGTCATTCCACCAGCTGCAGTGACACTACCCAGATAAAAAAGGGGCAGGAGTTTATGCCCTGGGCTTCACTGCCAGTTTATGTTGGTACCATGACAATGCAGGAACACTGGTTGCACCCTGTAAACAGTTACAGGGCAGTTCACCCAAATGCATTTGTTCTTCAGATACAGTTCCTTTATGGAAAGCAAGTTTTCTACCAGCATATCACTAGGTAGGACATATGGATTCTAGCATTAGGTAGTAAGAGCTGCAACTGTAAAAGTCACCTTTATCATACAAAACCAAAGTCTCTCTACAAATAATATTTCTGCAGTTTTATTTACCATACCCAAATGCTCTCAACCTCAGAAGAGCTGCAGCATTTTGACAGGAGTAGGGGAAGGGACAAGTGGGTAGTAGAAATTTCTTGGAAGACATTTCCCAGCCTTGGCAGAAGGCCACTAAGACTGTGTAGGGTTTTGCCCTTACACAGAGGACAATTGGGAAGGTAAGGACAGCTGAAACCCACCCTCACAAGCCAAGCTGAAGCTTAGTCCCATCTACTGAGCAACACGTATGTGTGTCTTTACGCACACAGGTGCGCACGCACTTACGAAATGGTTCTCTGAAACTCAGAGTTACACACTCGAGAGGGATGACACTTTTACTAGACAGACATTTATATTCACTCTGCATTTCAAAAAACATACTGGAGAAAAATAAGAATATTCTGTATTTACTAACTAAGGAGCCAAAAGCTCCTTCATATCCTTTTAAATCCAGCTGTTTATCCAATTAAGACTAAAATGAATTTAGAAGCTAAATGTTCTAACTGGCAAGAAGCAACAATAGTGTTTATCTGAATTATCTGTGTTTTGGTTGAGTTTTATATAACCAACATTATTCCTTGCCAAGTAGAGTGGAAGGAAGGGCAGGGAAATGCTCCCTGTGGGATTATTTCTTCTAAACAGTCAAGTAAAAAAACAGCTACTTTGCTTGAAGGCAGCACTGATCTTAGACAGCACTATTGTTTTAGAATTTAGCAGCCTAGTTTCCAACCTAAGTCAGTAAAGCAAAACCCTGTTTTGCAATGTAAGAGAGTCAGCAGTTCAGCAAAATTCCAAGTTTCAAAAGCACCTATAGCCTGCACTATGCTGGTCACACTTACATCACCACCCACCTTACCTTACCCCCACTTTAACATCCCCAAAACAAGTGTCTTCCACAACACAAGATTGAAGTGTTAAGACTGATAACAGTTTAAAAAAAAGTTAACATAACACTTGACTCCAAAGGACTGACATTTCTTTGCTTTGGCAGTATCTTTAGCTCTAACCAGCACTCAATACCCATTAGTTCAGAAAGAGCTCAAGTCATCAGGGCTCAGAAACCACACAACACATACAGTGACTCACCATACCACGGGAAATAGGATGGCTCCACAACACAGCAAGTCTACCAGGAAGAGGATTTCTTTCCACAGTCCATACTCAGTTGTCCCCTCTTCTGTTGACTCTATGATAATGTATGCCACATTTGCCAGTACCTACAGGACAAAACATGCTTAAACGTTTCAGAAGCTTTCCAAGGAGATACTAGATGTGGGCTGCCAGTTCAGCAGAAGCTGTCCCACAGTTGCAGAAAGAGCCCATTCAGTAACATCAACAATTCTTCTGCAGCTCCATGTCAAGGAAACCACACGTTCAGCAGCATCTTCACAGGATTTACAGAAATAAAACTTACTGGAACTTATTTCTGCTGACATTCAGAAAGTAGTCCTTTTTGTTACATACTATGCTGAATCTACTGTATCAGTAGAGATAAAATGAGCAAAATCTATTTATTAAAAATACAGAAACAGGACTCTCTGTACACACATATAGCAAACAGTTTAAACGCATTATTCTAAATTAAGCCAATAATTCAAACTGGTCATTGACCATGTTTTGCTCTCCATACCCAAGCTCTAGAAGAGCCTCCAACACTAATTATATACTTATGGTTTTGCAGCTGGGCAAGGGATTCCATCCGGAAAGGCTGTTCTATCTACAACAAACAGAAGTGCTGCCCTCCTATTTACTTCAGTTCCTGGAGTAGGACACAAGCACTGATCACTTTGAACACACTGGGAAAGTTTCCCTCAGACCCAACAGACCTACAAGTCTCAGTTTTCTCCTTTTTTTTCTTAAGCCCATTCAGCAAGCATTTCAGAAATGACAACTTAAATTTAATTTCTCTGCTTAGTAGTTTAGTACTGTTTTGCAGCCCAAGTTTTGCCCCAGCATGAATATACCTACCTTATAGCTAGTTGTTAATTTGCTGACACTATTTGATCACCACTATCTCATACTCAATACAAGGAAAAAGTGGGGAAAGTTACAGAAGTAACTTCTGGCCCAAGAAATTCCAGCTCAACTTCCACTGTAACCAATAGGCTTATACAAGCAGTAACTATGCAGTATTTTGTGAAGGATTCACAGCCTTTTACAGTTCACACAAGCAGCTCTCCCACAAGATAGTAAGTATTGACACAGCTCAGTCCTCACCTGAAGTGGGATGACAATCATGAAAATTTTTTTGTCTTTATCTGACAGGATGTGTTTAATGAAAGCCCAGCCTGTACCAATAAGGGCAATAGTGATGAACAAAAGCGCACCCTTCAGTCTGAAAGAAACAGACACCACAGTGAGAGACTTTATTTTACCACATTTCCTCTTCTGCCCAGGTTCTCGCCTACAATCAGTAAAGCCACAAACCCAAACAAATGCCTTGCTATTCATAGTTTTGGCAAGTGCTTATCCTACAACAGCGAAACAGATGTACTTTCTTACAACTGTGTATCACAGCAATATTACGCTTCATTCACAATTGTCAATACATGCAATCTTTTCCTGGGGGAGTCATCCATTCACCATCATGAACACGAGAAAACACTGGCAGCTGTACCCTCTTACCATTCACACCAAGAGCAAATTAGATACTTGAATATTAGTATGAACAAAGCAAAGCAAAGCATTTCTTCTCCTTTTACTCCTCCACCCAGATAAGTGCCAATTCTCTGCAGCTGCCCTCTGTAAGTAGAGCTTTCCCCTTCACACAGGGCTGATTGTTGTCTTGTCATTCAGACCGTAGTACCAAAGAATCAGCAATTTTCCAGTTTTCTCAGGAGGGGGGCAGCCCCACAGGGAATTCAATTCCATTGTTTGAATCTAATCACATTAATCTTCTGACATACTTACAGGTGAGTGATGTAATAAACAACAGCCCAGCCTTCCATAGGAAATCCCTGAGAAGAAATGTAGTAATAGTCGATCTGGAAGCAGAAAATAGAGTATGTTACTTTACAAGCTGCTCATCAGCACCCCACCCATGTCTATAAAATAGGTCTGCTTGACAGCCACTTCCAGTTTCATTTTCCAATCAGTGTGTACAAACTCAGCTCTGTTACATCTTAGAGATTACTTCCTCCCAACATGTTCTAGTTTTGTTTAGCAACAATTTGCTGTATTTCCTAAATGTTAGTGGATATATCTCATACAATCTACATCCTTCCCACACAGCTCCCACACTTAACTATAGTTAAACAACTGCATTTGTAACCTATTTATTCTTTCACTGTTCAAGTTCAGTTGCATTAGGTGACTAGAGGCTTTCTAGTTTCACTGGAAACCAGATTCAATTCATTAGACTTGCAAAAATGTTTGCAGCAGTTATCCTATCATGAAGGTGACGATCATGGCTGGCACAAACATTGAAGGATGAAACGCTTGCCATTACCTTTGTTTATGAGATCTTTCTAGTGGAAAGGCAAAGTCAATACAATCCAACAGAGACTATGTATTGAAAGCATTAAAGCTTATAATGTTAGATCTGTTACAGTACACCATACTACTCCATCTAAAGTAGTGCCTTTGAATTTTACAAACATTCATCAAGGCTTCCATTTATTAACATTTATTGCAAGCCATGTAGCTGAAGCAGCACCACAGCTCAAGCTTTCAGGCCAGCCTCAGATGGTGAAAACATTAGAATTCATGGAACTCATTCAACCCTCTACATGCTTGCTGCTTCACCACTTCAGGCCATGATCTCAATTGTATTTAAAGTCAGAATTTGCTGATGAAAACTGAATCACTTCTACCAAACAGCTGCAGTTCAGTTCCAATGCTTCAATATGAAGGACACTTCCTCCTGTTCTCCCCCCTCTCCCCGCAGCAGATTTCTCTAACAGCATGCCCTGGATTCTACTTCCTAGCTGAACAGCTTAAGGCAGAGACATTATACGTACTGCATGGAAGACTAAGGACAGAGATTTTGTGAAAGGGAGCGCTGCCATTAGCCAGTGAATCTTAAAGACATCATTTCTGGGAAGAAAAAAAGGAAGGAAGAGCATCAATTAAAAGCCAGCAGTAAAAATTTCAGTTCCCAAGGGTATTTCTTTAAAACCTATAAAAGTCAAACAGTAACTCCTACGCTGAGTCAACTATCAGTGTAAAAGGATTCCCTTTAATTCTGCAGTCCAAGTTTTTGCAACATCCTGAACAACATTTCAACTACATGTTCTACAACTCTGATTTTTAATACTTGGATTAAAAATAGTAATTCATAGGAACATCTTGCATACATAGATCATAACTGTTAGAAAATTTGCTAAACATAATTCAAATGTGTATTACTCCACCCTCCACCCCCAAGTCACTATACCACACTGCCAAGTGAACTCCAGACTACCAAATAATCTGATCACCAAGTGAACTTCAGACTAAGTCAGAAGAAAAGCCAAAATGGAACCATAGGTGCTCCTGGCTTTGGCTGCTATGCTTTAACTATTAAGAAGAGTGGTCTTCAATTAGGAATTCCTACCACTTTCTATTACAATCAAAATGCTTATGGCTCTCCACTGCCATAAGCTGCCATTCCCCATTTGAAAAAGAAAATTTGGTCCAGTTTTTTTGTTAGTTATTTTTAACTAGTGCTCTCCTTTTGTCATCAACTACAGGAATTTCCTGTTTATTTGTTGCCAGAATATATCTTAACATGTACACTACACGAAGAATTTCTTAACGTAAGGACTTGATAACTTTAGAGCAATGGTCTGCAACAATGATACTGACAGAAGTAACTGTGTTGAACTATAAAGTGTATGTATTAGGCATACAATGTTGATCCAGATTTGAAGTTTTAAGTGATTAAATTTGACTGTGAATTGGGTATTATAAGAGGAGGAATAAAAAAAATAAAAATCAAACAAGGTAGACCCATACTTGTCACTCACACCGAACTAGTCCACCTACCTGCGTTTACGAAGTATGTGGATCCATACAGTCCCAGACAGGAAGAAGAAGATAGCCATGGAAATGTAAAGTTTGGGCAGTGGGATCTCACCAGCTGAGAGGTAGCTTTCAGGATTCTTCTCCGTAATTTCTATCTGAATATTAAAGGTGTGTTATGTGTACAGTTGAAAAAACATTTTGTTAAAGCACTGAGATAACAATTACAGTTCACAATCAAATTTGCTCATTTAAAATTAGCTTTTCTGAAGCAGTGACTGTTATGAGACTCAAAGAAAACATAAAAGCAACTCTTCATCCTCAAGAATCTCAAAACAGTTTGCAAAATTATACCCACAACAATAATTTCCTTGAAAAGCAGAAAAGGACAGAGGTTCCTTCCAGTGCTCCAGTTATGCAGCATAATTCAGAAAGACCAAGTAATTTTCCCAAAGAATAGTTGTTCTCTATACCAAATTTCACAGAGTTTGCCCATCTTTGATTCAGAAACAGTATCTACAACCTTGCATAAAGAAGCAGGGGTTTTAGCACAGTCCCAATTTTAGGTGTGGAGAGAGTCATACATAGCTGAAAAACTCACTCTTAGGTTTACTAGAGTGGATTTCTTCACCTGTCAAGAGAAAGGAAGCACTCTCCTGCAAGCCTATCATCCTGTGACTGAGAAAACAAAAGCTTTATTTAACATCCTATTTATGCCCCTAAATGGCTTGGTTTTATGTGCTAGGACTTCATTAAAATAATGCATCAAGACTAGTTTGAAGCACTGAAACTCCTACATCTCAGTACAGCCAAGCAGGTTAGTTATTCAGGTTTTCTTCTCTTTCTAATTTCTTCAGTGGGTCAAAGCAACAAACAGCAATTCAAAAACTTGGTCTTCTAAACATACAACTTCAGAAGCAGATTTAAAGTAGTCTAGCCTGAGTTAAGTTAGGGCTGCTAAGTTTTATCACGTACACGTTCCCTTGCTCTTCCCTTGCAGTAGCATCAGCACAGCCAGGTAAAAAGCAGTTCAAGGGTCTGATCTGGCTGAGAGCTACCTCCGTCAGTGACACGATTCATTACAGAATAGCTCACTATACACCAGCATGGATGCCAGCATGAGCACAAGAAAGAGAAAAAAGGGAAAGCCTGAGCTGTGATAATGCATTCTGGCTCAAACGGGCCATAGGACCAATCCCTTGGATGTTAGAAGTGATAAGACATTTGCTATAACATATTGCCTTTAAGATGTACATCTAGCAGTGTAAAAACATATCTTTAATTAGGCCAGAAAAAGCAAAACCACTGAATTCACAAATACCAACAATTTAGATTGCAGCAATAGCCTTAATATCTGCAATTGTGTAAAGAAAAAAGTGATTTTTGAGCACAGCAAAACACGAACAGCTGTTTTAGCTCCCATTTCATTACAGCATCTAGTCACAACTGTGTAGACTCAACACAGCCCACACACAGTCGTCAGATTTCCAGACATTTCTCCAAAACTAGTATTTTAATCTTCTTACTGTAGTTGCTTCCTTCAGAAATGCCACTACAGAGATTAAATGCACAACTCTGAATCACTTCCCACCCCATATATACACTCATGTACAGTGTGTGCTTGGTATACAAGCTAGAATTGAAAGCTGTGTATTTCAGTCTAAGTGAATGAATTAATTATAATTTAGAAGCCATACTCACATCAAGACTAAATAGCCGCTGATCATTAGTCGGCCCATCACTGCCAACACATTTATGGAAATATAGGCTGTAGAGACCTTCTTGGTTATCAGAGCTGATGTTAAAAAAAAACTGAAAATAAGGAATAGGAAGGTCAGCATTCTTCTCATTCACAAAAGGGTTGCCCTGGTAAGAAGCCATCTCTGCTGAAGCATGAAAAAAGTCAGTCATTTAGGGTCTGTTGGTTCCTTTCAGCCAAGCATACTGTTCTGAGGATACCAGCATATCTACAAGTTTCAACAGAATTCCAGATGCAAAATCATTGCACCTATCCATGATTACACACTCTGGTAATCTAAGACCTTTATCAAAGACCTTTAGGCATTGGTGTTTAACTTACTTCACGACAGAGAAAACATAACAAGAAGTGTCATATATTTAACACGGTGAAGCATAAAATTTTGATCATACTTGCCCTAAAGCATAAATAGCTATTCTGTTCCTCCCCCAACCATACAAACTGTGATAGCTATGGAAATGAGATTTGTGTCGCATAACAGAATTTTAAATGTGTGTGTTTGTAGTACCCAACAATCACAAGTGAACCAGGGTGCTCAAACAAAGCATTAATCCAGTTTCACACAGAATATCTTCCTCTTAAGTGAGTCATCAGTCAGGTCACGGTTGTTTGTTGTTAGAAATCTGTATGCACTAGTTGTGCCACAGTAAACTTTAATATGCTGAGGCTCACAAACTAAGATATTTAGAAGTACTGCATCACACCAAAGACAGTTTGAAACAGCTCCCATACCTTATGAAGAAAGAGATTTCCAGCACTCACTCTTAACATGAGTCCACTCAAACTTACTGAGCTATCAGACAGGCATCTATACCAGACTTTTACTTTTCACAAAGTAGTACAGTGAAGGAACTGCCCGCACACATTAAAACTAGACACTGACAGACACCCTACCTGAAAAGAAAAAGTTCCTCTGTCATTGTGAACAGGATGTTCTTGTTCCACTATGCTCTGGGAAAAGGAAAAGAGACTTTTAGATTTTTTAAGCAGGTAGCTACCCCATTTGGCTACATCACACAGATAAGCAAAACTGCATTCTGTATATTTACTTTGGAGGCTGTGAGCAATACAAAATAATACTCTCCACTTTCTGGCTATGCTTATACTGGAATATTCCCCCAGGTTCTTTCTGAAAGAGAGCAGCAGATAGTTTCTTACCTGGGAGGATGTTGTACTTCGTTTGGACTTCTTATCTAGAGATAAAAGTATTAATGGTACATTTAGTGTTTGCATTTAGACATCCTCATGACTACCACCTTTTACACATTGCCAATACCTTACTCAAATCTTCCTATACTCACCTGTGCAGCAGTTTCCTAGATAATCATTAACAGAGATTCTTTCCCAGTCTCTCCTTACTCTCCCAGGACCCCTCCCACAAGTACATTCATACTGAATGCATCCTCAAATGCTAGGATAGGCTTCTCTACTATTACACCTTCTATGAAAGCCCACCCAAGAAATCTTTCCAACCCTCCAATTACAGGGATGCAGGAGGCAGATGACCTATATCAGTTGCAGGCTACAGCCTTGTTTCATACAGTCTACAGCTATGACTTTTAGTGTTATGACTGAGTACTATTAATCTCACTGACTAATCTTAACCTGGACATTAATACATGGCCTGACAAACATACAGAAATTCTAATTAGCCCCAAGGGAGGAAAAAAAGTTCTCAGCTCTCTACTAAGCAAGGCCCCAGTAAAAACACAAACAAAAACCAAACAAAAACCAAAAGCATAGGTGACCTGCCAAATCAGTATCTGTTCTGAACTTGAGAAACTTAAATTGCCAGGAGACTTCAACAGAGCAGCATGTCAAGTTCACAGTTTCACTCCATTCCCATAAGAAGCTTTTCAAACATAAGGTCATCCCACTCTGCCAGGAAGCAAAAGTTCAAGACTTAAGCTTTGCTTTTGGCTCCTGTACCTCAGTGCACTGTCAATGTGCACGTTAGACTTTTTAATGCAAGAAAAAGCAAAACTAGAGCTGTCGGATCAATTCTCTTCAGTGCCATCCAGCTTCAGTTCTTGACTTGTTAGAACAGCTATGCAAAATTTTCAATGATATCACAGCTTGTGAACACGACAGGCCAAGACAGACTCAGACTACTTCAGATCAGACTGCCCAGCAGTCTGATCTGAAGTCTGAACTCTTCCAGGGAGGGATAACATGAACTGTTTACAGCTAATCCCATCAGAGCCGAGATTTTAAAATTGTTTCGTCTGCTGGTCTGGAAGCCAAAGATTTGTGCCTCCAAGAAAGATTACTGGTATAGTTACTTCTCCATCCCCATACATTCTAAGTGACAGACTAGATTTTAACTCTTTAGATACATAACTACAAACTTATACAAACGTTGGCTGGAAAGGACCTGGGGAGGTATTTAATCCAACTTCTGACTCAAAGCATGCCTAGCGTCAATACTCTATCACATTGGTCCTGGTTTTGTTTGGTCATGTTTAAAACCTCAAAAGGATGGAGGTTCTACAACTTCCACAAATGATCTGCTACAATGCTGGAATACCTACCTAGGAAAGTCTTATTTTCCCTCCTAACATCCAACCTGAGACACTAAAGACTTAATAAGGGGGAACAGCCACAGGTTACATTGTATGCCACTACTAAAAATAGCTTGGCATTGTTGTCCTTCTAACCTTCCTTCAACTAGTTGTTGGTGGCTACCAAATTCTCCCTTAGCCTTCTTTTTGCCAGACAAAAGACAACCAAGCACCTCAACCCCTCCTCACAGGTACTGTAGGTCTCCAACAGTCACATTAGGTCTCTGCTGGATCAATGGAACTGGTTAACACAAATCACTGAGCAGGAGAGACTCCAGCCCAAAAGGTAGCTCTATGCACAGGTTTACACAAGACCATGCATCAAGTTCTAGCCCAAGAGGACCCCAGAATGTGACAACAACACACTGCTGGATGCACATCAACAAGGAACTAGCAGTAAGAACACATATAGGTCAGCTTTAGCAGGCTTACCTGTGCTGTCTGTATTTTGGTTGGTCTCTGCAGGATTTTTACCAGCATCACTGCTCTGTTCGGAGGTTTTTAGTGGCTTGGTACTTAAGGCAGTAACATTTTCCTCAGACATGAATGAAATTTTAGGTAACAAACCAGCAGCTTCTGCAGAGAACCGTACTTTCACACTAAATAAACAAAGAGTTTTTATACAAAATGAAGGCAAATCAACATTCATAAAGAGACTATCTGTCATAGCCTACATATACCCAATAAAGGAAGATCAACTTGTCTTGACTTTTTTTTTTTCCACCACAGAGAACAGGCAAGCACCAGATCATGACTTAGAGCAGCCTGGCATTGAACTGATCACTGTGGGAGAAGTCACATTATACGTTTACATTAAATACAAGAGCAGCTGAAGAAAAATAAGTTTATTCAGTTTTAGTAACCAGAGTTTCATTACAAATTATGTTTCCACACACACAGTTACAGTTGTTCTTGCAAAAGAAAGCATTGCAGCCTCAAAGGTACTTCATAAAATAGATCATTCAAGACAAACAATAAAACAGCATATTCAGTGCAAGCTGCAAAAGTGACCCAAGACTTCAAGTTCATGCCTTCAGCACAATTAAGGTATGATTCTTTTGTCCTATGTCCCCTTATCCCTCCAACATACAGCAAGAATTCTTGGACCATTTTATAGTGCAGATCTTTTTCTTTCACTCTCACCTCCCCTCAACTCTAATGTAACCCGTTAAAAAATAAATTGCATGCACAGCAGCTTTCCAAGCCCTTAAATAAATTTCACAAGTGTTACATTAGCTTCAACTAGAGAATAACCTTAAAACGTAGTGTACACTATTTACTCACACTTCAGTTTTGAAGTCCAGAAGTAAGATTACAACAGAGACATCTTGCTCTGGTTTTTTTTTCAAGATACAGTAATCCACTTCTTCATCCTGGTAATATAAGCAAAACATCTTTGAAGTGCCCTCCTGTTTATAAGAAATGGGACATGTTTCCCCTCAGGTAGAGGTTACTATTCTTAGCCTAGCAAGTTGTAAAACCGAATTATCCTTAACAACCTGCCCATGACTAAAGCGCCGCCACCCCCCCACCTTTTTTTTTTTTAATTTCTTCCAACTATTCCTGGAGTAAGGTAGACTATGAGATGTCCCCAGCTTAGAAAAGTAAGTTCACATCTCTTACTCTTACCAGGTAAGTGGAGAACCCATCATTCCTTGTTCGATCCAAACTGAACCCCACCTATGAAATAATTGAGAACAATCTGTCAAATTAAAACAGTTCAAGTTCCCCTAGTATCAGAAGCCAAACGACCACTAAAAGAATCAAAGATACTGCTCTCTAAATAAATTAACCTACGTTTAAGGCAGAATCCAGGTATTTTTCTCATTATCTAATTAGACACAAAAAAATTATTCAAATATAATAAACCTGCTGCTTCATCCATATCCACCAAGAATAAAATGTATACTGATTCAAACCCAAACTAATCTAGAATACCTTCTGTCCCTGAACGTTTTAACTTATTTCAGTATTTTTCCAGATGTTTTTGCTTGAAGAAAACATTTAATATTTTTAGCAATAAAGAGGTTGAACTGTGCAGAAGAGTAAGAACACAGGTCTCTTTTCCACCCTAGTATTTCAGTCTCTCTGTTAAAATCACTAATATAATGTGCTATATAACACGTAATGTTACGAGTCCTCTAAAAATAAGACAGTCGCTGTTCTGGAAACCTACTGATATGATGATTACAAGATGCATTGCAATGCAACAGGACAACAATGTGAAAATCTCACATGAGAAGACTGCTTAGCAAACCTATGTTCAACATAGGTTATAGATGTGTACATTGAGTTCAGTAGAGGGTCCGATAAGTTAAAGTTTATCCTTAAAGCAGAATGGATAGCGCTCAAGGATAAATCTCACAATATACATATCCTCTCAAATGGCTTGCAGTGGGGAGCAAAGCCAACAGCACCACCAGTTAGGATCTGACATCTCAACCAAGTCAAGGCATCTAGTGCAGGGGCTATTTCACAGAAAGCTTAATACAGTCATTAGACTCAAAGTAACTTACTGACAAGCTACTCTTGTCATCAGAGTCCACAGGTGGCTTCAAAGAAAGGTTGCTGACATTGACTTTCATGAAACCGTCCTTGAAGAAGCCAAAGGTATTCAGGTGCACCTTCTGTCTCACATCATCCTGTAATAAAGGAAAGGAAGTTTACAAATCACATACACAGTCATCTGCAGTAGCAAAGGGAAGCGGGGAGACAGAGATTGACACTTACTTAAGTATTCACGCAAAACACCTATCTGACCATACCAAGAGCAAATTTCTTTAGGATACCTTCAAATACAATCAATTATTTCACTGGAATTGACTCTTCCAATAACCTGAACAGCAAGAACTTTAAATAAATGTGTCTTTGCTAATTACGTGGCTATACTACTGAGAAATATGCAAGAAAAAAGTTTGGAAGAAATTAAATACCTGGTATCACTAATTAAACAAAATATTGCTACCAAAAAAAAAAAAGAGACCGCAGACAAATCAAGACAACTATCGTTTGAATGCTAGCTACTGTCATTGCAACGGACTGGAGGAATTAGTTGACTATAGTGATCTTACCTAACTGAGAGTTGGGTTTTGGCCAAGTGTTTTACAAGTATCGCAGTGTATTGTCATTCCATCAGACCTTCTATGTTAGGCAGGGTCAATGTTTGGACAGTCAAACACCTAACACACTGGAAAAATACGTGTATGGTGTAGATGAGAAAATTTCTTATGTAGTCCCATTCCTCCAAATGATTTTTAGCAAGGCCTTGCGTCTTATAAATAGGATAAATACTGAAAACTGGATATGTGGGTTCAAACAGAATCACTTGGGTTAGCTTCTCTAACAGGAAAAATCAAATCCCCTCCTCTGCTCCCAGTCTTAGTTGCAGAACAATTTACTTCCTCTCAGTCTGGCAAGGAAACTGTAGAAATTGATCCCTTTCCATGCCTTGCTCAGTTGATAAAGGTTCAAGTACAGTGAACTTTCTTATTTTTTAAATAAGGAGGTCATGAAGGACCTCACATGAAAAGTGGCAACTGTGTGTAATCTTTACTACATCAGATGAGGAAAGGTCATACCCCTGTTACTTTGCATTCATAAATCAATAAATAGGTATGCAGTTGGACCCTCAAACCTACTGGATCATTAATTGGAAGAAAAGCAGAAACAGAGCAACAAAAGTTAAAAAGCAAGTTTAAAATGTGGTTTAAAGCACTTTTACAAGTTGTCACTAAAAAGAAAATTGTTTCTTCTAGGAAAAGATAATCAGATTGCAGAATACTCTAAGCAGAGAAGTCAGCTGCTAAAGGCAAACAAACTGTTCTGGACAAGGTACTGGAAGATCAAGCTAAGAATTGTAGAAGTACAGTAAGTTCTCTCTCTTCCTTTACCCCCAGTATTAATTTTGACATCTCTGCATAAAACATTCCTGACGCATAAATATCACTCGCTGTAACAGCAGGACACTAATCCTGACACAGCTAACCTGTAATCTAGCTGTAATAAGATTGCCCTAATAGAATCAAGTTAACCTGGCAAATAACCAGATGGTTCCCTTAATGCTCAGAAGAGGAAAAGAAAAAAAAAAAGTTAGTGACACATGGCTCACAGCAGATGCCTTGTTCAACAGAGTATTACAGCTGTGCTGTCTTCGGGTTCTAGGTCCCTTAACATGCTTGAAACAAGACCACATTTGGTTCCTTTAACACTGCTTTCAATGTAATTTCCCAGTCAAAACAGAAGATTAATAGTAGCTCTTTACATAGCACATCATGCATATTTAATCGTATCTGGACAGATAAGCATTTGTCTGGGTGATTGGGTAGAGGGGAGTATGAGGGGGGGATACAGTCTTATCTAGCCACAAGGTGTTTTGTACCTTGTAAACATGACCAGAGACAACTGCTTAATTCAGAGTACTTGCAAAAGCTATTCAGTTCAATTTAACTTTATTTACTCTGCCAGTTAACTAATATGCTCTCCACCAACAAAAGATAATTAATATACAACACACACACTTTCCTCCCTGGTTTTATCTCAGCTTTAAGTGCTTAGAGTTTACAGCCTTAGTTCACAAATCCTTCAGCTTTACATGATCCCAAATGCTCTGTCACCAGTTGCCACCAAGCAACAGCACACTCTCCAAGAGCATCTACTACTCCACATCTTGACAGCTTAAAGATACTGGCTTATAATAATTGTCTCACCTCTGACAGGAGGTTTAACAGGTTGGAAGAATCCAGCTTTTATTTAAAATCACTCAACTGCTGACTTCAGAAATAATCAATTGTAAGTTTACAACAAAGGAGTGAACCCATACAAGTGAATACTTAAGCATCTAGGTTGTTAGCATACACATTTTAATTTACATAGGATGAATTTAACAGTTAAGCCTGCCCCTTTGAGAAGAGATGGTCTGGGACTCATCACTAACAGGTTACAGTCAAACCAATACTGTAAGTTCTGAGCTTATTTCCATAAAAAATCTTCCACGCTCCTTTAGGATAAAAATTGATCCTGCAACATTTCAGTAAGATTACAGGAAAGTGGTATCCAAGATTCTGTAGCCCAGAACAGGCAGAAAAATATTCTTTAACATTTTACCCAAAATCTAATTGGGATCAGGCTATCAGTACAGTGAAAGTTTCGTCAGAGAGTGCTTACCCTTAGATGGAAGAAATTTTATTATTTGTGTGAGACTAATAGCAAGACTTATAATTTGTATAAGACTAAATGAATTACTGTGAAAGGTATTTTCAACTTGAGCAACTGAAGCCTGAGACCCACCAACATTAAAAGGCCTCAAGTACTTACAAACAACCACTGAAAAATAACATCTTCCAAACAATAATTTGACATGAAACTGCAATCTTGACAGTATCATAAAATAGGAGAGGTCTTACTTCCCTTTTGGAAGCCAGATAATTGTAAAGATAACTCACTTTAACCAAAAACTAACACCACAACTACACAGTGTTGTCAGTTGGATGGTTCCTCACGAAACTGGTATGTTTGGCTGTTCACTAGCATTAAACTTAACTGCGTGCCTGACAAAGGCCTCACTTAGACCAACTTTCTCATCCTCTGAGACCGCTTGCCATTGCATTGTGCAAAGTGTAAGGCTTCAATATTATAGCATTCAACTGTTAAGACAAAAAAAACCTGGTTTTTGGTCAAGAGAAACATTCCAAGCAGCAGCTACTTCTGCAAGCCTCTGAAAATCATTTCCATCAGTCTTCTATAAATCCAGTTTTCGCAGGTTGTTTTTGGTTTTGCTTTTTTTTTTTAAACGTATCTCATTAAACTAATGAAGCTGATAACAATCGCTACTAAGGAAGAGAGTCTCCTTTGACGAGGTTAGTCTAATGGCATCATTCAAACAAATCATTTTTCTAACTCAGAAGAAATAAATCATTTTGTATGCTTTTACAAAGATAAAAGAAGTTATTTTCAGAACGGGAAACCACTCAGACTGTGGTTTGCTTTTCTGACAACAAAAAAGCTTCACCTTTGCATGCTAATTACTAAGATACAAGAACGAGGCTATTCTAACTTAAGCAATAACAGCTTGTTTGAGGAAACCTAATATCTAACACTCACACACAGCTGTGGCCTTTAGCTTGGCACAGCGTCAAAGCACACTTACAAGCAAGGAGCCAATGGCAAGAACACTAGAAGGGAGATTTCATTGTGAAAGGGTACAGTTGTTGGAGCCTAATGTTTACATAAATGCTGTAAAGCAGTAGACGAAGTAGGAAGGGAGAGACTGCACTCTAACAATAAAGCTCACGTTTATACAGGAGACGGACAAAGGCATTAACGCACTTCTACCTTTCACAGTGCTTCGTAGGTCAGTGTTGCAACTGACACAAAATACCTACAAAATTAAAACCAATTAAACCCCACTTTGATCATAAAAATCAGCAAACAGTTTAGTAATTGATCCAGGCAGTTAAGAGACACCCTAATAGGAACTGGAAGCTGTAATGTTTGCTGCTGAGGACATTTGCTGGAGGCCAGTTTGAAAGTTTTCTATGTAAGGGAAAAGTATCACCCCAGGAGAAATTCTTCCAGCACTCAACTGTTGGTCACAAATTCCTTAAAACAATAACGTAACCAGCACAAACCTCCTCATTTATTGCTTCAGAGAAAAGTTTACTTTTCCTGAAGTAGAACAATATTCACATGGTCACACATAAGACAACTACATAGTCTGGAAAATTCCCTATGAATAAGTCACAAACGTCCCCCTAGCATTCACTGTATCCCAAAGGCTGAAGGGGAACTCCTCCAAAGTTATGGCACTCTCCTTAAACTGCTACAAGAACACAGTGATGTTGGTCCTAGTCATATACCACTTCATTAACTTCTTCCAATGTTTCTACTGGCAAACTATTGCATGTTGTTGACAACAAGAACAGAATTAACAACCTAGTTCTAAAGATTTACAGAGTGCTTAATGAACTATATAGAAGCCCTTAAAAGGCATCACCCCAAACGCACAGTTCCTCTATCACATAACAACTGTACAACTTTTCATTTAAAACACAACAGACAGTGGCACTCTGGAGCTGCAGATCTTTGCCACGATCTGCAGCACTTCCCATCAACAACCCTGAATAACTAGTTTTTCTCAAATATAGACACAGGAGGACACAACACTCTTTCAAAGCACAACCAGAAGTCTACCAAACTGAAACAGAGAGATATCAGCATTGATATCTTTTTCTGCCTCTATGGTTTGCTTGATTAGTGCAAAGAAACTACACCTGGAAGGCCAATAAAACAGCCACACAGCCTTTTAGAGTCAGCAACCAGCGATCAGGACAGGAAGACTGCTGCAGAGCACAGATTAAAAGCAAAAGCAACCCCACCCCCCCTTCGGAAACCTCTCCCCAGCTCACGTTCAGCCTTCTCTTATCACACACAGCTTTGTGCTTTGCCTTTAACAGGACGTGAAGTATTTGCACCTTCAAACCGCTACAGTTCTGAGGCCCCTTTCACACGGTTTCCCCACGACTAAGAAACAGACAGCCAAAACCGCAGGGATGGGGGCTAAAGGGATGCTTGAGGAGGAGGCAGAATAACAGGAAAAGCAGAACACAGCGGGGCCCGGGCAGGCTGAGGCGCAGGAGGAGAGCCCGAAGAGAAGCGAAGAGGGCGAAGGGCCAGGGGTAGGCAGCGCGACGAAGCCGGAGGCGAGGAGAGGAGAGCCCCGGCCGTGGGAGGCGGGCAGGGCCAGGCCGGCCCTGCCGCTCCCCACAGACAACCCGGAGGGGGCCCAGCGCGGCCGGGAGCCGAGCCAGCAGGGACGGGGGCGGCGCAGACCTTACTTTGAGGGTGAGATGATGGACGCGGGCGCCGGCCGGGCCCGCCCAAAGCAACACCAGCCCCAGCACGACCGCGGCCCGCACCAGCGCAGCCCCAGGGCCGCGGGCCGCCATGTTTATTCCAGCATCAGCATCCCCTTCCCGCGCCACTTCCGGGGTCAAGGGGCGGGGGACGGCGGGCACGTGACCGGGGCGGGGCTGCCCCTCACTCCTGTCACCGCCGGGTCTCCCCTGTCGCAGACGCTCGTCTCCTGTCACCGGGGTTTGTGCCCTGCCACCGGGGTTTTGTAGCTTCCCAGCCCTTTTCTCTCCCTCTAGGGCCTTTCTAGGCTCCGCCGGGCTGCCCCCCCGCCCGGAGGCTGCCTCCCACGGTGCCCCCCCGGGGTGGCCCGGGCCCCTCACTGAGGGCCATGACAGTGGCCGGGGTCCTGTGGTGGGCTCCCTCCTCGCTGGTGGCCCTCGCTGCTCTCACAGGGAGACAGTGGCCAAAGGGAACCCCCTGAGCCTCGCCCAGACCAGCCTTTGTGGCGGTGCTTAGCGAGGCCCTGGTTTGGGGTGAGGTGACACAGAGCTGCTCTTCCCGCCTTAGCCCTCAGCCATGCAGCATAGTTCATGGGGACATTTGGGGTTGTTGCTTCCAGCTCAACCGTGGATCGGCCGGCAAGTTTCAGTTCTTCCTGAGAGCTATGGTGAGAGCAGATGTCTGAGCATCAGGTAGTCCAAACAACCGAAAAACTGCCTTTCTGTTTAAAGCTGGGTTTAGAGAATTAATTTTAAATATCACCAAAAAAACAAAACAAAGGGCTTTCTGCTTCGTTACTGGAATGGTGTTGAAGCTATTGAACTATTTGAAACTGGTAGCTGTAGTCCCACTTAAAGATGAAAGCGACAAGCAGATTGGGCCTGGCTTCTGTGACTTCTCTGTTGCTCAAACCGAGTAACACAAGCAGCAAACTAAACATGAATAGTGGCAATTAAAATGGCTTTTAGACTAACATTGCTAAAAAAAAATTTGAAAGGCTACGCACTGTGTCTTCATTATGAGAAGCCATCAATATAAGTAAATGTAATTCTTCACTGGGGAGTCCTGTGCTGTCAGCTCTTGTAACTCAAACATTCTGACTTTCAGTGTATGGAGTAATGGCTGTGCAAGTTTCTTCATCTAGAGCCAGATAAACAACTGGATGGAACAGGCGAGTAGTAAAATGCAAGTAAGGGTGAATAGGCAGAGAAAAATCAATAGTCTTAACCTTTATATTAGCAAGATTATATAGAATGTCCCGTCTTTGTACAGAGGTGATTCAGATGTTACTGTATGTTACCTCTTACAGTTTCCTTTCCCCCTTTTCTTTTATGCTCTTAGGTAATAAAATAAACACAGAAATCTCACCATCAGCCAAAGAAACCTAGACTGGTACCAGAAAATATCTGGAAGCATAAAAAAAAAAAAAAAAAATCAGTCTGTGTTTTCCTAGCAGGATTTTCTCTGGGCAGTAACTTGCACGTGCCGCTAGATGTCCTGTCAGCATCAGGCCTTGTAGTGCACGTAGCTACTACACCCCACAGACTGTAAGAAACCTAAGTAACTACAAACATCAGATAATTTATTCTGAAAAGATAACTCTGATCCAGATATTTTCTTGGAATTGATATTTTTAATGTTGTAATTACTATCATTCTTGCGCATAGACCACGTGGGAAATCTAGAGACTTCTGACTCCTAGGAAATAGTTGCCTGCAAGCACAGCTGCAGCACAGGCTTTCAGGCCTTGCTCCACTACCAAGTGTCAGGCACACTTTGACTACTTCAGTGGTCGAATAGCAGGAGGCTTTCCCCTATAATTCTGGGGTTTGGTTCATCTGAAGAGCCTCTGTTAGGCTGAAGATGCTTCCTCATAGCAATCAGGGATTTCTATGCCACAGATTAGAAACTGTCTGAAGATCTTTTTTTTTTTTTCATGTAACTCTTCACCAACTATTAGGATATTGTAGTAACTGTAAGTTTCCCACTTACCTAGACTAAATAATCTCAAGTTCGAATTTATAATGTGTTTACTTTGGCTATGCATTTTCTAAGAACTTGCATGTTAAAAGATGTCTATACTTAAATTTACATACCTATCAATATGCAAACTGGCTGCTGTCTGTAATGAATATGCTGTAACAGCAACTCTCATAGTTACGTTGATATGTTTTACTGTAGCTTCCAGACAAGATTTGCCTTGCTCTAAATGTGCTGTTCCTAGCAAGTACAGTTATTCTCAGCTGTGGTTAGACATATTTAGCCTGGATATCTTTTTCCTTTACTTCTTCATTGTACCAAAACATTTAATTAGAACCCTTCACAGATTTTTTTTTTTTAATGGGCAACTATTGAGATTGGATGGAGGGTATCAGCAGTGTCTGAAAAATCTTGGTATAGGGACAGTCTACAGGTACACCTCAGTATAGATTATCAGTTTGTTAACATACTCCCTGAGCGGAGGTATGGGCACGTCACAGAGCAGCAAGGGCTGGCTGTTCCCGAGGGACACAGAGTTGGGAGATGAGCATGATAACACAGACAACAGGGCAGGAGCCTCACCATTCAGGGTCCAGTCCCACAGTCCCCAAGCAAGGTGAGCAGAGCAGGCCCAGGGACGGCAGCTGGGAGCAGCCAAGAGTCCAGGTCATCAGGTGAGCTTGTAGCAACGAGACAGGGGCAAGGCTAAGTTAAGAAATCAATCCGCAGTTCAGGTGATGGTAACCAAGGTCAGACACAGTCTAGCGATGACTGGACAGGTCCACAGGGATGAAGCAGGTCTGAGATAAGGCCAGATATGAGCCAGGCCCTACATCAACAGGATCTATAGCCAACCATAGCCATAGCTGCACCTGGGACTAGTACCCCCAACACCACTCAAATAGAGACTGAGCCCTCAGGCCAAAGCTTAAATGGGGTTCCTGGGTCCAGGGGCAGGGAGTGTGGGTGGAGGCCACAGGTGAGGTTGGCTGGGGCCATTAAGGTTTATCAGGTCTTAATCAGGTCTTAATTAGGCCCCTCTGGGCCCTGATAGGACATTTAGAGAGAACGAAGGTCCCCTGCTGTGTGTCTGAATGATCTGTGTAGTGTTGTAATAGCAGAGAGGAAACAGCTGTGATGGCGATGGCCTTAGGGAAAGGTGTGTCCTCTTCCTTTCCTGGTGCTGTTTCAGTCCCAGTATATGAGAAGTTACAAGCAATATCTATGTTCCTTGTCTTGGATGTGGATGATCTGGGTAGAGTTATAAAAATAAAAGGGAAGCAGCTGCAAGGGTGATAACTCCATGGGGGAAAGGTGGGTCCTCTTCCTCTTGTATCCTGGAAGCTAGAAATGCTTGTATGTGTTCTGAAAGTAGTGATTTTTCTTGCTTTGCATGAGTAAACAAACACAGAGAAAAGGGTTTAGATTGAACGTAGTTTAGGGATTTATTTTCTTTAAATACCTTCTGAATCATTCAGCAGCTAATCTGGCTGTTCTCAAGTGGGACTGGGGTTTCCTAAACAAAGTCCTGGCCTTCTAAAAAGGGAATTGCTTCTACTTGGGCTTAGGATCTACCTCTGGGAGTGTTTTGAATCGCAACAACAGGAGAGGTAAACACAGAGAATTTACAGGAATAGGCCCATATCTAGATAACAGATCTGCATGGTCTTGTTCTCAATGTGGCTGAGGGAAAACTCCCACCAGCTTCTGTGTTGCTCAGATTTGGATTGTGCAAATTAAGTAAAGAAGTGCTAGATAATGTAATTTCTAAGTGTCATTTTGAATTATTCTTTTGAGGCTGGGACCTACTGAGCTTTCCAGCATCGTACTTCAGCATAAAGGGCTCTTAATGCTCCCATCATTGTTAATTACCTTAGTAATTAGGGACAACCAAGCTGCAGGCCCTGCTATTTTGGGCACTGTGCACCTGAAAGTAGTAACGTAAAGTGGCAGGCCCTGTCTTGGAGAGTTTTAAGGTAAATAATAAAGACAATCAAAGACAGGAAACAGTACTCTTCCAGAAATACATGGAATTAATTTTATTTAGTGTTTGTCTTGAACCTCTGTCCACACAAATTTTAATAACTTTTCATAGGTTTTGGCATGGTTGATTCTAACGTACCATCATAATACAAAACTTGCATTTCTGGCCTTTATCTTTCTGGAACTGGTTAAGCATTTCTATCTTTCAGTGTGGACAGGTTTCCCTGCCCATGCTGGTGTAACAGGTTTGCCGTGTTCCCCTCCCAGCTCTTTGTGCAAAAGGAAATTCCACAGCAAATTTACCTCAGATGATACTAGTGCTGCTTTCTGTTTGGTCTCCGTACATACTTTTTACTGAAGTATTTATGGATTAAGCTCTCAAAGTCGTGATGCAACTGTGTTGTCTGGTTTTGCAACGTGTTCTGGACGGACTTAGGTCTAAGGACAGTGGGCTTTGGTGCCCCTTCCCTGAGAGTCTGTGGAAGTACAGGCCCTTGGAAGATTGTGGTTGTGCTTTAGGCAGCATGGCAGGCTCAGATATTTAAATACGTTGGCAGTAGCAGGAAGAAATACTCTAAATTGAGTTGAACAGCATGTCTCTTAGTTGTTTTAAGTCAGTCCTTAAAAGTAATAACTTCTAATGATGAACAAAAGTGTTGCCTGTTCTCTGTCTCTCTTCAAAGACAGCTGTGTGAGGAGCAGCATTCTACTCTTATGTTCAAATCAATGGAACTACGATAAAAATAAAAGCAATTCAGTTATTAACATAACACTTGTCTTCATTGTTGTTCTAAATGTTAGAATTGCTTAACAAGTTATTATTTTCTTGTCCTTTCTCATGTAGGGTAATAGCCAAATGTCAGTGAAAGAAGTGCATTAATCTAAAGGAGGTAAGCAGCTGGCCAATTTTTATCTTCTGACATCAAAAGGATCCACACTGTCTATAAGCAGATACCTTTTCCTCAGGTGAATGAATATGCCTCCCTTTTTTTTTCCCCCCATGTAAATCTTTCATGAACAGATGCAGCAGTGAATATAAAACTTCAGTCCAAAGCTCTCTTCGCATTTCTTGTAGCTGAAAAACAGATATGTAAAATCAGATTAAGTGACACAGCTCAAATAAATGCTGTTACAGAGGACGGCGAGCACAAAATAAATCTTATTTCTCTGGCAAGGAAATGAGCCATTTTCTGCAAGGCCTGCGTAATTGCTACAATAACCCACATTTATGCAAAGGCAGATAAATTGGTTATTTTCCTGCTTACTTGTCGAGCGTGTTGGTGGCAGATGGTGGACTTAATATTCCTGGATTTGGGTTATTTTGGGGGTATGCGTGTGTGTGTGTATATATATATTTTTTTGGGCAGCCGAGTTTGAAGAAGTCAGCCCTTGCTGTCAGTTTTAAGGGTGTGGGTCTCCTTCTCTGGGGCGGTTGCCCATTTTCCAAAAGGTCAAAACAGGAACCTTTGCTTAAAAAAAAGCCTCACCTCGCAGGGGGAGAGGGCGGTAAGAAATGGGGTACGGACACCTGAAAGAGGGAGGGCGGGCGGGAATCACCGCCAGCGCTGCCCTCCGGGCGGGGAGCGCCCACTTCAGCCAGCCGGGTGCAGCCGCCAGCCCGCTCCGCACTTCAAAGCGGGGCGGGGGGGCTGGAAGCTGCCCGCCGAACCGCTCTCCCGTGGGGGGACCGGGCCGGGGGGGCGATCCGGGCCGGGGGGCGGCGCAGCCCCGCCGCTGCCAGCGGCGACCGGGGGCGCGCTGACTGGAGACCGCGCCTGCGCGGTGCCGGCCTCGCCCCCCCTCCCCTCCGCCGCCGCGGACCGCGCCTGCGCAGTGCGCCGGAGCTGTCAATCCGCCGCCCCCCCCGCCCCGCTCCGCCACCGCCTCCCCGCGCGGCGCCGCTCGGGCCATTTTGCGGCGCGATGAGGCGGGAGCGGCGGTGAGCAGCGCTCGTCCCCGTCCCGCTCCTCTCCGCACCCCCCTCCCCTCCCCGCTTCGCCCCGCCGGGGCTCGGCCCCTCCGTGCGCGGGGAGCGAAGGTGGAAGGAAACCCAGCCAAAGGGACAGAGAGACCTCGAGCGCCCACCCCGCCCGCCCCTCAGCGCCGGCCCTCGGCGGCGCGGCGGAGCCATGAGCTGGGGCACGGAGCTGTGGGTGAGTGAGTGGGGGGACGGGACGGGACGAGACGAGGGGAGGGAGCGGGGCCGCCGTTGCGGCGGTTATCGCGGAGCGCCGCGCCCGCCCCGTGTCATAACGGTCCGTGCGGAGGGGCCGGTGTGGGCCGGCCGGGGGCTGCTCTCGCCGGGGGAAGGGGGGTTTCCCCCTTTCTAGAAACTTTTACGTGTAGCCTCCGCGGGGAAATGCCAGCAGTTTTATTTATTTTCCTTCAGTGAAATAAAAAAAATCCCGCTCAACAGCACGGAAAAAAAAAAAAAAGCGACGGCGGTTCTAGAGCGGAGGAAGGCTTTCAGGCAAAGGCTGGGGTGGGTTTTGTGTGTGGCTTCTGCAAGAGGCTGGAGGAGAGGCTCCGAGGTGGATTGATATACAAGGGGGTCCAATTTCAGGAGAGGGAGCTGCAGGGAAGAAAAGCCAGATGATAAAATTTCCTTTCGCTGTTGTTAAGGGGTTTCTCTCCACGCTTGTTTTGAAGGACGGAGGTTTTTATTAGGAGAGTTTTTTGTCGTGTGTAAATAAGTACGTTTTAATGGTGGGGAGGGTTTCAATGTGTAAAGCTCCTTGATTATTTTTGAAGTGAACCTGGAAAGTATAAATGCGTTTGGTTTACGGTGGAACATTACTGGAAAATACCAAACTGTTAAAAGGAATGAAAAGTGGATAATAGCGATTTGAAATGGTCCCTTGCTAATCTGGGAAAATAAGGGTAGGCAGATAAAAGAAGTCTTGAAAGGCAAAAGAGATATACATATTCAATCACAAAGAGGACATGATGCAGCCATGTTTGGCAGCGTGATGGTGGAGCATGGAGCAAAACCTGTTATTGAGGGCTTGTAATAGTGGACAGGAGACTGTGCAAGCGGTTGTTAATTTAATGGAGGGACATTAAAAATCTTTGCACAAATCTGTGCTCGGGAAGGGGGGAGGAGGAAAACGAAGGCAGTGTTTTGAATGGAGAAGTCAAGAATGAGTGGCAGAGGGTCATCTGGATTGCAAAGCGCTGCAGGATTTTGCTCCTGTATGGATATGTGTTTGGCTAGTAACTAGTGTGAGCTAAGATGCAAACGTATCTAAGCTTTTACACTGTCTCTGTATAGAAATGGTTATTTTAGATGTGCTAATTGCTGTCCTTTCTGGATGCATTACTGGCCTGTTCTGGTAGTTAAATAAGCATCCCGTTTTGCTGTGACATGGTAGTCACGTTATAGCTAGATCTGGTTAGAACTAGACAGTAAATTAGGGAGCAAATGCTTACTGAGAGGTTATTGTGGTATGTTTGTATATTCCAGAGAAAGAAAGGTGATGCATACTGATGAAATATTGTAGTGATGTTATATTGATTCATCAGTATATAAACAGCTCTGCTGCATGGGAATGTTTCTGGGAAAATCTGCAGTTGCCTTCTTTTTCTGCGTCTTGGATGCTTTGGGGGGAGATGAAATAGTTTGAGTGGAATTAAAGTAAGAGTCAGTATAACAATTATGACACAGGAAAATCTGAATTCTCAAGATGGACCTAGTTATTTTTGCATTCTTAAAAGTGTGCAAGCGATACTGAGTTGTTTCTGTGCAAGAACAGCGGTAGTAGTGTAGTGCTTATAAATAGTTGTTTCTGTTTTATGTAACCTTTACAGGCATGTGTGCAGTCATATATTTGTCTTTGTAACAGCTACGAACTGCTTTTGTAACATTTTTTTTTTTCCCCTGAAAATTTTGTTGGTAAAATTATCGTCTTTGAGAAATGTAGCAGGTTGCTGAGGAAGAGGGTTGCACCAACAGATTAAATGATTCTAGATACAAAATTGGCAGGAGTTGCTTTATTTTAAATTGGGCAGAGCTTTGAAAACACATTGGTTTCTAGTGCTCTGACTATTTAGGCCAAAACACTGATTTCCCTCTCCATGTTCTCGCTTTCACTGGGCAAGGAGACCACACAAGCAACCTGTATTTAATATGTGCTGCCTCCTCTTGTTGATCATGGCATGATTTTTATTAAACAAAATTAAATTTCCACTTACCTTAGAGATTAGTATTTGTTATAAGTAGTCAGGGAATGTCTATTTAGGAACAGGTGTTGTAAGCAACAAACGCCTGTTTTACAATGTGACTGGTATATGATTTGATGCAGCCATTTGATGGACTGAAAGTTGAGGCAGTAACAAGTGTTTCCAACTGTAGTTTAGAAATTTGAAATTTGCTAGAAAGATTAGCGTTGTTTGATCAGGCTTGACTTGCACCCTGTATCTCTGATGTGCTGATCTACCAGACTGGATGTGTATTCATGATTCACCCCTTTAAATGTAGCAAAGGAGAAGTAAAATTGAGCTTGCTCTTTAGAGCATGTAGAATGTTAATGAGCATGGATTTATGTAGAATTTCTGTTCGTTCCTGGAAAAAGAAAAAGCTGGTTGCAGAAAGAAAGCCTCATACTTCAGAAGCAATAAAATCCCTTCGGCAACATATAAGTTATTCCCAAGGCAGACTTTTAGCCTTGTGCTGTGATGTGAGTGTGTTCTGTGCCTCTGGCTTGCAAATCCTATTGCAAAGTTCCTATTGATATTTCACTTGAATCTAGACTTCTGAGTTTCATCTTAAGATTGGCCCTGTGAGTGTAAATGGACCCATAACCAGCAGAATTATTAGAGGTACTAATGCAGCATTTGTATCATGTATGAGGCTAAATGCTTGGGATAATGAGATCATCTGGGGCTTCCAAGCAATCCAGTGTTACAGAGCAAAACCCGAAGGTCTCATGTAACTGTCTGTGAGTTTCCTGTGTGTAAGCACGCTGTACGGGGCAGCAGTGGCTGCTCTGTGGTTTGTCAGTCTTCCCAACCTCTGCAGAAGTCTTTCTGCCTGTTATACTTGAAATATTCAGGAGCTGGAGGAAGAAGTGGTGGGTGAAGGACAAATTACAGCCATGGGACCGAACCATTTTGTTTTTTCACCCTGGTTCAAGAGTAGCATTAAGGGCTAACAGGTAGGAGGGTATAGCAGATACTTATTTCTTGTCTGATTCTCGAAATTGGCAATGTTTTCTAAATACTTAGCTAATGTAAGTGGTAAGTAAAGATTACGTGTACTGATGTACAGACCCAACTTGTACCTTCAGTCAACTATGCTTTGGGGACAATAGGCTGTAAAAACATGCTTGGATCTCTTTCACCCTTTTCCTTTCTTGGGTAATGGGGAAGAACACAGAGCATGGCACATGCAGCTATTCTGAAGGGTGTTTAAGCTAGTAAAATGCTAGTGTGTGCTACACTTCCCGCCAGTGTCCTTTTGTGTGGTATGAAGCCCTCAAAGCAAGTGGTGGGAATTACATAGCAAACTGAGCTAAAACTAACCTCAGTACTTTGGTCTTTGTATTTTGAGTGGAAAAAGCTGTGGCTGCATGATTGGTATATTGAAGGGAATGAACTTTCTTAATGATGAGTTTTGGTGCAGTATGTAGTTTGGGGGAGCTACGTGCAAATTTGTGGTTAAGTGGTCCAGGAAAAACTCTATCTCTTCAGAACACTGTCACACAGCATGGCAAGTGCAAGTGGTAAAGTGATTAAATGTGGGAAGATTAATCTCTTTGTTATGAATGTTTCAGAGGTGCAGATGCTGTGGGTTTGTTGTTAGGCTTTTTTCCACATTCAATGTCAAGTTTAAAAAAAGACTGGGGAGGAAGGTGATTTAATCAAATTTTTCTTTGACCTTTGTGAAAAGCTGGGTGTCTGCTAACAGCTGTCACTGTCCTTTCAACCTGTGGGAAGGTGAATATTCTGTATTTGCAAAGGACTTAATTTGCCGTCCTTATGCAAGGGGCTCTGTTGGCCAACTCCTCATGTGACTGATACTTTGGCGACTGTGCCTTTTGTTTGTAGAGTGTTCGAGTATGCTTTAGTATGGAAAAAATACAATTTGTGGATAGGGTTATTTTTGCCTTATAAAGTTCATTCCGCTTATAAATGTGAATTGTCTCTAAACTTTCTATGGTTTAGAAAATTGTTATTTTCAGTAATAGTTATTTCTTAATTCACAGTATTAAAACAAGTGGAATTCTTGTAGACCACGTTTTCTTAACTACATCCTCATTGTCAGATGATAAAACATAGGTGCAACTCTGAGAAGGTGAAGGCCCCACTTGCTATCTGTAACTGATAAATAGTTTCCTCTTTCAGTACTCGTGTCTCTATTTCATCAGCAAAATTTATGTTTAAACAGCTGTAATCTTGCATTTCTTAAATTTGCTTGAATGCGCTATTGTTCTTCAATAGTATTTATAATGTATGGGTGTTCCATACAGTGATGACTCACATTCAGAAACTGTCTGGAGTACCTAGGTGCTTTTGACCTTGGTGGCATTACATAGTGGTGTTATCTGGGCACAGTAGTCAAATGTGATCTCAAATAAAGGCTCTGTTCTTGTCAGCTTGTGCCCTGTAAGAGGATCTGCAGAGCTGGATCTAGGTTTGATGTATTGATTCTTTTCTTAAGCCAACATCTCGTTTTATTGTATGCACTACTATAGTTGATTGCATATGATAGAAATATGTGTGTGTGTGTGAGATCCCACCCATCCCATTCTCACACCCTCTACCCACCCCTGCCAATTCTTTGGGTTTGGGTGTTAACCGTTACTCTCCAAGACTGAAAGGAAAAGGAGCTGGTTTCTGATGGGACAAGGACACGATTAGAAGTATTTAGTCTTGCATGCTAAATTACAAGTTAACTCTGACTATGAACTGAGAGTTTCCATTACATAAGGTAATGGGCCTAGCCTTCAAAGGTGGGTGGATGAATTGTTTGCAGCTTAGAAAATCTTCTTTTCTAGTGACAGCAAATGCTCTTCTGAAAAGTGTGTTTTATTGTAAATTTGCTGTGAATTGTTGCAACTTACTTGGCATCATTCAGACAACTCCTAGAGGCATACCTGTGTATCCCTGACCCCTTCATATTTAGTAGAATCTTAGTTTCTATTTAGTGACATGTTAAAACCTATGTATATTTCAAAGAGGCTGGAATTTCACCCACAAAAATATACTCAGAGTAAGGCACCCTAAAAGGAAATACAGCAAGAGGTTGAAAAAAACAAAAAGCTGAGGTGAGGAATAAATGCATCTTATATGTAATTTTGGCTTGGTTATTCTAAGGCTCTTAGTAAAAGTTGTATACAGAGTGCTGGAGATGGGCACTTCAAAGCAAAATACACTTTTCATTAGCTAAGTATTCTGCATAGTTATTTGGACAGTTTTGAGGTAGCAAAATTGTCCGACATTAATATCTCTTTATTTCACAGTGGCTCACTCACTGTTTTAAGTGGTCAGCCTGTATATGCAGATTACTGAGTGAGAAATTGTTTATAGAAGTTGAATCATTACACAGTATCTTAATTCTGCAGCACGCACCTTTGTGCATTTGCCCAGCACAGGATGGTATTTCAGGCTGCTGCAGCCTGTATGTGCATTTTAAAATTGGTGCTAGCATAATCCTTTTCATTAGCTTAAAAGTAGATGATTTTTAAACTTTAAGATTATGTGCTGTGTAGGAGCTCCCCTGCTGCTCGTGGAAGCTGGTTGGTAGGAGAATGGGGTTATGTGTGAGGTCCCTGTGTACACCCCTTGGTACTTCCAGGCACTAGGAGCAGAAAGACTCCCTTCTGGCACCTGAAGGAGTTGCTGGGTCTTTAATGTATGAATGTCTGAGTAATTTCGTTTACAATTCTGCTTTGCTTTAAGAAAGAGGATTTCTGTAATATTGTCACCAACCTATTCTTTCTTGTATTTCCTACCTATTCATTAAAGAATGGGGGATTTACGGTCTTTCAGCGTGAGTCAAGTGTGCAGAATATCTTTTTCCTTTCAGTCAGACTCTTCCCATTTGTATTGTGGCTGCTCAAGATCCCCCGCTTTCTTGAACCATATGGGAAGGCAGTCAAACATGAGACGATGTTTTTCTGGACTCTTTGCAGCTCATTAGTGTTACTCATGTTGTGAAACATTCTTTTAAAGCAGAATTTCAAAAGCTGTACTCCACATGAAGAGTAGGAGCCACTGCTGCATTGCAACTTAATAACATGCTTTACATTGTTGCCTTTTTTGATTGCTGGAAAGGTAACCTGCTAATGAATTTTTGGAAATTCACTTTCATCCTGTTTGAAATAATGCTTCTGAGATTGGTTGTACATTGAATCCACTCAGCTGTCAAAATGCAATGCTGTTGAGTTTCCTTAGTTTTCATATAAATATTTTAAAGTAACTTCCCCCTTCAATATAATCGTGTACTTTCCAGATGAAACTTCTCTTCCTCCTTCCACCTCTAGAAATTCTGCTTTTCTATTTCACTTTTTTTTTTTAACAATAAGCTGGCTAAATATGTGAGAGGAAAAACACTACTGTTTCTTTGCATATCACAGTCTTTTCACTTCTTTTCAATCAATGGCTTTGGGTCTATAATGCAAAATGGGAAAAATTGCTGTATATGTTGTATGTATGCACATAGGTATGTACAGGATATGATGGTTTTAGTCTTTCTTCTCAAGCAGGTGTGGTAGGGGTGCTTTGGATCCCTTTGGAATTTTTACATGATTTCTTAGTCTCCGTCCTGTCTGGATAACCTTATTAACCTGGTCAATTATTTCTTTTGGCTCAGTTTATTAAGAATGGTTTGTTGGCATTATTAAATAAAATGTTTCTTTTTGCATCTAAAAATGGAAAAAACTGTAGATGGGGTTTCTGTGTTACTTACAGCACAGAGCAGCAGAGTTGAAGTGCAAGAATGAAATGTTCATTGCCAGTTGCTGAAGCGGACATGCATGTTGTAAAGCACGTAAAGAAGCAGTTCTGTTGCAATGTTGTCCTTAATTTATTTGGTGAAGAGTCAACCTAATTGGAAAAACAACCAAAAGAACGACAGCAATCCCCCAGATGCCCTCAGAAACGTAGTAAAGCAATAAAACTTGAAATGGAGTCTCTTGGGAATTAATGCCTAGTTTAGAAAGATGGTCCCCAGTAAGCTACCAAGTCATCCAGATAGTCTTTAATCCTGAAGAAATGCCATAGTGGATTATCATTCTTCTTGTTGTAGCTGAAATAACATAGGTTTCTTATGTTAAATATGTGTCACTTGGCTGTCTCTTGTTCAACATTTTTCAAGTGCTGCTTGGTACCTCAAAAGGTTTTAAAGCAAATCCTTGAATCTCACCATTTTAGTGAGGCTGGTATCAGTGCTGCTAGTAGCATTTATGTATCTGAAGAGGAAGGGTAGTTTGTAGTGTTTAGACTTACTCCTCTGTGAACAGCAGGTACAATTTATCTCAAATTATTCATTTTATAGTTCAAAAAATTTACTTTCATTGAACTGAGTCTATGGATATGCAGATAAAGTCGTACTACCTGTGTGACAGGAGGATGATCATCTTGCAGAGATACTGAGAATACTGCTTTTTACTAACTGGACTCCTGGAGTCAATTCAGCTGAGCTCTGAATAACTCTGATAAATTGCTTATTGGGTGCCTTGGACAGTTTTCTCTGTCTCAGCCTATACTGTAGACTGAGCTGGTAACGTTCATAATAAGAAGAGCTATTTTACACTTTCTGTTGAAGTCATCTATTTGCTGCTGCTTAATTTCTTTTTTTCCAAGTTAGTGTGCTCTGACTGCAGTTTTCTTTTTTCTGCACCTGCCTCACATTTTTTGTATTTCAGATTAGTCAGGATTATTCAGTTGTTACCAGGGCTAGTGTTTTGCACATACTAAACATGATGCTTCTTAGGTTTTGGAAAGCTGTAGTGTTCCCATTCATTGGAGCAAGGTTTTGAAATTTGGCAGACAATAGCTGTTGAACAGGGATATGCCTTCTGCTGTTCTTGAGAAAATCTGCCCAAATTAGGCAAACTTGTAAGTCTTTGGAAAAATACCACTTTACAAGTACTCAGTGAAGGTATTAGTGCTGAAGTCTTCAAGTTCCAGTGTGTGCTGAGTACGTTTTGGACTTGGAGGGTTCTTTGTGGGACAAGATGATGCAGTCACCCACAGAATAATTGAACATGCCTCTGTCTGGTCCTCGCAAGAGTGCAGCCAGACTTCCCATGTCACGGCTGCTCGAGGCCAGGGTGGAGTCAGGCAGCTGCTTCTGCTCTCAGAAGTGAGGGTCTGGGCTGTATTAAGGAAGAATAGTGTGGGTCAGTGAGTTAGGAGAAAGTGGACTACAGCTAGGAGGGAGAGGGGATGAAAGGCATGGCTACGCTGAGTCATGCTAAAGGTCCATCTGACCACTAACGCTTCCTTGAAGGTAGCAAACTGGTTCTTCTCTTGTTACGGACTGGTTCTTCTCTTGTTATACTCACCCGAGGATGAGGAATGGGGGAAGAGATGCAGTGGTCAAAGAGGAAACTAGCTGACTCAAGAGACCAAACGTGGGGAAGAAGAAGTAGAGATCAGACTAGGATCTAGTTACAGAAACTTGGAGCTGCTTGTCTAGGAACTGTTCTGTGATTGGAGTGTCAAGAATGATGGGAATGGAGTCATTTGACAAGAGACAATTTGAATTAGCAGTTCTGATAGCGAACTCAGGGAGGATGAGAGAACTGGGACTAATTGGGCAAAGGGAACTGCAGAAATGAGCTCAGGAGGAGAAGGGGAGTTGAAACAAAAAAGGCAAGGAACCAGTAACAAGGAAAAAGCTTGGATGGAGAGCAGAGTTGGACTCTGGGTGGGACAGGTAGGATTGTGACTTACTGTCAGACAGGATGTGCAATGGGATTAGTGCATTAGGAATGGCAGGTCAAGAGTTTGATGGGATAAGGAGAAAGTGTAGTGGGTGCACAAGGGGAAGGAAGAAGCATGGAGCAAAGGATGAAGATTAGGAAAGAAATACAACAGAAAAGTAGCGAAGGGACCTAGCAGTCATCTTTTGCATGTTTGGCTTTGTAGCATTGCTATTTTTATGTGGCTTTTCCCATGTAATATTTAAGCAGAGTTGACTTACTGGTTTGAATGTATGGACATTGATTTCTGTGGTTGCATTTTGCATCTTTACTCACTGTGGAAGAATATTTGACCACATCCCCATATGAGAGCTTTATCCAGAAGTGTGTGCACTGCTGTTTTTCATCCACTCGTTCTGTGCAGAAAGATTTGAGGAATTGTTTAGCAAATAGGTTTAAAATGCATTTAGATAATATTTATCACTCTGCATTATGGTTTTGTTTTTTTTTTACACGGAGATAAAAGCTTTAACACATTTATCTTGTATTTACAGAAGGAAAAAAATGACTGGCATGCAGCAGTGAGTGAATGGAAGTGTGTTTTCTCAAACAAAAGTTAAATGGGGAAGGGAAATATTTCTTGTCCCCTTGAGGGCTGTTGATCTATCAAATGTGGGTCTTATAGGAGTGGCATTCATTAAGAATGTGTAACTAGCGTTTTGCTGTAGTAAAAGGAAAAACTGGCAGTGGATGAACCATGAGAGCTCTGATAGAGTGCTACATAAATCTTTTTTTCACCTATCCTGCCTGCCTCTCCCAGGTATAACAGTCTGAGATGCTTTTGTTCATGTGTTGTCACTGGAAAAGCCTAAAAATAAAGGGTGAGAGGAAGGGGTTGTATGTGCTGGTCAAGAGCCTTTATTTCCTTACAATTCCTTCGAGTTGTGAAACATCTGTGTTTCGCAGAGGACGCTTTTTGGCATATGTTCGTAACTTAACATGTGAAAGCTGAAAAACTGTGTAGCACGGCTTTACTTCAGTTTTCAGTGTGCAAAAAAACCTCCTAGGCAAACATTTCAGTAGTGTATGTATTGGTTAGTAGCTTCTTTGCTACTTTGCTCAAAGATGCTGTCATCGGAAAGGCTACATCCTCCTGAGGGACAGGCAGCCTACCCATGGTGATCAAGGCATTCAGTGTTTAAATATTATTGTTGTATGCTTTACCTAAAAACCAAAAGTGTAAGCTAGGCAAATGCACCAGCCTATCCTTTAGGTAATGAGAATGCATATCACATGACATGTGTGACTCGGTTCCTATTTAAATCAGTGCCCTGGGGATTTGCAGCCGTATTTTTGGAATGGGGGGGATAGCTAGGTTGCAATTCTATTTATAAAGACAAAATAATGTTTCTCTGGCTGTGTGGCTGCATGCAGTCTTCTGAGATGCAATGAAGTAGCCCAGGAAACAACCCTGGAAGGGTAGAAGCATGCATCCATTCCTGGTAAAGCATGATATGAACTGTGGGCACATCTACACCTCCACTTCTGGATAATTGTGGGCTGTTTTTTATTTTTGCATTGTGGCTTTTGCTCTAATTCTTGTCTGTGTCATCCTTATACTTGTATTATGTATAAAATTGTTGAAAGCACCTTTTCCAGAGGTTCAGTATAACTGATGTGAAACTATCTTGAAATAGGAAAGCTGTAATTGTTGAAGACAACAATTTTTGCAAGAAAAGTGCTATTGTGAAACATATGCACCTAACTTAGGCATCTTTGGAGCCTAGATCCGCATAGTTGTTGAGGCTCTTTGAAAATACTTAGTCTTGAACAGAAAGCTTGCATATCATAGTGCCAACATTTAATGTTTGTAGGAATGTGTTGAATTGTTCCAGCTAACAAAAACCTTAGCTGAGCTAAACAATACAAATATAAATATAAATATTTCACTTGGTTTTTAGCAATTGAGTTGAAGTACCTGATGGTTAGGAACAGCATGACGAAGTAGCGCATGCCATTCCCACAAAGGTCAGAAGATCTTTTCTTTCATATGATGTATATGGTTTTCATGCATATGATTACAGCAGTTTGTATTGACCGGAATGTTGAATCTGTTGTTGGCTTGGTATAGTTATCTTTTGTGGTTTGCTTGTGGGTTAATCCCTGGGAACAAAAAAATCTGGAATATTGGCAGAGTAGTAAAAAGCTAGAATCCATACTTTTTGAAGAGTTGAACAAGTAAACAAGTGTCAAAATAGCGGAAATTCAGAACCTTGTGCTTTTTTCTTTCCTCATGATACATCAGTGCATGCAGTGCTTGGAGGTTGCTGGCCAGTGGACCAATATTGATTTCCCTTTGGGGGTAAAGCATTCATCTAACCTCATCAGCAGGGGGTGAGACTGATTCCTTTAATCAGAATAGCAACAATCCATCCTGAAGCTTCCTCAAGGTATTAGGGCTAAATTAAACAGTCTGGGACTAATGTGTAAGCCCTAATGCACTTCAAGAGGCTTTCTTGGATAAGGAGAATTTTGAAAATAATCAGAAGATGAACCCAAAACTGAAAGAAAAAAGCCGTGGGCACAGATCACCCTTAAAAAGGGGGACTGTAATACATTTTCTTTGTGTGGTGCAGTGCTTAATGCTCAGATTCTCTTAGGGAAGAAAAGAAAGAATGCATGAACTATATAGCTCTATTCAAGGCATTGCATTTATAACTTGTTTTCTCTCCCTTGTGTATGTGTTCCATAGCTGTTCTAAAAATAGATATTGTCACAAATAAATTAGTAGAATTAAGCATCTTAAAGTCAGGAAATACACCGTTTTTTAACAACAGTCACTACCGAGGAAATGTCAGTTCCTATGCATATTGTATTATGTCTTGATTTTGCAGAATTTTAAGATTGTGTTTACTTGTGTGCATTTACAGAGTCTACAATTACACATTAATTTCTTGAGGATAAAAATGTCATGGTTGCATTCAGCTTTTCTGGAAATCCTTCATTAATTTGGATGAGGAATGAAATGTTATGATAGAGCTTTAGTCTGTATATTAAGTGCTCATAAGCAAGAATTAATATAATGTGTCAGTAACCTTGTTGGATATGCTTATTGGTGATTATGAATGTAATTCATATTCCGGAGTACTCAAAAAAAAAAAAAAAAAAAAAAAGGTGGCGTAGACCCCATGAAGTTTCTTCAGTCTTCCTCTTAGTTCTTAGCCACTTTGTCTTGTTCCATCTCAGTCTGCACACCAAGTCCGGTAAGCAGTAATTTTCCTTTTTGAGAACATTGGGATCCTTCCCATAAGAGAACAAATATATCCAGAAGGTCTGAGGACTTCATAAAAGCTGGAATGTTTTAGGGTGACTCTTCGTTAATAATGTCTGTGAAGACATACTGAATGTGTCTGGTAGAAGTTGGCAGATGCTCTCAATCTTAAAGACCTCTGACTTCAGAGATGCTCTGCCAAAGTATTCTACCATAACATAAACTTCCTTTGTCCTACTGGTTCATGGCCCACCAGTTTGTGTTAGCAGCCAAAACCCCATTATATGGGGAGATGGGTTTAAACTTCAGGGTTTATGAAAAATAAGATCTCTACTTTCACGTTTTTGGCTGAGGGCAATAGCAGTTTCAGTCAAGCTTTGGACCAAAGTTGTAGCTTCCGAAGACTATTTTAAGTGGAAGCTATTGTCATTATGACAACTGAAGAGCACCAAATGACCTTGTTGTCCTTGCTGTGGGAGGGAATGTTTTTGTCAAAGTATGAGAAATACCCTTTCTTTCCCTCACCCTCTGTGTACATAGGTAAGCATGCATTTGTTTTCCTCTTTCCCCCGTCTCTGTATCAGACTGGTTCAGAGGCCAAGCTTGCTTTTCCTGCTTGGCAGATGAAGCATCTAGTAGATTCAAGTCAATATCCTCTTTCATATTTTTTAGATGATTCAACTGCTTGTCAAGCAAATGGTCTATCCCTGTGTTATAAAATAGTTGGGGAGTCATGGGACGTTCAGGGAACTGTGCCCAGAAGCTCCAGTTGCTGCATGAAGATCAGTAGCTCAGATCCATCCAAGTCAAAGGTTGGACAGGAGGTTCCTGTTTGTTCTTCTTCAAACAAGGGCATTTCTTCTGTGTTTGAGTGCTCTCTAATCCAACAGACAAAGCTGCAGCAATGTAATGGATGAAAGCTGAAGTAAGCAAAGCATAGATAGGAAGAAGAGTGAAAGGGGAAGAGGAGGAAGACTGGCACATTGTTATTTTTAATAGCAGGAGTTGATACAGATTGCCAAGGGACTGGTAGACGTTCTGTCTGAAGGAGCAGCTGTTTATCGAGATTAGAGTCTCTAGGCCCACTGTAAGCTTTGGGGATCCTTGGTCATGTTGTGCCAGTGGTTGTGTGGAATTGCTGCAGCAGTCACCCTTCAGCTGTGGGCTTTTCCTTTCGCAAAGTTCATGAAGATCTGAGCTCTTGTTTGTCAGTCCTGCAGAGCAGTTTAATCTGTGTGGCTGCTCTGGCTTGTGGTGATATTGCTAGACACTTACAATAGCGGGTCATTCATTTTGGATAAGATAGATGCTCTTATTTCTTGAAATTGCTTTCTGGGTAAGCATTTCTGAGCATGAGCATTTGGAAGATTTATTTTGGGGTTTTTTTGTCTTTTTTTTCTAAGGCAGTTCAGTTTACCTAAAAATTGTATTTAAATTCAGTTTTGAAAGATGATATTCATCCTATATTTTGTATTCACATAAAAAAAGAGAACAAGGAGTATTTTTTTTGATCTTCCTGTCCCAAGATAAAATGTTACTGTTGCATAAGTGAGGCAATATATATTAACTTAACATCTGTATTTGGAAATATTTGATTTAAAGTTTGTAAACCATGTGATTTTTCTTCAGCCTAGACAGAAAAGTACAATGGAATAGGAATTATAAAGGTGACAAGAAAGCAAAGATATGAAAAGTTTATTTAACTTTTGGGATTTTGTTTGTAGTGAAGTTTATTATTTTTGCTTAAATTACAGCCTTTTAATTTTAGAGAGAGGATAAATTAATGAGATTTATTTTCACCTTGCCACCATTATCACTTCTAATATGAAGCCCTTATGATAAGCTTTGTCTCACAAAGTACTTGCGCTCGTGGAAAGCGTTGCTTAGACTATTTGTCTTTATTAGTGTATCTATTATTTTAGAAATTGCTTGTATTTTGTACCATTGTTCAGCTAAATCACATTTTATAAAAGACTGAACCTTATTCTTCAGCCTGTAACCTTACAAATAATTTCAATTATTTCAGCACACATAAAAGCTGAAGCCCTGGGTTTTTTGTTTATGCACCAGTTGTGTCTGTCTGCATTATGGATCTTTGGCTTTTTTTTGAGGTTAATAAGAAATTTAGATCATTGTGCTTAATTTAGTAATGCTGACTCTGCTCTCTGAACATCTGTCACTGTTTGCATTAATGTCTGTGCAAGGCAGTGCAATGTTCAGAACCTTCGGTCTCATTTCAGGCACATGTTTTTCTAAAGCATTTGTGTGTCTACTATCCCAGCTAAGAAATTTTTTCTCTAGTACATGCAGATGCCTTGCATTTTAGTCCTGAGCTCTGGCAAAGTAAATTTTCTCTTTTCTGATGTTCTGCAGCAGGACCAGTTGTTTTGTTAATATCCCATTATCTTCTGCTGTCCCCCCACGTGTCTTACCTTCCATGAGTAGATTATTTATTCTCAAAGACGCTGTTCTCTTTTGCATCTCTCTTGCATTACTCATAAGATTAACTCATCTCACCATGTACTTTAGAATATGTGAAGTATGTTTCCAAAAATGTCAACTGAAGTGCTGTGTGATAACCTCTTGCAGGCTTGAGTGCCAACTCAAGAAGTGTCATGTTTAATGAAGGAAGGTGTCTTATAGATCAATTGAATATACTAAGTGTAATAGAAGCAGCAAATAATTTACTCTGATTATAAGACTCTAGAGTACTAAAGGAAGATTTCTGATAGTAACTTGGTATTTTAATATAATGGGAAGACTTTTAAAAAAAAAAAAAAAAGTGTTTTGAGGTGGGGAGTTTTCCCAGGTTACATTTGCTCTGAACTGTAATATCCAAAGCCAACATCTCTTACACAAAAAATGAGAACTTCGCCTTTACTGTCTTCTGCTTTGAAACTAAATGCTCTAATACCACCTCATTCCAGTAATAAATGTGTTGGAAGTGCATCTAGCAAGACTTTTGAGGAGTGCCTCTCAGTGTAATTTACAGGATGTCAACCCTTGTAGCACTTAAGCATCTGCTGTTTTAATAAGAGCATTGCTTAAAGTGGTGTGCTGTTCCAGCAGTCCCACTTTATTTATTTATTTATTTATTTTATGAACCTGGGAGGAATTGTCATAGCAGTTGTTGCTGGAGATTCCATCACTATTGTGCTAGGTCGGCATTGTGCAATCAAGGCATTGATGGGCCCTGTATTGCAAATTGTGTAATACGAATTAAACACAAGTAAGATTGGAAGGATGGAGCGCATGTCACTCAAGGACATGGAAATTGTACACAGGTCTCAAACCTCTCCCATCTCACGATTCTTCCGGTCTGGGGACAAAGATAGTAACTTTTCTTGCACCCGCATTTGTTATGAAAGTTCTTATGTGTTGTGAAATTGTAAACTGCCGCATAGTTACTGTACTCTGAGACAAACTTAAAAAGTAAAATAGAGGGTATCTATTTTATTGTATTTTCTTACACTGAAAATCAATATAGGATGCTGATAGATACCCAGAATAGATTCTCTATACTAGAATTGCAGTGTTCACTGGATGCTATAAAAAGTCTGTGTCTGACAGCTGCATTTCAAAGAATTATTTTTCCAATGTACTAATTAATTCCCTTCAAATAAATAGTCATACAAAAAATTAAATACAACAACATCAATATTTAATGGCATCTGCTTAAAACCCTTCTGGTCTAGACTTCTGAAGACGTGCAGGGGTGATATTCACAGATCCCTGATAAAGAGAGGATGCAGTGTGTGTGTGTGTCTGATTTCATTTAAGGAGTTAATGACTTACTCCTTAAAGATGTAATTGTGAGATACCCTACACAGCCCTGCTCAAAAATAATGGGTTGTAGGAAACAACTTCATCTCTCTTTGTAGGCCGTTGCACCGTGAATACATATTTGGATGTTACCAGAAAGAGGGTTTCTGTTTGCCGAATGGGATGAGCTGATCTCTGCCTTGCAGCATGCAGGATCTTCCAGTTGCAAGCATGCAGAAGTAATACTGAAAGTGGGCTGTAATTTTTCTCTTGCTTCAGGAAAGAGTGAGCCTGAGTGACCGACATCTTATTCTGCACATCACATTGTTTCCTGTTCTGCTGCTGAACAGCACAGCTACAAGCTGACCTAAATTTATGGTTATCTTACGAGATGCTAGTCTACTCTTGAGCAGTATTTTTATATGTGAACTGGCTGTATTCTTGTTATTGCTATGTTATCAGCTGCTTATTTTGAATGGCAGGCTTATGGAGAAGTGAATTTGTAACAGATTTGCACATAATTTGTGGGCACTGTTTATTCCAAATAGACCTGTAGAGTTGGGGAAACCATTATTTTCTGGAAACCAAGCCAACATCTGTTAGACTTCCTCCCACAATAGTGGTAGAAAAGAGCAGCACCGTGCTAGCCATCTTCTTTTGATACTTCATGGTTTATTATTGCTGTGATAGGAAATCACAAGTAGCACATTATAATGTAAGCATTCCCTCTGTTTACTTGTTTGTTTGTTTGTTGTGGTAGCCTTCTACTTGATCTTCCAAGAATGTGAGAAGAGTGGAAATCAGGATTGTGTAGCTGTGTAGCTTTATTCACAAAATTTCACTGCATGTGCTCTGTGTGCAGTACGCTTCTATGACATATTCTTAGTAAAGCAATTAATTAAGAAATACTCCTGTAAAACATGCTGTGCTATAATACTGACTATAAACTTAACCAGAAGCTCTCCATTACTTCTATTATGAAGATTTTAATAATGTTGAACTGTAGGTTTAGTCCTTTAACTAATAACGTCACAGTTTATGTGGTGTGGTGGTCTTGGTTTTGTTTGTCTTCAAGACAGAATGCTTTTTATCGCTGTCCCAGTAATCAGTCCAAAGTACAGCAAGCAGCTTTACGCTTGGAAAAAACTGTAGCACCCTTTCAGAAAATATCTTTGGCGCCTCAGATTTTTTCAGCCTGCTAACACATTCAGAACACAGGACAAGCAGCTTAAGATCTGAATGAGATTGTTCACCAAATGAGTTGGTGCAGCATATTAATTTGCTAGCACTTCTAAATGCCTGCAGTGTTACAAGAGCCTGCAATGTCACTAAAATACCAGGAGCTTTGTTGGCTCTAAACTCCTTAAAAGAGAGTTTTAAATTCTTGTCTGCTTGCCGTAGCCTTACCAGCTTTATAAGGAATTTCGAGATCTGTATTTGAAAAATGTTTCGTGTCCTCAGCTTAGCAAAGTTAGTAAGAATCTTTTCCTGGTAGTATTAGTTGTCTTGGAGTTTCATTGTGCTGTAGGTTTTACTGTAGAGCTCGTTATTATATGAGGCTGCTATTAGTGCTTTTATCTAGATACCAATGGATACATATATTGCATGTTTTGAAATGTGTTTAATCTCAATGGACAGTCTAGGATTTATGTTGAAAAAATAGTTGCCTTTACAGTTAGGTAAACTAACATAATGTGGTTTTAATGAGGCTGGATGCAGTCAACCTGATTTTTTCATGTGTATTTTCCATTCCATCTTAAGATTGTGAGTTGATATTTAAATGCCAGAGTAGAACTGATATGACACTGAACCATTTTTCTTCTTTTTGTCTTTGTGTAGTAAACCAACACCTGCCTCCCCCAGAAACAGTATTCTGTCTGGCAGTTCTTGGAGAAGAGGGATATGAATGGATTTTTAAAACTACAAAAAGTTTCAAACTTTAGAAGTCTATTTTCAGGTCTTAAAATGGATGCTTTTATTCAGAGATTGAACCCAAACATTTTAGTGAAAGCTGTCTAGATGGGTAAAGCATAATGTTAGTGCCTGCTGCAGCAGAACTTCCATCTGAGGTTTATGAACCAGTACCCAATCACTGTTCTGAACTGGGAATTGAATATAAAGCTGTCGCAGCTGCATGTTTAGGAATGGAATTAAAAAAAAAACCCAAACATTTAGTGCTGTCCCTTGTTTCACTGGTACTGGATTTAGGCAAATATGTAGTACTGGAAGATGGGATGGGCGGAAGCAAGTAGCCAGACTGGTGTGACATACGTGTGGCTTTTAATCGTAGCTCCAATAGCACTGTTATAAAGTGGGTAGTACTTTTCTTCATGACTGTGTCTAAAAACTAGATTAATAGAAGATGACTGTTTACTGCTGTAATTCACATTAGGGTTGTGAAGATGTGTGCTTATTCAAGCATTGTGAAGGCTTGAAATCTATATCATGGTACCATCATCATTGTTACAGCATGAGTTATAAAACACTCTCATGGTTTTTTTGGAACCCAAGGACGTGAGATTGTTGTCGCAAGAAAACTGAATTACCCTTTTTGCTTAGCTAGACTTGCCTATCCAGCTTATGAGCAGAATATCCTTGCTGAGGGAAGCAGTCTTTACTTAAAGGATCAAAGGATGTTGCTTTTCTTGTTCAGGATGGTGAAACATTATTTATTCCTGATGCTTAGGTTTCCAAGTCATATTAGTCAAAAGAGAGTGTAATTGTTGATTTATTTCCATAGAATGTTCTGACTATTTTACTTTGAGAGGGCAGAGGCTTTGTAGGCAGCCAGGGTAGAAGGTTTGTACAGTCAGTAAGAAGATGCCCTACTTTCTAGAAACTGTAATTTTAGGTTATCTTGGTTAGCATGTATGGTTAGCATACTGAACTTGAGCTTTGTCCGTTGGGGCTCAGAGCATGGTATTACTACAGCATCTTTGTGGGACAGTCAGCAAACCACTATGTCTCGCTCGCTGTGCTGTGGTTCTCCGCTTGTCTCTGATTTCTCTGTGAACTGGTCCCTATTTCAGATCTGTTAGGTGTATAAGTGCTGCCTATACAACAGGGCTGCTGTTAGAGCTGGAGGATCTTTGCTGCTTCTACAACTTGCTTCAAATGCTCTCCGATCAGGTGGTTGGGCACTTAAAATTTATGGATGGTAGACATAATTGTGTTATAAAACTCTAGTTCTGTATGCTTCATGAATGTCATGTTTAGAGGGTAGGAAACACTGATTTCTTCCCATTTTACAAAGCTCGGTGACACATGCTCTTTCTGTTCTTGTATGCATGCTTATTTAGTGTGATGGAGTTAAATTTACCTCTTTCCCTTTCGATGCTTGTAGTTGTCTCATGTCCTGTGGAGAGTCTCAAGTATCCTTGAGTGAGTAGCTCGGATGACTCCATCACAATCCACAGAGCATTGTGCTTGGCTGTGTGCTTGCCTCTGTATTGACTCTGCAAACCTGAAATGTGTGTGGGAGAACTTTCTCTTGTATTCTAGCGTGTAATTTAATTGATGTTTGTTTGGTAATTTGCCTCAGATTAAATTATTCGTTGTCACTACTGAACAAATGCTTTGTGTGCTTTTGGTGGGTCAGCATTTTGCACAATATTTCCCCTTCTTTATTCCACCCACTTGGCATTCATTTATTTTTGCCGTGATCTTATTACTGAGAACTGAGAGAGGCTTCTGTTGGGAGGAGGGGGGAGACCCAGTGGAGTTTCAGAGGGGCTTTATATAGTGATTATTTGGTTAAGGGAAATGTGATTACTTTTCCTCAGATTTAAACTCTGATTTAACATGAGTTCACACTATAATTAATGGAAGTTGTTACCTGAGGGTAAACTTTATAGAAATGGAATAGAACTGAGCATGTGAGAATATGAGTATATGCTCTCTCTTGAGGAAAAGAAACTGAAGTTATCAGAGAATCTTTGTTTATTGATAGCAATATATGCTTTGATGCACAGGTGGATGTTTCTGATCCCTAGCAAGATGTCAGTGGTACAGTTGCCACATTAGTTTTGGTTTGACCATATTTTAGTTTGTTAATCATAGATTAATTTTGTGGCCATACAGGTGACCTCATCTTTTGCAGAGAAGGGGCATGACAAGATTCGGCTTAAAGTTTGAGTATTTTATGCAAGTGGGATCAGTCTGAAACAGTGTTGTTGTCAAAATCAAGACAAATGGCCTGACTTTACAAAGTACTGCAGTGTGTGTGCAAATGCAGCGGGGGTTAGTCCCTTTTCTGAAGCGTTTTATCACCTGAAAAGCTGAGATGAGAACGTTAATAGGTAATAGGAAAATATTTGACAGGATGTTAGCTGCATTTCTTGGTTGCCATTTTCATAGCTGTAGGAAGAGTTGGGTCTTATTGTAATAAAAAAAGCTGTGTGACAAACCCCAATAGATGGATTTAAGGAATAGTGTCTCTTCAGCTTGTCTTCAGCTCTTTGCTTATTTTCTTTCTGGCCTAGTTCCAGAATTAATCTATTTTTTTGCCAGTGTTGCTTGACTCCACTCGACAGAGTGGAGTGTATGAGTGGATAACACTGAATTATGAAATGCACTTTGAATAGAGTTTGTTAACAAATTTTGAAGTGATCAACTTCGTGTTTAAAATTTAAGTTGAATTTATACCTAGGCTTGCAGACATTAAAAAAGCTACGTACTCAGAACGATAGTGTCATTCTATTGCATTAGATTTCCTGAATCATATATATCTCTCTTGAGAAGTCTCCTGTTTTGGAAACCTAACTATTTCTTGGTCAGAGCAGAAGCACCAAATCTAATTTCTGGGTTAAAAATGGAATGCAATGGCAGATAGAAGGCATAGCAGTAATCTTATTTGGTCCCGAGTGTGAAGTGGCCCTTGAAAAAATCTAGGACTGTATTTGTATATTTGTAATGTCATGGTATTTAAGATATTAAATGCTTTTTGAACCACATTTGTAAAGGAGTGCTTTAGTCTTTTTCAGCTGTTAGTTCCATTTAATTTGGAAAAGAGAGGAGGGAACAGTCTTGTTTACACTTTTCATTTGAACTTTAGGGAAGGGCTTTGGACACGCTTCGGGAGGCGGGGCTTATTTTTTGACCCTAGGTATTGCCATTGCTCCAATGACACTAGGAGGGAGCCTCCAGCTAAGCAGAATTAGTGACTTTTACAACATCTTTCTTTTCAAAGCATCTGCATAAATATCCCATAAGGACACCATGTCTGCAGTGGAGTTTGGTAGTCAATTCTCAGAGAGCTTCACAGCCAGAGGAGGAGGTGAAAATGAGTCAGAGGAGTAAAGGCTGTTCTCTTCTGTTTAATGAATAAATACATCTTCGCATTAGCATCTGTGTAGAAAAGAGAATTGCACACATGCTCAATTCTACACCTGACAGGTGATTAGTTTAATAGAGATTAGAAGATTGGAAGTTTTAATATTGAGAATACCAGGCATACCTGGCGATGCCTTTACTTTTTTTTTTTAGATGTAGCCCATAAGGGCTACATTTAGTTAGAGGGAGATCAAGAACTCTTATTTTGCGAAGTTTAACAATGTCACTGATTTTTTTTTTTCTTAAGTGGATATATATAAATATAACGAAATTAAACCCCCCCCCCCCCCAACCAGACAAAAAAACCTCCCTCACTCAAGTATTACTCCTCCAAAGAATTCAAGAGAATGGGATTGAAATTCAGGAGTCCCTAAACTCCAGCTCCGTGCTTAGAGCAGTGTCATGTTTCAAAAGGTTTGTTATTAATGACAAAATTGTGCACACGAGGATGCATAGAACAGCTTGGATATTCTACATGATGAATCCACTATGGCATTAGTTTACGAAGAAGTTGGGCAAAAAGCTAGTTTCCCCAAAATACATTCCTACAGACTACTATAGTTTGAAGTATTGTTCTTGTGGATAAGATTGTACTACGGTAATTCAGTATGGTTTTGGATAAGAGGGCAGAATTGCCTTTTTTGTCTGTGTCTTTTAAATGGATCAGCAGGCTTGTTTGTTTTTCTGCTGTAGTTATCCATGCAATAAGCAGGAACACTGTATGGTTCATTTTTAATAATTAGTACACAGCTGCCCAAAGGGGAAACTGTGTGGGCAGGAGATCTTGTTGATCTTTGTTTTAACAGCTGGTATTATTAAGGGAGAGCTTCGCAGAATGGAAAAAAAAGAGGATGAAAATCAGTCAACAGTTAATCCAAAGACGTAGCCAGGCACCAAAAGATTTACTGGGAATTAGATGTAAAATTGCATTTGTTCAAATTATTTCAGAATAAAAGAATGGGTGTGTATTAAATCAGGGAAGTGGGATGGTGGTGGGGAACACCAAAAAGTTGCAACATTGTCAACTGAAAAACCTTACTGGAACAACAACAACATATATTTAGCATTGTTACCATGCTGCAACTCCTGAGGGAGGCAGCTCAGATGTGGGGTTCTGCTGTGGCTCATGATTTATGCCGTCCCAGCAGCAGAGCGATGCACACCAGAATCTGCTCATTTTCAAAGCTCTTGTTTATAACGCACAGAACAGTGAATCCCTGTGGGTCATTGCAGCTTTCAGTCTGCAGCTCTGGATACTGTCAGCAAAAACCAAATCCTTGTCCCATTCTATTCCTCCAGGATGAGCAGAAGGAAGAGGTTAGCATTGCTTTGTTTTGTTTCTTTGTTTTTTAAATGAGTTTCATGGGTATCATTAATGCTAATGGTAGAGATGCATCATCTCTCTGGGCCCCAGTAGATTTTAGTAGTTATGAGCCTTTGTTTAGCTTTTGCTTAGCTAATGAGTCTGGATTTTAAGGTCTAGATTCTGCTGCTTATCCCCATACCTAGTAGGAATAAGTTCACTTAAATCGGTTGAATTGTGCTAGTATCACCAAAAGGAGAAAGCAGCATGTGCATGTTTGTCTTCAGTTTAAATAACTGAACATGTACAGAAAAAGGTCGAAATGCACTCAGTCCTGCAATAAAAATAGTTGGTATTTCTGACCTTACATCTGGCATTAGTTGAGGTTTCTCTCTTATTATCTTGCTCTTTAAGAGCTTTCTTATATCCTGGGTTGTAATTTGCACATTATAATGTATTTTGAAACAAAACTGTGTCCTGTTCTGGGGTTTCTTGCATGTATTTTATAAGCAGAATTGTATGCTTGAAAAGAAGTGTTCATTTCTGAATGGTCTGCTTATGACAGATGGTTCTCATTGTGGCAAAGTCGTGCAGTGCCTCAAACCTCAAAATGTATAAACTTATTTGAAGGGAATGAATTGCTGCTGCAGCATGGCCATCTAAGAACGGTATCCTTGGACATTGCAAACAATGTTTTTTGAGCATTACCTTTTTCCTTATTTGAAGAAAACTATAATACTCATTTTCAAGAGCATGAAATTCTGACACCTCTAAGGTGCACATTTTCTCTTTCAAGAGGTGTTATACAACTTTCTTAGAAGCGTCTCCCATGATGATGACAGCAGATGACTTGTGTCAAGTGTCTAATGCTTCTGTATGGCCTTTTCAGGTAATTGAATAAAAATGAAATGGCACCTATATAATGCTCTGTACTAGATGGACTTATGTTCTTCCACATGTGCCATTGAGGGCATGTAACCTACATAATTGCACATCAAAATCTCCCTTGTTCCAAGAAAACCAGGCTTCCTGTTAGCCTTTTGTCTGCAAAAGGACTGTCTTCTTTTCCCTAACTATCCAGTATCCTTTGATTTGGTTGCTGTTTCTTTTAATGACCTATTGCTCATCTGCTCTGTCCTGCTCCAGTTGAGCTGTTCGTATCCTCCTGCCTTCTCACTCCGCAGAATTAATCATTCCTCTCTGTTGTCTTACCTCTCACAGCATCTTTTTAAGCTGCTGCAGTACCAGCAACCACATCCTCTCTCTTGTATGGCACATCCTCTCTCTCACCTTCCTTCCTGGCTGCTGTGTGAGCACTGTTACTTGCCCTGTTGCTATAGAGGGACCACAAGTTCTGCTTTACCACATCCTTTGTAGGATACAGCAGGCTAGGGGGGGGAGGAGAAGGCTTGGTTTGACACCAGGATGGCAGAGGTGGAAGATTTGGGGGGCTCGAATAAATTTGGGCTCCAGTAGGTTCAGGCTCCAGTGAGGAAGGCTGTTTGCTGTAGTGGTAAGAGCAGCTGCTGGAGCCAAGACCAGGAGGTTTCTTGCAGGAGCACCTGCTCCTCCTGGAGCTCCACCGCTCCTGCACCAGCAGCCGGGCGGCAGCAGTGACTCATAGGCTTCTGGCCACTGCAGGAAGGAGTAGTTTCAGTTCATGGTTTAAGCTGTCAGCAGAGAGAAATAGACATTGAGAGTGCGTGTGTACATCTTGGCAGTTGATACTGGTTGTACTCACACAGGGAAGCATCTCCTGTGAACCACGTGTCAGGTTTTGCAAGGCTTCCATAACAGGTGTTAAAGTAGGTCACCAACGTGAGTGCTCGGGCTGTGCTCCCGGTGACCTGTCAGGCAGGTGGAGGTGTCTTGTTGCTGACCTGATGCTCTGTGCTGCTGCTGAGGGAGTCGCTCTCCCTCCCTTCCCTGCTTTCAAAGCTTGCTAGTTGGCTTTGCACTGCTGTTTGTTGTCATGCTCTGTGTAACCTACTACTGTGGTTTAGAGTCTGCTGTTGTGCATCATCTTCTCTACAACGAGGTCATAAGCTACACTAGTATGAAGACAAGCTCAGCATTTTCGTTAGTGGGGGACATACCTATGCAGCTTTACTGTAGGTGCGTCTTTCTGTTAGATGTTGCAAGTCCATTTGTTCCATGCCAACCCTGATGATCTGGTTGTACTCCCAAAACTGGCCATGCCTCAGTGTGGCTGTAATACTCGTTTTGTTCTCCAGGTGCTGGCCGCTGTGTCATATGCTCAGGTGGCTTTTTTCAGAAGTGCTTCTTGTTTGACTTCAGTCAGGTTTCCATCAAGGTAGGGTTAGGGTATGGCCGAAACATGCCTGTGAGACAGCACTTCTGCTTAATTAGCAGGAGGGGTCACTCTTGAGTTTGTGGAAGGTGGTTTTCTGGGTGGGGATGAGTGTGGTTGGTCTTGGGAGCAATTAAGAGGGTTACTCCCTGTTGCTACCCTTTGCTGTGCAAAGGGCCTTGCTATTATACTGGGGCAACATTATTTTAAATCCAAATTAAAATTGGCATAAATATTAGAACTTATTTTGCTTTACAGCTTCAGCAAAATGCTGAAGAGAGTAAGCATTTCAGGGCTGAAATACAGACCAGAAACTGCTTAATTCAAAATGTTTGTTGGAACAACTAGGACAATTAGAGGTGAGTTTATTTAGCAACATAAAAGATGTTTCAACATAAAACATAGTCTGTTTCCACTCTTGATTTCTGGGATATCTCCCCTCCGAGTTTGAAATGCACTCAGTTGCCTAATGATGCAGAAAAGAATCTTATTTTTGTTTCTATTTTCATCTAACTAGATCAAGTTCTGAGGTGAATCAGAAGAGATAAAAGAATAGTTAAAACCCTTTGGGGGATTAATGGAAAAATGAGTTTAAGGGATGGAGATGAAGGGAGGATGGAGGTGAGAGAGTAAGATGGATTTTTTTTCTGGGGTGTTTATTATTCAGCTTGAGTGGAAATATGCCTGTTTAAGGTGAAAGGTCAGGAAGAATTTATTTAATACTTAAAGGGTAAAATGAAATTAAACACATGGATGAATAGGAGATCTGCATGAAAAGTTCATATGATCATAAATAGCTTTGTGAACAAGAACCGGATATACAAGGGTGATGGAAGGGTAGATTCATAAAACAACTGGTAAAGCCACAGAATCATTTGAATGTCAACCAAAAAGAGATGGTCTCTCTGTCCCATTGGTATGCCTTCCATGGTGCCATTAGTCCTCCTTGTCTGTGCTGCGTGAAGCAAAAGGTTAGTGTCCTGTACTCCATTTCATACTTAACATGTATAAACACAGATGTTTGTTTAGCTGTGATTAACTGAGGATTTCACTGACTATAGCTGACAGGTTTTATGTGGGAAGTTGTCTCTCATCAGTAGTGGCTGAGTCAGCAGATGCTGAAGTGCTTTTGTATTTTCTGCTCATCTCTGTTTCCTACAAGGCTCTTGCAGTGGTAGCCTGTACTTTATGCATTTTCTTTCATTATTAATTTGCCTGAAGACTGTTAACATTTGCATACAGTTTTATTGTAGGTCTCTGAGGATCTGTGATCTGAATTCTGTTGTATTCTGCTAGTACTATAGTGCCATATGGGACTTAACCAAGGCTATGAAGGTCTCATCATCTTGTTAATTATTTTTATAATTTGAAGTTGTTAAACCATGGAATCTAAAAAAAGTAATTTAGAATTTGAACGCTGTAATGTATTCTTGATCTTTAATTCCTCTTTGCCCATGGAACTGGGTGAGAGTGTTTAAAAAAGAGGGATGTGGGAGGAGAATGTATGAACCAGAGGTGAAAAAGAGCATTTAATTCCCCTATTCCTACTTATGTTTTAGGACGGTGGATAAACAAGTATTTTTGGGAGGAAACGGAATCGAACTCCCTGGACAATGAGGCAGTAGAAAGTCTTCAAATACTCTTTAACATTTAAGAATCGTGGGTCTTATATTACATTGCTGGATTAGACTTTATAGGAGGAATATGCTAAACATAAAGGCTTTGTTTTTCTGTTACTAGCATCTGAATTTTCAGCATACTCTTTCTTCACTACTTGTCTCTGTATTAGCATTCTTCTTAATTTCGCACTTCTGCACCACTACCTGTGAAAATAGCAGAAAGAGTGACAGAGTGACAGTTCAGCCTGGTTACTGGTATGGTAAATGCTGCCACCTAAAGCTAATCTGAGCAGGTTTGACATGATGATTAAAATTGCAGAATTAATTGGTAAAGTCTCCCAGAATCTAATGTTTTGTTCACATTTGAAACCAAATAGAAATCCCAGGACTTCTGGCCTAGCTGTATGGTGGAGTTGGACTCCATGTCATCGGCCTTTCTGTTTGTGAAAAGCACTTAGCAGACACGGGGAGTACAGCGACCTGAGTGAGTATTGTCTGGCTGCAGAGACACTGAGACTGTAACTCAAGAGTAGAGTGAGGACACCCCCTTTATTTCAGTAGAAGTTAATGCTCAAGCCCTTTGGTGGTAAATTTAAAGCCCCATCCATCATTGGATCTGAACGAGCCTTGTGTTGAACTATTTTGCAATAGATGGAAGAACTCTTGAAAGAGGAAGGAGTATCTTACTGAGCTGATCTTCAAAGACCACATGAATAACACTTCTTTATTGCTCAATAATTGCTTGTACTCCATGTTATGTGGCTTAGAAATAGGAAGAAAGCTTTTCTTGCTTTTGTTTTTTTTAATGGCTAACTTATTTCTTACCAAAATACTTTGCATAGCTGGGGAATGTGACTTCAGGAGAACAGTTGAGAAGTGAGGGGATTTGACAGCTTGAAGTAGCCCTTAAAATGAGGAAAAGCGAATAGGCAGCACTATTTCCATTTTAAGCATTGTCAGGGTAACAAGCACACAATCGAGTTTCAGAAAGAATGCATGAATGTGAGGTTATTTGGGCAGCAGTAAAAATACTGGGAGAGAATTAATGGAAACAGAAATGAAGTTAGAAACACACTTTGCCTTAGGGATAAAACTTTCAAAGCATTCTGGGTCCTTGTATGTCCAATTCCCATTCAAGTTAATGACTAAAGTTCTTCTTTCCTCTTTTGAGCTTTAATTTTTGTGAGCATGCTCAAGAATGTATTAGGCTCTGAACAAACACGATGATGCTGTTTGTTCCAAGCAGCTTGCAGCAGAGGCTCTGCTTTCCCACCCATGTGAAGTCAGGTGGGTCAGCTTGTATGTTCAAACTCCTCCATCACTTGGGGAAGGCATGAAGTGTTTGCTCTGGCATGTGTGCTGTCATTGGGAAGCTGATGGAATCTGGTGAAGAGGAGTAAGTTACAGCTGTATGAGTAGGTTAATTGTGTGCACATCTTGATTGTCAATCAAAAGTCTATTCTTTTTAATAAGCTGTTGATATCACAATAAGTATAGGGACTTGAAAATGGGAGAACATGAGGTTTGGCAGGTTGGAAGGCCAAAGGACATAGACAATAACGTGAAGGCGGTGGTAGGAGCCTGCTGTGATACATGACTTATTGTCAGTGCAGTATTTTGCTCAGGAGTGTTCTTAGATGTAAGCCAGTCTCTGAGTAAGAGGAAAGTAGTGAATGCTTCTAGAAAATGTTCTGGTGTTTCTTTTTCAGAGAAAACAGGTGCAAAGTGACCTTTTGTTCCCCCCCTCACTGTGGTCTGGTGGGAGCATTCTCACTGAACACTGTCATGCTTCTTGTCTTGTTTTCTTGCTTTTCTTGAAGAATGTTAGCGCCTTGTGGAATTTATTGTTTTCTAATGTTATCCTTAACTGGAAAGGTGAGGAGGCTGCAAAAACGAACAGAGGAGTATATGTGTATTGAAATTGAAAGCTGAAACAGCAGATCATGAGCCATCTTCCAGCTGATGTCCAAACCTGCGCAGCTGTAGTGGCACACTTCACCTGCTAAACCCGTATCCATTGCTGGTAGGGATGGTGTGCTTTGTGCTGAAACCATGTGGTGCTCTCATTAGACTGCTCCTGGTTGCAGAGCCAAGTTCCTTGAGAGCCGAGACAGATAAATCTTCACAAGCTGCACTCTTGCTGCTTTTTGTAAGGTAGATGCTTCTCCAGCCACGCACCAGCTTCTTCCTGGCTTCAGGAGGACAGTGATACCTTTTCTGATCTCCGTGTTTGAAAATCCTCATTGAGTTTTACTGTTTGAGTACAAGAAGCTGCTTATGCCCAGTGCTACAAATGCTCAAGTTAACCAAAGTACTAGCTAATTTACTGATGACATTGCCCCCTTCATGGGAGATTTTTTTTTTTATGGGATCAATTACTATGAAGAGCTTTTTTTAAGCTGTAAAATGATTCTGGAGTTCAGCAAAAACTGAAGTGAAACATAGTACTGGAGTTTGGGAATCTTTTGAAGAACTTACTTTTACTAGCAGGCTGCTTCTGGGAAATCTTTTGTGGGAGGCAGTCTATTATGGAGAAGGGTGAAAATCTCATTGTTAAGGATACTAAAACTAGACCACATTTGCTACAGAACAGTTGAGGGTTTTTTTTACCCTTCAGATTCCATGTGATAATGCATTTTTGTAATGAACTTTGGAAATTCTAAATGAATTAAAAAAAAAAAATCTTTTCAATATTGATTGTTTGAAGGCATGATGTTGTTAACTACTCTCAAAAATCTCCTTTGCAGAAGTTCTGGATTTTCATTGATTGCACGTATCCCTGGACTTTGGGATTCCATGAATTAAAGGTTATGCTTTACGATCAAAGCATTCTGTGTACTCTGTCATCCCTATGATTCATTAGCTTTAACACAGAGCCTTTGCCTACCTTCAGCTTGTTGAGCAGATCCATGAAACAAAGAGGACTATCTGTGTTGGGTCCCTCTGGCTGCACTGCATTTCCTTTGGAATCTCATGCTCAGAAAGTGATGGTGTTGCCAATTTTACTGACTTTTTTCATCCTTAAGGAACACACAAAAGAGAACAGATAATGGAATACATGACCCCAGTGTAACACACTGTTGTGGGGCGTTGGCTGCTTAGTGAAATGGCACTTGGGCCAAAACTGTTCCATGCCCGGAAAAGGACAAACTCTTTTCTTCAGCAAAGTCCGCAGAAAGCTAAATTTCATCTTGCCTTACTTCTTGATAGTGGAGGTCAGTGCTTGTAGTTTACCTGGTTGAGGTTCTTCTGGTTACAGCTCAGCCCAGGATGAGTGTCTCTGCTCACTTTATAAATAGAAAGTTAGCATCTTCACACAGTCGGTCTGTCTGACAGCTGTGCTGCCGTGTATTTGCCTTTGCACTGTACATCATGGAGTTTTCTTTCACCAAACTTGACATAGTGAGGCCACTGAAACAGTCCAGCAGATCCACCTGTGGGATAACAGACCAAACTGAGGCAGCCATCTGGAGCCATTTTCAGGTTTTTATTCATGCTCTAATCTAAATGATGCTCTGAGAATTGAGTTAGGGTGGTGGTGATTGTGGTGGAAGAGGTTTTGACAAGCCACCACCAAGATTGCTTTTCCAGGGTGAACCTGCTCTATCTTTCTTTGCAGTCAGCAGTCTGACTTATCTTGAAGGGCAGGATCTCTTTGAAAGGCATTCTTTCCTATGGGAAACCATGACCTTTCCTCTTCGTATGGGGTTACAGTAGGATGCTAAGTTAGTTTTTTGCTACTAATACGGTATATCTGATAAGGGTGGTTTAATTTGCTTACAGGGATTAGGGAGTGGATTTCACTCCCTGAGATTTCCCTTCTCAAAGTTGGGAGTGTGTGTGAAAGCATGTACACTTGTGAGTAATGGACTGCCTCGTGGGGTATTTATTTTATATGTGTGTGTTTATGTTAAATAATGTAAATTGTGGAAGAGTAGGGTGTGGGATAGCTATAAGACCTCTTTATCAGAAACCTTAGAAAGGCCACGTTTGCACTATTTTCTCGACACCAGCATAATCTGAGAGATCAGAGGTTGTATGTTTGAAGCAGAGCAGAAGGTGCCTTGTTATGCTGGCATCACACTCCAGACAGCACACCATGTTCCATCCTGATCTGAGCCCTCTGGGAGGAGGAGAGGTCCGTGATGTTACCCACGTTGTCTTTGTATTCTCCCCAGCTGTGAAATTGTCTGAAATAAGGATTTGTCTATATGCAAATATGTTCTGGCTTAGTCCACGTCTTCCCTTTCTGCAGAATACATACATCCTCTTTTTGAGTGAATGATGTTACATTGGTTTATATTGCTGGAAGTCAGGCTTTTATTCTGTGTAGTTTGAATATTTTTTTAATTTTTTTCCCCCCTCCCTCCCAGTTGCCCTTAGCCACTTTTTCTTAGTTCCTGGAGCACAAGGCTTAGAAGTTCTTTACTGTTCTTGTAACTTTATACTATTGCCCTTTTGCTGTTCTCCCCCCAGTGCCTCTTGAATTGACTAATAGTGACATAATTTCAACTGAAGCTTAGTCTGGTTTGGCTGAACTGGCTTAAAATAGTACCTTATGCTAAACCACAGCAAATATTCGGATACACAAACCCTGTGTGTCCTATTCCATGCATGTTACCTGCTGTCTTAACTAGCTTCTTGCTAGAGTTTTGCAAATTTTCCACATGTAACATGGTTCCTATTTCTTCCCTTCAAAATACAGCTAAAGCAGTTCTGTTAGCAAGTAGCAGCTTTTGTGTATGTGACTGTTTTGTTCAATGCTGGAAGAATCTCTACTGATACCGACCTAATTTACTGTCAGAGCCAGATATGCTACAAAGCAGAAAGTGGTATTTGCTTAAAAGCAACATATTAATAAACTAGGCTTTGTAGTAGTTTTCTGTTATTTTTCTACTCTGTGCATCTAAGGAAGTGGGTTTGTATTGCTTTGATAACATTTGATGATAGCCCTACAAACGGAAAGTCACAAGACCAAATCTTTGGCAGGTGGAAAGAAGCATTGCTTCTGTGAGAAGCTTTAATTGTGGCAGCTAAGCATCTGACCCGAATCTATTGCTGTGGACAATTTTTTGGAAAATGTTGTAAATCTAACCTTTGTACTGCAGATGTACAAACTTACTCTCTATTTTCCGTGTAAACCATTATGGAACCTGATACTAGATAAGTCAGGCTGATATTAAAGACCTTGATTACACTGTGTTTCTGTCAGGATAAGTATTCTGTGTATCACAGTTTAAAAAATATTTTTCAAGTCTTGTAGAAACATTAACTTCTGAAATGCTGTGTGGGATGGATGATTATGGAATTTGAGTGTTGTTAAAGTAACTAAACTTTAAAAAACAAGGTAATTTTAGGTTAAATCTTCAGATAGTAATAAGCTGGCTTGGATAATTAATTTGGATTTAGAGTTGCTTAATTTCTCTTGGCATTTTCAAATCCCAGACTGACTTGTGGAATGTTCTTGATTGAAAAAGATTTTATTGAAAACATGTGTGACTGTTTTTTTGAGGGCAACAATATTTGAAGAACAAAGTAGCATCTGTATATAAATGGAGGGAGACAAGAAAACTTAGCTAATGTGATTTTTTTTTTTTTATGGCATCATTTGTTAGCACGCCTTCTGTTTTAGAACAAAACAGGCTATAGGGGAAGTAAATTCTGTTCCATGAAAAGATTGTTAGCTGTTCTAAACAATGTTTTAAATTCCTAACGCTGACAAAGCTGGAGTCTAAATCTGTGTTTTTCAGGCAAAAATCAGAATTATTAATAAGGAGTAGACACCAAATTCATGGAACTTCTATTAACTCTTTAGACTAAAATAAAATACTGGCAAGAATATCTATTTTTTATCCTTTGTCGAAGTACGTCTTTATATTAGAGGGTCATATTCAGTAGAATTGCCAGAATTTCTGAAACAAAACTGATTCAGAAATGAGGAATGAAGAATGCTACTGAATTGGTCTCATGTTAAAAGACAGATTTCTGTCAATGTAAAAACCGATGTCACTACAAAAATGTCTAACTGTGGTAATGGAAAATATTAATAACACTTTCTTTATGGTGATATGCACTTTGGAAATTATTTTTAGTTATCTCTAAGTTCAATGAGACTAAACTATTCTTTTTTGATTCATTGCAGGACCAGTTTGACAACTTAGAAAAACATACGCAATGGGGTATTGATGTTCTGGAAAAGTATATCAAGTTTGTAAAAGAAAGAACAGAGATTGAACTCAGCTATGCAAAGCAGCTTAGGTAAGTTGCTACGTAAAGTTCTGGACTTTGAGTTGCATCTGTTCAGAGCCTGTAATCATCTCTAAGTTTACTGTTTCAGTGGTGGTAATGTGTTTGGTTTATAATAATGGCTTTTAGAGAATAGCTTTAATTTAGAGAATGGAAAGCTAAAGTTAATTTAAGGTACTGTTTTATTATCTCTGCTAAAAATCATATGCTTTACAAAAATAAAGGTTATTTAGGTGACTGAGTAGCATACTAGGGCTTACTCACGATTTATGCATGATTAATGGCTCAGGCTTTGAGGATAGCATTGTAATGTTTTCCATGAAATTAGGACTGCTGCGCGTAAATGCTGAAGGGTTTAAGAATTCAGCAGAATAATGATCATTTGTTGTAAGGCAAAGTTTAGGGTTTCTTTCCATAAGACAGGCTCTTCATGGATACTTGTTGGAGAAACTGCAGGTCAGAAAGTCTCAGCCCTTGGAAATTTTGTCTATGTAGTTAGCCAGGTTGCAGCCTGAGATTTGAATTTTGACAGTTTTATAATCTTGCCACTGTTCTTGTGGTCTGTGATCTGTCTCCTGAACAGAGCAGAGATCCTGTGAATTTATCTCAAGTAGCTAAATTACTGAAAATTCCTGCTGTGTATGTTCTACATATCTGGTTCGACCATCAGGTTGTAGGTAGAGATGAGTGTATGTGAACCAGACACAGAAAACTTACTCCTTGATGTCAGATCCATTGTAAATGGGGAAGGGGGAAGGGAAGGGGTGCCAAGAACCCTCCCACAATGAGTAGCTCTTACCCTGCTTTTTCCAGTAGGGTAGAAAAAATGAGAGGTGAACAGGGGTTAGAGGGGAGTACAACACACAGACAGTCCTCCTGCTGCTGCTGCTGAGAGAGGCTGTGGTGCAATATTGTTGGCAGGTACTAGGGTCCAGGGTGGTAAACTGGAGGTGGTGGAGCTAACTGGGAAGGGGAGTGCAGGACTAATCCTTCCTAACCCTTCCAGTAAATCCATACCTTTTTTTTTTTTTTTAATGACAGTAGTACATATTAGAACTCCTTCCATCTTCGTACTTATAGAGGTTGAGATCTGAGGTTTTAGTTGAGCTGTATATATCTAAAGCACAATGTCTATTAACAAAGCAAAACAAAAAATCACCCAGAATTTTTGATGCTTGTGTTAGAATGGATTTGAGATGCACAATGGCCTGTTCTTTACGAGGAGCTGGTAGTTGATAAAACCGTGCCTTTATGGTTATGTGCTTTTTCAGGGGAATGCCACAGGGATTTCCCAGGGCTTCTGCTATAGACAAGCAGGAAATAGAAAATGACTTGTGCAGGAACAAATTGCTCACATCCTATGGAGATGAGAAGAGATTGAATTACAGAGGCAAAATGAGCTGGAAGAAAGAGAGTGTGAGTGGACTGGGAAACCCCAGCAAAGTATCTGTGTGAGCAGGCCTGTCTTGTGAAGAATCACTAGACTCACTGAATTTCTTAGGATGACAACTATTGGGTGTAAAGGGCATAATTATGAAAATAAACACACAAACAAAATGTTTAGGGAAAGTGGGAGATAGTTTTACCTGTGACTATCTAGACACTCTGAACTCCTGAGTTTTATTTCTTACTCTGTCCTAGACTTCCAAAACAAACTTGGTCAATTTGTTTCTTCTCTCCGTATTTTAATTCCCCACATGTAGCTGCATTTGTCATCTGTCCGTCCGTGTGTCTCCCCCCGTCCCCCTGTGTATTGTCCCCCACCCTGCTATGATCCGAGGACAAATACATTCATCCCTGAGGAGCTCTTAAACACAATGCTGTTTGGAGTCATCTAAGAAATTAGAGATATAAAAGGAAAACAAAAAATGTAGACTTGTCAAATGTTGAGATAAAACAGTGCTGGACATTTAAAAAAAAAAAAAAAAAAAAAAGTCATGCATCTGCTTTTAATAAGTCTTCCCAAGCCTGGTGCAAACCTTTCTTATATCATATCCATTTGGCGTAAAAGAGCTGCGGCATATCACTGCATGTCATAACATGCAGACATACTATTAAAAAGGGACAAGTTAACACAAGATACCCCTGTGGATTTAACTCAAAGTTTTATTTATAGTGTAAGTAAAGCTGCTGAACTTTATTTTTGTAAAATGTATGTTTTCTGCTTGGTCTCTGGGCTCCCTAGCTAGCTATTCTTCCTGTCTTACTGTCTACATCTCAGCCTGGTTATCTGTTGAAGTTTAATTTGCTTCTATTTAAAAATGTTTCGTTCCTTCCTCTTTATAATTCTGCAGATACATATGTAATATTTTGGTTTTTAGAAGTGCTAAGTTAGATCTACGTACTTGCAGGATGCTTCAAATTTATCTGCTTACACCAGTGGAGGAAACTCCGGTGTCCCATGCCTTGCACATTGTGCCTGCACTATTCAAGCCCTGCTTGTACCATTTACAATCAGTCCTGGATTGAGAGTCCAGTTCAGATTTGACTTAATTCTTTTACATTATAATTATTGAGTCATTATACTAGGCTGGGAAGGAAGGGATGCTGAAAGTGTGGTAGAGTGTTGACTTGTTCCCGTGTTTTGTTTTGAGCTTCAGTTGGATGTGACATGCTGGACACTGTGCCCTGAGTGCTGAAGTGGTGTTTCGTTGTCCTCCTTTCCTAGTCACTACTTATCTTAAAGCACGCACACTCCTGAGCATCACAAAGTGTGTCAAAAGCCTTGCCTAATGTGATGATGGACAGATAACCTTGAGGAGGACCTATAGGAAAAAAATGCTTAAGATCTCAGGAATCGGGAACCTCTGGTGGATGATAAATGTGAGAGAAAGAGCAAGATGTCAAAGAAGTGGAAATAAGGGAGCAGAGAAACAAGCTGGAAAGGCAAAAACAATGATGCAGGGTAAAACGCAAATAGAAACATGAATCGAAGACAGGTGCACAGGCTAGCCCAGTATCTTTCCAGAATTGCTATTTTACTGCTGGTCTTTGATCTTATGTATTAGTTCCCTCTTTAATCAGTTAGCTCTGAAGGTGTCATTGCTTCGTGAGCTTGAACCTGGGAAGTGCTGGTGTTCTCGTCATGACACTGTATGATTGCACGCTGAACTTCAGCAATACTTCTGGATTCAGTGTCACTTCTGGTTTTTTTGTGTGTATCCTGCTTAAAACCCTATGTATGTTTTTGATTTAAAAAAAGGGGGGGGGTGAAATAGAACTCAAATATATAGGCTCAACTCAAATATTTTGTCTTTTATAAAGTACATAGAAATAATGAAATGTTTAACCCAGATGCTAATCCTTGTTACATGCTTTCAGAATCTTTTTTTGTGTGAAAGCATACTGTCTAGGTTTTTTTTGTGCCAGCTCCATAGCATTTCTACACCTTTAAAGATTAACAAGACAGTAGCTGTGTATGTCAGAATTAATGGGGCAGCATGACAGTGCAGGGAGAAGTGCATTCTGAGTGTGTGTGAAAATGCCTTATTAGTGTAGTCTTCTGTGCATGTTTTCTTGTGTTTTTTCCCTTCTTTAAGCAGGTGTGTGGAGGGAGGCATTCCCATGGCATACGAAGAGTGCTTATAAGACTTACTGTAATCATGCAGAACATTTTGCAGAATTCTTCCTGTGCCGGTATTCTTTGGTTGAAGCTGCTGTACGCAGAACTACAGAAAAGTTCATTGTTTCAAAGCATGCTCTTTTCAGAGAAGGCAAAGACTGGAAAGGAGATGCTCATTTGGATCCCTTCCAGTAGGGATACTTAAATTTTGAGAAACACGTTTGTCTGTGCAAATCTGCCAGGGTTCTGGCTACTACTCTGTTTGGGCAGATGCTTCTTAATTCCTTAAGAAGAGCAAAAGGAATAAGAAATGTGAGACAAGAGGCCCTGCTGTCTCCTGGTTAGTAGTAAAACCAGCATGCAACAGGGAGTGGGTTACACCTCTGAAAAAGCTGTTTCTTTTCAACTGGATGTGTTCTGGGAGTCCTCCAAAGAGTTTGGCACAGATAGGTCAATGCAACTTGGTAGTCCTTCAGACAACGATTCTATCAATACCACTTGTATGTTATATTCTTAATCGCTGAAACAACCTTGTAAAGCTTAAACAAATGGCTTCCATTTCTGCAGAGGCTGCAGGAAAGCATATAGTAATAGGGCTGAGTTTAGAATAGAGGAGATCCCAGTACTGCAGCACCGAAAAGATCTTAAAATTGCTGTCTGGTTTGCATTGTGGAAAGGATGCATGGTGTTGTATTGTGCTGCAGTGCAATATGCATTGCAATGCTGAGCTGTTAAGTATCAGCAAGGGGTATGGAGTGTCAGGTGGACAGCACACATTCATTAAACCCTTGATGTGCTGCTGGTAAGGGGCTTGCAGTCAGTGCTTTCAGGACAATGAAAGCTATATACTAACTGTCAAATGTGTTAACAGTTATGTTCAGATTTCTTATTCAGGATATGATCACTTGAAGAACATATCAATATTTTAAAATGAAATCATTAGTTTGATGTGGGGTAACGAGAGATGCAATCATCTGTGCTAATTGGGATAATCAAATTTCACGTTTCTCCCAGTTGATAATCATAAAATGATCCCCTTTTTGTCATCTCAGTGCAGCTCCTACAGCTTTATGAAGATTTTTCTCTTCCTTGAAAGCATCCTGCTAAAGGCAGGCAAATTTGCCTAGCCATGAGTGTCATCTGCTGCAGCAACTCACGCTTTAATAGGCTGGCTGACCTTTGGATATGGAGTAGCACCTTCTACTGGGTGGAGTTTTTAAAGCATGCCTGTGTATCTAAGGTCCAGTGTTTATACTGTGAAAGGGTCTCTCCTTTAGATCAGGTGAAGGAGACTTGTGCATCAGCAGAATCAGAACTGGGTTGTATTGACTTCATGGCCTTAATTTATGAACTTCTTGGGTTCAGAATCTGCTACTTTATTGCAGTTTAAGAGACTGAAGCACTGTGCGGCCCATTCTTTGAGTGCTACTACAATGCAATCAAAAAGCCTAATTACAATCATACTTCTGAAGAGGTGTCTAGTCACTGCAAATAAAAACTGGAGCCCCACAGAATGTGTGTGCATGCAAAGATTATCCAGTTAATTTAAAGGAGATTTTAAGTTTAATTTTATATACATGTATTTTTAATTTTAGGAATCTTTCAAAGAAATACCAACCCAAAAAGAACTCCAAAGAGGAGGAAGAATACAGGTATGTTCATGATCCACTGCTGGGTGAGCATGCATTAATGGAGGAAGGGGAAAAGTTTGGGTTACCAGCTAGGATTTGGCTTGTAAACTGAAGATTTTAAAGTCAAGTTAAGAGTATAGAAATCATAGATGCAGAAATAGGCTTATATGGTACATAGTAAGGAGTGGATTTTCAAAGTTTGGATTTGGTCTGTAACTACTCAATTCCCTTTATATGTATGTTATGGTTTCTGGATGCCTGGTTTGGGGGGGGGGGGGGGGGGGCGTTTTGTTTTTTTTCATGTACCTTAAAAACTTTAAGCCAGACTGTATGATCCTGGCCCTTTGAAGTGAATGACCAAACTCTTTAACTACTTTCAGCAGGAACAGTAACAGTTGCTAATTTTAGCATGAAACTTAAGCAGTCTGCGTAAGTATTAAATTACTCAAATGGACTGACAACACAGATTAGTAACCTACTAAAGGGGTAATGTTACAACACCACAGAGAAACCAGTGGTTCTTGAAGAGTAGGGTGAAGGGTGTAGTTTGTACTTCCAGTATCCTGGGAGGGATGGACACATGGCTTGCTGCTGTTGAAGGATGTTGCATGGCCTCAGCTGACTGCTGTTGATTCATGTATTTGGACTATATGTCCCTGGTGGCATGGGACTAATGTAGTGCTCACAGATAGCGATGGCAGAGTCAAAGCACAGCTCCTTCACTGAGTGACACTGCGGACATGGATACAGGTGATGATAGACCACATGTCGTTAAGAACATTCCTGCCCTTGATGAAATTAAAGATACTCTTTAAAGAGAACTTTCTAGAGGAGGAGCTTTTCCAACAGACAGGTTATAAGCCAGAGCAAGAACCTTTTTCTTTAGAACGCTCTGACTCTGAAGTTTCTCAACATCAGTGTTTTGTAATGCATCAGCGTTGAACAAAGGCATTGCAGAGTCTGACCCTGCAGCCTTGTATTGCAGGAGGCTGCTCTGCCTCTGGAGAGCCCAGCAGCAGACTCAAACCCTTGACCTTGAAATTTCAAATGTTTCAAATGAGTTTGGATACGGGTCCAACTGTATGATTATATTAATTTAGATTTTTGGGTCAGCCCCCCAAGCTGCTGTATACAGTTACTCTAGTGGCTCGTATTAACAGAGATAACAGCCTTTTCATTTTCTTTTTAATTTCTTTTTAGTAACATTATTTGGGAATCAGTTATTTATGCCGTTGTTTTCTGAGATATTGATGTTTACACAAGGAAGCTTACGCTACCAGCACATCAGCTGTTTTGGTCTGTACCCGGGATTAGGAATAAATCTGCCTTTGGGTAGCTATACCATAAATGGGTATTTTGAGTTTACTACGGCCTTTTTTGACGCATCATTCGTTGCTGGAAAAGGATATTGGAGTTAAATGATTCATGTGATGTGGCACAGAAGATCCTGTGCATCCTTTGCCCTTTTAAATACAGTGTTCACCTCAGTATAGTTTCCTCATGTCTCTAAACAATGTCTGGGGACTTGTCATGCGACCTTTCAGTGCCTCGGACGCTGCTTTGAGACAGCCTGTCTAAAAATGATCTGTTTTCAAGCTTATTGTCAGTCTGTAGTTCTGTTGCTTTGATCCCTTGTCTTTTGCAACTGAGATTTCTCTTGAGGCACCACAGCTTGACTGTGAATGTGGCTGCTTGTACTGGACTATATTTTTAGTCTTTTTTTTTTTAGTTTCTTTTTTTCTGTTTCTTTTCTCTGATGCTTTTTTCATCCCTACTTGTGACACTTCCTTCTATTGCCTCTAAATCTCTCCCTCTTTGCTTTGCTTTTTCACCTTTAGGTGATAATATCAGTGCAGACTGCTACCATTTAATATTAATCCTTTTTCTAGTATGTACAAGTGCAGTGCTTCAAAGCTGCTGTTTTCCAGCTGACCAGCACAGCCAGCTGGGGTATTTAAATGCAGCTCTGTTGGCTCTGTGCTGAATATGCTAGTGACATAATCTGCTGTTTTGAAATTGTGTGCACAGATGTTCGTTTCTTCCTTTTAATAATACATGGAATGTTGTTTAAGAGATTATTTTATACAAAAAATAAACCTTGCAATGGAAGGTCCTAAAAAATATGAGTTGACAATGAACACCTGGTTAGTAAACTCATTACCTTTTTGAAAACTTTATAAACTATAGCTGATTTAAATCCGATTTACACTATGAAAAGTTTTCTTTTCTGTACTATGCTAGCCAAAAATTGGTTGCTTAGGATTTTGCCCGGTAGAGTGTACTGATGACTCTGCGCACTGAATTGTAGGACTTGAAAGAGTGTAACTAGAAATGTTTGGTGAATAGTGAAGTCCCAGAGCTGTGCTGATAAAAAATGTGGCACTCTAAAACTGTGATATTTTAAGAGCCAATGTCAAACTGTCTAAATCGAGATAAATTTACCAGACAACTGTCAGTGTGTGGGATAGGCTTCCTTTTGAGAAATTCCTTCACGTAAATCTGTGCTAATTCATATTCAGTCTCACGCAGCAATACTAAATGCTTAAGAAGGATACAACCTCCCTTTGCAGTGTGTCTCTCTGAAAAGAAAGGGACTAAAAGCAAAATGCATTTTTGTCCTCTGCAGGTACACATCAACTAGAGCCTTCCTAGCCACTTTAAATGAAATGAATGACTATGCCGGACAGCATGAGGTCATTTCAGAGAACATGACCTCTCTTATCACTGGAGAGTTAACACGCTATGTGCAGGAGCTGAAACAAGAGAGGAAATCGGTAATTGAACATTTTTTATTATTCACAATTAATTGCTATTTAAGACAGATAATTAGTGGTAGGGGAGTTCAATGTTAAGCAAAATTTATTTGTAGTTAATCAACATGAGCTTCATTGAGAACCAAGCATTAAAAAAGTGGGTTGTGTGCCCTGGCCAAGCCACTGAACCATTTGAATCAAATGTTATAAGATCAGACAGCAATGCCTTCAGGAGAATCCCTGCTAAATAAGGTGAGAGACCCATCTGTGCTTAAGGCTCTGTTAGCCAAAAGCTTGCTTAAGGAAGAGTCCAGTAGCACTGTGTAAAGCCTGAAATAAACAGAGAAACTGTATTACTGAGACTGACTGAAACAATTACTAGGATCTCAGTTCACATTTTCCTGTTTCTCAGCCAGATCTAGTCAACAGAACTTTCTAAAAAATTATTCTAATGAGAAATACGGGGTCTGTCTTGTTTTGTGTTGGTGGGGAATCTGGGTTTCAACCTGTTATACTTCAAGACTGGTAGAATTAGGAGCTTTATGTTAGTACTGTATTTTAGCTAGTAATTTAGGAACCTATGTGCCTGCTACAGTAAATGTTCAAAGCTGATTAATTTGCGTGTCATCAGCTCTGAAAGGCATATAGTTGAGATGTGATTTTTCTTCCTTATCTTGAACCCTTTTATCCCTGCGACAAGTGGGCATAAAGTAGCAATTCTAAGCATTATTGTTACAAACACTCATAACACAGGCATGAAATGACTAAACAAAGTGCAACAAGGCAAGGGAGCATCAGGGCATTCTATTTCATTTCCAAATTGTTGGTCCATTACGGAAAGTGCAAAAATACTCTTGCTCAGTCCAACAAAACTTTAGTCCCACTAAATGTTAAGTATCTGTTGAAGTGCTGTGCAGGACCAGAGTCCTGGAAATTACTATCTTTTCCTAAGTATGGTGTTAGGATGGTAAGTCTGTCAACAGAGGAGCAGAATATATAGACATACCTTTAATTTGCAGAATGGTGTATAGTCTTTCAGGGACTTAAGAGTTTGGCAGCAACATGGAAGGATGTTTTACATATAGCTGTGATGAGAATGGTTTCTCAGCCACTTCTATGACCTTTTATTCAGCATCGACTCTGTACAATAAGCAAAACAAAAAAAAAAGAAGCATTCTAGTATGGCATTTTCCTGTCACTTCCAATGTTTTTACCTAACTTTTCAATTATATGGGTGTATAAGGTGACTGGAATATCTATTAGACATTTTAAGTACAATGAAAGAGGACTTCCTATCTTTCTTATAAAGAATGTGAGCAGTAACTGTATTTACCTTTTTTGTTTTGTCTGTAGACTTTTGTAGTAAGTATGGCTTAGATAGGTAATGGGTGAATGACAGGAAAATTATTTTAATATTGGTTGAGTGATAACAGCAAAAAAACCAACTGACAGTATATTTACCTGCTGTTGCTGATAATTCTTAGCCTTTAACAGAAAACACTGTCAGTCATGGTTGGTTGTTTTGTTCTTGTAACATGAATATAAGCTATATGAATTACGAATCCTTGTCTGATTCCTGTAGACTTCTCATTTATGAGCAAATGGTGTTGAAAAGGAAACTGTTTCCGCCTTCAGGCATTTTTCATACATAGCCTCTCACTTCATACCATAAAACACAAATGCATCAATCATGCTGGGATCTGCAGGAGGGGAAGGTGGTGGTTGTGTAAATATCAGAGAGAGCTGATGCTTTGGGAAAACCTTTTATGATACAGATCGATGAATGGCTTGGTATTTCCAGAAATTTTGCTGGCAGAGTTCTCATGCTCACTGCTTGATATGTCGTCAGCTGTTATGCTACAAGTTCGTAGAATCATTTAGGTTGGAAAAGACCCTTAAGATCATTGAGTCCAACCATTAACCTAACACTACCAAATCCACCAAGTTGCTATAAGCTGTAAGAAAAGATGATCACTTCTGGGGCTAGGGCCACACGTAGGAATTGGGAGACACACGTTCTTGTCCACAGAGTCTTGTATGATTTGAATTAAGTCATTCAGGTGTCCAATTACCTGTAAAATGGTACAAATTTCCAGTGATTTCAGTATGACTGAGATAAACAAGCCCCCTTGCTCTTTTTGTTGTAATTTCCCAGCTGGAAGATAGAAATGATACACAGAGGTGTCCTAAGTAGAACTCTGTGAAAGATGAACTCGAGTATAGCAGAAAGTGGTCAGGCAAATATATCGGGCTTAAGAGCTTTCCTTTCCAAAGGAAACTCCTATGATAGGCAATAGGAATTGTGCATTTAATAGAGTCGTGGGGGATGAGGGTGGTGATCTTTAAACACATGGGGTCTGATGCATGCCTGCATTACTCTGTTTTCATGCTCATTTAGCTCTATTGACGAAAGTGGAATTGCACCAGCAGATGATTGGGGTTGCACAAAAATAAATCACACTTCTTTGTTTTTCCTTGACAAGTACAAGCCCATAGTCTGTAAGCAGCACAGAATCTAATAGTATATGAAGCCTTACATTGTTTTTATGCTGGATAAAATTCATTTGGCATGCAATTTTTACGTATGTTGGATTTGTTTGACAACTGTGAAAGGTGTACTTGATGGCTGCCTGTGTCATTTTTTTCTATATAAGCTGGTTACTAATGGTGAAAATAAGGGAAGAAGCAGCTAATCAAAAACAGGCAGGACAGTCTGGACATTGGACAAGTGGGATGATTTGCAGATTCACAGTGGTTTGGTGCTGTTGTTCAAAAGACAGATACCTCCTCTTTCCTCTGGCCTGGTTTGGGGCTTAGGAGGGTTCTGGGTTACCTTTATATTTTTACAGATCACATGCTTTGTTGCATGATGGGTTTTGATCATCAGAAAGCATTAAGAAAAATCAGGCAAAGGCTCTTTTTGTGAAACTTGACTATTTTTAGGAACAAAAGTCAATCAGTGTGTTAAACTTTATGGTATTACATGTTTGTCTTCCATAGGATAGTCCTCGTTGGTGTTACCACCATACCAGATGACTTGTTTTGCCCTCACAGTCACTGAAGTTAGGTGTACACCCTGCCTGGTTTTCACACACAGTGCGTGTATGTATGTATGTATGTAAGAGGGAGAGCTCCTCGTGCTGTTTCAGTTCTTCCCAGCTATCTAGTGAAGTGAAACTCCTTATAGTACAGTTCCTCACTTCAACTTCTTCTTGTATTCTCTTGATCTTAGTGTGTCCATGCTCTCATGTGAGTAATTCTCATCTTCAGCTAGGATCTTGCTAGCTGCTTCAACTCTGAAATGTCAGTTCTATGGTACATGTGAAGGTCATGCCCCATCCACCTTCATTTTGAGGTTATTGAGGCCAGATGCATGCGACTGAATTCCCCTTCACTGTACGAAGACCTCTATCACCAAGCCACACAAATGAGTTGGGGATCATGTCTTAGAGTGGTTCAGGGAAAGAACTTGATTCTGCAGTCATTCTTCATGCCACCCCAATTTCACAAAAACCTTCCTTTGGGGCAGCTGTGGAAGGTGTGAAGTTTGAGCTGAGGGCCCCGTGGTATTACAAAATTGGGTCTTAATCTTGCTTGTCTGTGACAAAAGAAAAGGAGATGATCCCAGTAATGTTAGGAGGGGAGTTTGGACTTTACTTCACGAGTGTTAACAGTTAATACATTTCCAGGCTGAAAATGTACTGGAGTTCTTCTACTCCTACCCATTGCAACTGTTGCTGGTTGTGACAGGAGCTCCTAAGCAGACCAGTTACTCTCCATATGAGAGAAAGATGACCAGCATTTTAATTGCTTAGGTGAGGGGATCTGCTTCTCCACATTGCTGTGCCTGCCAAGTTACTCAGCATGCTTTGTTCTATTAAAAAAAAAAAAAAAAAAATCTAGATACTGGGGTTTTTTTTGCTACCCTCTTTTTGGGTGACACCTAAGAGGACTTCGGAGCAAACATGTGGCTAGTGCGGACCAAGCACTGAGAACTTCCTTTTTTTCTTAAAGCTTAACAGGAGATAGCTTGGTTTAGGTATTCTCTCAACTATGGCTGAGGATAACCGTCAATACTGTAGTTTGTCTGGATAGAAATTCAAGAATTAATTCCTGGGACAATTCTGATTTAGATCTGTGGTTACAAACTAGGTCTGACTCATGGTCTCCTCTGGCAGCAGCTGCTCTGTGTAGCCGTTGCTCATGTCAGCTTTGCTAAAAATGTATTTGGGAGTCATGAACTATCCCTCTTATTACTGCTGTTGCTTTCACCTCTACCTCCACCTCCCCTTGGGGCTAGGCTGGCTCCATACAATCAAGCATGAAAGTCAAGTACAAGCGAAGAGCTTTGCTGCAGACTGAACTGGTGCAGCACTGGGATTCTGTGGTTGGTAGAGAATTTACCTGATGTCAATACGTTCCATTTTGTGTCAGGATAGAAGGGGAATGGGGAATGAATGCATCCTTATGGGTACTGTGAGGGCAAAAATGGTCTGGTTCTTTATGGTGGAGTGTGTGCACCCTCCCTGTGTGTATTCATACAGGGGGTGTACATGTCAGAGAACTTTCTGTTTCTTGTAGGCTCTCAGGTGTTGACAAAGTAAATAATTGGAGGAATTCTGCCACATTCATTCATTCTGAATAGTGCCCTGTTCTGCAAATAGTCCTGTGGTTTTCAACAGGATTTCTCATGGCGTAATGCACTGTGCAAGCGTGAGACAGGATGGCAGAATACGACCCTGTCAAGCGCACAATGGATTTTTCCATGTTGCATTTTGGATGTGCCTCAAGGTCTCTGTGTGTTTGGAGCACAGCTGTGCTTTGTGCTGCAGAGGTACAAAGAGACATTGCTGCCTTCCAGAAATGACAAACTAATGGCAAAGCCGGTAGTAGGAAGAGGAAAAGAGAGACAGTGAAAGGAAGTGATTTGCCAAACTTCAAACTTAAGGTTGATGAGATTCAAACTGAGCTTTCCCCAGCTGTTGTTCTGTGACTAACTCACTTCTAGCTTACTGCCCCATGAATAGAGTTAGAATTATTTAGTTTTAATCGAAGGGTGTAAAAATAAAACGTTAATAAATAGTTATTTTGCCAGGTGGAAGCTTTGCAGGAGCTACTTATAAAGAGAAAGAAAACTCTGGGCATTTCCAGGAGATTTTGTTGTGCTTGATAACTACACTGCACAATGATCCAACTCCACATGTTCATCCTCTCTTTCTTACAAGGTATTTCAGCTGTATTTCATTAAGTTGAGTTGTACCAGTAGAGTGTTAAGTAGTAGCTATAAGAAATGATAGAATGCAGAAAACTGTTTAGGAAAGATCATAATAAATTCTCTGTATTCTTACTGAGTTTTTGTTGGTTTTCCCCAAACTATAGCACAAATGTAATGAAAATGTGTTAAATATTTGTACGTATCATCTAATTGTGCTGTGAAGGACTGTTCTGGGATGGAAAAAACAAGTGCTTATTACAAAAGTTTCCAAAAACATTTTTTGTGGGAAACTAATAATAACATCCCATCCAGTTGAAAGGTATAAGATGAACTTTGGATTTAGCAGGGTTACAGTTGAGACCACTGTGGACTTAATGTCCCACTCTTCCCAGTTTTGAATGGGCACATTGAACTATGAAATAATAGTTCAAATAAATAAATTGGCTTTTGTTTACTACAAGAAGGATTCTGATTGGGAAACAAAATATGGTTACAAACAAATGTAGTTACATTTTCTGTGAATTAGCCTGAATATTGCAGTGCAGAGCAACAGCCTGTTAGAGGGACGAGGTGAGAGATGTCTTCTATCAACAGTAACATTTCCTGCTCAGTGCAAAACTGTGAAACGCCTGAGGGTGAGCGAGGTTGAGTATCGGCCATGTATGTGTTTTTCTCTTTGCTCTATCCAGACAGTCACAGAGATCGGCCTAAAATGAAAGAGCAACAATAAAGCCATACTAGTAGAGCATATCTTAACTGTGTGCGAATGCTGTTCATCCAAGGCCTGAGGTACATGACACATGTGGGCATGTTTAGCTGGCATTTTAATTAACATTCAACATTTTATATATCTGATGCAGGTCTTAATAGTTGTGTGTGGGTACATGCATAAATGAAGGCTATATGGGAACAGCTAAAAGGTTGCAGCTATTTAAAGAAATAAGTATTTCTTTGCCTGTTGAGGCATTAACTTGTACCTCTTCTAGTTTTCTCACCACTGCAGGAGTTGTATGGGACTGTCACAGACCATTTCTATGGAGGAAGGAGACATTAGGTTGAGATGGCATCTCTTGGTTGTGGATCAGTGGCAGAGAAGCGTTGTGACAAGACTGGGAGCTAGAAAAGGTGGAAGCTAGAGTAGCATGCTCCTTTATTCTCACGGAAGGATTTAAAAACACAAACATCTTCTCTTCATACCTTAGTTTTTAGTAAAAGTCCATAGGTTTCCTCTCATAGAGCACTTTGGCACAGGTGGGCTTTTATGGACATGATTAGCCCCCAAGGATGGATTTGAGAGTGGGGTACACGATCTCCAAACAACCTGTCATACCTGTGTTTGTGCTCGCTGAATCCAGGGCCTTCTGGCCTGCTGCCGTGAAGCCAGATGGTTCAGCAGGACCGCTCGAAGAGTTGGCCAGTGTAGCAGAGTGCTCTCGAGGACGCCTGTAGCTTTGCTCCCATGGAGTTGTCCTGCTAAGCTGTAGGAGTGCAGTGCTGCTCTGCTGAGAGAGGAGCACAATGCACGGTTGTCTCTGTGTCTGAGAAGTTACTTGGTTCTGAGTTATGATTCCCAGTATAAGGGCTTAATCTGTCATACGTAGCATGAAACGGCAAGTTACCATAAAAATTACTGCCACAGCATCTTTTAGGTTTATGCTAATCACTGACTGTCATTCTGCTGTCATGTCTCCCAGCAGGCTTGAGCAGCTAGTTCTGGTTGTCTTGTACGGCTGATCTGGTCTTTGTCTGAAGCCCGAGAAACTTTGGTCTTAGTGGTCTGTAACTGGAGTTCCTATGGAATGCACCACTTCAGGAGGAGACAATTCAAGTCAAATTAACATCAAGCTTGAGCAGTTACTCATATAGCCTGTTTCAGGTTTGACCTAGTTGGTAGGCACGTGTTAGGAATAACATTCATATGGGAGGTTGCAAAGGAGAACAGGGTTATGCCACACAATATTAAGAAGTAGCGCTGATGAACGTGTGTGAAGATAGTCATGTGTTTCATGTCAACATTCATAGGACTGTATTACGCTACTTAATACAAATGAGAGCGATAAGACCTCAAGAGCATGTTGCTATTCTTGGAAACAAAGATTTCTGAGGAGATTGTTTCCTGTCTTTGCAGCCAGGAAAAGCAAAACCTTTGACAATGCTTTTAGCAAATTGAGCTGAGAAAATTGAGGAAAAAATAATGTTCTCTAATCTCCATCTCTGGTATGCTTTAAACACTGGCCATTATTTTAGGAATCACTTGTAACAAAAATGGAGATAGAGTTTGAATTGGAGGAGGAAGTACTACATTGCTAGGACTGTGTTTATATTGACTATCAATATGAGCTGAGAGCTACAGAAGTCAAAGGTAACAGTTTTTTCAGTGTGTTATATTATCTAGTTTGAAAACAGAAAAGAGAATGAAGCAGCCTTGTCATATATCTCTCTTTTGAAAATTCTTAAGTAGGATGTTGTCAAATGAACCATATGCTATGCATATAAATTAACTAAGATTATTTTTCTGACTATTTCTAATATAAACAGACTGTAGATGTGCAAATCTTAAGTTTAACCATGTAATCAATTGCTGTTTACTTCCTTAAGAAAAATAAGGCTGTCTTGTTACAGCCTTTCTTAAAATATTTCACATGGTCAGTTTTTGATACAGCATAAGCAGCCCTGTTGTCATGCTGGTAGTCAGGCAATTTGTAAATTTAAAACTGCACAGGAATTCTTCAGCAAAATTATTGGACTGCATTGTCCTTCATAAGGTGCTTTTAACTACATCTTGCTTTTCTACTACTCTTCTCAAAAGGTCAGGAAGAAGATAAGAGGCATCTTCTAACACGCTTTTGTTGTCTGCTCTGAGAGCTGTGTGGCTATGTAAACCCTCTTGCATACCAAGAAAGTTTTGCAAAAATATCCCACTGCTACTTATTGTAATGGTGTTGGCAGTAACAGGCGCTGTATTGTAGGTAGCTCGGTCGCTGCTCCCAGTGTTTTGATCAACATGGCTGAAATCTGAGCCTAACAAAAGTCAATGAGAGTTTTGTCTTTGATTGTGCAGCAGCCAGAATTTCTCCCCAGCTGTTACAAACACAGTCAGCATGGTAATGAGGAGAGCACACCGATTGGTATGACTTGATTTAAAAAGAAAAAAACTCATGCGTACAGTGTGTCTTTATGTGGATTTCCTGCTCTTCCTAAAACTCTTCTTTCTTTACTGTAGCTGAGTATTCCTTGAGCTGGGAGGTTTTAGAATATAACGAATGGTCTTTTTAAAAAAGTTGATCTAATCCACAGTCTTCACATAAGCAACTTAATGCTGTGCTGAAAAGCTCTCAAGTCTTAACAACTCTTGTGAGATCACCTAAAACCTAGATTATTGGGTCTTGCCCTGTGAGTGTAGAATGGATGGAGGCATCCAGTCAAAACACAGCCAAGTATGGATTGTTCAGAGCACCCTGCAACATCCTAACTGCATTGTGCTATAACACACAGGAAAAATGGACAGTCGTGATCATGTAGCCAGTATGGTTTGAGTTTGGGTAATGCTGCTATGTTTTAAGCTATTGAGTAGGTCTAATGGTTGGATAAAATATTTCTCAGGGAAATGTTAAAGTTGGCATGGTGACTACTAGCCTAAGACTCGTAAGTATAGATTAAAAGGTGATTTAGGGAGGTCAAGTAATGAACACTAATAAAAACAAAACTGTCACTTCACCATGTTTTTAATGTGTGCTTCGAATGCTGTGGATGTGGCAGAAAAGTCTGGAGGAAATCATGGCATGTGAACAACCAACACTGCTGCTGCAAATGTCTTAATGGCATGCTTGAAGTGTGATTCGTTAATTTGGTATCTTGCTCGTAATCTGAGTTTTTTTAATAGAAAGCCTGATTAAGGTGCATTAGTTTGGACATTCATTTTGGGGAGAAAAAAAAAGTAGTATTCTATATTGTATCAGCTACTCTAAATTCATCACTGTGTGCTGCTGAAATGTGTGTGACTAATTAAGAATGGTGGTTTTCCATATGATTTGCTAAATCATTTGTCATGTTCCTATTTGCTGAACCATCAGGTGTAGAATAACCAATTATTTGATTTAAATTGGAACTTCTATCTTGAAATCTTATCAAGGAAGAGTTGATCTTAAAGTTATTTTTGCTGAATCTTTTTGGGGGAAAAAGAAGCTACAAGACATTTGCTGTTAAAGAAGATTGTAAAGTAAAGGAAATGAGTTTGCAGAAGTTGAAGGTAGTACAGGGTTTGAGGAAATTGGAGGCTTCTTGTATGACTTTGAGCAGATCACTTAACCATACGGTTTCGATTTTTCTTACCCGTAAAATGGAGGCAGTGAAGAAATACACAACTAGTTTGAAGGTCACACTTAAGTTGCTTTATACAAAAATGAATTTTCAGAAGGCAGAAATCATCCTTTGAAGGCAAAAGATTTACAAAAGCAGAAGTGCTCTCAATACATATTGCATCTGTTATCATGTGTAGCTTTATCTCCCATAACAAGGATATATATGGGATAATACAACAAGAATTGGGCGTTATAAATATATTTAGAAAATGTTCAAATTAAAAAAGGCAATATTGCACTGAAATCTCCAAAATGTGGTGCACCTGTATTTATCAGATTGTTACTCGACATCGGTTCCTTGGTTTCACTATTTAATAATCTTCAGTAATGCCCATTTTACATCTCGGTGCTCCATTTCTGTAAAAGAGCTGCTCAAAAAAAAAGGCAAAATATAGAAAAATCTGAACAAGATGCAGCCATACCATATCGCTCACGCTTACTGCTTCTCGTGTGTACTTGTAGGACCCTGTAGAGTTTATTTTACAGAGAAGGTAAATTTGGAAATAACAGGTACGGCTTGTGCAAAATTAAAGTTACATTACTGATTAACTGCAAAGTGGCTTAAAAATGTGAGCTCAGGGTAGTCCTGTTATCTGATATGCTTTTGATTCCAAGTTCATCCTTCAGCCCCTATATGCAGTTGTGTTCTGTTAAATTAACCTGGCATGTTGTTTTCCTAAGGTTTATGGGTCATTGACAGTATTAGGTTTCATGCAGGCCAGCTGTTCCCAAATCAAGTCCCTTCCTATGCTCCAGCAAAATCAGAGCCAGTGAAGAGGGGAGCACGCAAGCAAAGGCTGATGGAGGCAGGAAACGCAGTATGAAGGCAGACAAGTAATTTTACTTGCGGCTTCACTGTTAAGAGACTTTCACGAATTCTATGCTCACTAGCAAAATGTTGAAAAATGTGGTGTTAAATTACAGTTGTTCCTTGGGACTGTTTTCCTAAACTCTAATTACAAAAGCAAGCCTGAAGTGAGGAGCGTTTCAAAGCCCCCTGGCAAGGAAGATGTGGTATCTGTCACATGCAGAGTTGAAAGGAAATGGGGATCTACAAAAGGAACTGAGATTTTCTTGGAGCCTTTCCCAACCACCCCAGCAGTTTTACAGTTATGTGTGGGGTTTTTTAATGTCATAACATGGTGACTGAGTTTTTGGAGAAGCCTAGCATGGTAGGCAGGAGTCTGAACTGCACAAGCACCATCAGGGTTCATGGCAAAGGTGTCTCTCCCCAGGCACGGCAGTGCCAGGCTGTCAGCTGCGCTCCCTTCGATGGCCCGGCTGCTGCACGCTCTCGCGCCTCGGTAAGCAGGAGGAGAGCCAGAGCTGAGGATGGCACATGCCCAGGATTAAAAGCATTACTGACATTGTGCCTCTCTTCTCTCCTTTGAGAATTTTTGTGCAGAGATAAACACTGTCCAGAAAGTTAAAGCTATAGAGTACCCCTATGTTCAACTATAGGTGAGCATCCCTCTTTAACAGCCAGTGTTTGGGACTACAGGTAATAGTATCCAGAGCATTCAGGATAGTGTGGTGGTGTTCTGTTCTTGCAGGCAAGTTGAAGGTCGTTGTGATTTTTAGGGCAGTACAAGTCTGTTGGACGTGGTGTGACAGAGAATTGCAGTTTTGGGGTTTTTTACTGGCATGTCTGGTGGAGCCGGAAAGGCAGCTAGGAAGTGTCACTAGCACGTTTGCTCCAGAAACCTGCCTCTGACAGAGGAAAATACCAGTTGCTTTGGTGGAAGATGTAGGAAACCAAGTAGCTGCCAATTATAACGTGCTTGCAGGCACATTTTTCTAACTTTGGCAGTTTGTGGCAGGCTCCTGTTCTGAAGCCGGAGCTTTTCTACCCTGACAGACTGTTGATATGTTGCTTAAGATGTATCTAATGTCTGATTATGCATGGGCCTGAGAATACATGAATTCTAGTGAGTTGCAGTGGGATTATCTGGTAATATCAGACCTTTATTTTTCAAGTTTACTGCATGAAACCATACCTGTATTTGGGTAAAACATCCTAATTGCCAGTAAATAATACAGCAGAAAGGCATCTCTCTTCCTATTTGTAGCTTGCTGTATTATTTATTTTACAAGGTGGTTTGTAAGGTAAGCAACCTGTTCTAGCAGTCAGTTGGGGGCTGCCTTCCCTGTTTGGAGCTGGGTCATTGACTTATGCAGTGATCTCGAACGAATTGCTTATCCTGAGGAAAAGTGAGGTGTATGGAAGATAGAGTGTGTAATATCTAAAGCATATTAGATTCTCTGGTGACGAGCGTTGTGTAAGGGCTAAGAATGGTTATTTAAACCAACTGCAATTAAGAGTCTTGCTCCAAAAGGCATGTCAGGAGAAGTTCCTTGTCATTTAGTACGTAGCTGATATCTCATATTTAAAACTTCTGTAACACCTTCGTGTGTGCACGCACACCCGCACACCCCCAGTGTGTGGGAGAGGAGGGTTTCTGGAGGGACCCAAAGAATTGAATACCTCTCAAGAGAATGAACAGCTGGCCTCACACATGCAGCCAGTAACTAGGAAGAAAAGGGTTTTATGTTGAGTCTGAATGAAAATCAGGACAAATACCAGTTGTTAGAATGTGCCAATCAAGGGCATCTTGGTAAATTCCATGTAGAGAGAAATTTTAATTTGGAGCTAGTGTTCAGTCAGTAACCAAAGAAATACTCTTCAGATAAAAGTGCTTCAGATTTCTTGGTATGGGAAACCAATAATTATGAGATACAGTGAACAATACAAGGTAGAATTGCTAAAGGGATTAATTAGCCTTAGTCTGTCTAACCATTATAATTGATGCAAATATACATCTGCAGCCTGCTGAGACATTAGATAGTCATCATACACCTGCTCAATTTACCAGCGTTGCAGAACACAGCTGTCAGAATCATTTCTGTTTTGGTTTTGGTTTTTTGTTTTTTGTTTTTTTTTTCTGGAACTCCTTGAGCATAATTGACTGTTTGTTCTTTTGTTGTTCAAAATGTTTTCTTTTTCTCTTTTCTTTTTCTAAACAGCACTTCCATGATGGTAGAAAGGCACAACAACATATTGAAACTTGCTGGAAACAACTTGAAGCAGTAAGTGGAAACTTCCTCAGATGTGACATTTAAGTCATTTTTATACTGTTTTCACAGACATGGTTCCAAACATTATATTTGGAAAAAGAAGGGTGTATGGATAAAAGCCGTAGAAGTGGGATTTTTAAAACTGTGCTGTCTTAAATACGCTGGTAGACACAAAAAAGTCTGTTTTAATAGTACACTTGGCTTTCTGTGGGATCTGTGTTGATCATGAGTAGCATTTTATTTGATATGACTTGAAAAGTGTGCTAACCGTTGCTGGAAATGCAGAGTCCCTGAGGGTCCTATTCAGACACTCCACTGTAAGCTGAATAGCTTCATACTGCATGAATAAATTGAATGGGAACATCTCTTGAGTAAGGTGCCATTTCTCAAAAGTAAATACATTGGAATTGTCATTCATGTGATGAATGAGAAGTGAGATTGTAAGTAGAGGAAACGATAAAGAAAGGGGGCATCAATAACCAGAAGTCCTACTCGCAAATGTATGCGTCTTAGTAACTCCCTTGTGCATTATAAAAACGAGGGAGTTAAGTGTTGGAAGGGAGTGATTTGGTCTATGAGAGCAGAAGAGATGCTAACAGGGAAAAATATTGAAATACTAGTGATGTTGGTAGAATCAAGCAGCCTGAAGAATGGAACAAAAAATGTGTTTCTGGTAACTTTGTTTTTTGAACTTCTTTAGTATGGAGATGTATTCTAATGTAAACAAGTGAGTTCTAAAATCTGACAGTTGTTAGAGCAGATCAGTTTAGGGGCAGGTGTTGATTTTAGGTAGATTTTGGTATCATGTTTGTTTCCCATAATGAAGGCTTCCATTTTTCCTTTTCAGAGCAAAAGGCGGTTTGAACGTGATTGCAAAGAAGCTGATCGAGCACAGCAGTATTTTGAGAAAATGGATGCTGACATCAATGTTACAAAAGCAGATGTTGAAAAGGTGAGCCAGAGGGTGGAGAGACTGTAAACATGGATGTGATAGGTTTAGTTCCTCAATCCCACTGGTAGGATAAACCTTCTGAGGCTTAATGCCTCACTTAAGTCAGTCTGTAGGTTAATTAAAAATAGGGAGATCTCTGCAGAGACCTATATTTGCATAAAAATTCTAAACAGATACAGTCAGTTTTCTTCAGGAAGGTGATACCTGAGTTTAACATAGCTGACGTGGCCCCAAATGAGCTTATGCAAAATCAGTTTTAACTAACACCCCAGATTCTGTGACAGTCAAGCTTGTGAGGGCTCCCTGAGGGGTGCTTGCAGTTACCACACGTTGTTGGTCGCTCTGTGATTCAGGTAGAGCTAAACTTTCTGCCTTTTGAGCAACACTTTGAAGATGTGCTGATGTCATTGGTTGCAATGAAGTATTACCAGGATTGTTGTTCATGGTCCTAGGTTTACAGCAGGACAGCTTTTTATGTTATGTAGAATCCTGGAAACCATGCTTGTCACAGATGGCACGTAGCTTTTATTTTCATATCTCAGTTGCTGTCTGGTTGCAGAGTTGTTTGTGGCTTTTATACATTGAACCCCATTCAGTGAAGCTTTTGAACTGATGCTTCATTTTAAACACACATTTCTCTTTTGGCATATCCAACTTGAAATATTTTCTTTCTTTAGGTTGATTCAAAATTGGATGTACAGAAGGATGCTTGTAGTTTAAATGTCCAAGTCCAGTGATGTACCTGTAACTTAAGGAAGCAATGGAGAGGGAGAAAGCATGTTTAAATTGCTTCTCTTTTTGGTGTTACACATCTGCTCAGAGGATGCAGAAATGTAGATCAAAAATGCCATATTACAACGCATAAGGGCAGTTTTTTGTCTTCCGTGAGTTTGATTCATGTAGATAGAAAGTAGCCAGAACATTTGAAAAGGTTTGTTTCTTTTTTAAAAAAAAAAAGGGGGGGGGGGGGGGGCAACCAAAAAAAGGAAGGGGTGGGAAGCTGAAAATATACCAAACATTTTGTTACAGGGACAGGAAAGGAAACTGAATTATAGGTAAGGAATCTTTTCTAGTCCAAGATAGCCCTTGTAAAATGTAGCTTTTGCTCCTCAAGAGGTCTGCTTCATTCTGTTCTCAGTTAATTCAATCCCAGGAAGCTCTCATACACAAATTTTTCTTTACAACTGTGGGATCTTAAGATGTTTCTAGTATGCTGAGCGTCATGGAGGTTGCATAGCAGATAGCATCAAGGATGCTATTAGAAATGAGGACAGTAAATGAAAAAGAAGCTCAGAAAATTTCCCTGAAGTGCTATTGCATATCAAAGCAAAAAATATCTCTGTGGTCTTGTAATTTGCTTGGTTATTAGTTGTAAATTCACCATGCAGATTTGATCCTTTGTTGCCTTCTGGATTTGCCAGGGCACTTTACAGATGAATGCATGTACAGGATTGTTGGAGATTAACACCACATGTGGGCTTTTCTGACAGAGGAGAATCATCTCTGCTTTATCTGTATAAAGTGATTTTAGAATACATTTTTTTCATAGATAAAATTAGGACTTGCCCTAGATATTTTTCAAAGCTGAGGCCGTGTCAAAGGGATACAGAGATGTGACTTACTATTTGAAATAGAGGGCTGAAACTTCTTCCTTCTACATCCCTTTCTAAGGCTGGCCTTTTCAGGTCAGAGTGAAAGGCTATATATTAGTGGTGTATCAATCTGATAGTGTTAAGTAAATTCTGGGAAGCAATCCCTACTCTGTTGCTCTTTCCCTGTAAAGTGAAGCAGAGGGGCTTCCCTTCAAAGTTTCTCTAGCTTATTATTGTATGTATTTGTAAATTATTTATTACCAAATGAGGCTCAGTGGTATCTTGAAAGGAAGAAAATAAATCTGTTGCAGTTATGTGTGTTGGCTAATCTTGGGAGAAGGCATTAGTCAACTTTCCAGTCAGCGGCATAGATGGAGAAGGAAAAGGTTATCAAAACGAGTGGAATGTGAACTAATATTACTGAACAGAGAGAACAGTGTTTTCCAAGTGCATGTGTTAAACTGGGTTCATCCATGTCAGGCTGTGAATAATGCTCTTTCTTTGCTTCCCTCTGCCCGTGTGACTGGGACCGCTCTTACATAACTCCCAAGTGCAAAATAGGATATTGTTTAACCAAGCGCTGCTGTTGGGGACTCGCTCCAGGGAGATGCAGAAACTGCTCAGCTTCAAATGAAGCAATATGATGACTTTACCTCCTCCTATTGCAGCAGTTCTGATTTCTCTTGCCCCTTATGGCTTGGCTGCTGCATTCCTACTCCCAAAAGTACCCAAAAATCTGTCTGGCCTGGAAAGCAGACAATTCGGCTGTGTTCAGAGCCAATGCTATTCACTTTGACGGAACAAGGTGCTCTTCAAGCAATGGGATCAGTTCCCCTCATTTCTTTGGCTTGAGGTTGTCACCTTGGCTACTTTAGCTTGTACCTGCAATTATGAGCACACACTAGAGCTATTTTTTGCGTCATGCATTATAGAGTAATGGAATTAAAATTCTGCAATGATCACAATGACACATGCAATCAAAAGAATATATAGCTGCAATTCCCTAATGCACCTAATGCTAAGCTGTATGAGGCTCTGAAATGCTCTCATCTCTCAAGCTTTCAGTCATTGTAGCCTTTGACAACTGCAGCAGGAAATTCTGTGACAGAGCTGCCAGCAACAAGCACTTAACATGGCCTTGCCTAAGGGATAACTCTTGGTCCTACAATTTGCTAGGATTAAGTAACCAGAATAGTGGCAGAGAAGCAAATTAAGAGTTACTTTCCTCCTTATTTCTCCAGGACTGTTTTGCAAAGGGCCTCGGGTGTGTGCTTAGAGGCAGGGCTGGATGTGCAGTATGGGTATCTTGCACCTAGGTCCAAACTCTTCCTGTAGGACCAGCTCAGGTTTGATATGCATAAGGCACGTGCCTTCTGTGCCGCTTTTGCGGCCAGTATGGCTTGATCATCTTTGCAGCCAGCCGATCTGGTAGTTGCTCTTGGAGAGAGCAGGGTGTTTAGCTTTTTTTCCTCCCATCTCCTTTTTTGGTGTAGGAACATGGAGCAAAAGGCTGTGTTCAATCTCTGCGGTGGTCACAGTCTATGCAGGAATCAAAGGAGAGTGGACTAGGGCCCCTGAGCTCCCTTCCTGTGTTCATACTGAGTCTCTAAATTACCAGCAGCCGACATTCACAGAGAGATGTTTAAGTGTCAACACAAAGTGCAGTTTGGCACAAAGGTTTTGTCAGTTCAGTTTAGCAGAGTCAGGGTAGAAAGCTTACTGTGCTGCAGAAAGCTGTGCTGTGAAAATATCCTTATAAACTAAGTAAATGGTGCAACATGCTGATGCTAATATTGGGAAGCCTTGTAGGTATCACTGTAAGCTTTAGCTTCATTTGGATCACAGTGGGATGTGTGCTGTAAAGCAGTTCTCTTTCAAAAACCACAGTGGAGCTGCTTCAATTTTTTGCCCATTTGGGGAAATGGTCTCTGTCACCAGCGCAGAGCTGGTGTACATATAAGGAAGTGCTCTATTGTTTGTTCCTTCTCTTTAGAGCTGCAATCACTAAAAAGCTGACATCTTTATGGGATAATGTGGTACCCAGTGGTGCCTTTGCAGACGTCTTGCAATTAAAAAAAAAAATCAGCTGGTTTTCTAAAGGTTTATTTTCAAAGTAGACTTTTCAGAATCTGTTTTTAAAGAGGAAGTGGCTGAGGCCAATCATGGGAAGGGGTGAATGCTTTGCCTCTTGATTTGCACAGTAGTTTGAGGGGGTGGACAGCAGTTTGAGGTACTCGGTGTCAGGGAGGATCTGTCCCTTTGCTGAAGAGTAGCACGGTCGTATGTTGGCATGCTAGGTAATAATTTTGCCAGAAAACAACTTCAGCTTTGGGCAGTAAAAAATGAACTGTACTTGAGTTCACAGAACTGCTGTCCTGAAGTCGGGGCTCATCACCTTGTTCTGATTTTTGTTCCTGTTACGTTAGGAAGGTTCCATCCTGAGTTGTTTTGAGATTAATGTAAATGTGTTGTGGATGTGTTGTGGATTTAGAAAGTAGTTTATTAGTGGTAGATTTAGAAAGACATAAAGCGCAAATTTGACCTTAACTCTCTTAAGTCAAGAAGCTTCTGACACTGCTAAAACCATGGGGTAGGTATTTTGTTTTGCTGTGGGTTTTTGACTGACTCACCTTTAGTAAGTCTTCAACCCATACCCGATGAGCTTGTATTAAGATTTTATTTGTATCTTGTGATATTCAGACATCTTTTCTGGGGCAGAGAGGGGTTTTCCTACTGAATTTGCTTTCTTGGATGCTTACAGTTGCTTGAGCTTGTTGCAAGTCAGCCAGCTGTCAGTTTGAAATCACACTTACTCCAAAATTATCCAAAATTATTGTTACAGAATTATCATTCCATTCCCTCCTCTCTTCTCTGCCCAATCCTATGTCATATCTAAAACCAAAAGAAATTAAAAAGTTGATAGTTCTATTCCTGTGCTGACTCTGAGATACTTATGAGTTTTAGATGTACTGGCCTTTTTTTGGTTGGTTGGTTTTGTTTTGGTTTTGAGTGGAGAAACTGAGGGAAATAGAAGTATTCTCAAGCTTACTGAAATCTCTAGGAGCTTTCCCCTTTGCTCTGTGACCTTCAGATCAGGTTATGTCTGCTGTATCAATTTTTTTGGAGTCCCTGAATAGCTTAAGGTTTGCCTAAAGACATAAAGTCTCATAACACGATATCAGCATGACATTAATTCCTCATCTGTAAATATAACTACAGAGAGATACTGGTGTTTCACGCTTGAAGTTTCTTTTTCTCTTTTCTTATGCCATGTTCCCTGGCTGCTCACCATCAATTCCAATGCAATGTAGAGAGTCTTTATCTCCCTCCTTACCGATAGAAGATGTGACCACTTACATTGCCTTGGGTAGTCATGAGCTGAATCGCTGGCAAAGTCTTACTGAACATAGATGTAGAAATACTGCTGCTTAGAAATTGGAATAAGCTGATCTTCCTTCCTGTGCAAACGCAGTTATGCTGTCAAGTGGTAAACTGCTTTTCCAGCCTGTAGGCTGCTGCGCTGCGGGATGCAAATCTCTTCATTAAGAATTTACTCATCCTCACAATGAAGGGTGCACTAAGCTATTTTTACTTGGGCTCTGGAGAAATCTCTGATCTGTGTTGCAGCACTATGCTGCATACAGTTTACAGCATGCTTTGTCATAACAGCAGTCAAGTCACAACGGAGCTGGATGCAGCGTGCATCACTGAAACCCCACAGACAAACCATAGAGGAACATCCCTGGCTCAGTGCTGTGTTGTTGCATCGTGCGTCACTGAGGTTTTAGTCAGTTAAGACTGTCAGCAGTAAACTGCAGCATAACCTCAGATTGTGGGTGCCTGCCTTCTGCAGACCATAACTACTTAATGGGCCTAATTTTTCAGCAGATGCTGAGTTACCTGCCCTGTGACAGTGGGGCTTGTTGTATCCCCTCCTCCTGCCCACCTCGAGGCATCTACTGACATAATGAACTTCTCAGCATTTTGAAATATGTAGTGCCATGCAAAGGTAATGTTAGAAGGTGGACAAGCTGTACGGTGTTTGTGCCATTAATATGGCAAATACTTATGCAGTGAATAGTTCCAGGGGCTTTGCTTTTGCTATACTCTGCTGTGAATTTATAAAAGTGCAGCAGCAGTAGTGTCTCAGTGAAATACGCAGGCAAGGTGCGTAAGGCTCAGTCCTGAACATATAGTGCAAGAGAGCCTGGCCTGTGCATTTGTTATTTGAGAGTTAGAAGTTGCATAAGATTTTCCCATGTTCACTATGTGGTGGCGAGCTTTATGTACTTTGATTAGGCAGCTGCTTTTCTTTTGCTCCACAGATGAAGCTGGCTAAACCCTTCTGTGTCTTTGCTTGTGATGTGGGTCAAACTTCCCGTCAATTCAAATGCAGTCTTTGTAACGTGATTTAAGGCCATTAGAATCATGGTAACATTATTTCTCTGGGTTGTGCAGACCCCTATCTCCTTCCTGAACTGCTTCTTTCCTAATAGATCATATAGTGTGTGAACACAGGGAGTCCCTCAGGACAGTCATTTGCATTTCTGGAAGAGTAAGCATTGTTTACAACCTGCTGTCTGTGACACTGTATATAGCAGCTGTTTCCCTTTTGGAATCATGACGAATTCAGGAGGTTTGATTTCTAGTCAATAAAGACTTAATGACTGCAGCAGGAGTGGCTGGAAAACTTAATAAATAACTGTATGTATCCCATGCATACACTGTGTTTAGTATTAAGAGATCAATGAACAGAAGCACCAGTTGGTTTTAGTGTAAGATAAGGAAATCCATCTGAACTTACATTTCCTCTTAGCAGTACTCCTCTGCAGTAATGCTCTACATAGCAATTTGACTGAGTTTTGTAACAATAGAACTCTATTGGGAGGTAGATTGCTAAAGGAGCAAACAAGTCAGGGAGGGAAGGGGGGTGTGAAGGGGAGGCTTAAGAACAACTTCTGAATTAAGGATCAACGGCAGTTTCAGTAGGAAATGTAATATAACCAGCATTCTTAGCTAATGCAAAGCAATTGGTTTATGCTATACACTTGGAAAGCTTGTTTATAGTCATTCTTACTCGGTCAAAATATTAGAACAGATATCTTCACCTGTTTAAGAACTAAGGGAAAATAAAGCAGAGACCTCAGAATTTAGCTTATTGTTTGTAAGTTGTTCAGTTTAAGTGAATGTATTTTACCCATAAAGTTGGTTTTTAAGGCTAGCAAGTTCATACTGGTAACTTTCTTCAACCCTGACTATCCATTCTGCATTGGCCGTGTTTGTAAATTCTTTCTTGGAGAGAGATGACTAGAACTGTGCCCAGTATTCAAAGTATGAGCTAAACAATCTATTACACAGTCCTGAAATAATTTCCATTATTTGTATTCAAGAAATAATTTCCATTATTTGTATTCAAGAAATAATTTCCATTATTTGTATTCAAGAAATAATTTCCATTATTTGTATTCAAGAAATAATTTCCATTATTTGTATTCAATACTTACATTTATACACCACAGTATTTAATTGCTTATGTAGTACAACTAAACAGATCTCCAGAAATCATTTAAACATTGTTGACCGCTGCTCTGAATACATCTTTTCTTGTTACCTCCTACCTCAAGTCCACATGGCCTTGTGACCTTCTTTTGTAATAAACTAGATTTTTGTTAGGTGTCCTCGTGGAACTGCATTTCTCTGAGCTGTGTGGCAAGATACTGGATGTTAGCAGGGATTTGCAGTTTGGGCACCCAGAGAGTTTGGATATTTAGTATTCGTGACGTGAGAATGGCAGTGCAAGGAGGCTAACTTTCGGATTCAAGGCAGTTATTTCACTAGGGCCTTGGAGCAGTGTGTTGAGAGGTGCTTCTCTGGCACGTGTCACGGTGGCACGTGCTGCTGTTCTTAATTCTTATGTAATGGTCCTTCTCTTACACAACGTTTAGATTGCTTTGAATACTTTACAGACTAAGTTGAGGCAACTGATTGGACATGATAGAAATAGCTATACACTTGTTTTATATGTGGAAAATGCAGCACTCAAATTTGTGCAAGGGAGTCTGCAGCAGAGCTGAAGTCTAAAGCCAGGCAACTGAAGTCTTGGGCTGGTTCACTTAAGTAAAATGTCAAGTAACTTCTAGCTGTCAGACTCTGTTAATCAGCAAGCAACCGTGCCTTTAGTCATGCTGCAGGACTGGTCATATGAGTATAGGACTGACACAGTTAGCTGAGTCCTTTTTGCAATACGATTTTTTTTTTTTTTTAAATAGTGCAGATGTGACCAGAGCAATTAAAGAGCTGTGCTAGAGCCTTGTGCAGCATGCTTACTGTGTTACTGTCCCAGCTCCATTAATTTGGTCCACCTTTCTTGTCAGAGCTTCAGTGGTGTTTGATTGCTTTGGTATATCTCTTGTCAGTGTGCACTTCTATAGTCTGGTAGAATTATGCACAATGTGACTGCACTAGATCACAATTCCTGAGATCTGGTAATGAAGATTTTTCCATCCTCGTGTCACTGGTTTGCTCATTTGTATATTATATTCAGCCAAAGGATTTTGGAGATCCACAGATTCTTAGATTCCCTCCCCCCCTCCCCCCACCTCTTCTAATGTTAAAAGTAAGGATTTTTTTCTTGGGTTTTTTCCTGCCTGTTATTTTGCAACCCCCATTCTACCTTCTTGCTTTCAGGAAAGCAAACTTCAAAACCTTTTTCTGCTTGCCAGTTCAGAGAGACCAAATGGGTTGTTGTAAAATAGTAAACAATGGAGCTTGATTTGGAGGCTATGTAAATCAAAGCCTGAAATCCTGGCTCTGTTTTGAAGTCCATGGCAGAATTCCCACTGTTATTAATGATTCTGCAAACACTGCCAGTGTTGCTGCTACCAAGAGGCGCCCTGCTGCTGTTCGTGATGGTGCCCGCTCGTAACAGAGAGCAGCTATGTGAGGTTGTCTGTGGAAGGAGGACTAGAGCCTGCAGCTGAAAAATCTGTGAGCAATTGAAAGCATTCCTGAAATTGGTGAAGTGTTTCTGAGTCTGTCTTTATCATTAAGCTATTTTGAAGGGATTGGGTAGTTGAGGGGGGGCAGGGGTGATTTTTTTTTCTGTTTGCATTTTAGTCTGATCTTGGATTTACCAAAGACGGATCTATTTTGGCAGGCAGTGGCCTGGCAGTGATGCATCTCACATGCTGTCTGGGTTTAAAAAAAAAAAAAAGAGGGGGGGGAATGGGAGAAAAGAAAGAAGAAAGAAAACTACATCAAAGTTTTGACTGGAAATTCTGCCATTCTGGACAAGAGCGACTGCTAAGAAGTTGAACTGTTCCACTTAGTGTGGATCAGCTGAATAGCAGCCAAAGCTTTTTTCTGCCCTTTTCAGTTATTCATATCACTCCCACCATAACAGCCTTGAGGAGCTGCATTTTTTTGTCTGTGTAAACCCAGAAGACAGTGTGTCTATTGACCCTCTTGCTGTTTCTGGAATGTGTCTTAGAAAATTGTCCTCAGCAAAATATTCTTCATTCTTTTCTGTAATGGAGACTGAAATGGCAGAAAGTGTACTTGTTTTTTAAAAACTTCTCCTACAGTTAATCACCAGTTGCCTTTCATATCGAACTGGATTTTGTGGGGAGAAGGTATATGCAAGTAACACTATACAAGGATTTATTTTTGAATTCTCTGAAAGCAGCATGTAATGCATACCAGCTTGCTATAGTTTTCTCACACCTTCAGGATCCACAGTGCCCATCACAAAGATGTCCGTATCCCCTTTCTCTGTTAAATTTTGCTTTGCCAACTGCTGGTCAAAGGCATAAAGTACTAGGACTGATTTCAGACCAGTATATAAAGCTTTACTAGTACTGCATGTTTGCAAGGACTATGGAGAACTTTCCTTTGTCTGCAATTCTTTTGTCTCATTCTGATACGCAGTGATTACTTAAATTGCATCATATTGCTAAACTGCAGGATTTTTCAAGCAGGTGATGAGTGAGTTCAGACTAAATGTATCTCCCTAACATGGGTTACTTTGGAGTAAAAGCGTTGCAGGGTTAACTATCTTCTAATCTCTTATGTTAAAGGAGAAAGAAAATCCTTCTGTAAATACTTCAGTTATGAAAGATTTTAGAGCATCAATTTCCCAGCCTGGCATCTGTCACTTAGCTTGAACCTGCCATCTCCACACTCCTGGTAGAGTCATCTAAATCTCTGGAACTAACTTTTGATGCTGTTTGAAAGTCAGGGTTTTGCAACTCAGTGGTTAGGTAGAAAAGCTGCAGGAAATGTGGTTAAAATAATCTTGAGAGAATGATGATTGGTTTTTTTCCTGCTACCTTGTAGAAGAGATAGAAGCCATAGTGTGTGTTGCCAGTTCATATGGCTGTTGAGTTTAGTGTTAAGGTAAGTGCTGTTTGAGGCCTGATTTTTTTTTTTTTTTTTTAAAGCACTGAAGACAGCTACAGTTCTACCGATTTTTAAAAATCAATGCTTTGAAAGTTATTACTAACACAGTTAGTTATAGAAAACACTCCTCTGGTGTGATTGTGTTTAAATCTGATTGCCTGGCAGTGGAAAGCTGAAGTTTACCTATATGCTTGTTGCAAGGTTAATGGTGCTGCAGATACTGGGCTGTCATTCATTCTTGGGAGTGCTTTTTGATGAGACATGCATTGGCATATGTGACCTTTTGGTTTTGTTGCCTGCTGTATGAGTTCAGAGAAGAACTGCCTTAACAAAAACAGACTTTGGAGAGGAGGCAATATGTATATACACGTTTATTTGGGGACAAAAAGATGTTACAAAGGTATGTTAGGGGAGGGGGAGGGGGGCGTGTGAAAGCTGTATATCTTTTGCAAATGTGTGCAGAAGCATGCATTTGAAAGCAAACTGCTTTCTTCCTCTCCCCGCAAATACCTCAAATGTATGTACTCTCTTCTGCTTTTTCATGGTGCCGAAAGGCGACCTCATTCTTTCTTCCTTTCAAGAGGGGAGGGGATTTTTTTGTTGCATTATGAGTACCTAGCCTTGACATCTCTTACAACTGAGTAATCTGGCAGTCTGTAGATGATCTGGATCGTGGTTTCACATGTGGTGCTGGAAACACGGGCTCTTGCTCAATCATCCCTGCCCAGTTGAAGGAGAGGGTATGTTGCCTGAAAGCTGCATCACAGTATCATCCTCTTATATCTGAAGTCATGGTCTGGCTTTCCAGAGGCCAGTTATTCCAAAGCCTTTCCTCCTGAAAATACTGTTCAGAGCAAATATTTTAACATTAACTCTAAGAAGCCAAAAAAATACCTTCTCTGAAGCTGTTTGCGTACACCAGTGAGCAGTAAAGAAGGCAAAAATTTATTTTCTGTAAAGCTCAACTGTAAATTACTCCTGAAATAGCTCCTGTGATTCTGTGCAGCTCCAGGCCACTGCATCCATTACTCTGAATGTGAAGCTTAATGTCATCAACTCATTTTTATCATTCTGTGCTTCAGCAGATTGCAGGAACCTAGCTATAAAATACAATTCTGTTAATACTAGAAGCGATGATATTAGAGTGAGTGACATACTCAAATGAAGTAATAAAAAAATTCTAGGCTTTTTTTTTTTTATTTTAAGATCCAAATACCTCATTGGAAAAATATTTAAACTGTTTGAAGCTTGCCAAATGCATTAAATGGCCAGGAGAAACAAAACATCACTGGGGCTCTCATACAAAAATTCTTGGTTTTGGAATGTACCCAATTTTACTTACTCATCTGCTGCCTCCTCTTATTTGGGGCCAGTTAAGATCGTTTTGGAAACTGAGCATCTACTGTATACATTTAGCTCAGAGTTACTTTGCTCATATCCAGCCAATGAGCTTGCTCATGAAAATGAACTCTGATGGCTTAATGTTTGCTGGATCTGCCTGGAAATGTGTAATAATGGATTTCTTGTTTTTCTGCTTCAACAATAGAGTCAAGGGACAAATTCCTGAGTTGTACTATTAAAAAAAAAAAAAAAAAAAAGACAGCTGTATGAGTGGGACTGAGGCTGTTGTAGAAGTCAGCTCAAACAATGGGTTGCTCTTAGGTAGGTGAAGAGAATGGGCCTCACAAATGGATATTGATCTGTAGCAGCTGGGACTTGAGGAAGGGGTTGGGAGACAAGCATACATTACTCTTACAGCTGTCTGCCTTTCCATGGATGACTTTGTTTGCTGGTAAATTTATGTTTGTGTTTTCCACTCATATTTAATGTAGCTATATATGAGTGTGTGGATGATAAAAGTTTAATAAGCTATGTAGGACTTGGGCAGAAAAATGATTGATATGGCTTCTTGGAATTTCATTGCAGCAGGTAAATTTTCTGAAGTTATATATGCATCCTTTACAGGAGTTAGTGGACAGTTAAAACTCCTGGGGAACAAGCAAAGTTGAAAGTCTGTCTTTTCTTTTATTGATTTATTTGGTTATAGTCGCAGTCTTTTCCATTTGATGCTACTGTTTCATCTCCTATTATGCACTCAGTGCCCAGCATTTTCTCATTGTGCTTGAATTATTTTTGTACAAAGAATGTGAAGGGGGATCTAGGAAATTCCTTCAATTGACTGCGCTTGCAAAAGAAATAGCTGAATTGAGGTGAAATAAATTATTAGGTGAGATGTGCGAGCTGGACAAATGGGAGGGAAGCCCACTTTGCAAATTGAGATTTGAAACCTTCTGGCAGAATTTGTTACCATCCAGTTATGATTACTAAAATGTTCCATGATTTGGTATTTCATGGATTTATTGTCAGGAAACTATTGTCTGCTTGGAACAGTTGAAAGAATAACCCCATTCTGAACTGTTTTTAGTGGGAGCCCACTTAGAATATGCTAAAATTATTTGTTGTGCTGTTTTCCCTGAAACACTCCCAAATGCTTTAAATAATTTTTAAAACAGTCTTTCTCTCTCCTTTCTTAAAGGGATTATTCTGACATTGAGGGAATGATTGGAACATAACACTTTCTGGACTCTCGCAGCACTGTTGAAGGCTAGGTTGGCTGAGGAGGGTGAGGAGGCTCCATGAGTGCTGAAAAAATGTGTGCAAACTCAGGATAGTTTAGATTTACAAAGCCAAGTCCTGAGCTCACTCCAATCAATGACAGAGCTCTTGCCTGAGCAAGCATTTGGTCCACAGCTGTGGAGCACACTCTGCTGGGGCAGGTGGGAGTGGGCAAGGTGGAGAGGGGCTGCGTGGGTGCAGGGTGGGCAGCAGAGCTCCAGTGGGGTGGATGTGAAGAGGGAGAGAGGTGAGCTTCAACAAGTGGACACAGGACAGCGAGTGAAGGCGTATGGGTATAGGGAGCTGCGTAGGAAGGGAAGAGAAGGAAGAGCTGCTGTATGAAGGCCAACAGCAAGAAAGGAAAAGGCAACTAAAATAAACAGATGGGATAGACAGTAAGGGAATAATATTGGGCAGTGAAACAGATGATAGAAAGCCTTGGGAAGCAGAATTGTAAGGGGAGGAATAAGAAAATACAAAAGGGTCACTCAGGGACAGGTTGTTCTAGGTAAAGAAGTGAGGTTAATTGCCCAGTGTTCTGTTATGCTGAGTAGCAAAGCAAATCATCCGTGTGGGTAAAAATAGGAAGGGAGTCGTGTCTGAGCTGCTACTCAGGCTCCCCTTTCCTTCTGCACTTTGTGCCAATGCTATTTAAGGAGGTGTAGATAAAGGACTTTGCAGAGAGCAGAGTGGGAGCATGAGTTAAGATGTTTTGTCGTGATTATGTTGGCTAAGGCATGTGAAATGAGACAAAACCATTTGGGGTTTTTTTTTTGTCGCTTACCTTTCCCCCAAAATACTGCTAGCCAACAGGTAAGTAGTTCATTAGAGAAAAGCTGGTGCCATCCAACAGGGCATGCAATGGAGCAAGAAGAGTGTCCACAAGCATACAGAAAATGTGCATGCCCATTAAGTGGGCTAGTAGAGGAGCAAGCTTGTTTTGGTGTTTTATATACAGAGGTTGTTCATGGAATGCAAAATGGTTCATGGAGGTAGCAGGTTGTAACACAAGAAAAGAACAGCAGCAGTGTGCACGCTGCAGGCTTATGCTTGACATAGATGAACTGTTTCACAAAATAGGAGTAAACCAAAAGATGAAGTGTTCGGAGACCCATATGCTGATATTCCTGTGCTGCTTAGTGGTAAGGATAACAAGATAAGGAGTAATGCAATGCAATTTCTTTCCATGTAGTATAAATTACAAATTTCTTTTGGCATTTCTTTAGGCAAGACAGCAAGCCCAGCTGCGACATCAGATGGCAGAAGACAGCAAAGCAGAGTATTCTTCCACTTTACAGAAGTTCAACAGTGAGCAACATGATCATTACTACACACACATACCAAACATCTTCCAGGTAAGGGTCACTGGCACTAACCTAGAGTAGCTCATAATCTTGTGATAAGAACAGAGGGGCGTATTGCACATCACCTCAATTCTATGACCCTGTCTTTTACTTTTTGGTGATTTTTGTTGCTGTTGGCAAATTTTATGTGCAGTCTGTCAACCCAAGAGATGGAGAGCTTGGTAGAATAAGTTGTCCCTTTCTCTTAGACTAGATAACAAGTGATCAATAATAATATATGAGGAAGGTGACATTTAATTGTCATGACAGATTACCGTAGTCTTTGGAATCCTCACAGTCTTGCTCTGTTAAACTCTTGTGTCCATGCAGCTGGGGAATGAGAGCATTATTTGGATTGTTGGGGCAGGAGTCAGCTGGGCATCATTACATCTGTAAAGGCTCACAGCCCTTTATAACCTATCTTCAAATCAGACTTCACAGGTGTTTAACTTTAAATCACAATAATTCTGCAGTAGTGAATGTCAAAGGGTTTAAGCAAGCTTGCTGATTATGTCTTAGGATGCCTAGAGAAAGACTGTAGAGAAAGAACAAAAAAGCCATCAGATTTGTACTGACTGAAGATCTGAGTTTGTGCTTGACTGAACAAAGAGAGATTAATGTAGTAGAACAGAAGTTCTAAATGACTGTTCCATTGTAATGGGTCATAAGCATCAGAAGTGGAAAATATAACCTCTTTAGGGGAGAAAATGTCACATGCTTATCATCTGATGAGAAATAACTGATAGTTGTGTAGCAAATAGGCTTTTGTTTTTATGCATAGCTGGAACTTCATAGTTAAATGGACACCTCCTCTTTTGCTTCATGGTGTTTCAAACCAATGTCTTGAGATAAATTATCCCTGGCATCAGATATAAAATCTTTGCAATATGTTTGTATACAATGCTAGATCTGGTAAGTGCTCTGATTTGTAGGTGAGCATGCTTAAAGTACTGCAGATGTATCCTTTTCACTACCAGTGTACCAGTAAGCTCTAGTGCTTTCTTTTAGATGTTGAAATAAGTTTTTTTGTGAAGAATTTGTTGCTTGTGGATCAGTCAAGGCAATGGAGATTTTTAAGTTGACAGTGCTCCATAAGATTCCTGCAGTCTAATGTGAAACAGGCCATTCCTGTTCATGCCCTTCTGTATCCTGTTATAATCTGTCATAATAGCGTTATGCCACATCCAGTTTCCCTCTGTTGTAAACAAGAGGCCCATGGAATAGATGCTGGAGATTGTGGCACTGAATCCATCAAGCCAACAGGGAGCATATGTTGAGAAGCCCTGGTGTGAACAATACATGATGTATAGAACTGCCTGTAAACCAAAAATTATCTTCTAGGGAAAAGGAGAAGGGGAGACATCAAGATTTTTGTTTGCTTGGATTCTGCAGTGGAATGAAAATAAGATCTTTGAGAACATGCATAGAAAATGAAGGAATTTATTGTTGCAGAAATTCTCTTAAAAGCCTTAGCAGCCATCCTTACAAAAGTCTAAAGCTGGGGTTTTGACAAATCAGCATTTTTTAAAGACAAAAAGTTAATTGAAAAATTCCCAGTAATAGTAACAGAGATTACTTTTAGAATGACATTTTGATGTTTGGGGGAACAAAATCACTTGGAGCCTTCATGAGAAGAGCTGTCCTAGTTTGTTCTTAAAAATACATTTAAGTCATAAATTGTAGAGCAGCTGATGTATGCTGGGGAGAAAAATTGGTTGAAACTGTGAAGTTAATCTTGATATTTGATCTGAATGAAATGTAATGTTTTAGAAAATACAAGAGATGGAGGAAAGAAGAATTGTGAGGATAGGTGAATCTATGAAAACTTTCGCAGAGGTCGACCGCCAAGTGATCCCTATCATTGGAAAGTGTCTGGATGAAATAACGAAGGCTGCAGAATCAATTGATCACAAGAACGTAAGTGTTACATTGTTTGGATTGTTGATTGTCATCTTTAGTATTGATCACTTGCATATGGAGACTTAAATCCTGGGTCCAGGCTGCAGCACGAGAGCTTTATAGTCATATAGAATTAAAACAAAGAATAGCTTCTTGTCCCAGGCTACTTTGTCTGAGGCAGGATGTGCTCAGATTATTTCCCAAATCTACTTAACACGCAGAAATACCTCTATTGCCACACTTTTTCAATTTATTTTTTTTTTCCTTTTAGGAATATTCTCTTCTTTCACTAGGATGATTACTTTTTGAAATACTGTAATTGAAAAATAGGCTTCTGCACAGAATAAGGAAGATGGTGGGCATAATTCCAGATACCTAATAATCACCAATTCTTATTCAGTTGGGTTCTATGTCTAATAGTCAGAAAACTGAATATTGCAGAAATGTCTTTATTCCAGTTAGTTTTATAATGAAGTATTTAAAGTATTGGCTACATAAATTATTGCAAACAACTCTGGCAAAATTTCTACTTTACTGTAAAGTCTTTATTTGCAGATTTGAGGTTTGCTAGCAATCGCTAAATGAGGTCTCGCAAATCTTGACTTCCGAACATCATTGTAGGAGTAGGAAGAAGCCTTCCTGATAAAAAGGCTGATAAAGAGTTCAGTTGAGCTTCCTGATGTACAGTTAGCACAAGGGCAAATGTGTTCCCTATTTTGTTTTCTGAATGATCTGCTCCCTTCGTAAATGAAGTCTCTGCTTGCTCTTTCAGCCCTTCTCATGGATTGCATTAGTACTTCAAATACAAACAGCATGTGTCTTGCTGGCTGTCTGAATTTCCCATACGTCTTTTTCACTGGAATCTCTGCTGAGCTATTCAGTGCCCAGAGCCTGGAGACTGCCATTAACTGGCAGCATAAGCCTGAGGCTGAAATTTTGAAATGAATCCACTACTTTCTGCTGTAGAATTGCTCTCACGGAGAGCAGCATAGGAAACCAAGGAATCTGAAAATTACTCTTTCAGGGTGGGAGAAGGGGGGGTTGGGGCACAGATTCCCATGTTAGAACAACGTACCCTTCTTGAGGTACAGCTTTTGGTGCTGCATGGTGAAATCATGTTGGGGAGATTCATATTTAAGCCTACACTCTGCTTGAATCTTCAAGTCAGGTCTTAGCAAAACACAAGGCTTAAGCTAGGTGTTTGAATCACTGAATTTTATATTCAGTTTAGTCTTTCTTGCATACAGATAAGTCTGATGGCTCATGAATTATGACATTAGAAAAATGTGGCTTTGAGCATTGATAACTTAAGGGATCTCCTGTAAAAACCATGCTAACAAAAATTTATTTAACCAAATTCATTATATATGAATAATTAGAAAGGGTTTAGCATGTTCTATCTGGAAAACAGTTATGTCCATAAAGGGTTCTTTTTCCTTAAATATCATGAAGGATTTTTTTCCTGCTCTGGAACAGTAATTTCTAACTTTCTTGATTCTGATAAAAGTGATATGCTTGTTCCTGCTCTTCTGCAGCATGCAGGTCCTGCCACTTTATAAGGACGGCCATAGGTGTACACAGTAGCAATTTAAAAGCTGTATTTTCTTTATTTCTAGATAATGTACTGCTTTTGCCACTAATGCAGAATGTTACAGCAGACCTTTCCTATCTCACCCCTTAACGTTCGAAGAAGCAAGTTTGGGCTCTCTTAGGCTACCATCAGGAGAGTTTCTCCTTTTCCTTGAAAGATTCAAATTGGAGGATGTCTCCTTCACTTGTCTTTTTCAAGCTTGAAAAACTTTGGGTAGGAAGGTCCACTAGATATGTGCTGTAGTCAACTTTGAAAATGAGGTCCGCTTCCAGGAAAGTTGAATGCAAGGACAGCTGGTGATAATGTAGCTAGTACAATGGTGAGCAAAACCAAGAGCCTTCTCAGCAGGAAAAGCATTGTGTGAAACTCTGGGCCCACACAGACATGTGTTTCCCAGCTGGGAGGAGATCTCCAGGATCTGGTAATCATAAACAAAAGTACAGTATCACCAAACTTGAAATGTATAAGGTCAGATGCTATGACACTGACAAAAGACAGTGATGTATTTGGAGTTCTTATTTAGCTCTTTGTACCCTTTGGTTTTATTTTCACTTTTTCTACCCAGCTATCACATACAGAGTTACTGAAGAAGGGGAGAGGTTAAATGAAAGCTCTGCTCTTTGTGCAGTAACTTTAGTTCAGAAACCAGGGCTTTAAATGGAACAACCACAACTAATGTAGAAGATGTATTGGTCAGAAGGGGGGGGGGGGGGAGAAATCACCAATTCTAGTAACTTACCTTGTGTACCAAACTGTGTGACAACTCTAGCTGAAAGGATGGAAGAACCTGCAAGTTCTGCAGCTTTTTTTGCTGTCAGTAAAATATTACCAGTTGATGGTAAGGCATTACTTTTTACAAGGAAAAACAAAATAAAAGCAGCAGAACCTTGCACTTCATGTAGGTATCTCGGAGCTTTTTGATAATCGATTTTCAGCTTTGGGTAGGTTTATTACAAACATTGGTCTATGAAGGTGGAGTTCCTGTGGTGTCTGTGAACCACTATGATTTCTAGCATCAAAATTGTGTAGTAAAATAGTAAGGAAGGATGTATTTCTATAGTGACTCTGAAACTGTGGAAATGCAGACTGCTACCAGGCTTCCTTTCTACACTCAGCTCTGTGTTCCCTCCCTCTGTGGATGCCAGCAGGATTCTGGAAGATCACTTTTCTTCCAGGGCCCCTATTGCATTGGATAGTGTTAAGAACCAGAATTACATATGGGACAGATGTAATACTTTCTATATTCTCTGCAGCTTAAATATTAGAAAGTTCTGCCTCATGCCCACTTGCAAAATGGCCAGTCTTTCAGGCTTAGTTACTAAATTTGCAACTGTGTAAATATGATTGCTTTATACCCTCACTGAAGTGTATAGAATTCCCGCTAACAGCAATAGAAACTGTCTGGATCCAGCTGGGAATACTGGTTAGCCCCGTGTTTCTAGTGCAATTGTAAATATGCTTCTTTTTCATGTCCTCTTTCTAACAACTCGGACAACACAAGAGAACATGTTGCAAGGGTAAGCTGTAGTGACTGCTAGGTGAACCTATGCAGAACTTGCTTCAGAAGGCTGTAGCAGCAGATAAAATTAATTTATTATGGACTTTGGAGTTCCTGTTATGACATTATCTCTGTGATATATGGAGCATGCTGGTTATTTTTAGCTCCATTGTAGTGGAAGAATGTTTTGACTAAGTGGAAGGAACACTGTAAAATTAAGAGGAAAAAATGAAAAGCTCCATGTGTAGGTTAAAATACCAATAGAGCATTTAATGTAACCTTGTGTATGTTTATAGTCTCTTCTTTCTTCCTTCTTCATCTTGCTTTCATGACTATTATTAAAAATCTCTTCAAATGTTTAGATCTCAAAGTTTTAATGTCAAACTAGGATGAGATAATAGAAAGTGGTGTTCTGTCTCCCTAAAAGTTGTGTAGGAATTTCACAATGCACCTGATAGGCTGAGGATCTTAAACCCTTCATTTTCTTCACAATCCCATGAAGACTTTTGCAAAGCTTTTCCTATAGCTGTGTTTTGCTCAGTTGAGCCTGGCCTCTGGATATGTTTATATCCCACTAGATTTCTCATTAATAGCGTTTTGCCTACGGACATAAGCAGAATCTGTGAAATGCCTTCAAAGCAACAAGTTCATCTTTTTTTATCTGAACAGGATGGTGGTGCTCCTCTGTAGAGGCTAGTAAGATATTTGTGTGCTGTGGCACAGTTTCTCTAATGATCTTGGAAGAAAACTGTTAGAACAGTATAACATAAAAATCTCTCTTACCAAGAAGTTAAGTA